>NC_135658.1:63927880-64527880 GCF_964188315.1 Podarcis muralis
CCCTACAGATGGGGTGATAGGGAATGGCTAGTACTTCTAATGGTGGGCACGTTGTGCTTCTTCTGGAGTTCTCTGGCCACGTTTGATCCCTGCCCTGCACTCAGCTCTCACCTGTGGCTCCTAGAAGCTGTCAGCATGCAACAGCAGCCACACCCTGGAAAACTGCTTCAACTGGCTGGCTAAACCAGGTGAGGGTAGCCGATGGGTCTCAGACCCTCCGTGAGTTAGGGACTTTCCCCTGCATGTGAAGACAGTCTCCAGAGAATTGAGCTGACAAGACCAATAGTGGGCTCAATGGTCAAGAAGGCAGTTTCTGTATGTGCTATAGAAGGAAGGGAGGTGCAGATGGGGCTTGTCAACCTGGGAAGGTAGGAGAAGGAAAACTCTGGTCCTAAACCTCTGCCAACCTCCAGGATATCTTTGGGAGAAGAAAAGGCTAAGGAGTAAATCCAGAGTGGAGACCCTAAGGATGGCACCTTGTACACCTCCTTCCAGGAACTCCTGCAGCCAAGCCGGTGACAGACATATTGATCTGCTTTCCTTTGGACCACAACAGTGAGGCCAAGAGGGGAACAAAGGTGACCACCATGAATGTAACAACTATCAGGGAATACTCCTGCTGTGTACTGTGGGGAAAGCTTTTGCCCGTATAGTTCTCAACAGATTACAGTCACTCACTGACAGGGTCTATACTGAGTCACAATGCTTCTTTAGATCTCAAAGGTCAACTGTCAACATGATTTTCTCACTGCATCAGCTGCAGGAGAAATGCCAAGAGTAGAGATGCATTTTGTACATCACCTTCCTAGACCCAATGAAGGCCTTTGACATCAACAGCCCAAAAGGATTCTTCATACTGCTCAATAAGATAGGATATCCACCTAAGCTCTACAAGATGATCGTGTCCTTCCACAAGAACATGCATGGCACTGTCCAATATGATGGCTAATCCTTGAATGCATTCCCTATAAAGAGTGGTGTGAAATAGGGCTGTATTCTTGCCCCCAACTCTCTCTGGCATATTATTCTCTCTGTTGCTCACTTATGTTTTCAGCTCATCTGAAGACACGCACATCTATTCACTGATTCTTGATCAAAGAATTATTCACATACAGTAGCGATATTCAAGTACATCCACCATCCAATAATTCTTGATCTTGAGTTTGCCTGAAGCCATTGAACAGGCCTCACTCAGGGCTTTGTAGGGTGCAATTTATTTATTTCTGGCCCCAAACATGGTGATTAGAACTTCAGCAATAAAGAAACCCATCCAGAGTAGACTGAGAATATTTTTCCAAGTCTGACTAATAAGTGACCAGTTTAAACTATATAATGCCTTTCATACTTGTTCCCAATTCTTCTTTAAAACAGATGAGGTATCCTGATCATATGCATGCTTTAAAAAGAATATTATTCTTCTAACTTCTAATCAAACTATGTTAATAGCCATTATTAATATAAATTAATCCATTGCAAATGTGTCTTCTAAAATAAGGAACGCTGTTTGGTACAATACCAGGTTTTCTGACCATGGAGGAGTGGGAAGAAGAAGCTAAGCTATACAAGAAACTGAAGCTATACAAGAAACTCTGGGAGTCTGTTGAGCCACCTTACTGGCTTGAGATCTCAGCAGGCTTACACCCTTTGAAGCACATCATCCAATCCATGAGGATTAGGGCTATTAGAAACTATACAGGTAAGTAATAATAAACTTTATTGCGGTCCAATAACCCATAACATAGATACAGAATAAAATACAGACTCATATAGACAACCCCCCAGGGAAGGGAGACTGAAGCGTTATTTGTTTAGTCATGGGTATGTTGATCTTTGAGTCGTATGACTACTGAAAGAAACTTTGCCATGGCCACTGTGATATCACTGGACCTGTCGTCTAGAAGATATTTGATATAGTAGGCTTCAGATTGACCCGGCCAATTTGCCAATAGTGGTTTAATCAATAGTTCCCTTGCTTGGTCATATTGTCCGTGTAAGTTTTAAACATATAAGTAAAACTGCTTCATAGACTAGATCGCAGAAGCAGCTAATTGTTTTTGTTTTATATTGATGTCTGTCAATATTCATGGACTAGTCACTCATTAAAGCACATTAGTAATAGTAATAGTAATAGTAGTTTGGGGCTTTTCTTAAGAGTTGTTACCCAATTAAACATCTTTACCTGATTAATGTTATTAGTCTGGTCAATTAATCTATCAATTAAATTTGCATGTGGGTAAAAAAAAAGTTTTTAAACAAGCAGCACAGTTTTTCATTTGTAGATGAGGCACAAGCGAGTTGCAGTAGGCATTTTAGGAAAGGCACTCCCTCTTCATACCTCCAGAAAGTCCTTGCATATGTAGTTTTATAAGCTCCTGTATTAACATTTTCTTTTTACATCTGCCAACTGATTAATTAGGGGGTATCTTTTTAGTTGTTTACAAATTTCTTTAATCAATTAATGTAGCCAGCCAATCAATCAATCAATTAAAAGTTGCAGCCCTAGTTTTGTCAAAGTAAGCATCATTTGTTGAAAGCAACAATTCAGTGTATGCTATTATTTGTGTTCAGTATAATTGATTCTTGATTCTTGAAATTATAAGACATTGCCAATTCAAGCATTAGCGTTCTTGAATATCACTATGTGGATGTAGAATTAAAAACTTTTGAAAAATATATCAATAAATTAATGTACTAATTTCCAACAACTTATTCAGATTCTCACTATTAAAATACATATCTACCTTGGATTTTTCTGGGGATTTTCCACCCTCAACAGCCATATTCCTTTTCTTGAAGTTTTTTTTAACCTATGTTTATCATAGTTGTTTTTAAACTCTTATCCTATTTAAAGAGTAATTTCCTACTTGGTACTTCAAGTACTTTGTTCGATCTAGACAGATGGGATCAAAGGGAATGCATAAGTATTATTGCTTATGTACAAAGTTCTTCAACTGTCTTCAGGATGACAGATCGACAACCAACACTAATACGATCTAACAATATCTCTTCATTTTCATATGGCATTGCATCACCATAGTAACTACGCACCTTTCATACTTTAAAAAGCTGTATTAAACCTTAGGGAATATATTAAATAAGTAACAATGAAGTCCTTAAAGAGATGTTATAACTGCTTTCTTTATCTGAATGGTAGAAAACAACATAAGCCCATACCTACCTGACAGCATTCAAGCAAGTGTGAAGTTTATTGAAAAGTGTGTTTATATCAACTCTAGTACTGTTTAATGCCAGATTGCAGCTGTAGGGCAGAATTTGCACCATGTATAAATGTCTAGAGCACCACACTGTATTATTTGAATTTTATTATTCTGTGAACCGCCCTGAGACCTCCAGGTATAGGGCAGTATATAAATTCAATCAATCAATGCAATTTTTTCTTTTACGTAATAAGCTTAAGCTATGACTCTACTACAGCCCATGGTGAATGTATACATTCTTATAACATTCTTGACGTTCTGCTACTGTGACAGCAAAGAATCCACATCTTTCTAAGAGGCCAACATTTAAGAAAGTCAGTTATTCTATTTTACTATAGGCATATTCACAACTGAAGACCAATAGCCACTGTAATAAAAAAAAATTCACATTCTTACTGACACACCCACAGATTGGCCTTCTCCCAATTCCTTTGAGATCATAGCCACAATTTGCATATCCAAAGAAAGCAAAGGTGCTCTCGCTTCTGAAAGTGGTACAGCAGGCGAGTTGGGAAGTGAAAAGGTGTGTTGCTCCCTTTCCAGAATCAGCTGAGGCAAAGAAGGAGCATGAAAAACTGATAACATGTTGCTATGGTCAGGTTTGGGGGTGTTGAATACGGGAGTAGAACATGTATACGGGAAGGTGCGGTTGTCACTAGGATTTGGAATATGAAGCCTGAAGCAGAGCATGTACAGATGAAGAAATGGCTACTGCTGAAGTTAGTGGTGGAACAGTTTTCTTTTCCTAATGACCCATAGCATGGAATTGGCCTTTATCACAGCTGCTGCACACTGCATTGACATCTTCATTCAGTTACTCACTACAAGCACAATGTCTCATCCTTGGCCAGTTCAGACCCCATAAGCATTTCAGAGAAAGTTACCTAAAACAAGCAGGAAGAAGTGGTATTCACCTCCCCCCCTCCATCCACATGCATGCTACAGCTAAATGCATCACTACAGTTGAGCTCTAGGATGACCCAAAGTGTTGCACCCTTTCCCACGACAGAGACAGAGCAGAAGAATGCATGCCGACACTAAGGTATCATATTTACGTATCTCATAAACCACCTATAGACTCTACCAACATAACTAGAGGTAAGAACAATGATCTGAAGCTCAAAGCCTTTTTGAAAAATTGGGATTTGCGTAGCATTAAGCCAGCAATTTCATATGCTTTGGACTTCTTGCGTAATTTATGCAAGTTCTCACTTTTGGGGAGCATCCTTTAGCTTTGGGGGCTAGAAATAGGAGGGGGTGCCATGCAAACTCTAATAATTCAATTTTATTTTAATCACATCTTTTGATGAAGAAGAATGTGGCGAGGAAAAGAAACTGCAAGAACGATTCTGCTTTCCTAACTGTACCCTTCTAACTTCCAAGTGGACATGCTTAGAACTGGGCTGAAAAAAATACTGTGTTAGGGTTCTCTGCTTTTTTAAAGGCAAGCTGTATGAACTGGTGTACATCACAGTGTTTCACTACCTGCAGAAATATGGTCAGTAGAAGCTGGCCTGCACCTTGAAAAAACCTGATCTGGTAGGAAGTACTGTTTTTTAATCTTTGTTCACCTACAATTTCAAACCAACAAAACACAAAAAACAAAAGCTAAAAACAGAATCGTACATAATTCTATGAGGCAGAAAACATTTGTTCATGATTGGTTAAATGATAACTGAAGTGTCATATATTTAATAATGCTAGCCTCCCACATGCAAGTCCTATAATACTTCTTGATGTTAGAAAACAGATCGTCTTGCTTTCTGCCTTTCACTTTAGGAACATTATAATATAAATTAAATTGTCAGCTTCCTTCTGATAGATATGGTTGGATGTTGAAGGAACTTAGTTTTGCACTTAAGGTATAACTTCAACACTCCTGCAGTTTTTTAAAACAGGGCATAAGTCACCTGCAGGTTAACAAACTATATCTTTGATACCAACATCAAGCATCCTTTCAATTCATGTAGAAAATAATGTAATTTGTCCTGACTTCCGAGCAATTATAATTAACATTAAAGTGGTCTTTTCTTTTTTGTCACCTCCACATTCAATACTTATTTGCACTTATTTGTACTTACTATCAGTTAATCTCTTCTATAATGATATCAATAACTGGTGGTATTATGCATGGAAATTGAACATGAAGATAAATGTGTGATCAGTGCTATCTTTATGCTTCTTGTTTTGATTTTATAATTAAGCTTCTGGTCTTGATTTGCTTTAAATAAAACTTTATCATACTCAACATATGCAGTGTGTTTCAAATGAATGTGCTGAAGTGCACTATTCTTAACCCATGTTTGATTAATATCCATTGTCTTTGGAAACCACACAAAGCCAATCATTTATTTCCTTGATTATACCATAACCAAAGAACTTTGCAATTCAGTTTGAAATGAATGTGCTTCGCAGAACATGAAAATAAGGTTTAAACAAGCATGGTGGTATTAAAACTAATGAAAATTTCCACTCAAGTTCTAAATAACAAATATACACTGCAATAAGTGTGTGTGTTGGAACAGATCACTGCAGTATACTGTATTCACAGTTGCCTAAATTAAGTGTAGATTGGGAACTGAACAGAATTCCATTTTGTTCCCATTACCTGAAATCAGCATTTAAATAAAATTGTCCTTAAACAATTCTGAACTATACTGAGCATGATCCAGCCCAAGCAACAGGATCAGAGAAGATATACGGAGGCGCCATGTGGGTGGAAGAATAACAAAGAACGTGTATTTCATTTCAAACTAACACTGGCCTTGACCAAACACCCTAGAGACATAACTCACTGATCTTGCCCCATTCCCAGCAGCAGAAAACTGCCACATGCAAGATATTCAACCATGGAACACAGACCATAATGACAACAATGGATGCGGCATATTCCTGGGAGAATGTCCCCATGTTCCAAAAGGGCGGGGGGAGAAGACAAAGGTAACTACTGACTGGTCAGCTTGACATCGATACCAGAAAAAGGGCATAGATAATTAAATGTTTGGTCTATAAGCACTTAGAAAAGGATCCTGTGAATAATAAGATGTACATGGGTTTCTCAAAAACAAGTCAGACGAATCTCATTTCATTTCTGGATAAGAGTTACAAGCTTTGTGGATTAGGGGAATGCTGTGGACATAATGCATCTTGATTTCAGTACGGTTTTTGGCAACGTCCCCAAAGATATTCCTGTGGAGAAACTGGTAAAATGTGGGCTGGACAAAGTAACCGTTAGGTGGATTTGTAGCTTGTTGACTGACCAACCCCCCAAAATAATAGTAATAATTTTATTATTTATACCCCGCCCATCTGGCTGGGTTTTCCTGGCCACTCTGGGCAGCTTCCAGCATTATTTGCTCATTATTGGGCAAAGAGTGCTCACCAATGTTTCCTCACCAACCTTGAAGAAAGGTGACAAGTAGGGTGCCACAGGGTTTTATCCTGGGCCTGTTGTTGCTCAATTTCTTTATAAATGACATGGATGAAGGAATTGAGGGGATGCTCATTCATTTTGCAGATGACACCAAACTGGGAGATTAACACGAGTCAACAGTCTAATGCAGTGGGGGGGGGGGGAGCTAATGTTATTCTAAGGTGGATCAACAGAACCATTGTATCCAGATCAAGGGAAGTAATAGTCCCGCTCTATTCTGCCTTGGGTCAGACCGCACCTGGAATACTGTGTCCAATTCTGGCCACCACAATTTAAGAAGGATATTGATAAGCTGGAATGCGTGCAGAGGAAATATGATAGCCATCTTCAAGTATCTAAAGGGCTGTCACGTGAAGAAAGCTTGTTTTCTCCTATGCCGGAATGTAGAATGAAAACCAATGGCTTCAAGTTACGAGAAAGGAGTTTCCGACTAAACATCATGAAGAACTTTCTAACGGCAAGAGCTGCTTGACTGTAGAACAGACTCCCTTAGAAGGTGGTGGACCTTCACTGGAGGTTTTTACGCAGAGTTTGGATGGTCACCTGTCAGGTATGATTTAGCTTAGATTCCTGCATTGCAGGGGCTTAGACTAGGTGACCCTCAGGGTCCCTTCCAACTCTACAGTTCTATGATTCTAGCTCATAGCTGTCAACTTTCCCCCTTTTTAAAAAAAGGAAATTCCCTTATTCCGAATAGGGTTCCTCACAAGAAAAGGGAAAAATTGACAGCTATGTTCTAGCTTCTTGTTCAATTCTGACTGGTTGGCATCACCCCCAAGCTCCTACCAGATCACACCTGCTCTACAGAAACATTGGTAGAATAAACATAAAAAAGAGCAAGTGAAAACTGAGCCTTTCCTCTCTTTAAAAAAAAGCAATTAAAAAAAAAGCAATTCCAGATAATTTGTTGTCTTTCATATGCCCAAGGAAGTCTATGAAACCCTTGGTGGCCCAATGCGACTTGTTTACAAGGCATTTTGAAGATAAAGTTAGTTGCATCTGCTGGGACGCAGCCTATCTGGGTCCTTCCCCAGGGTCAGCACCTGACAACTTCTCCCAACTCTCATCCTGTTCCAATCATCCTCTCCATGATGTCTCCTTGGAATTTATGTTAACAGCTTGAGGATGTGGACAAGGTACTTCAACTGGTGCAGGTCACCACTGTTCCTGGCCCTTTATGGCTGGTAAAATCTAGTAGAGACAAGATGGTTGGTTGCGCCATGGAAATAATCAATGACTCTTTCTGAGTCTGAATGGTCCCAAGCCACCTGGAAGAGACGGTAGCAAAACTATTCTTAAATACACTTGCTTTACAGCTTCGCCAGTGGGAGTATGATCCTGTTGATTCTCATTGGCTTTAAACTGCTGTGATCTATCTTTATAAGTGGTATATAAATATTTTTATAAAGTGAGTAAAGCAACATCCTCTGAAGTCATTGCAGATAGAGTAGGCAAATGTGCTGCTTCAGCTACAAGGGGTATCCTACACATTGGAAGGGTAGAAAACCCAGTCCTTAGTGATGCCTGAGGCAAAATAATTATGTAACTCTTTATGGTACAGGACAAAAGTCAGATATCATCTGCACCCTCCCCTCAAGAACTGCCTAAGTACTTCCTTACACTAGCACTAGCCTATACTAGAGATGAAACAGCTTGAAACGTATTGTGACTCATTTAGTCCAACATCCTGTTCTCACAGTGGTCAATCGGATGCCTATGGGAAGCCTATAAGACCCTGAGTGCACATTTTCAATGACAGCAGTCAAGAGCAAGCAATTTATTTAATCATACTTTTACATGGAAAAGTCACATTTTCCTAAATCGATACGATAAAGATTTTGTACTATATTACTTGCTTTA
The DNA here is from genome assembly GCF_964188315.1 of Podarcis muralis. Taxonomy (NCBI): domain Eukaryota; kingdom Metazoa; phylum Chordata; class Lepidosauria; order Squamata; family Lacertidae; genus Podarcis; species Podarcis muralis. The sequence continues at coordinate 63,936,392 of NC_135658.1, forward strand.
GGAACTGAACATTTTAGTTTCGGAGGTAGATAAAAACAGATGCAACTTGACTAATTAGGAAACTAACAGGCTAAAAACCTGGAAAGTTATGGAGAACTATACAAACTAATATATATGATGGCATAAAACCAATAAGGACGGAAGTAAAAGGATGAAATTAAGAAAAGTAGCAATCGAGCTGTATGTCCTGACAGCAAGGTCTATACATACATGATCTCCAAGAAAAAGTAGAGTACAAGAAATATTTCAAAAAAACATTCACGTTAAATTATATAATACTTTAGGAAGAAAAATATATACTGTTACCCTGAAAAGTGTGCACAGTTTTGTTAGAGCGCAGAGTGGAAATTATAAGCACCAATCAGATTATTCCCTCTGGATCCTAACTTCTCCCACTCAATAATGAATAAGCTGAAAACATACTGCCTGAAGTGATTTGTCTGCTTACCATTTACCTGCTGTGCAAACATGTTATTTGTTGTCTTACGTTTTACGTTTTTAAAATGTTCAATTTTTTACTGTGGCCAGTGGCTATGTTTACACATCACATTAAACCATGGGTAGGCAAACTAAGGCCCAGGGGCCGGATTCGGCCCAATCACCTTCTCAATCTGGCCCACAGACGGTCTGGGAATCAGTGTGTTTTTACATGAGTAGAATGCATCCATTTATTTAAAATGCATCTCTGGGTTATTTCTGGGGCATAGGAATTCGTTCATCCCCCCCCAAAAAATATAGTCTGGCCCCCCACAAGGTCTGAGGGACAGACTGGCCCCCTGCTGAAAAAGTTTGCTGGCCCCTGCATTAAATCATAGTTAATGTCTAACTATGGTTTAACAAAAATGAGCGAAGTGCTAGTACATGTTGCTCTAAAATCTCCACACAGCTTGTCCTACATTCCGGTTCATATTACTAATGAAAAAGAACTAAGGTGGTAGTTTTAAAGGATAGATATAACAATGAACAACTGAAGAGGTTTTTGTGGAGGGGGGGGGGAGTAACATACTTTGTGTTGTGGGAGGGCTACCATGAAAACTGAAACCCCATGACACTTAATGAATGCTTACTAACATAATCTTTTCATAATCTTTTTGGGACGCGGGTGGCGCTGTGAGTTAAACCACAGAGCATAGGACTTGCTGATCAGAAGGTTGGTGGTTCAAATCCCCGTGACGGGATGAGCTCCCATTGCTCGGTCCCTGCTCCTGCCAACCTAGCAGTTCGAAAGCACGTCAAAGTGCAAGTAGATAAATATGTACCGCTCCGGCAGGAAGGTAAATGGTGTTTCCGTGCACTGCTCTGGTTTGCCAGAAGCGGCTTAGTCATGCTGGCCACATGACCCGGAAGCTGTACGCCGGCTCCCTTGGCCTATAAAGAGAGATGAGCGCCACAACCCCAGAGTCGGCCACGACTGGACCTAATGGTCAGGGGTCCCTTTACCTTTACTAACATAATCTTTAGTATTATTAAGTTGGCATAATAATTAATAATAATAATAATAATAATAATAATAATAATAATAATAATAAATTTTATTTATATCCCGCCCTCCCCAGCCGAAGCTGGGCTCAGGGCGGCTAACAACAATCAAAATACATTCATTATAAAATTAATTAAATCAAATTAAAATCAAATTAATGGCAACCATCAAGCAAAATTCTGTGCAGAATGCCGATTGCCAGAGGAGGGGGTCAGGCTGCGCCCTGACCAAAGGCCTGGTGGAACACCTCTGTCTTGCAGGCCCTGCGGAAGGATGTCAGGTCCTGCAGGGCCCTAGTCTCTTGTGACAGAGTGTTACTGACAGTTGGTTCACTATTTTGTCCAACACATACTTGACTTCCACAGAAACGGTTTACCTCATAAAATACTGGAGTGCAGTTTGAAAGATGAGGAACCAAGGAAGCATGAGGCCAACAGTCAACCCACAAACATAGTTGGTCATCATTCCCCAAAATGAATCTAGCCTGAGCTTCTGTATAGCCTCCTCATAAAAAGCTCTTTGGTTCTCAATTGGTTCTATAGCTCGTAGCTGGATTTTCAGACACAAATGCCTGGAAAAAGCAAATGCATTTTCTTACAAGTCATTTCTGATTCATAGAGAAAAGCAAGCTGCTGGTGACTAACATGGGCTAAAACTTGTGTCCATGTGTGTGGACTGTGGGACTGGATATGTTTTGAATGTGCAGTGAAACACACAAGTAATACACTTAAGACTACCATTATCTTGTTACGTATAAATATACTTAGTGTACTAGGTTCCTAATAATGCAAGTATTTATATGTCATCTTTCAGGAATGTCTTTACTTGGATGAGTCTTCTGGGGAAGATTAAAAGAGAGACCCTTTTCCACAAATATCCTAAAAATTTAAGTTATACACTGCTCAAGGTTTCCCCCCCCCCCCTCTGTTCCCTAATATTGCCAATGATGCATTCCTTAAACAAAAATGAAAGCAATGACAGGAGAGTATGCCCATAAATCCACTCCGTACAAATGTTTGCCATACATTGTGTGAATCCATTATGTTTACCATTTTTAAATCATATACAGTGGTACCTCAGGTTAATAACTTAATTTGTTCTGGAGGTCCCTTTTTAAACTGAAACTGTTCTTAACCTGAGGTACCACTTTAGTTAATGGGGCCTCCCGCTGCCGCATGATTTATGTTCTCATCCTGAAGCAAAGTTCTTAACCCGAGGTACTATTTCCAGGTTAGCGGAGGCTGTAACCGGAGGTACCACTGTACACAATATTAAATTGACTAGAACTATATAGTATGTTGACACTGATAACTGCACTGGAAATACAATACGAATATTTGAGTTTTTCAGTTATTGTGTTCATATTTATAGTTTGCATATTGCAAACTATAATTGATACACATATTGAACTTACTTAAAATATTCTTATTCCAAGGGTCATTTTAAAATGGTACGCTCTCCATGTTGAAGCTGCCTGTAAGTGCCTATTCTCCAGACAGTAGGCACAACCTTTAAAAGTCTCTTATCCTGTGCACTGGCACATGCAGTGTTTGTGAATGAGTAGTCACACCCTGGAGGTGCCTGTACTGGAATGTAGATGGTGCAAGGGTAAGAGGTTTTTATGAATTATAAATTATGCCCACTGCATGGAACACACTGATGTGGGTAAGTGCTGTTCAGCAGCCTCTACATGGGAGATGTAATGTTTAAATTAGCCCTCAAATTACCACTTCAAATATGGAATTAGTGGAGACTGCCTTGAAATCATTACTATTAAATCAACTTGCATTTGGGCTCCTTGTGCACTTCCTTTGTTTCATTTCAACATTTATGTATCCCATGTTCAAACTTATCTCTGCAGTAATTAAAGCAACACTCAACTTATATGGTAAAAGCTGGGACTTTCAATATTCAAATGCAGATATGGGGAACATGTGGACATTGAGATGTTGTTGAACTCCACCTCGCATCATCCCTGAGCATTGTTCATGCTGCTTGGTGTTGATGGGAGTTCAGGAACATCCAGAGGGCAGTGAGTCCTCCATCTCTGTCTTAACTAGAGCCTGCGTACTACACCAAAGACCGTCAAGAACAAACTAAGGTCTAAGTGACTTGTGCTTCTCCCCAGATTATATCAATGCCTGGTTGCTGGGGGTTTTTTTAATACAAACTTTTGACAGTTGATGTACCACATGGTGAAATGTTTAAAGACTTATGTTGCCTATTTTCTATGAAGATCCCTAAACACAATGGGAACACTATAGATATCATCTAGCATGAACAGGTTTTTAAAAACGTGATATTCATATTTTTTTATCTAAGATTTCTCAGTTTTGTTCTGCTATAAAGCAATAAGTGAGCCACAGGGGGCTCAAGAAGTAGTTGTACGGTTCATGCTGAAAGACATGGAAGGAACAGAATCACAACTGAACATCAAGGAAATGTTTGAGCAAACTGAAAAAAATTGGAATATAAGAAAGTTACCAACGATCATGGGAAAAGATCAGCAGGGGGCAAAATGAAATTTGGCTGCCTAAGTGAGGGGAAAATATTATCCAAAGAGAACTATTATTAAATGTACAGGTTGTGTGCCCCAATATGGATCAGAAAAAGTTTTATCAACCTTGCACCTGGTAGTTTTTCAAATGTTATGTTCAACATATGCTATATCTCTACAACCGTGCAACCTCAGAAAACTACTAAAAGGAACAATGCAAAAGAAAAAGAGAGTTAATGTACAAATACTTTAAACAAAGCTATGAGCAAGACAGAAACACAAGCTATATTGTAGGTCAATCTATGAGTTTTAAATGTTATTAAAATTGATTTTTTTTAAAACATCTCTTTAAATGTACAGTCACATGTCATTTCATACAAGTTATTTGAAACTTATTGATCTTCTCATTTGTGCAAAGACCGGGTTCTGCCATCAGTCTGGTGAAAGGATAATAGAGCACTCTAAACACTTATGATAGGTTAGATGCAAACAGTGGTCCTCATTTAAACAGATGTAATAGCACTACAAGTGTTTGCATTCCAACCTTTGCAATTGCATGTTATGCAATAAATTAACAAGCGTGTTCTGCTCTGCTTCACATCAAGGCCAATATCTCAGTCTTGCTGCCTTAATTTGCAATCAGAGTCTAAGCACCAGAAGATGCATCTAAGGTACATTAAAAAGGATGGGATACAAGTCTTCATAGCCTGCCACATTGTGCACAAAGAAAGCGAACAATTACCAGCAATTTTACTTTACCACTGTAGGACAATACCAATGCAGTTAAATTTGGCTCCATGCAAGCAACTGGGGAAAATATACTTAAAATGACTATATATCGAAAATTATATTTGAAAAAAAGCTCAATGGAGAATGTATATGTATTTCTGTATGGACAGATAAAATCTCTGGAAGTATATTCAAGTCTATTCTGCAAAATACCCTTCTATTCATCCTACTCAAAGCAGCATTCTCAGGCTATAATAGGTCACAACTAAGTACAGTACCTTCCTTCAAGAATAATTTTGCTTTGTCTGTCAGCTGTCAACAAAACACAAAGAACTCATACAGTCCAGTTATGTATTGTACATGTAAGAGAATCTAACAAAATACAAAGGCGGGGTGCGGGGAGAGAAATCAAAATTTCATGGCAGGTGCAGTTCCACGTTTGCTAAAGGAATTTCATAAACCATGTTTCATGTGTGGCTACTGAATTCCAAAAATAACTTTAATGGTTGCTCCAAAAGGAAAAGAAAAGAGAAAGGCATCATGTACCAAAGCAATATTAACGTCACATTTCATATGTTGCTTATAGAACACTTTGCTGAACATTAAAAAATAAATAAAAGTTTAAAAGTTAAAGACATTACACAAGTCTGTTGTTCTCGTAAAATGAGAAAGACCTTCTGGTGGCATTGAAAGAAAGGTCTCCGCAGTGGGCACCTCAAAACCAGTTTTTTTTTAAAGCATTACCAAGCACTGTTTGTTCATTTAAGTTTAATTATTTTCTCTTTGAGAATGGTACTAATGAAACTGAATATCTTTCATGGTTTCGGAGGACAGTTTGAACAGTCTGTAAACAAGACTGAGGGTAGACAAGTGAGCTGACTGAGCCAAGGGGTTGCTAGGTGATGCAGAATGTAAACCCACAAACTTGCTAAGGGTTATTTTGCTCTCATTCCGCTCTCACACAGCCTCTCCCAAGTTCCAGCCATTACCTTCCAGGTGACTAGCAATATTCCCCTTGCTCTTTAACATTATTATGCTTTGCTAAAAATGCAGAGTTCGGACGGGAAGAGAATGTAAAACATTTTTATTTTATTTTTACAAAATTACAAGAAATATAACCTCAGAAAGTGTTCATTGCTTTTTAAATGGGAAATATATTGTCCTCATATGGTTTACAAGGACAAATGTTCACTATAACCTCTTTCACCCACCCCCATCCACTCCAAAAACTTGTGATTTTTTTTTTCAAGTATCTGATCAGAGATTGTCCAGTAAGAGCACTTTATTAGATCATCAGTCAAAGGGTTTCACAAGCACTGAGAGCAATGGGCTCAAATGCAGCACATCAGTTTTAATAGACCACAGACTAATAGTAAACTGCAGATACTGCTGAGAACTTTCCATGCACTAAACTCTTGAAAAAGCACCATCTCTCCAGCTTAAATGCAGCTGCCTCTTTCAATGCCGCAAATGGGTAAATTTGACAAAAAAGCCACCATTAAGACTACATGAAAGGCTCAAGACAACATCCTTTCAATGCTTTGTACTTCAGTAATCAGATGTACTTACTCACCCCCTCCCCCAAACCCGATCAAGAACTATTTCTGAATGGTAGGAAATAATTCCACTTTGTACATCTTTTAGTTAATCAAGACTTTCTATTCAGCAATTTGACCTTTTGTTCAAAACAGGATTATCAGTTTTTTCGCCAGTTACCAAGGGCGACTCGCATGGTGAACATAATTGCAATAATTTGCAAAACACCATGGCAACCCACATTACAACTAGGTAAATACTGGTCTTTTGTGCTACATTGTTATTTTCAGAGATGCTGAAGTCAAAGAACGAATGACAAATGAACACAAAATTTATATTTGCTTTGTCTCAAAAGAGAAGAAAATTGATAACAAGAATTGGGGGGAAACCGACTACAGCTGTAATTTCTAACTTGATTAATTAGGATGGTAACAGTCCTTAACAGTATATTCAACAAACAGCCCTGACTTAGTCTCTCCACCCACCTCTCCCCCTCACTACACTACTACCACTATCCCCCCACCCCAGACAATTTTCCCCCCTTCAGCTAGGAGAACAACCAACCCCATTTGCTCTTTTCTTCATCTTAATGGAATCCTTAATTACAGAATATTGTCCTCCAGCTCTTCATTACACATTGAAAACTGAGTGAGGGAGAATACGAGTGCCAAAGCAGACAGGGTAGCTACAGCAGTCTTGTCTGCTTTTTTTTTTTGGACACAACAGGCCTAATGATGAGACGGCATTTTTCCCCTGGTATTAGCAGCTGTTCTACTGCAGACAATTAAGCACAAACTATTTAGCATTTCAGAAAGCTGCTTCTCGTCTTGGCAGTGTTAGGTAAGTGTGCATGCTAAAATGAACTTACAAGTTAAATACCAAAACATCTGATAGGAAGTCTCTACTTACACTGTAATTACCATTTTGGGTGCAATATCTGCAGCATTCCAACATTTCTCTATTAATACTATATGCAAGTGAATGTAAAATAGTAACACAGCCCACATGCAATTCATGTTTAATAAATTATTATTATCAATCATCATCACCATCATCTTAATATTGGTGTGCACCATGATTTGGCAAGTCCCTAAACATACCAAGAACCACATTTAGATATGTATTTTCTTACTCTAACACAGTGTTTTACAACAACTAATGTGATCCAGGAAGAGACAATTAGGGCTAAACATCTCTGCTTACATAGGAAGAACATTTGAGAGCCTTGGGTTATTGATCAGCTGATCTATTTCACACAGCAATTGTGAAAATAAGGATATTTGTTTATTTACTAACTTTACGTCTCACCCTTCCTCCCAAGGGAGCCCAGGGAGGCTTCTAGATACATGTACCAAGATATATTGATATTTATGAATTGCAATATACTGACGTTTATACAGCACACTATTTCACAGGGACAATGCAAGGTGGCTGTTCAGCCTATAACTTGGTGGAACCTTTTGCCCACATGCAATGCATACCATTCACCCTGGAACATCACTCAAGCCCACGATACAGAAAAGACAAATAATTTCTCATCTCAGGTGTGCTCAACTTGGAGCCAGGGATCAGCTGAACCTTCAGGTGCTCTCTGGCCCAACAGTCAAGCAGTGAGACTGGCTTGAGCAGAGAAGGACTGTGCACTGCCTCCCTCCCACCTTGCTCCAGTGGATCTGAACACTGCACTTTGTTGTTGGATATATTCCCTAATGACATCAGTCATAATGCTAACCAAGGGCTAGGGGGGAGAAACTCAGCCAGATGGGTGGGGTATTATTATTATTATTATTATTATTATTATTATTATTATTATTATTATTATTATTTCATTTATTATCTACCCTACAACAAAAGTTTCTGGAGTGGGCTGCAACAATATAAAAATACAATATTAAAAAGAGTTAAAACAAGTTATAATCAGAAGAACAAGAACAGTTCTAAAACCATATTCCAGGTGTCAAAGGTAAGAATAAAGAGGTGGATCATATGAAGAAAACTATACACGGAAGGTGCCAGACATACCTCTGTGAAGAGGGAATTCTACAGCTTAGGAGCCGTCAGAGAGAATGTCCTCTCCTGGGCTGCCATCTCCCAGCCACCCAAGGGCAGCGTAACTTACATTGACCTTGAGAGAGTCTGTAGGGAAGGAGGCTGTAGTTTAGATGGGGGGGGGGAGCTCAGTGGGTTAGGGCTTTAAACACTAATGTAAGCACCTGGAATTGGGCCAAAATGCAAATTGGCACCCAGTGCAGCTATTTTAAAACAGGGGTTATAGGAGTTCTAAATGGAACCCCAGCCAGTAACCTGGCTGCTGTGTTTTGGACCAGTTGAAGCTTCTGAGTTGTCTTCAAGGGCAGTCCTACACAGAGTACCTGTCCGTAATCCAACCTAAAAAGTTATAGCCACTGAAGCTGCCTGAGCCTTCACTAACAATGTTGGGTCCATGAGTACCTGAGAGGAAGATCCGTAAGTAACCTCTTAAAAACCAGTCCACCTTCTCAGCTCTAGGACCTGAGAACTTTGAACAAATAATACCTCTGTCTTTCATTTCAACCCCATTAACCTAGAAGGACTCCAAATTTCTTTTCCTGAGGCAGGAAGCCTTCAGAGCAAAAGAGTCTGCCCTCTCCTATTACAAGGACTAGTTCATTGTAACAGGAAGCACAGCCAGGCTTCAGGGTGTCACCCTCAGAAGAGGAAAGACAAGTGAAAGGTTGGTTCAGGGCTACACCTCCTGCAGCCTCACCGCCAGCACTCGCCCTGCACCATCATGCCTCTCCAACTCACAGGGACAGAAAGTGGGCACCGCCGCTCGGAGTTCTGCCTGTAGTGACAAAATGTCCCAGGCCCCCCAATACAAAATTTAACTTTTTAAAGCTTTTGTTTCATTTTCTAATACATCATTTTATGTTAAAAAGGGGGGAGGGCTCTAAACAGTGTTCTCTAATATCGTAATAAAACTGGCATTCAAGAATATAGAGGGAGCTCCTCTGTCTCCAGGATATTCATTTCCTATATTTGTAGAATGGAGACATACCTCACTGAGGACCACTTTACCCTTAACAGTGTAGCCTAAAAACACCAGTATTCGCTTCAGTCAATATAGAAGCTATGCATATCAAGACATGAGGGAAAGAGCTGGAAAACTGACAGTCCATGTCTGTTTATGTGCATCTGCAGATGCGCACCTCTGTTTTGTGAATTTACCACGGCAAACAGTTGTGGTAAAACCAATGCATCCAAGCTGCCATGTAAAGGGTGAAGAAATTCTCACATTCTCCTCCACATTAACTATTTTCAGCAGCAGGAACAGTTGCAGCTTCCCTTCTAAAACCAAAGCTGTATGAATCCCATACCTATTCTTTAGGAAGTTAAATAGACCCATCAAAAAAGAAGAAGAAAGCAGCTGTGCTTTGTGCATAGCTGGGGAGGGGGACTTCCCAGGTACACAGAAGTATATTAGTTTGTAAATTGAAAGAAAAAGAATAAAAACAACGACAGAAGGGCTCAGTGAAAGACCTATGCTCAGTGACCTCCAGGGCTTAAAGAATGTTGAGGGCAGCTGAGCCATGGGATGTTGAGGGTGTCAGATGACAAAAAGGAAGCTGGAGGGAGGGAGGAACTGGCTTCTTTGAATATCTGAAAGCTTGTACTATCCTTGGGAGAGGGGATTAAGATGCGGGGTGGGGTGGACACATCCCATTGGACCTCTTAAAAAATTCTCCCCCCACTATATAGGTGGTTGTGGGGGGGGGGGAGGAACAATACACCTTTTCCCTTTCTCCCTCTCCAGATGTCCCTTCACCAACCCTAAACAAAGCTATAAGGTTCCTGATTCCAGGCCAACTGGAAGAGTTTGGAATAAGTGATCAAGATACTCTACAAAATGTTGAAGTGCGTCCCCCACATAATAGTTTAACGCCTTTTCCCACGGCCACCTCCCCATGCATAATTTGCCAGTGTTCAATAAGATTACTAAATCTATATTAAAACTACTATTAAATTCAAAATATTTTATACTATACAGATGTTATTTATTTATATACAACATATACCCATATATGTTTATAAATATATAACATTTTATATATATATATATATATATATATATATATATATATATATATATATAAAATATATACCCCACCTTTCCACCAAGAGCTCAAGGTGATATACAGAGTTTTCCTCTATTTTATCCTCACAACAACCCTGTGAGGTAGGTTGGACTGATGGTTTCTGAGCTAAACTGTTTCACTACATGTACTCTTTAGTTTGCTTCAGCAAATACTTTTCCTGTGTCCAATCCATATAACTTTTCTCACAGTGCCAAATATCCCCACCATGAACCAATATTCATAAACCAATGGAAAATCTGAACACTATATTCTGTTTGTTTTTAACTTTCTATTGAAGCACACATACACTTTTTAAACTGCATTTGGGGAAGATGGCTAGGTGCAGTGTCCTGTAAAAATAACAACAATACTTCATAGAGTACAACTGACTCTCTGGTCATTATAGTATTGGAATTATATCTAGTCAGAGTAGACCCATGCCCCTGAATTTCAATTGTCTATTGTGAGTATGACTCACAATGGATACAAGTCTTACTGTGGAATCCTCACCAATTGGACTAATAATTCCTCTGAAGACTTGTGTTTTCCTGCCCTTTTCATATCTTATAGAGAGGATACAATATTTTTACAACAATGGGTGTTTGGCCGACGTATTTTCATTAAAGGTCCGATTAGTCCAGTATGCCTAAACTGATCTGCCAGTATAGCTCATTGGGACCTACGTTCCAGGGCATACAGTTGGTCAAGTGGGATGGTCCATCCATTTGCATTTCCTGTTCACCCTGGGGACATTTAAGTGTCAAGGGCATGGGTCATTTTTGAGAACTCACTGTTTTTCTGGAACAAACAGTCTAATACAGGCTATGCTTATCCATGTCACCCACTATGTGAATGATCCTTCGTAGAAGCAGTAGGTGTGACTTTCCAAACTGCTATTTGCTGTACAACACACTTAAAATCATGTTTGTGGGAGATGATCAGGTCTGCGGTCCCTCTTCTGCAAAGACAATGCCAAGGCCTTATGGAAATATAGCCTGGCAACCTCTAGTATCTAAGAGCACCCAGAGATAAAGTTGCAGGTTTGAAGATTTAAGGAGGCTCTGCAGGAACTCTTTGGATGTCATTACTTTGACTGAGAATAAGTTGCTGTGTTGTTTTCTCTCCTTATAGAGATTTGCAATAGGGTGGGACCCTGAAAACCTGAATGTAGGGGTTTTCCTTCAGAGGTTTGCAACTCTGTTTTTCCAGCACTAAAACTAAATAAATAATACTATGTAAATAGGGAGTAGGGATGTTTACCATCATTGCCTTACAATCTCATGGAATTTCAGAATTTGATTGTGCGAGTCCCATTTTTAACAAAGCAATTGGACAACTCTGTGACGCCTGAAAAAGTGTAGCTCAAGGAAAACAGACATAGATAGTAGCTGCAAAATAAAAGGAAGACGTTCTATCTCCCTCTTCTTAAGTATATAAGCACAAGTGGCCTTCAACACAATTGCTTTTATAGTGTGTGATCCCAGATTTTTGACTGTATCATACTTGTAAAAAGGGTCATGTGTGTGAATTGGAACAGAGGGCATTGTCCCCTTCCAAGAGTTCTTTGATAGGGACATCCCTAAACATACTTCATCACAATAATGGCCATTTTGCTTTTTTATAAAACACAATGGGGGGGAAAGGGGACAATGTAGCAATGTATACCAAGACTTCTTCACTTTGTCTGTCCATTGGGCTTATTTATCTAAGAAGGCAATGAAGAATGATTGCATGGTGTCCTGGCCTCATTAGAAACCATGAAAATGAAAGCAAGGACAACATTTGGCAGTACCAATTACGTACATGCAAAGACATATGGAAAATACACAAACTACTGATATCTAGTAACACAAAACCCCATGCTTTTGTAGAGCTTGGCAGTCACTCATACTCCACGTAACAGTAGGGGACTCTGATTGCAGATTTCACTGCAGGACAAGACCCTAATGGCTTGGTCTTGCATCCACTAAAATGCAACAACAAAAATCCCATTAACTTTAATGGCCTAAGCTAAGGGTATAAAATGAGTTACCTGGAATTCTCAGTCCCCTGACCAAGCACCAAGGAAATGGAACTCATAATTTCTATACGAAATAAATGCACCATCAGAAGTACTAGCTAAATATAAACTATGTTCAGAACTTCAATATCATCAAGAAGGGTGATGTTTTAATATACCAATTAAACATTTTGTAATTCAGACCAGCCTCTGCTCTAAGTTTAAAGCTGTTCTTTTAAATATAGACCATTTCCAACTCTTTGTGTTTACTTCAAAAATATGCCAAGCAAAAAAAATTATAAGCAGCAAAATCTTAATATACTGTTTGGTAAAGTTCAAGTCAGCCTTTGAAAAACACATTTATCTATCCAGTAAAGCTTGTGTTAATGCGATGTAAGAGTTTGGCAAATTCAACTCTAATGGAGCATAAAAGTGCTTTTGCTTGAAAGTGAGATCATTTTTAAAAATTCAAAGCATGATCACTTTTTCTTTTTTGCAGGAACAATCTGATACAAGCAGCAAAGCTTAAATAAACTAGAAACATTTCAAATGATCCATAAAGGATTAATAAGCACCACAGGAAGTCCTATAGGCTCAGCGTATACATTTTCCCATCTTTTTCTCCTGTGATGCACATGACATGAAATTCTAAGCAGAACTCAAGTTTCAAAGTCACTGAATGTTAAGGCCCACAAGCTTTAACAGTGCAGTGAAGCAGGGTCATCACCCTGCACTGCTTAATCTAAACAATAAGGTCACGATATTGTTAGCACACTAATGTTCCAAAATCATGACACCTAGAAAAAACTCATTTCTAGTGACAAATTGGGGGGGGGGGGAGGATAGCAACAAACCAAAACAAAAAGGATAGTTGTAACAGTAACAGTGTAGCAAGCTACAACCCACTAATAAAAAGCAAAGCAAAATGACAGTTGTTATTTTGGCAGAGATAATCTATGCTGAAACACAAAACACATGCACATAATTTCTTTCAATACAATTTGCTTGTCTTCCCACTGACTTCTGTGATTACCACAGAAAGCAAGGTTCTAAACATATTTCAGCAGAATCTTCAATCAATACAAAAAAAACAACAACCCCAGAGAGGTATGGGAAAATGCATTATAGTATTAGTAACTGCTTACAAAATATATTGGACTTACCAATATGTATACAACTGACAAGACGAGATACAACCTATTTCACCAAATGGCAAAAGTAGGTATTAAGTAGGTACAGGTAAGGTACAGGTAAGGTCAAATTGTATAATCTACCTGAAATTGTTGGAGGAGGAAGAGGAGGAGGAGGAGGAGGAGGAGGAGTTTGGACTTGATATCTCGCCTTTCACTCCCCTTAAGGAGTCTCAAAGAGGCTATCTCCTTTTCCCTTTCTCCCCCACAACAAACACTCTGTGAGGTGAGTGAGGCTGAGAGACTTCAAAGATGTGGAACTAGTCCAAGGTCACCCAGCAGCTGCATGTGGAGGAGCAGGGAATCGCACCTGGTTCATCAGATTACGAGTCTACCACTCTTAACCACTATACCACACTGGCTATCCTGTAAGACATCAAAGTTTTAAAGTTCACTATCATAAAGATGTGTTTAGTTACAGGTAGGTAGCCATGTTGGTCTGCCATAGTCGAAACAAAATAAATAAATTCCTTCCAGTAGCACCTTAGGGTCTGGTGAGTTCTGTTTCAGTGTATCTGAAGAAGTGTGCATGCACACGAAAGCTCACACCAATAACAAACTTAGTTGGTCTCTAAGGCGCTACTGGAAGATTTTTTTTTAATAAAGATGTTTGTGACACACAACTCTAGCTGTCCTTTCTATCTCAAGCCAAAGATGTCATGGAAGTACTGAACCAATGCTTTAAATCAATAATGAGCTGGATGTTGGCAAGTCATTTGAACTGGGGAAACGTCAGCGATGGGAGTTATACTACCCTTGAAAAATCAGGTTTGGTAAACTCTCAAGTTTTGGTTGTAGCTGGGAATGCTTTTGCTGAGTTTTGGATGGTGATTAGTGACAGCCACCTATTGAAAAAACAAACTTGGCTGTGGTATACATGCCTCAGTTACATGAAAGCAGCTCTCCTGTATTGCACTCTTTGTGATGGACTCTCCTTCCTTGCAGGCTTTTAAGCAGAGGTCTGTCATGTATGATTTAGTTGATATTCCTGCATTTCAGGGTTTGGGACTAGATGCTTTAGCAAGCATGTTACCTCTTGTACGTCATTTCAACTGCCTGCTGGTCTCTTTGAGTGCCATTTAAGGTGCTGGTGATTATCTATAAAGTCCTAAACAGTTTAAAGCCAGGTTGCTGTAAGGACCGGCTCAATGGATATGTTCTTGTCCAGGCTTCCTCAACTTCGGCCCTCCAGATGTTTTGAGACTACAATTCCCATCATCCCTGACCACTGGTCCTGCTAGCTAGGGATCATGGGAGTTGTAGGCCAAAAACATCTGGAGGGCCGAGGTTGAGGAAGCCTGTTCTTGTCCATCCTGTGTGACTAAGTCAGAGAGGTCCTCTTTAGTGTCACTAGCTTAAGTTTCCGCAGTTGATCACTCCAAATCTTTTTGAGATAGTACAAGGTTCAGAGAGCAACAGAAAATATTCAGAAACAGCAATCTTGGATAAACAGCTTGACAATTACCAAAGTATTTGAATTGTGTCCTGAATATTAAATAACTAAATAAAATGCATTTTATAAATTCCTCAGGCGATATATTTATTTCACTCACAACATTTGTTGTCTACTCATTTTAGTAAACTCATGTTAGAAAAAATTGGCCAAGACAGAAATCAGAAGGCGATGGAAATAAACTTTTGGAATATTCATTTTCCTTGGAAATAGAAATAGAAGTTAAAGAGTTATCAAATATTGTTTAATTTTTTCCCCCAAAGAGAAACATTATCTAAAAGAATTGTTTTAAAAACAAACAAAATTCAGGGGCACCAAAATTGATATTGTATCACAATGATAATATTCAAGATGCAGTAGCTTAATCTGACAAGTAATTTAAGGAATCTTCCCGGACGGCAACAAGTTTCTGAAAACATAAATAAAATGTTAAATTTATTGCTGTATTTTGTGCAGTCTTGTTCAATTTCTTATTTCTGGTTTCAGACCTGCTTTGTTCTTAGAGCCAAATGACATTTAAAGAATTTCACATACAGCTCTGGACTAATTATTCCATAGTTCCTAAACCAATACTCCCATGCTCTAAATCTGCAGGCAATCGGATAGGTTCAGATATAATACATTATGACTTTATGTGCATGGCCTTGGCTTATCCTCCCTAACTCTGCCGAGCGGAGAGTAAAGAAAATGAATGAACTGAGATAACGGGTTGTATTCAACACTGCCATTTCACTCATACAACAGACTTCCACTTCTGCAACAGACCTTCCCCCATCTCTCTTCTGCAGTCCCTCAAAATCTGCTCCAAGGGATTGAGGTAAGGAAAGTCACATTGTACAAACACAATGCCATCTGCACAGCATTGGATATCACCCAATATGCAGCGAGACTGTAAGAAATGTAAAGTTTAAACTGAATATGTTGACAGCTGTAGAGAAGAATGAAGAGACAAATACAGAAGAACAACATTGTCAAAACAGGAAAGATCTGGAAAGTACAAGAAACAGGAAAGGAAATGAGGAGATCAAAACGAGCAGGACAAGAGAGAGGAGGCTAATCTCTCTTGGAACAGAGTTCAAGTACACTGGGGCCGCCATCACAGGAACTGAGTTAAGACCACTTGCTTCAAGTGAAATATAGGGAAACCAATTCAGATTGGCATGCCACCACAGGAGTCCCATATAGGGACATTACAGTACCCTAAGGGGTAAATTACCGAATTATGAATGAAAGTTGCCAGGTCTCCCAAGCAGTGGTGTAGATGATAAAAGGCACAGAACTACTGAATATTGTATCCAACTAAGTTTTACTCATAGTAAAATAATTAAAATTAATGAACCCACAATATAGTCGTAGAATCAGACTACAGTGGTACCTTGGGTTACATACGCTTCAGGTTACAGACTCCACTAACCCAGAAACATTACCTCGGGTTAAGAAATTTGCTTCAGGATGAGAACAGAAACAGCGCAGCGCAGCGGCAGCAGGAGGCACCATTAGCTAAAGTGGTGCTTCAGGTTAAGAACAGTTTCAGGTTAAGACCAGACCTCCAGAATGAATTAAGTTCTCAACCCAAGGTACCACTGTAGACTCATGGAACTGTAGAGGTGGAAGAGACCCCGAGGGTCATCTAGTCCAACCTCCTGCAATGCAGGAATCTTAATCCTGAGATTAAGAGTCTCATGCTCTACCAACTGAGCTATCCCAAGGCTAGCCATTTCCATTTATTTCAATGGGTTTATCCTGAATATGTCTGATTGGTTAAAACCCTGTAATTTGGACCTTACAGGAAGTGTGACCACCATTTAGAACAGGCACATTCGCAGTCAACCAATAAACTAAATCTGGACCAATTTTGGTTTATTCACCTTCATCCAGTCAACCTCTGACAGCAGAGATGAATTTAGAGACTTGCCTGTCTCAAACAGAGCTGGGCGTCATTAGCCTGACAACATGTTCTATGAGACTTGCTAAGCTGAAAAGTAGTGATTGGCCCAAGATCATTCAGTGAACTTCATGGGTTAGCATGGATATGAACCCCAGTTCTCTATGATCCAAATACAGTATTTCAAAGGCACAGGACAATGCTAGAACCATAAGCACAGCCATCACAGAACTGCAAAATTTTAGAGTTTCTGTGAACCTGTACTCTACTTGCATTCCTGCACAACTGCTGGTGGATATGCTAATGAATAAAGCTGGTAAAATGCTGCAACAGCATGGAGCGGAGAGAGATAAAAGAAAGGAGCATCCCTAAATAGGGAGCAGGGGTGAGAAACTCACTCCTTGTACACATATTTGAAAAGCTGAATTGAATTTAAAAATAGAAATTAGCACCTTTTGATAGTGAAGTAGTTTGATATTTAATTGGCAGTGTGTATTAACAGGTTTTACACATGAAAAAAAGCAAGGGGGGAAATAAACTGACATTTTATGGTAGAGCAGTTAGCACACCATGTTGTTAAGGGGTTTTATTTTACACTGATTTGATCAACGGAAACAAGCCTCAAGCTCTCAACCAGAATAAGCACAGATCCTTTTAAGTTCAACTAAGTATAATAACAGATGGGTAGCCGTGTTGGTCTGCCATAGTCAAAACAAAAAAAAATTCCTTCCAGTAGCACCTTAAAGACCAACTAAGTTAGTTCTTGGTATGAGCTTTCGTGTGCATGCACACTTCTTCAGATACCCAAGAAGTGTGCATGCACACGAAAGCTCATACCAAGAACTAACTTAGTTGGTCTTTAAGGTGCTACTGGAAGGAATTTTTTTTTGTTTTAAGTATAATAAGAAATGAACTTTTGTTTTTAACAGTGCATTCTTGGTCTTCCAAATGACATCATCCAGGAGAAATGGCTCCTCTCTTACCCAGACAACAATTCACCCCTCTGCATACTGGCAGAAGATGTGAAAAATCATAACCAAAACAGGGAAACTGAACAAATAAAAGCAGCAACATCATAGTCATAGACAAGCTTCAGGTGTCCCTACCTATCCCCAGAAGTTCATTTCTATGCCCACTAACTTTAGAAGAGCAGGTCAGAATGTTCTCCATTCATTAGAAAGAAAAGGGAGTCACAGAAATTCCATTCTGTGCCTGGAGTAGTGATGGGTCCATCTGTCTAGGGCAGGCATGGCCAAACCTGGCCCTCCAGATGTTTTGGGACTACAATTCCCATCATCCCTGG
Organism: Podarcis muralis; assembly: GCF_964188315.1. Classification (NCBI taxonomy): domain Eukaryota; kingdom Metazoa; phylum Chordata; class Lepidosauria; order Squamata; family Lacertidae; genus Podarcis; species Podarcis muralis. The sequence continues at coordinate 63,954,579 of NC_135658.1, forward strand.
CCACAGGTCCTGTTAGCTAGGGATGATGGGAGTTGCAGTCCCAAAACATCTGGAGGGCCAAGTTTGGCCAAGCCTGGTCTAGGGTATGGATGAACAGTTCCACTCCTATGGAGATTATTATGATTACTGGCCCAGGTTAGGTTTAAAAAAATCCAATGGAAGATACAGGACTAGTTACTGGGCTAACAACTCTGCTCTTCTAAGCAACCTTAGGTGGTCTGGCATGACAGTCTTACTAGGTTAGCAAAATACCACTCAACAGTTTGATAGCCTAAAGTTCTATCCAACTGATGCTTCTCCCCGTTCTACATTAAAGCACATCCCTTGAGCTACTGGCTTGTGATAGTGAGCCTTCCAAATGAAGACACTGGCATACATAGTTACTAAACAACAAAGAGGGGGTGTTCTCAGGGTCTCCAGGTTATCAACCTATCTGGAAACAGCCACCGACAGAAAAAGCACTTGGCTTTACTGTATAAGAAAGAAGAAACTTCTATGGAGATTGTGCACGGAAGCAACACCACGTGAAGAAGCTCAGCAAGCATCGTAGGAATAATGGGACTGTACTTTCTCCCTTTGGAGACAAAGAAAGATGTTTGTGCTGAAGAGTTTATGTGAGAAGATAGCTTGGCTTGTCACCATCTTGGGCTGAATTTTTTCAAGTCCTTTGGTAGGAGAAAGTGACCTCCTTCTCCACCCAAAAAAGAGGGTTTGGGCTACTTGTGCCTTTTCTGCCATCTTTGCTTCCACCAAAATCTCATCCAGTTGACTCCCAAACAACTGGTTCCAGAAGACTTGTAAGAAAGATGAACTTCTGAGCCTGGATCAATGTTCCAGGCTTTTAGGCACATGTCCTTTATTTTGTCCACCGTTGCAGCCACAGACCTGGACCCAAACTAGATGAAATCTGTAGAATAGTTCACTAGAAAAGATATGTACAATTAGATCTTCCACAACCCATCTTTTACTGACTCAAGATCATTGACTTACAGAACTATCACCCTAGAAAACCCACCACTCCAGGAAACAAGTGATGCTGGTGAGGTTCCCAATGGAAATTCCCCCTTTATTGAAGTCAACTGGAACTGGGAGCAAGTTTCTTTTCTCAGTTACTAATGTGGGACTCCCTTTAAGCATAAGTCCCCTTCTACTCCCACTGGAACCTCCTCCTGCTGTATGATGCCATTCTCCTATGGATTCTGTCTGCTACAGGAGACAATCCCAAAGGACATAGTGCCTTATGATCTAGAGAGAAAGAATGTACTATAGCGTCTTGTTAGTTTGGAAGATGCAATAAAATATTAAGGCATAGTACAAAACAGGGAGGGAGAATAAATACATTTTACTTTTACTATTGGTAGTTACTTATTACCAATAAGGCAAAAACTATTAGATCTTTAAAAAACAAATGTGAATGTTTTCCCAAAGGCATTATTAACAATTAATAATCATTACACTGGTGCCTTGTTTACCTGACCTTCTGTAAATTCAGCTGCCTTGTAATTAGACCCATATTTTGCACATTTATATATTTGTATGCACAGATTTGACTCATTCATTCATCCATTAAAATTTGCTTGACAGACCTAGATGGATAATCAGGGTACAATTTGTATTTACTGGATTATAGAAAATTGCCCAAACTGTTAAGTTCAAGGAAAACGCATTCTTGTCTCTCTCTTGTGACTGATGTAAAAGCAATTACATATCAGAGGATGGCCCCAAGACACTCTGAAGGAGCAGCAAAGCTTTTACAATCTGGTGTCTTTAACAGTATTTTGTTCTTTAAAATGGTGACTGGTTTTAAAGACTATCTAAAAAGAAGAAACAAAAAGCCACCTAGCACATCTTGTCTAAGCAACGCATTACTCTGTAATTCAAATGGTAAAGTAATTTCCCAGAAAAGTTTAAATGTTGTATTTACTACTAACTTTGTCAAAAATGAAAAGATTAATTCTTTTATGTGTCAGCTTCTCTTCTACAAGACCTTAGGGTCTGCTGAAATGTGACATGTGGGGAGGATTTTTTTCTTTGAGAAAAGTAGATATTTGCTTGAAGTAGTAAGAATCAACTAGTACCAATGATAGCACAATCAATGTTATTTCTCAAATAATATTGTTGTCATTGGCAAATCATGACTAATCTATAGGAGGGCCAAATTTAAATAGGTATTGAGTGCCAAATGTCCCACTGAGAAGACACACAATGGTTTTGATGGTTGCAAGGCTCACTAGAAGGACAAGTGGTCTTCTCCAATGCACTACCTTCCTATGTCTAGACAGCAAAAACAGCAACAGCCTGGGTTACAACCCTTCCCTTCCACATCAACTGTTTACCCACTTTGAAGGAGTACTGTAGGTTATATTAAGTACCCCAAAGGGACATCCAAGGTCCCCAAGACTTGTGTGTTGAAAGCCTGCTCTAAGATTATATATGGGTCAAGTTATTAAATGGAATGTATCTTCAGTCACAAAAAGATTACTAGCAATTCTAAAAAGTGTTCTGGACAGAAAAGAAATGTGTTAAGATTCAACTTATTAGCAGATAAACATATTACAATGAAAATATTTTTTTAATCTTTGCAAGAACTTGATCAGGGTATGAGGACTGTAGAGAGGATGAAAGAGTTGAAAACAACAATGCCCCAAATTACTAGTATAGTTACATGCTTTATTAAAGCAACTTGATGCTCATTTTATTGAATTATGAAACCTCAGCTACTTGGTATGGGTAAGGGTAGAAATCTAAGCAAGCAAGCATAAGAAAATAATAGCAAAATGTAGCCCTGATACAGGCTTTGGCCAGCCTTGGCACTTCAGTGATAAAAGATCTGGGAGTTAATTATATTGATGTCTTCCCAAAATTTATAGCCAGGCTGTTTACTCAGAGGGATAACAGTTTCTATTTTAAGGAAAAGGCCTAACTCATGGAAGCCTTTCTGGAATTCATGCTATGGCTCAATTTCAGTTATGGGAACATTATCCAAGAAAAGGGGACTCCTCTAGATCATCAAATGGCACACAGGTCAAGATTAAGTATTTGACAAGGTGCAAGAGCAATTTATAACAGACTGACTTCATAAAACATTGTTTAAATGTTATGCAACCAGGAAAAAGATTTACAATGCAATCCTAACCAAGACTACTCAGAAGCAAGTCTTAATTAGTTCAATGGGATTTATTCCCAGGTAAGTGGGGACAGGATTGCAGCCTTGATCATGAGTTTATGTAGTACAGTGGTATCTCAGGTTACAAACACTTCAGGTTACAGACTCCGCTAACCCAGAAATAGTGCTTCAGGTTAAGAACTTTGCTTCAGGATGAGAACAGAAATCATGCTCTAGTGGCACGGCAGTAGCAGGAGGCCCCATTAGCTAAAGTGGTGATTCAGGTTAAGAACAGTTTCAGGTTAGGAACGGACCTCCGGAACGAATTAAGTTCTTAAGCCGAAGTACCAGTGTAAATAAATAATGTGATTTATTGTGGGGGTTTTCCAGAAAATAGGGCACTAAGAACTTATTCCCAGTCAGATCTACCCTGCTACACAAATAGTAACTGTAAAGGGAGTGGGTCAGAAAGCATTGCCACACATATCTATGGAATATTGTGTTCAAATTGTTTCATATATATTACCTTAGTAATCCTTACAAAAACATAGAAGACAGTATTAAATACTCATGTACTGCAGAAGACAGGATTGCCTAAGGTCACCTATTAAGTTGGTGGTGTTTGGATGAGATTTGGCTCAAAGATCATAGAATTTTAATACACTGCAATGCAGGAATCTCAGCTGAAGCATCCATGACAGATGGCTGTTAGGCACTACACTGCACCAGTTCCCAACGATACACCATGAAGTCTAGAAGCCGAGAGTTAACAGTGCACAATACACCTGGATTGGTGGGCACCAACAGTCATATCAAGGCTTTGTGAGATCTTATTTAAGAGAAAAAACTGGAACGTGGAAGGAGGCTGCCTTTAAGTATAATGCATTCAAAATATGGGAAATAGCAAGGTGTATCAGTGTCTAGTTTTTGGAAATATGAAGGCATTGGTCATCATTTCCTTTTGTGGAAAGTAGAAGTCAGGTGGAATATATAACTTTATGATGAATGAATTCAATCTGTGCCAGCTGAAGGATTATTCTGAGATCAGGCTTTGGGGAAAATTCAGCGAGTGCTTTACAATCCTTTGCATGCAACTCAAGTAACCTTGCATCACAACAGGAACAACCGCACCATGGATCCTAGAGATGCATGTTATGCCAGGTACACCCCTATTTAACAATGTACATCGTGAGCTAAACTAAACATATAAACCCACAATACTATTTCATTCACTTCCACATTCAGCTTCAAGATATAGTAGTACACTCGAAAGCTCATACGAATTTCCTATACCACCTTAAGAAAAGCATCTTTATGTTCCCTTTTCCCACTTTCTTCCGTAGCTATTTTCTGACCTCCCATTTTGTTGCTGACAATCACTACTCAGTGACAGGTCACCCTACATTACAACTGATAGAAATACAAACTTTTATTTAGAAACATTGAATTATATTCAATCAACACACAAAAACCCAACCCCATTTCAATTTAATGGGCTGTATTAAGGGCTTTCCATGTTCACTCAAACTCCCAAATGCCAGAAAACCATAGCTGTTAAGGGGCATGACCTAAACAGATGCATTCTTTCAGCAATACTGATATAGGATCCTAACCTGTGGTTAGTTCCAATGTCACCACTACCTTGGAGCTGGATGCCTGACAGTGACGGAGGCGTGAACCAAAGTCCCAGACCTGTCTGTTTACTGGAACAAACACACGGAAGTCTCTATGCATCTGAAGAAATCATGCTGAAGCTTATATGTGAGGTTACAAGTACCTGACCGGCAACCCACACAAAACTATAGACTTCAAAAGGACCTGAGATCATCCATTCAGCTTCATGACTGAGAGGGGATCTGAACCCTGGTATCCCCGGTCTAGTCGAACACTCTATGTCACACTGGCTCCCTTTATCAATTCCATCTTGTGTATGTTTCGGAAAGGCATTTGTCCGTCTCTTCTGTATGGATTCAAACACATCTCGATATATCATCACCAAAGTCAACACAAAGGTTCTTGAGATGGGGTTAATACATTATCTGGTAAAAACAGCATAGCTGTGTGACAATGCACACAAACACTACAAAACAAGATGGGTATTTGTAGTCAATCTCAAGAGCAAGTACTTTATGCTACAGATTGAATACTTTTTGTTAACAAAAATGATGTTTTTCTTAAAGGATTAATCTCTCAAGGAGCGGTAAGGAGATTTGAGAAGTTATACATTAGCCTTTGTACTTTTCCAACTGTTATGGACTGAACTTGGTGGCTATATTTAATTTTTAAAAAGAAATTAATGCCTATATAACATATACATTTTTAAATGGGGACCGTATGCCACTCTGTCATGAGAATCGGTTATAGAAGCTATAAAGTGTACATGCCGGATACAGATCACCCACTTATAGCCACACACTTCAGAACAAACTCCTCTAAAACCATACATATTTCATTGAAAGCTCAGGGTAACACTTCAAAAATGAACCAGCTAAACAAACTTCCAGTAGCACTTGACAGAGCTACACCTATTCTTCCCATTTCCAAAGCAGTACAGAATTAATTACCAGTTCTATGGATCTATTGTAAGTATAATAGACTAAAGAGCTATCACAGACACATTTATTGTAAAAGCACAATCCCAAGAGTGTCTAGTAGAGGGCCAAAACGATTAACACAAATGCTTTGTCAGATCAAAGATAAAACCTGCACCACCCAATTGAGGGATGAATTAGAACAGTGGGTTATCTTTCAAATTAACCAGGGCAGTTAGTGAGGAAAATTTCATGAAAGTGTAATTCTTAGCCTTTGTGAATCCACACAGCAGGCATTCTGCCAGCTGACAAGATGATGAAATTTTCATGCTTAAAAAAGCCTTCTTCATTCCCCAATTTAGATTAGCTAGTATTTCTTTCTTTTTTTCTATTTGTTCTTCTGCAGAAATTGTTTAAAACCTAGATCAATCTTCCAAAAGAATAATGCAACCAAAAGAAAGAATAAAATCTTAGGATGTCGTCCTTTTTTAAAAAGCTTAATATGTGTACAGATAAAAAATGAAAAGTTAAAATTATTTGGAATGGTGGGGGGAATATTTAAGGAATTTATTACTGGAGAAGCCAAATAGTAAAAAAAAAAAAAGGGGGGGGGAGGAAAAAATAGTAAGACATGCTATTGTTTAAGGGGAATAAGTTTGCTAAAACAGCAAAAATGTTACTAGATCACAGATAATTTTCCAAGCAAATACAATCTTGCAGTTTTCAATCAACATCATGGTATGGCTCACCCTAATGCAAGGGCAGTCAACCTTTTTATACCTACCACCCACTAATGCATCTTTCTGGATGGTAAAATTTCCTCACCGCCCACCAGTGCTCAATGGAAGGAGGATTCAGCTTGTGCCGTAGAACCCCCTGCCGCCCACCTAGAATCCTGAAACGCCCACTAGTGGGCGGTAGGGACCAGGTTGACAACCCCAGCCCTAATGCTTTGGCTTTTAGTAAGTACTCCAAAATAGCAACTATGAGTGAACAATATGAACTGTATTGTCCAACTAAATCAAATAAAATAATCATACAGTCAGGGCCGTCTTAAGCATATCCGGCACTGTGGTGCAAAGTTCCCTCCGGCACCCCCCCCCCCCCGTTTCCCAGAGTTTTTTAGGGAGGATGGCGCTGCCAGCGGGGCTGGAGGAGGCGGGCAGTGGTTGGAGGGCAGCTCCTCCGGCAGGGAAGAGGCGGAGGCTGGATGCAGCGCCTCCCGGTTCAGCTGGCCGCTTTGTGCTGCGGTGGCCATGGCAGACGGAGGCTCTGGGTGCGGCGCTGCTTCGGCAAGGCATGGTGGAGGCAGGCAAGGGTGGCAAGCTAATGCCAGGAAGTGCCGCATCCAGCCTCCGCCTCTTCCCTGGCACCCTCCAGAACTTGGCGTCCTGGCACCCTGCACCACTAGCCTCTATGGGTAAGACGCCCCTGCATACAGTCAAGGAGAAACTAAACATGTGGTATTGATAATATGAACACTATGAAGAAGTAAAGAACTATCACCAAGCAGTTTCAAAGAATCAAGTCACCTCAAATATAGGCACAACATTTACAAGGGTCCAATTCAGATGATGACTTCCCTCAACCTTGCTACTATATGTGGTAGAGGAGAGAGACTGTGCCCTCCCACCCCACCTAAGCACATATGCTGCTTACATGTGGGCATGACATTTGAATATGACACACATGTAAAAACAAAAACCAAACAGAACCCTAACGTATGGATGCCTGAACATAACAAACAATATTTGTATTATCTGGGGCTAACTATATGATCTGGGCTGTTGTGCATCCATTTTATTAAAACGCTACATTCACAGGTACACAAATACTTAAGTTGCGGAAAGAATGCAAAGTGGGTAAGAACGTAAGGTATCATATAAGCCTGAGCAAAATTATTAATGTATTGTGCAGCTGTGTCAATACACACTGAAACAATATCTAAAATAAATCAAGATTCTATCAAATATTTTTCAATGGAACTTTGTTCTCGCCATTAGTTTGAACCAATCCAATATCTTTTACCAAAAAAAGCAAAATTTTGTTTCCAGACAATATAGAGAGAGCTGGGATATGGAACCTGCTGTCCTCCAGATGTGGACAGAGTAAAACTCCCATCATCCTTGATCACTGGCCATGCTACCTGGGGCTAATGAGAGTTCAACAGCATCTGGTTCCCCATTTCAGATACAGTGTTGGACCAGGACTGGGAAGATTCAGATGCAGACCGCACTATAAAGCCATGAATGGCTGGGGAAACCCAGCCAGGTGGGCGGGGTATAAATAATAAATTATTATTAATCACACTAGTTGACATTGGGCCAGCAATCATAACAAGACAGGGTTATTGTAATAATGAAAAGGTGTTGGGTTGGGGGAGAGTGGAGAACCATGTATGTCATGTTGAGCTCCTTAGAGCAAAGAGGAAAAATGAGGTAGAAATAAGGGTCTGTGTACACAGGGGTTATGTACTATGGGGTTATGTACTATGGGGACTTATGTACTATGTACTATGTACTTAAGTACTACATAGTACTTATGTACTATGTACACAGGGGTTATGTACTATGGCTCCTATCATCATCACCCTGAGCAATGGGGATTTTCTGGGACCTATACACTAAGCTGATGGCTAGTGGGGCAGAGGACCCTATCTATTGGCAAGAACAGCTGCTTATGAAACTAAACCTTGGCACATGGCTGGGAGCTCACTGGCACTGTGCTGTGCAGTGCACCCAGTTGCCCTGCAAGCAAATTTTAAAAAGCCACACTATTTTAAGTTTTAAGAAGGGTGGGGGAGACTCCAAAAATATATGAATGAAAAACTTCAGCAAGCCAAGTCCCAAACCTACTGCTGGAGCTACTGTGAAGTTGCACAATATTTACAGGAGTTGTAACTCAGGAATACACATTTTTAAAAAGTGAGTGCCGCTGATAAGAGTATTTCTGCACTCCACATTTCCATGCTTCTTCTTTTCCAGAGATAGAACATGGGGAGGCAGCTGAAATGTGAACCTGTCCCTAATGCCTAGTTCTTCTGCAGTAGTCACCCTCTCTCTCCATTTTCATACTGCTGCTCCTAAAAGATACAGAGTAGGTATAGATAGCCACTGTTTGCACCCAGGTGTTTTCCATCAGCAAAGAGTAATTGGTTGCTCCTCTTTCACCCTACCAGCATTTCAATCTTTCTTGATCCCAGTTTTTGAAAATATGTCCATGCACAACTTTCAGCACTGTGTTAGAGAGACTAAATCAGAAGTTACCTGGAACCATAGTGAAACTGTCAACAAGGATGCTTGTAAGCTTCTATGGGAGAAGAGGAAGGTCAAAATCTTTACATAGCGGCTAGGAATAAGAGCTGAGATGGAATAAGGGTGTGGATAATCCAACAAAGTGCAACCAATATTTAACCAAATGTCTCAATGTGTGTTGAACCAAACTTGATTTCAGTGGAGTAATTAGCAAAAATCTTTTCAAATTATCATGTTGACATTTATACAAATGATAAGGCCATTAAAATGTGTGGAGCTCTGACACCGCGTGGAAGCATCTAATACAATGGTACGTTGATCTACAACCATCATCCATTCCGGAGGTCCGTTTGTAATGGGGCCTCCCAAAATAATTTATTTAAAATGGGTTGTAATCCAAAAAAAGGTTGCAAACCGGGACATGCACTTCCAGGTTTGACGTGTTTGTAATCCAAAATGTATGCAAACCAAGACACCACTGTATACAAATTGTTGCCTCATTCTGAAAAATAATATGAACAAACATTTCTAAAAAGTTAGGAAATGTCCTAATTTAAAACACTTTATCAGATTTTGGTGTTCTCACTAGATTTACATTGTTCGTTAAATACAAACCAAATTCCGCTGTTTAAAATAATATTTGGTTTGCATGATTAAACTTTAATACTAACCACGGAACGAACAAAGGCCTGTGAAATCAGTTCAGAGCCATTCATGTGAGTAGTCCTCAGAAAACCCTAAAAAAAATTCTTAATTATATGATTTTGAGTTGCTTAAATGTGAAATACTTACCTTCAAAAGAAGCAATCCCTGATCTGAATTTACAGCTCTCACAGAAATGCACATAAGAAAGCCTACACAGTGCAAACACTGAAGTTAAAGGATTCCTTTCCCCAACCGTTCTGAATTAGTACAAACACAGTCCAATAACAAGGCCAAGCAAATTCTCTCATATGATTTGCAAATGTTTAGATCTAAAGAAATTGGTATATACAACCGTATCTGAAGGAAGTTGTTTACACAATTACCTGGTTCAGACATGAGAATCCAGTTTAAGAAACCAAAATATCTTCAACCCAAGTAAGAAACATGAGAAAAAGGAAGAGGTGAGAGTATGCCAGCACACAGGTAGTTACTGGTTCAGTAAACCATGGTTTTATAGGATCAAGATGTTGGTGTCTGAACTGGGCCAGATCAGGACAGGAAGGGGTGTTGCTCATATGAGGGACTAAATATAAACTTAAAGAACACAGTTACTCACACTGTAGTACTTTTTAATATGACTTCTTATATCCAGGTTTAGCTTGTTGTTAATTTGCATTAGGTACATTAGAGGAGATTCACAACAGTCTTTTTGGCTACACTGTTGCAAGCTGGCTTCGATCATCGGGCCCTACGGATTTAAGAGACCAAAAATCAGTATAAACAACAGCTTTGCAAAAGGTCCTGTGCAAGTATAAAGTTCAAAGACAGACATTCTAAGGCAAAGTGGTATTCTTGTCCTAGTATTCTTCTTGTGGTTCTGACTGCGCAGTCAGGATCTTACATGCCGCAGCAGAAGTAATGTCTCACTGGAAGATTTACAACCTTTTTTAGCCGAACAGAATTTTCAGTCTGTCTACACAGATAAAAGCAAACTAATAAATTTCTCATTATGAAGAAATGCACTGAAGAGCAGTCAAGTTTCATAACACCCCCCTTTCTATTACTGCTTAAAAATCTGTACTTTTGTGATCCAAGCAACCACTCCCGCACTAACAACATTAAGCAATTCCAGGTGGAAGAGATTGCAGAGCTTGACATCCGCTCTTCTTACACTTAGCCCATCTGTAAGTTGTCAAGCCCCCATGCAATTAACTATCTTATTTACAGCTGTAATGAAACAAAGTCAAGGATTTACCAAGTATTACTGATCTGTGCCTGCCTTCTCCTCTCGCTTGCTTCCAAGAACTGCTTTGTTTTGATTCGAGGAACACAGAACATCTGCTGTTTGTCCAAATTAACTTAAAATAATTGCTTTTAATTTAGATACAGAATTTATTTGCTTTAACTCTCAAGGTTTTCACTTCTCCACAGCCTGCTAATTTGCCAATAACTGGTACATGCATAACATTGCAATAGAGTTAAATAGTTGGCTCTGATTCAAGTTCTGATCCAAGGTCACAGATAGATTTTCTGGCAGCACTCCTTGGCAGGAATGTACCCGATGACTTTTTATGTCTGATGTACGAAGACAGCAGGAAAGATAACATAGAAGAAACTTCTATATAAAAGGGAAGAGGGAAGTAAAAATACAAAACAGAAACTTCAAAAAAAAATGTTCTCTTCCAATTAGCTTGATTTAGGGTAACCAAATGACACTGAATAGGCCTTATTAAGTAAGCAGCTCTAAGATGCTACATATGTGTAACACTTTGAAAAAGCACATGAGAATAGTATGGAAAACTGGATTTGGCATTAACATACAAATGCCCCTTATGGAAACTTAGAAAAATAACTGGCTCTTTTCCTTCTTATACCATCTCCTATACAGAGAATTTGTTCCCAAAATATAAAGATCAGAATACTAACCGAACCATCAAAGACATTGTCATAAATGTTCTCTGTCCCACACTTTGGGCAAGCAAACTTGAATCTTTCACAGTCTTTATATTTCTCTTCATCAGTGAGCTGAACTGGCCCTCCAAACAAAACATCATTCTCCTCATCTTTATGATAATGGTGAGAGACTCTGAACTGTGAGGGATCCAGCCCTGGTAATAAGAAATATAAATTCAAAGTCCGAAGAAAGCAATTCATCTAAGTTGATACAGCTTCAAATAGGAATTACAAACTGTAAAATCCAAAGGAAGACTGAATCCTAAGGAAAAGGTGTTTAAAAAAAGAGAAAAGAATACGTTTTCCCATTTTAAACTTAAGATGAAGAGCTGAGTAACATGAAGAAATTACTTATCTTTTCACACAAAATTGCTTTATAAATAAAACAAGCACAATGCATTATCTACCATGGGGAGTATGCAATAGAACATTTTGTTTACGAAGATGCTACTCCTAGAGAACAGCTTTATTGCTATTTTCTTAAGTTACACAGAGAATATTTGAATAAAATTGTGCATCTTTATTAGGAAAGTCTTTAAACCAGAATGGCATCATTAAAATGAAAGGGAGAATATAAAAACTCCATTAAAAGAAACCTGGTTGTACTGCTATTACCTACTCCTTCAAGACTGTACACAACTGCCAACTCAGACTTCAATGCAGTGGTCGATTTCATTTTGGCTCAGTGGTTAACAGCATGTAGGTTTCAATCTAATGCAGTTGTTAAAATTCAGCAGCAGTATTTAAAAAGTGCGAATTGAAGACAAAAAAGCACTTTTGGTTACCAGAACACAGAAAGTTTGGGAAATATGAGCAACAATTTATTATTGTACTAATGTGTTTTGTATTTAGAGATGCATTTTAAACAGCCGGCCAGGATCAAAGATAAAGGTAACTAATTTAACAGACAAGGATGCAGAATAAGAATTTGGTTGAGTGCCATTATAATTGTTAAGCAATAGGTACGTCACCTTCAGGAGCAACAAAAAAAAGTATTGCAAGAATGCTCACGTCATGAGGGCTTGCTTACTTATTTTATTTAAAACTTCCATGTGTAATAGGAAGAGAGTTGAATTTATCATTACTAATGAAGAATTAAAAGGAATGCTTTTTACAGCATAAGGAATATTAACACTGACACATGGCACACCCTTGACCGACAGGGCATCTATTTTAGCTTAATGAATTTAGATAGGGATTATAGGGTTTTGACAAAATTAATTCCAGTTTAAATTGTAAAAACATAAGATAGGTGAAACAATATTTCAACAACTTGCTTTTAAAAAAATGTATGTTCAGTGTTCAACTACTACTACTTCATACATTCACTAGGACTTCAAGCCACATACTACCTTCGTTGGAGCAGTCTAAAAGTACCACTATTACTTCTGATACTATTCTGAAGTGGTTGATGGATTGAAGTCTGAAACGAATGCCCATTTCATCCACTTAATGTTTTAGAAAGTCATTATCATTAAAATATTTTATAACTGGGATGCTTGACAAATTGCATTTTTAGCAATTGAAAATAAATTCTGATTATTTTCCTAAGAGAGCAAGCATACGAAAAGAGTTTATTTGTAATGCAGAGGTGCTGAAGGAAAACTTACTGAATACCATTTTCTATCGTAATATTTTGCATCATGTTAGAATTAATCAGAAAGGGGGGGACTCTTAAAATATATTTAAGTAGTAATATTGAATAGAATTCTCCCCCCTTTCATGCTGTAGCATGGATAACCTTACTGAATAATATCAGAAAAAAATATATATTGGAGCTGGAGATACAGAAACAAAGAGGTATAGGTAAGCCATCTGTCTTCGTTTATGAGAAGTTCAGATACAGTTTGTGTGAATCAGAGCTCTACTGATGTCAATGGTGCTCATCAATAGCAATTTACACCAACCTTCATTTTAGCATTAATAATTATTTTGTCTGGAAACAACATAACCAACTGTGGTCCTGGTTCAAGCCCACAGCAAACCAAGCAAATAAAGAGGTATAATTTTAAGGACACCTAAGTAAATACCTGGATTAATAATATTGTATTTTGTTCCACAGACAATTACTTGGTTCAAGGAATCCACTTTCAGCATTAAGTTACAGAAATAAAAATAAAACAAAACTAACGATCAGTAAATTTCATGGAAGCAATACATCTTACCATCAGAGTCCTTAAAAAAAGAAAGAAAAGAGAAACCCCAGGACTTGTTTGAACTGATCTCTCTTGCTTATGAGTTAACCTGTCAAAATTAATTGTGAATTATTTTTTCATATACAGGCTTTTAATAATTAATTCGCTTAGGATTCCCCAAATTAAGTAGAGAGGTAGAAGAATCTTAGATCACAAACTCATCTCTTACTTTAAAAGCCATTACATTCTATTAACAGCAAGAATAGTCTAATAAGCTTTCATATGATCACGCCTTGGGGAAAAGTGTAAAAAATTAAATTTCAGCTAATAAGTAATAATACTCAGGTTAAATGTAATTTTTATGCTTAAAGGAAATATTTTGTAAAGACTAAAGTTTCCATTTGCAGGGTGATTATTTCAAAATTAGTTATTTTAATAAACAAGCTAATACGGGGGGGGGGGGGGAGCACTCTTCCCCAGTCTTACTTGAGAGCTATGCAAGTTTAAAAGTTAATCACCCTGCTGCATAACTCATTAAAGCTTTTGAAAAATAAAAGGGAAATAGTGTCTAGTGCTGCCACCTAGAGGCTTCCAACCTGAATCTCTTTTTGAAAAATAATTGTATAGTACTTTATAGCCCTGTTTGGTTAACAGTTAGACCACAAAGATTTAACTCTGCAAGCATTTTTCACTAACAACAGTTTCGCACCACTATATTAAATAGGGCTTACTTCTGAGTAGACATGCATAGGATTACACTGTCGATTATTTTTAGCTGGTTAAAACTGAAAGGTCAATAAAGTTATGCCGTGGATTACAGTCATACTGAGCCATACAAAACAATGAAACAAAACATGATAAGGCTATGCCAGAATCATTTGTTTTCTCTGCTCACCGGTGGGGAAGAGCAAAGCAGGCAAGATCAGTGACCTTACAGTAAATCATTAATTACGATTTACAATGATGCGCAAACTGTGCCTACGTATTCTTGAAATGCTGAATCCTAATCTTGGTCAGAAGAATTTTCTAACATTATTATTTATAATTGCTATTAATTATTTCCCCCTTTAATTTATGCACTGCCTTTCCTGAGGATGTGTGCGGGTGGGTCGGAATAATGAAAAATTAACATCCTAAAATTTGCTGAACAGAGTTTACCTTGAGAATAAGTGATACAAACAGGCCTTGCTACCACTGCCTATGGGAATGTATTATTGTTTCGTATTTTATTTTGTATTTTATTTTGTAATTTAGTTTTGGCTGCCTCGAGCATCATTTGGTAGAAAGACAAATTAAGTAAGCGAACAAACAGCCATGCATTGGGCCAACACTATCACTAGCAGTTGGAGAGTCTAAGATAAGCTTAAAGCATATGAAATAGTAGTAACTCTGCTGAAGGTGGTGGTAAAGGTAAAGGGAACCCTGACCGTTAGGTCCAGTCGCGGATGACTGTGGTTGTAGTTGTGGACAATAGGGCTTGATTCTAACTTGGCACAGCAATTGGGTCAGGACTGGTCCAATGCCACCGTCCATCTGCAATGAGACCAGCTGGGTATCCAGTGGATTTTGGGATAGTTTAGCCCCACCATGCGAACATTCTGTTTGGGGCTGTCTGCTGGTTGGGATACCACAAAAGGGGGGGGGGGTTTGCCAGCGACTAGCCAGCTCAGTTGGCAGAGCTGAGGGGTACCTTGGCTTAATACAAGTCCCCTATAGCACATCGTGCACAGCTGGAGGAGGCAGGGTTGGATTGCTCTGCCATACGCTAATTACTAATAAGTGGTAAGCGGGTGGCGCTGTGGTGTAAACCACAGAGCCTAGGGCTTGCCGATCAGAAGGTCGGCCGTTCGAATCCCGACAACGGGGATGAGCTCCCGTTGTTCGGTCCCAGCTCCTACCAAATTAGCAGTTTGAAAGCACGTCAAAGTGCAAGTAGATAAATAGGTACCGCTCTGGCGGGAAGGTAAACAGCGTTTCCGTGCGCTGCTCTGGTTCGCCAGAAGCGGCTTAGTCATGCTGGCCACATGACCCGGAAGCTGTCTGCAGACAAACGCCGGCTCCCTTGGCCTATAGAGCGAGATGAGCGCGCAACCCCAGAGTCATCCGCAACTGGACCTAACGGTCAGGGGTACCTTTACCTTTAATCACAAAGTAAATACTGAACTGCAATACTAACCTAGCCATGCTGCAATAAGGACAGAATCAATTCCATCTATGGGTTCACAAATACGAGCCACTACTGGGTGGATCTGTTGCGACAGATAGTACTGAGTGTCAATAGCAAGATTCGGTTGTTTTTTCAGTTGTTCTGGAGCATATGCTCTCTGGCTAGCACTCAGATTTGATCCATCCTATACAAAGAAGAAACAAAAAAGAAAGGTTTATTGGTTTCTTTTAGTTACATATAACTTTCTAAGTTCGTATTGGCACACAACGTATCGCTAACAGTATTTACCGAACTAATAAACATTTTATTAAATTAAAATGAATCTGAACATTTTTACCTGGCAGATAATATACGACACGGTATCTCCAGCTTTCAGCTTTCTACCCTCTTGAGAATTTATCCACAGGGCAACATGGACATGAGGCAGACTTTTTTTGTCTGGGTAGTCCTGGGGATCCTTTGTCAATGCCTATATATATCAAAGAAAAAGAATACAGAGGGGAAATTGCTGGTGAAACTACTGCAAAATTCATCAACGTTTGAAATAGCATAAATATTAGGTTCTGTGTCTGTTGCTTTCCATAAACTGGCTCGTAAAATGAGATTATTTATTTTTACCTGGGCATTTCCTTCCTAGTTGCCATCTTGGGCAACAAAACTCATGAAGGATAGCAATGCAGACAGAGACTCAGAATGATGTCAAGAAGCTAAAAAGCAGATCCTTCCCTTCTATCTTGGCTCAAATAATGGCTCACTCCCTCAGAAGAGATAAATGATGTCATTGATTAAAATAAATGGACAGGGAGAATGGGTAAAGTCAGATTCCTTCAGGAAACTTGGAAGGAGAGGAAATAAAGTCAACTTAAAATATATACTACAGGATAGAAAGGGAATGACCAAGTCAAAGAGGGTGCTTTTAAAATGGATGGCACAGATTCATGAACAGTCCATCTATCAAGAGCTCTCCATCAGTCATTACAGCAAAACAGAAACTCCATGGTCAGACCAAATATCAAATGTTGGGGATTTACAACAAAGGAGAATACTGCTTTCAGATCCTGTTTGTAATGTTTAACCAACTGTATACATACCTGTTCCTCTTTCTGTTCAAACATGCCCCTACCTACAGGGGTTGAGAAAAATGCTTGACCTGCTCAGAAATATATTGACTGAAATAAAGGGTGGGAAACCTGTCGCCTTCCAAAAGCTGTTGGGACTCCAAATCCCATCAGCCCAAGCCAACATGACCAGCGGTCAGGGATGATGGCAGCTGTAGTCCAACAACATCTGGAGGGCTACAGGTTCCCTAACTCTTTATTTAAACTACTTATGCTTGAAATATGGGTTTATGATAAGCAACATGCTGAGAAAGTAGCGTGGCACTCCCTACTGTAAGCCTTAGTTCAGTTTGGAGGGGGAGGTTTGGGGGGGAGCAAAAAGACAGATCTGAGGGAAAGATTTATGTACAAGTTCGGCTTACACTAGACAAATCTTGCCTTCCTCTCTGATTAAAACTTAGATTCTTTTTTCTTTTTAACTTTCTTTGTTCCTGTCAGAATTTTAAAATGTTTTAAGAAATGCTCTCTGCAATTGCTAAAAGATCAGCTACCATGAACACAAAAAATGGACACCAGGAGAGAATGGAATACATTCAAACAAATTCAGGCATAACAGTTAAAAAAACCAAAACTATTTACCTTGTTGATTTCAAATTGTTTTACTGGAACGCTGCCATTTGCCACATTTTCTCCAATTTGGATTAACCTCCTCTGAATGTTTTCTACAATTGCATCTCGGGGTTGGTCAGAAAGAATCTGACCAATTATATAGCTGTAAGAAAAGTTTAGGCGTGTGAGAAAACACGTTTTTGAGAAACACACAGTACGCACCTGCAGCACACTATGTTCCTCAGAATTTACGGGAAGAATATTTTCCAATTACTTTTGTGTAGATATTTTCTTCAGGTGGAATACCAGGTTACCACCACAACTTTAAACTAGCTCCATGGGATGCATACTACCAGTCCAAACATTAGTAATAATTAAGCTAACATTTATTTTCCTATTAAGCATTTTCCAAAACGCAAGTGTAAATTTATTCAAATATGCCACAAAAGGTTAACCAGTTTCCAGTGGTTGTTTATTTATTTTCACATTTATACCCCACCTTTCCTGCAAGGAGTTCACAGTCGTGTACATAGTTGTCCTCCACCCCATTTTATCCTCACAACAATCCTGTGAAGTAGATTAGGCTAAGAAAATGGCCAAGGTCATGCAGTGAGCTGGATCGTTGAGTAGGAATTTGAACCCTGGGTCTCCCAGGTCTTAGTCCAACACTCTAACCACTATACCACACCACGGATTACCAAGGAGCTAAGCAGGGGTGAGGGCAGGCTCCCCATATCTTCTGTCGTGGAGGGAATACTGATGAATAATGCTGCAAACATTACCTGGATGGGAGCAGAACTAACAGTCCCTCCTTAATTCCCTACCACTGAGCTTTCCCTCTTGTACCCAAACGTCAGGATGACCTGTGTAAGAAAGCTACCTGCTACTTTTAGTAAGGCAATTCTAATTAAAGGTGCTATGAGTAGTATGAACTCAAAAACTAGGGGATTTCCGAATCAAATAACAGTCCCAATTTGTAGGTGCTAAGACAGCAAAATACTATTGCTTTCCTTCTTAGAAAAGGGTGAATTTGATAAAGTGTGCTTCCCGCCTGGCCCCTCTAAAACCTTTATTTCATTAACAGTGTGTTATATCCAATTATGTTGCTCGACTTATGGTAAGGCTTCCATCAGAGGAACAGAGAAGAAAGCTTATTTCAGTAACCTCTGCCCCCAAAAAACACAACCCTCCATAACAGATTTTGGAGGAGGAGGAGGAGAGGTGCAGAGGCTACACGGAGATCTGGGAATCGCTGGAAATTGCTTTCCTCCCTATCCTGCCAAAGGAAGCCTTACCATCAGCCAAGCACCACCACTGGAAGCAAACCAACATTTTTCTGTTTAAAAGCAGCTGTGAATTGTAGATAACAGCAAAATCCAAGATGGGGGGGGGGGAGGTGTGTGCATGCGCACACACACCACATATTTGCAAACACACAGACACAAACACTTTTCCCAGAGTCGTTTCTGCCTAACAGGAAAAGGCAGGAAGAAAACTTAGACCAGAAAAGATGGCAAACACACATTATCTATTCATATTTTGTTAGATTATATCCTGCATTTCCCCCCATAGTGTACATAGGTCCTTTCCCATTTCATCTGACATTAACCTCTCCATCATGCTGCCTCTCAATTTACTATGAGGTCAAGCATTTAAATCGGTTCCAAGTTGGCTGCATCTGTTTGCGTGGTAGCTGAATCCACCCGTCTTGGAATAACCTTCGGTAAAGCACCACCTTTGATCTAAAACATGTTTATTTAAGAGTAAATATCACTATTTCAGTAAACCCTGCTTCTAAATAAGTGTGCTTAACATCATAGCCTTTGGGACAGAATGATGATACAGAGTGTTGTCACTTGCTTTGGGTAAACAGTTAGTGGATCTACACAGCAGCCATGGTGAGTAATCTAAGAAAGTAACTTACTTTCCGGTCTCTTTTGCAAGATCACACCAATCTCTTCGCACAATGTCCAGTCCTTTAAGCTCTTGCTTGGTAACGTATTTTCCATCCCCTGTTGGCTCCACGACCAAAGCAGCATATTTTTTCTTTTTCAGCAATAAAAGGGACTTAAAGACTCCATCAATATCTATCTCCAACAACTTGTACAGCTTGTTCACTTCACTTTTTATCTGAAAATAAATGAAGAAAAAAATCACTTTCTTTACCACAGAGAAAAATACTTTGGAAACTGAGGTAGAACTATATATGTTAGTGTCATTTGCCAAGATTTCATAGTGATAGCAAACCCCAGACTTTGTACAGAGATTAAAGTACTCTTAGTCCTATTTACCGCAGAAATCTTTAAAACAATAACATCACACACACACACACACACACACACGAGAACACTGCTAATAGTCCCATGTTCCACCACCTCAAGCGTATCTGCCAGTAAGGCTATAAACAGTGACAATGAAAATGTTGCCACAGTGTGCAGCAGTTATGAAAAAAATGAATTCCATACTCCTGACCATGGCTTGGAATTTTGAGAAAGTGCTGTGAGCGCCAGTCACCAAAGGTCTACTGTGTGAGAGACAAAACAAAATGGCTGCCACATTGAAAAGGGCCTCAAGAGACAAGGCCACAAAATAATGTGGGTATGCCCTCCCCATCAAAAGGCACCCATGCAAAAAAAAAAGGCACCCACACCAGCCACCAACATGTTCTCTCACAAAGGGCAGCTCACTGCACCGCTCCTCTGTTCAGAAGGGAAGGGAGGGCTGGGTGTCCAATCCTGGCATCCGATGAAATGTGTGCAAGCAGGAACTGAACAGGAAGAGCAAATGATCTATTGTGCATTGTGGAATTTTGAGGGGATGTTTGCCGAGAACTTTCGCAGACTACCTAGGTGGTATGAGCAGGCATACTGGTGCTGGCGGTACTACGATGGAAACTCATTCTGCTCTCTCTTCTCTCCCAACCTTATACTATATATATCAAAGTCTCACATTGAATATAACTGAGCTATAAAAGGGTTTTCTGTAGGAATGACTGCAGTAGAAATAAATGTGGCTATCGGGGCACCTACCACTGGCACCTTCAGTAGCTACATTGTGTTCATCAGCAGAGATTAAAGCATATTTGTTAAGTAATGATCTTACAGAAAGATGGATTTACCCACCCTGCCTTCCATGTCTTTTTTTAAAATCCAGGAAAGGTAACCTTAGGCTTAGAAGGCCCTTGAAATAAAACTGTTGCGGCCTCCTTGGGAAGCATAGGGGTTAGGGTTCTGAAATAGGTTGTAAAGTACACCTTTGCTAACAGTGTGGAGAAAATAAAAGGAAAATATATTCCTGGCTGGCAGAGTCAAGAATTTAGTTGTTTAAAAGCCCCAAGTCCAAGCCACAGAAGCAATCCCAAAGGGGTGGTTTTGGAAACCACCTTTGCCAATGCTCCCAAAGATGGTCTTAAAATCATGGTTTTGTGTGATTGCACCCATGGTGCTTCCAGTGTGGAGCAAACGGCGGCAGCAGAGGATGAGGACCAGGGAGAAGAAAGGCTGTTTGAAGAGGAGCTTCTAGTTAAGAATCTACAGCCCTTGCCTATGCTTGGGCTTGGCCTTGCCCATAGGAGTGCGCCTAGGATCTACCATCTGCCCCCAAAGGCACAGCCCCCTCCCCACCTGTTAAGAACAACAAGGACAAGTACCCACCACATGAACTGGGATCTCCAATGAGGTTTGGTAAGACTGATGTGATCGATAAGAGTTAACCCCCGTTGTTTGACACAAAACTGGGCTTAATGAGAAAGCATCTCCTTGTGGGATTTTTGCCTCGAGTGCATCAAGAAGAAGCTGGCCTCAGCGTCTTCCTAAGAGCTGGCATTTTCAGCAACCCAGAGCTTCTGGGTACTTGGGAGGATGGCAATCCCATAGCATTCACCCTTGCCAGCCCTATAAGGAGCAGGAGGGGAAGGAGTTGGGATGACGCCGAAGTTCTCCTTTCACCTGGCACTGTTGCACCTGTCCCTACTAGCCAGCATTAGAAACACAGAAAGCTGCTTTATGTGGAAACCAGAACATGGGCCCATCCAGCTCAGTCCTGTCTCCATGGAATGGCATGGCAATACCTCTAAGTTGCTGCCTTAGCCCCACACAGAGACACCAGGAATTGAACCTGGAACCTTTGGCATGCAAAGGTTTGCTGCAGCCGTCTAGAAAGTCTCTCTGCAGCTCTTTCCCTTGCCTTGCTGCTTGTCTAACAGGATGTCCCAACTCTGACAAACAGGCAGGTCAGCCACACCAGCTGTGGTCCGGTGCTTGCTAAATGCCTCAGCCTGCGAAAAGATCAAAGCTTGGAATACTCAGCTATCAGGAGCTCTGCACAACCTACTGCTCTGTGAGCTGTCTGGGTGAGCAGGGTTGCCTTTCCCTTGGGGGTCTGGATCATGTGTAAATCCAGGTGCAAGGTGTCATCCTGATGTTAAATAATACCCCCTAGGAGCCACAAGATTTTAATTAAAAATAAACAGATAAACAAAACATGGTTACCAAATTAATGTAGTCATAAAGTAAGACACCAGCTGTCTTTAGCATAGAAGCATTTGATCACGTGATCTAGAGGGTGTTCAGAGGGTCTGTCTCTATCAGCTAGAGAGAGTGAGGGGGATTAATCAAAGGAATTATGGGGAGAATAGTATTCCCTCTTAACAGAATATTCCATATATGACAACATTTGGCTTGCCTTTCTAACAGAAATGGTATACAGACATCCCAAGATGTGCTATGTGAAATTACTAAGTTATTAAACAAAGTATCAACCTTATATGTACCTTGCAAAGCATATGTTAAGAAAATATATCCTTGTGGGAAAACATTAACAGGCCATATTACAGCAATTCAAATTATGCTAAATGCTGAAAATTATTTAAAAATAGGAGTGGAAATGTCATTGTGGAAAAAAGACAAGCAGGGATCAACAATTTGAGAAACACTGGCATATGTTAATACAATTTTTTTAGAAAGAAGCATTTTCATAAACATTCTCTATCAACTACCAAGTATTAAGCCTGCAGGTGCTAACAAGGTCGCTGTTCACTAGTTGTACTAAAACAAGGATTCTTAGCAATATAAAACTGCAACAAAGAAATGTATGGTGCTGCAACAAAGCTTAAAATTATTTTACCTTGTTCCCCATTTTAAAGACTTCTTCCAAGTTGGTAATGTTTGTGTTTATCATAATGGAGTCTGTATCACCATAAATCACTTCCAGATTCATCTAGGGAGGGCATAAAGAAAGTAACACAGATTACACACCATTGTTTGGACACTGAAAACTGACATGTCAGAAATCTAACATAACATCTTTGACAAGAGGAGCAGAAAGTAGCTGCCATATGGATGTACATGATAGCTACAGAAAGTATATATGGTTTGTGGTACATGTGAAGCAACCCACTACAGAAAGATAAATAATAAAACACAAACACACAACCCAGTGAGTACGGAGTATGCTGAGTGGATATAGAATTCTGATAAATGGTTGAGGGGAACCCCAAAACTGGGAGGGAAGAGTAGGAATGGAATGTCTAGAAATCTGAGCAGCAACATTTTATTGCAAGTCCTCCTTGTAGCCACTGTACTGACATTGGGTCTGTTCACACAAAATATTATTTGCCTTTCTATAGTGGGTTGCTTCACATGTACCAAAAACCATGGTTCGTGGTACATGGAATGAGCCCTGTACTTGAGCGTTCCCTCCTTCCCATTTACACTGTTTAATTAGCTAGCTCCTAATAGCACAGTCTGCTATTACATCTTAATGGGACAACTGGTTTGTATTTGCCATGTAGGATTCTTTGCAGGGCAGGCACAGGAGACTTGCGTAATTTTGTAAAGCCATTGCCCCTGGCCTGCATCCAATGCTGCGAGTGCAGAATTCTGCTCACACAATGAGACTTCCTCTTCTGCTCTTTGCCTAACAGGCTCTCAAAATCTGCTCTGGAGGGTCCTCCAACCCTCTGGACCAGATTTTGAGGATGTGCAAGAGGGAGAGGGGGAAATTTACTGAGCAAGCAGAGGTCTGCTGAAACAGCAATGTTAAATACAACCCCCTGTTTTCCACCTCATGCTAACTCACTGCATGACAAAAGTGAAAAGTAGAACCAAAAGGTGCTTTCTACCTGTATAACTTCTGCAAATAGAATACTATTGCAGTACTGTTTGCACCCACTCATATGCAGGTGGTCACAGAACACCACAAGCAGCTATTTTCTTTCTTCTCACAGATCCTTTGATCCTACCCATAGAAAATAAAATATTGTATTCCTAGACTACAAGACAGAGAGGAAAGGGGTGGGGGTATCAGTCCCCCAAAAAAGGACATTAGAACACATAGTTACTGGCCTGTGACTAAACTCTAATTAGCACTGTTACTAATTTGTCCAAAATACTCAAACATAGGCTTCAAGCAGGGATTAGATCACATCTGTTTTCCCCCTTCCCACAAAAGGAGGGGGAGCTATAATCCACTAGAAAGGATTGCATTTGTAAACTAGACATCCTGAGAAGTGACTTCGATTATTTGGGCTACCATTTTCATAGTTGTTTTTTAAAAAAATAAGTCACTAGACATTCTATTTAAGGGTTGCTAGATAATAATAAAAAAACACTTGTTACTACCTTCTGTACCAGCTCCTTAGTATGCATCAAAATCTGGAAGGAGAAGAAAAGATTGATTCTGATGAGATCACATTACAAAATAGTATATTTTGTATATACCAGTCAGGGAGTAAGCTTTAGATCTCTGGATTTACAAAATAAGGCGATACAGCTACCAAATCAATGTTTGACCATGGTAATGCAACACTGTGTCCTGCTCACAACATTACAAAAAGCAAAACATGAAAACAGAACTCACTTAAAACAATGTAGCACAGATATATTTACTTTCTTCTTTACTAGAGACAAACAGGATACAATACTAACCAACCTCGTCCACCTAGAAGTCAGAATGTTTGTGTTGTGTAAAGCTTAGGCTAAAATTTATACTTCTAAAAAACAGCAAGATACCAACTAGTTTGTTATATGTACTATGCACACACACACACACGCGCACACACACACACACACACACACACACACACACACACGTCTGTACATGGAGAATAGCTTATACCTTTAAGAAAAATATCAATTATTAACTGACTATAATGAAATTATAACTTTTTTATCCCAAAAGCTGGCCAGGCAATTTTATATATTATTTTTTGGTTTTTTAATATTATTATTTCTAGTCCCATGAATGTCATAGATTGGTAAATGGGAAGACATTTCAGACAGAGTTAGTCCTGTTAGCGAAACTAATGATTCATTATGGGGAATATTTTCAATTGTTCACAAGGGCAGTAGCAAATATAGGCAATTACAAGAGGGTCACAAGACAAGTAAAAGTTCATCTAGTGACAGGCGTAATATTAATATTACCTATTCCAATAGAAAATCACTTTTAAGTGCCAACAGTTAGGGAATAGGTTATGAAGGCTTGCTAAATTCATTAATAAATCAGTTGGCAGTTATCATATTTCACAGAAACACCTGCATATTTATCTTCTCATTACCAATTGGATGATGGAATTTTTTTCAAGCACATTTCAAAAATCTGCCAACTTCAAGTGTAAAAAAAATAAACTTTGTGGTTAATTTTTCCCTTAACAAAGTACAGCTGTTGAGAATAATTGTTCAAGATCTTACCCCGTAATGTCAACTGCAGCAGAACAAAGAGTATTTAATTAGCAAATCTATCCAGTAATTCAACACCTATTATATAAAATGCCTTTGTGATTTTATTCAGGATAATTTGCTAAGAGGGTTATTACTGACATTCAGATGAAATTCAAAAGTCCTACGCAAGTAGAGTCATAATAGCAGTAATGATCCCCCCAATCAGGAGATCCTGTGTCACACAAGGCTCTTTTGCAAGGCAGCAGCTGATTTCCTGACTTCTTAATTCCCGGGCTCAGCCCAGTGAGAGCCCTTCATGCCAATATTTCAGTCAGCAATACATGTTTAATGGGAATCTATTAAAATACCTAGAACAAAAGTGACTTTTTGTTAAGAATGACAGCACTACGATCATATCAATCATTAGCAGTTTTTAGAACTGTGGAATGAAAAGGGAGTTTTATGATGAGATTGGGCAAAAGAAAGCGAGAGAATCAAAAAATTGCTCCTTATTGTTTTCTATGATGAACTATTTTGTATTTCACTTGAATTCACCTGTTCCTCGCTGCAACATAATTTACAGAACAAGCTGCTTTTTGCTCCATCGTGGCTCATTCTTCTGTAATCCATGCAGTTTAAAAGATACATTGTAGCCGCTACATCATAAATTGTAGTTATTAGATTTTACCATGGCCCTTCATCTAAAAATGGCAACACATCCCTGAATGTGCCTGAATTCTGGACTCAAGTTTCATTGTAAGTTTTTAGTTCCTAATTCTTTCTCCTGTTCCTGATGCAGCATGGGTAATAATCTAAACTAAATAAAATCAACAAAATCAACTTTTAAAAATTTATTTTTGAGATGTAATAAATACTAAGTTTCTTTTAAAAGTACTAAGTTAATATTAAATAATGTGGATAAAAGCACGTTAGCTCATACTTGTATTTAAGCACTAGTCTGGAAGCCATAAGTGATCAAGAATTCTATACAGGTGAGTGTGCAGGCTGATGGAGAATGGATGAAGTGCTCTACCCTTCCTCTGGTACTCTAGGTATGATGTTATTACGGTCAATTGGTATTAACATCCAGCAAAGGCCTGAGAGGATGAGTAAGTTTTAGCAGATACCAAATTGTCATCAATGATGTGTCTGCCTTAATTCAGAGGGAAGGCAATTCCAAGCAGTAGGTGCCACTACCAAGAATGTTCTCCCTCTTGTTGCCACCAAATAGTTTTCTACAGGTTGCAGCACAAGCTCATCAGCTGGTAGGAAGAAGGTGCTCCCCCGTGTAGCAAAAACCAACTTGTTTTAGAGCTTTACAAGTCAAACCTAACTAAAACTTCAAACCAATACATCCTGCCCCTTTCTGTCACTATTTGCAATTAAGCAAAAAGGTAGGACCCCAGTGTCAATCCCCATGCATAAAGTATAGGTACTGTCATGAATCATTTACAGCTACAACAATGATACTCAGAACTTAAATTATTTAACTTGGTGGTGGCGTTGTTAGGTACCTATTTAAGTCTCCCAAAGTCAAGTCAAAATACCCAATGTGTGTGGATTCAGAAGAAGCAAACATTCTAAACCAAGATTGGCCTAGAGGTCTACTCTATGCCATTCCTCCCTTTTATCTGGTGACAAAGATCCTCAAGAAGGCAGGAGAATGGTATTGGTTCCTAGAGCAGAGCTAGTCACAACATCCATGGAAAAATATTGCTCACCATCAAATCATGTACCAGGGACCAATTTTTAACCAGCAGCTGCACATCTTCTGGCCAAAAAGCTGGTTTTGGTCTTGACTAACACTGTCACTCTCACTTCTCACTTCTCACAGTGAGAGCTGGACCATAAAGAAGGCTGATCGTCGAAAGATTGATGCTTTTGATTTATGGTCTGGAGGAGACTCTTGAGAGTCCCATGGACTGCAAGAAGATCAAACCTATCTATTCTTAAGGAAATCAGCCCTGAGTGTTCACTGGAAGGACAGATCCTGAAGCTGAGACTCCAATACTTTGGCCACCTCATGAGAAGAGAAGACTCCCTGGAAAAGATCCTGATGTTGGGAAAGATGGAGGGCACAGGGAGAAGGGGACGACAGAGGATGAGATGATTGGATAGTGTTCTCGAAGCTACCAGCATGAGTTTGGCCAAACTGCGGGAGGCAGTGGAAGACAGGAGTGCCTGGCATGCTCTGGTCCATGGGGTCACGAAGAGTCAGACACGACTAAACAACAACAACAACACTGTCACTAGGCAGGGACGGCTAATCCAGTGTTTCCCAACCTTGGGCCTCCAGCTGTTTTGGGACTACAACTCCCATCATTCCTAGCTAGCAAGACCAGTGGTCAGGGATGATGGGAATTGTAGTTCAAAAACAGCTGGAGGCCCAAGGTTGGGAAACACTGGATCTGTAGCTCTCCTGATGTTACTGGATTACAGCTGCCACCATCTGACTATTGGCAATGCTGGCTGGGGCTGATGACAGTTGTATCATCATCATCACCACCACCACCACCACCATTATTGACAGGATAAAATCAGAATATAAAACCACCAAATACATAAGTTGCAGAGCCACTCTTCCTCTAAGGCTTTGCCAAATATCTTAACCCAGGGAAAGACATGCCCAGAAACCAATACTGAATCTTGGGTCAGCCTCCCAGTGTCAGAGCAAGATATTCCAGAGTTTTGTACAATATCCAGCAACAATGTTGTTGAGAGTATTTAGCCCATCTTTGGCTGTCCCAGAGGTAGGTGGCTCTAGCAAAGAAACCCAAACATTTATATGACAGAAAACCTCAGTGCAGGTAAAAAGGCCCTGAAGCCTTGGGGGGGGGGGTGCTGCTTCCACATGCTTATCACAAGCACCCTTAAGCCTTCACCTCCAGCAGGTATTATTGTCATGAAAAAATGATTCGCCGCAGGTATGTGCACCAGAAATGTACTGAATTCGTGGTGGTCTTTTGTAGGGAAGAGAACTTGAATGTACAATGAATTGGACTGGCATGGGCGGACTGGTCCGTTCTGACCCCTTTGGCAGAGAAGATGCAGTCATTGCTCCTTTCTGAGAATGGGAGAGAAACTGTGAGGTGGACACAACTTTAGCCAAGGGCTGTGAGAAAAAGCTCTCTAGGGAAGAGCTTGTTCAATGAAGTCTCTGGTTGTTCTGCCTCTTCCCCTGGAGACACCCCCTTTCTCCCTTAAGGGTACCAAGTGAAACCAGCAATTTAATAGAAAAGGTTTCTGTAACTGGGCTAGCCCATGCAGGTATGGAGGGGAAAGTAGAGGAGAGAGACAGAGTGAGAGAAAGAGCACAAAATAGCACAAGCAAAACCCTGCTTCCCTGTTAGTGGCAGGAAGGTAAGGAGCCTCTCAGCAACCTGTCTCTGCCTCCTTAATGATGGAAGAGGGAAGCCCAAAGGATGGAGAATGTCCCACAGTCTCTAACAGATAACAGTCATTCCAGTACCTTGTGACTAACAGGCAAAGCCAGGCTTTACCCAAAATATATAAAGCTGTAAGAAAATGTTCGAGCTGTTGGAGAAGGTTCATAGTATTTTAAAATGAAATACATGTGGGGTGGAATCCAATTGTTGCTTTGAAAATCTGAGTCCCTGAATTAAATTAGAAAACGCACTGCTGTAACCAAAATTAATTTTGATAGCATTTATCAACTTACTCCAGGAGTTATGGCTAAGGATGAACTCTTTAGAAGCTATTGAAAAGTAACTATAGTAGGAAGCTGTTAGTCTCTGATCTTGCTTAGGTCACCACTAATAACCAGTAATTTAGGACTCCATGTGAAATATACATACATTTCAATATTTATCTTGCACCAGATTCATTTATTCAGGTAAAAAACCCTCACTCACTTGGTTCCTTTATATGTATTGTACATTACCCTGAGAAGTGGAATAATTTATTCACTTCTTAATTGCTAAAAGTCAGAATATACTGAAGATTAGCAAAACAAACAATGTTTAATCTTTGAACTTTACACTACAGGAAGCCATTCTGAATACTGGCTTGTCATAGGGAAATCGGATTAAAATTGTTCAGTTTTCCTACTCTTTCAATCCACCTACTCTGAACAGAAAGATACTGCTCTACAGGAATAGATTTTATTTCCTTTAATGGAAAAACCTTAATTACAAATCCAACTAAAACATACTTCCTCCATAAATCCATTACTGCAAGAGACACGCTGGGGATTTTTAAAAAATCCTTAATTTGTCATTTAGACCTACTGTTATCTCATTTGTACAGAATTCCAAATACTTTAGCATAAAAGCGGCTTTCCAAAACATTAATAATGTTTATGAATCCCTCAGTTCTTATCTACAATTTGGCAGGACGGTTATACTTCTTGTATTCAAAACAGATTTCTTTCTTTTTTTTAATTCGGAGGTCTAATAAATAGATTTCAAAACAAGTATTACAAGTTTTTCATTTCAGAACATTGTTCAACCACTTCATAACTCTTTTATGGATTTTACATTACTAAAAGGTAAGATCATGGAAAGGTATGTGTCACAGAAAACTCTTTGAAACTTTCTACTGAAATTAACTATTTCATTTAAACAGAACAATGTAAATAAGGGTGTTGTGGTGTGATTATGTGATAAAGGATGTGGTGCTATTCATTTACTGTCCAAGTTAGTCTATATGGAATGAAATCTTAAAGTGAAAATCCAGTCAAAAGAGCCCACATCTAACTTCAGATATTCCTATCTTAAAGGCAACAAGTTATACAGCTGAAGATTAGGACAGAAGCATTTTCCTGTGAAATATTGACCATATAACTTCTAATAGTACATTTTAAAAAGTTATAATCCATGCTACACAGGTTAGAAAAACAGCTGCAGTCAAGTTAATAGGTCTTGAATAATTTCTATGTACAGGCAATTGGTAGTATTTTATCCCATTATTATCAGAAAAGAGTGGATAAAATTATTATTTATTGCATATATAACACATTGAAGGTTCCCAGGCAATACACAAACAATTCATTAAAATATAACACAGCAGTGCCACATAAAAACCATGAAAGCATAATAAAACAGCAATTCAGCAGCAGAAGACGCCAACTCTCAAACGTCAGCCATGTCCACAGGCCTGAAGGAAGAAATACATCCCTACTTGAAGTCTAAAAGCAGGTCATATGGGGGAGATGCCTCACACGTGCCAACACATAAATATAAAAAGTAGCAGTGTGAAGCATTTGTCTCTGATCCCAAGATGATAGTCTGTCCCCACTTAAGGCTGTAGAAATGATGATGATGATGATGCAATGGAAAACTGGCCCCATCTAGTGAAGCCTTCACCAGATGAGGTGGAAAGAGACACTCACTTCAAGTAGCATCATAAAAGGCCATTTAGGACTTCAAAAAGGTTAAGAACCAGCATTTAAAACTGAGCTTGGAAAATAATTAGCAACCTTTAAAACTGGTGGTGCATTCTTGGCGGCTGATACCAACAACAACAACAAAAATCCATACTTAGCTCAAATAACGTTCCCCCCCCCCCTCGCTAGAGCAGATATAGCATGTACAAAATTGAAACTCAACTCATCACCTGGCTGATTTGCACAGCTAATTAGGATGTGGTCAAACTCTGCATCAACCGATTAAGTATCTTTTCAGTAACAATTAAGAAAGAATGATTTTTTTCATTAACAAGAACAAGCACATAGTGGGCTTCAGTGGAAATGAAAAAGATCTTATAGCAATGGGGTTTATAAATCCAAACCATTAGGTTAATGGCTAAATGGTTTTCCTCTCTCTCCTCAGCCTTTAATTCACTGTTAATGAAACTTGGTACTTCTGACTATGGGTTCAATAGGGGTTTCCCCCCTCAGTTTTGACCACGAGTTTAGTGTAAAATGAGCTCTGCTTCTGATTACGTTTCTCTTAGTGGATTAGTAAACTAGACTTTTGAGACCCTTTTAAAGTGCTACAATTACTTTATTTTTAAAAACAACAACACATGGGTGATTACACACAAATTGCAAAATGCCTATTTGAACTTGAAACACAGAAAAGCAACAATGTAGATTGCAGGGTGGTAGTATTGCAGTTTACTGTTAGAACTTTGCTAAACATCTTTGCCAAGTCTGAGTTATTTAATAAATTCAACACAGCAGAAATCATAAAGCGATAAATTAGTGAGTTTCTCCTCCTCCCAACTTCTTTTGGCTATTGGTGTCACATTCTTCTCTCAAACATTTGTCCACACAATACAGTAGCCAACAAACCTGATATAGGGCTGTTAAAGTCAGACAGCAAGGCACCACACAATGACCTTTAGAAAGAATGATACTAACAGGTGGCGGGTGCTTAATAATTGTATTATGCTTTAACAATGAGGGCAGCGCACTATCTTCTTATCTGCACCAGGTACCTTAATACACATCACCCCAAAAGGAAGAAAGCAAAGCTACGAATAGCCTAATTGCCACACCCATCAAATATATACTTCATGCATTCCTCCACTTCAAAAACTCATAGCTTCAAGTGCTGTCAGTTAATCTGAAACAGGGAAGTTATTTAACGCAAGAAAAGGACTAAATGTATATCCGAAACATATTATTAAAATCCTGAATGGAGGGAGGGAATCCCAAAAATCCCAAGTGATTGAATTAATTGCCCTTACTAATTAGATTTCCTACATCAGGCAGCTCAAGTTACAGTTTTCATTAACCTTTAACCCTGAAGCAAGTCAGTGTTTTGACAGCTGAAGAGCAGTGCAATTCTTTTCCTCTCAAGCAGGCTTTGACCGTGACAGAGGAATTTTTCTTGGGGGGGGGGGAGGTGTCACACCCAGACAAAAGTAGCCACTCAAGCAGCACATGATTGCTTTTTCCACAGACAATCCTGACTGGTGGCAAAATGGCAGACACCACCACTGTCCCTAGTCACCACCATCTCAGCTGTAGAGAGACCTATGCAAAAGGGAATTTCTGGTCCGAGCGACATGCCATTAGTATATAAGCACCCACTGCAAAGGGCCAAGCAGCAGATCAGTTTCCTGTCAGCTGGGGAAAGTGCTGACACTTAAGCTGTTTAAAGGCTTCTCATTCTTGATTTGACAAACAAAAAGTCAGGTTCAAGGACACATTGGCTTGTGAACTAGGCTACCATGTATGGTGTGTGTGTGGCCATACAGTCACCTCAGTTCAAGGCACCAATAAATGAAATTATCCAGAGAAGATACGCTCACATCAAGGTCCAATTTCAGTCTTGTAGCAAACAAAGAACAAGCACAAGAAAGTCCTCAAAATGTTCATAATTTCTGTTCTTTGTTTTGTTTACACAGCCAGGTACCTGATCAAAGGCATTACACCATTAAAACAGTACCAATAGAACCCATATGAGAGTAAGATTCCTCTTGAATGGCTGGTAGGCTGTTTAACAGATAAGTGTTAAGCACAGAAGGAAGTGTACTGACCATGACACCAGCATCAGTTTAACGCCAATCACTTGAACTCAAGCGAGAGAAGCTACATAACAGGGGAGGGAATGAGAATGCAACTGTCTCAGGGTTCAGGGGAGCAAAAAACTGTCACCCCCCTCCCACTCCCCAATTGCTTGCTTGTGTGCTTCATTGTCCATCTGGCCTTGCCACTGCCACCACACCACTTCTTACACACCCACCTCACAAGGCTCTCCACCAGCCACTGCATGGCCTCCTGCCTCACTCTAGGAAAGGCCAAGGGGTTCCTGTCTCAAAGTGAGGCATTCTGGGTAATGTAGTCGGGGAAGTGCTGTACCCCACGAATGATCAGAGTTCCAGCTCATGAGGACAGCTTGGGCAAGTTGACAGGCTCTCCCACACCAGACATGCCCTCAGTGTAAAAACAGCATTGAAAGGGGCCAGCGTAAGGTTAACTTGCGTGGTCCGGCTCTCCTCCATCATACAATCCTGTGCACGCTTATTAACCTGTGTCATTTGACACACTATATCTATGAAGAAGAAGAAGATGATGATTTATATCCCACCCTTCCTTCCAAAGAAGCCAAGGGTGGCAAACACACACACAAATGAGGAAACAATTAAAACATCAAAAAACAAAACATATTTTAGGACGACACCAGCTTCACATGAGATTATGCCACTGGAGAAGAGTCATCCATTGGAAAAGATGAATGAATAATTTAAGTGGAAAACTTCAGCATCCACATTTGATCCTTGTTTCAAGAGAGAAAATTAGTGAAGGGGTGAACCTGAAGGGGGGAAAAGTTTTCAGCACACAACGTAAATTAGCACAACCCAGAAGCCACCTATTCTGCATATTCAAGTGTACAATTTACAGTTCTACAATGGTCTGCCTGTTGTTCAAGCATCTTACTTTGAATTCTTAAGACGGGGAAATGACTGTGGCAACAATTTCTGCAACTGAATCCATTCAATGTGTGTTCATGCTGAGAACTCTTCTTTTTACTCGGATCCAACACAAGTGAATTTTCTTTTTCTGCAATCCATGGATCATATGCAGGTGTGAAGGGCACTCTCCAGCCAAATGCACACGGCAGAAAGGTAATTCTTCATTGTTAAGCTGACACAATTATTTCTACATTTCCGAGTGCCCATGCACACCGGTCTAGCATCTAGGCAGCTATACCCAGTTCTATGGAGCAGTTGCAGCAACAAGAGGCCACTCCCCCTCCGCCAGGTATGTACCTCCTCCTGATGGGATGCATGCAGAAACTACGCTTGCATGGAAGCTTCCTCTGCTCTTCACTCTTCAATCTCCTTCTGGTTCTGGGAGATAGTGGGGCAGGAGAGGGTGGAAGGCCCTTCACTTGCCAAACCTGCGTCTTCCTCTGATCCTTCCTGTGCTCCACCCTCCAGCTCTGAAGTTTCCCCTGCCTCTGACTGGCCTCCTGGCTGGCACAGGTCCCCATAAACCACTGGCCCTCTTTGCCAAGTCAGTCTCTAGCCCTGCTTCTCCCGATGCACAGTTGTCAGCATCCTGCCAGTACCTGATTGCAGGTGAATACAAAATCTTATTTAAACCAAGAGGGTAGGCGGAATGCCACAATGCTAAAGTGTATTTTCCAGAATACACATACCCTTTTCATTTTATCTGAAATGGCCTTGATTACTAGATTGACTGGTAGTACCTTTACAGGTTTCTAGTGCCATTCTAAACAAGCCATCAAAAGCAAAAGTTAAATTCACAAGGTGCTGTATCCTCATAGCCTGATAATTAGTTATTTCATCTAGTGATGAAGCACAAAGAAGACCCTGTCCTGCAGATTGCAGGATGCA
Source organism: Podarcis muralis (assembly GCF_964188315.1). Lineage (NCBI taxonomy): Eukaryota > Metazoa > Chordata > Lepidosauria > Squamata > Lacertidae > Podarcis > Podarcis muralis. The sequence continues at coordinate 63,988,968 of NC_135658.1, forward strand.
AGCAGGACCATATTGGCGGAGGCAATCCTTAGCATATTGTGCTCTTCAACTTTAACTGCACATTTTGAATTGGAAGCCAATGAACTTGGTATAAAAGCAGAAGTACATGACTCAGCCCTCTGTCTCCTCATCGTCAGGGAAAGAGTTCAGGAAGTTAGAAAATATATCTGACTGGGAGGAGAATGTAGCCTATGAGTCAGCCGTTGACAGGCACGCCCTCTCAGAAGCTGTAGCATCACAGGAGTCTGTGATGCCAGCACCTCTCGGCCTCAAGAGGTTGCATTAATGTCATTAGACTCAAAGGACTCCAGCTGAGAGGCCATAATAGAACCAAGGCCTCCCCTGCACCATTGGACTCCACAGCTCCAAAAACCCCTTTAAGAGTAGAGGCTTCCCTCATCAGGAGTGGGGAAAGGAAGGCTCAGGCTGGGTTTGTTCATTGTTGGAGCACTGAATAGTTCCAAGTGGCATGTAGCCTTCCAAAACGCCACTTGGAACTATTCAGCATAGCTTGTTTGCCTTTCAGACTTTACTTCTGCTTTGTCTGAACTTGACTCACTGGAACCTGATCTTTGTTCGACCATTGAGTGCTTCCTGGATCTGGAACTAGTTCTAGTGGAATGTGATCCGTTGGCCCTGGACTCTGTGCCCAGCCGAGGACCCTAGTTCAGCTAGAGCCCCATCCCCAAGCTTGCACCATTGCCTGAGACAGAACCAATCTGGGAGAGTAAAAAGCTAAAGGTAAAGGGACTCCTGACCATTAGGTCCAGTCGTGGCCGACTCTGGGGTTGTGACGCTCATCTTGCTTTATTGGCTGAGGGAGCCGGCGTACAGCTTCCGGGTCATGTGGCCAGCATGACTAAGCCGCTTCTGGCGAACCAGAGCAGCGCACGGAAACGCCGTTTACCTTCCCGCTAGAGTGGTACCTATCGATCTACTTGCACTTTGACGTGCTTTCGAACTGCTAGGTTGGCAGGAGCAGGGACCGAGCAACGGGAGCTCACCCCGTCGCAGGGATTCGAACCGCCAACCTTCTGTTCAGCAAGTCCTAGGCTCTGTGGTTTAACCCACAGCGCCACCCATGTCCTAATCTGGGAGAGAGTCAAGTTCAAATCCCTCATTCAGCCATGAAGCTTATTAGTTGACCTTGGACTAGGCATGTTTTCTTAGCTAGACCTGCAGATGAAAATTGAATTTGATATTTGGAAGCAGTAGGTGAAGACTCAAATCATGCTGCCTCTTTGGTCCATCACTCTAACCTGAAGACCCTCTGCTCTCATATCTCTAAACACACAGAGATAAATGAAAGTTTGCTTCATTTCATACAAACTGTAGTTAAAACTAGCATGATGTGTCGTTTTTTACACCATTATATAAACTTACTCAAGGAACAAGTTGTTAGAATTTCAGCTTGTTCACTCTGCTTCTCGCTACAAGCAACTATTACCAACTCTGAAACACTCGTCACAACAAAGCAACTAATGATAAAAAATGAAAAGGGAAAATAACCAGAGAAGGATTAACACCCTAGCTCAAAATTCAAATAAAGAAAACTTCTGCTTTTTATCACTCAAAAGTTCTGACTAAAATTCACTTAGTACTTGCAGATCATTTTAAAAGGAGTTTTGAAGATGCTTTCACATGCTCTAAAGACCGACATGAAAAGTGATACTATTCAACAGAGGGCGCTTATTGTGGCTACAAAGAAATACAATACTCATAGCAGAATTCCTCAGATGCCTCCTACAAAAACACATTAACAAGACTAATGGGTCACATCCCTCTTTGTCAAGCTATACATGAAACTGCAACAACATCAACAAGCCTCAAATAAAATATATAAATGCATATAATGCTTGCGTACATTTTCTTTGCAATACATGAAATGAGGGACCACTACCTAGAACTTTATAATGATAGTATTCATTTCATTTTAATTGTAACTTTATTAGGCAGGCTCGCTTCTCATCCTAAGTCATGGCTGACAGCTTCTGTGAATGACTAGATTGCTCCCTCTTCACTTCTCCACTAATGTGAACAACAAACCCCAGTCCTTGGCTTAAGATCATGGTTTGTTTGGAGTAAAATAAACCAAGCTTTCTGGTTAAGAATGAATGCTCAGGGATGGATTATGGCTCATTTCCTTCTAGGAGAGCAGTGAAAGAGCCATTAACCATAACTTATAATGACGTGTGAACAAGTAGAATGAGCATTTGCAGAGTTCCACCATGCTCCCTTATTTTTCCATTTTCATGTCTCTCATTTCTATTCATTCTTTTATTTATATTTTATACATTTATTTACATTTTATACATTCTTTATTCACACTTAACTTTTATTTATTTATTTATTTATTTATATACTTCCCATCTGGCTGGGTCCCCCCAGCCACTCTGGGCGGCTTCCAACAAAACACTAAAATACAATAACCTATTAAACATTAAAAGCTTCCCTAAACAGGGCTGCCTTTAGATGTCTTCTAAAAGTTTGGTAGTTATTTTTCTCTTTGACATCTGGTGGGAGGGCATTCCACAGGGCGCGCGCCACTACCAAGAAGGCTCTCTGCCTGGTTCCCTGTAACTTGGCTTCTCGTAGCGAGGGAACCGCCAGAAGGCCCTCGGCGCTGGACCTCAGTGTCCAGGCAGAACGATTTGCTAAACGTCATATCTATTGTGTGAACATCGTAGCCAAGTGGTGATGTGGGCTTTTCACATCCTGTCCCAACATTCTAGCCATTCTATCACAACCGATCTTAAAGTAACTGGAAATGAGAGAGCACCGTGGTAAACTTTGATCAAGGCCATTTATTCAATAGCATGGAAGAAATGACTTTCAGGCCAACAACTGGCGTATAACATAGAGGTATGTGCACAAAGACATGCTAAGGTTACTTTGATCATTTCAACATTCCAGGACCAGTATGTCATTGTTACACGGCAGCCATCAACATTGCTGTCATTCCCGAGCAAAGAATTTATTAGCATACTAAACTTCTGTTCCCCATGTGCAGATTTTCCTCTTGAACTGTGGCGACAGGCAAAATGCTTGAAATAAACACAAAGACTGCAATGTTGCATTCATTTAGGCTGCACAGGTGTGCAGTCATAGGATGTATGTGCAAAATATGAACAACCATCAAAAGGCCCATGGCTTTCTGCAGAACTGAAAAATTGTTAACCTAGGAGAAACACAAACTACCACACTGGCCATAAGCATGTAATAGGCTACATAAAGCCTCAGGGGAATGAATGAATATTGGGATGCAATAGCTAAAACTTCTTGTAGCTTGTTCATAAAAAGCAGTTTGGTTTTAGCCAATATACTTTTCTTAAAAATCACTGCCTCATCCTCATGTTGTAAGTGCACTACATTCCCCCCTGAAGGGTTTAGAAATTAGTGCTGCAGTTAACACTGGAGTAGCTAGTCACAATAAAAATTCAGCGACCAGACACTGCTCTGTGCTACAGGAAGAGACTTGGAATTCCAGTGGAATTTCTCTGATCCATCAAAAACATGAAATTGTATACCACAAGACATAATTTAGTGCTGCAAGTTCATGAAACTTGTAACCTTTAAGTACACATAAAACCAGTACAGATAAGATGCCATTCCAACAGCATTATACCATTTGTTTTACACGTTTCATCCACGGCTCAACTCCATCACCACAACTCTTGTTAAAAATAATAATTGTAATTAATTGTGTTGTGTAGTGCTGGGCATTTGAGTCCCATTGGGACTAGGAACTTGTTCAACAATTATTGCCCACTGCGAACAGAACCAGGAGCTGGCAGAATTCCCAGCCTCAGGCTCTTAGCAGCTGCTGCTTCTACTCTTGGTTGTTTCCCTTTATTCTGCCTGTGTCCTCTTCACCCCATAAAATTCCCACAGCCAGAATGAATTGCTTTAAGCAGCCAAGAGGTACTGTATCATCTACTGCTCTCCATGGTCTCCTTACTACATATGCTCCTGAACAGGTAGCAGCAAACATACCTTTAAGGTAGTGTACAAGCCAACTGTTACCACAATAGTGGGAAACCAACAGTAACCGTAGCCGGAGAGAAAGAGCCAATGTTTGCCAGCATCTGTCAAAGACCATTTTCCCAGTAAGACAACAAACTGAAGTGAAAATCTGCAGTCCTTTTAACCATCATAAAACATGGACATGGACATTGTGATTTGTCCTTTTACAAAATCTGTACAAGCTCTTATATGAATCTGTTGAATGTAATGCTGGATCCCAGAAAATCTTAGAAGTAGATTCCAGGAATTTGAAATTATTTCTAGTCCTTCCTTACATAAACATTTTTTTAAAGAGATGGTACGGAAAATGTAACTCTGTTCCTCTTGCTCCTCACCCATCCATTCCAAACAAAAGAAGACGGTGTGTGTGTGTGTGTGTGTGTGTGTGTGTGTGTGTGTGTGCTGTTGTTTGCTTCTAGCTGAAATGCTTTATCAAAAACATTAGCTCTGAAGAAATAACGAGTAATTGAAGAATTCACACATTAAAAGCCTAATCTCCAAACAAGAACCCCTGCAGCCAAATGGCAGGCCTCACTAGAAGCGAAATATTCCCAAACTGTATGCCATTGGGTCAGAAGCATCACATCATATAACATAAATAAATGAAATACAAAGCACAGAGCCCTTACATCAAGTTCTATGAACTACAGACTATTAATAAACTATTTGTACCAACTGTTCTCAATATATATGTGTGTGAGAGAGAGAGAAACGACAGAACAGATGGACACAAAATATAGGACTTCACTTAGCAGAGAAAAGGCCAGGGACAAATACCAAGTTAGTACTGATACTTGATAAATGTGATAATCTACTATCATGCATACCTTACATGCTCCCCCAGTAAATGAAGTTGCCTGTCTTGGCAAAGAGTCATTTCCTCATTGTGAAGATGGGACAATGCAGCACTGCAAGTTCATTTCACAAACAATAACGCCAACTATGTTCTTCCAGGACCTAGGAAAACACTCTGGGCTTGGACAGCAAATGCTTAAAAAAAAGAAGATGACGGCACTGGTAGCCACGACAAAATGACTGTTGTGCTTTAATTTAAAGCTTAGATCAATTAAAAAAAAATTCAATATTGTGGACACTGGTTTAAAGAAAAAGAGCTGAACAGTGAAAAAATGGAAATAAGTGTTAAGAGGTGTAAGATTAGAACATATTACCAGAGCAAATAAATTTCTGGAACAATAAAAAGACAATTCTCACAGCTGGGGGGAAAAGTCACTAAAGTTACTCTGATGCTTTTAGAGGGACATTATTTTTAGCCCAGTCCTGTTGCATCATAAAAAGTGGAAATAAGAGAAAGATTATTTTTCTACGAAGGATCATTGACCCTGAGCCACAGGCCTTCTTGTCCTTCTATCTGGGTTACAACTACCCCCTCCCCTCCAGGCCCACACCCCAGTAAGAACGAGGTTCCATGGTCATTTTGGTCCTCTACCCATCCCCTGCTCCTGCCCCCATGATTCTGAGCAGTCTGCCTGCCTGCCTGCCTGCTTTACTTCTTCTGGGCCCATGAACCTCTCTGTGGGACCTACAGAGTCAGCTACAGCAGGAGGGCAAAGCAGAAAAGTGCTGGCTGCGGGAAATAGACCCCATTGCACTCAGGAAATGCTCCCACTGGTGGAAGCAGGGTGGCATTAGCCAATATCCCATTTCCACAGCAGCCATCTAATTGCCCTCAAAATCTGCTCCAGAGGATTGGGGGACACTGCAGCACAATGAAGAAGGATGCTGGGGGGAGTGCAGGAATCAGGAAAAAAGTGCTTCCATCTCTACCTACAGTGGGAGCCTCTGCTGGACCAGAGTATGTTTGCAGGATAGCAGGTCTGTATCCAACCCAGTGTAGGGAAATGAATACAGTGGTACCCCGCAAGACGAACGCCTCGCAAGACGGAAAACCCGCTAGACGAAAGGGTTTTCCGTTTTGGAGGCGCTTCGCAAAACGAATTTCCCTATGGGCTTGCTTCGCAAGACGAAAGCCCATAGGGAAATCTCCGGGGACCTCTTTTAAATGCTAGCGGTGGGGAGCAAAGCCTTTCCCCCCCTCCGGCCTTCAGAAGAGGTCCAGGAAGGCTGGCGGGGGCCGAAAGGCTTTGCTCCCCACCGCCAGCATTTTAAAAGCAGTCCGGGATAGCAGGGAAGCGCTTCCCGCTATCCCGGACGGCTTTTGAAGGCAGGAGAGGTCCGCGAAGCCTGGGCGCGCTGATCTCAGCGCGCGCAGGCTTCGGCATGCCGGCAACTCTCCGCAAGCAGCGGCAGCGCTGCCGCTGCTTGCAGAGGGGTCCGCGAAGCCTGGGCGCGCTGATCTCAGTGCGCGCAGGCTTCGGCATGCCGGCAACTCACCGCAAGCAGCGGCAGCGCTGCCGCTGCTTGCGGAGAGGTCCGCGAAGCCTTGGCCGGACAGCTTTTGAAGGCAGGCGGGGGGGAGCAAAGACTTTCGCCCCCGCCAGCCTTCAGAAGAGGTCCTGGACCTCTTCTGAAGGAGGGCGGGGGGCAAATGTCTTTGTCCCCCCTGCCTGCCTTCCTGGGAGAGCGGAGAAACGCAGCGCGTTTCTCCGCTCTTCCGGGAGGGCTTTTAAAGGCAGGCAGGGGGGACAAAGACTTTTGCCCCCCGCCAGCCTTCAGAAGAGGTCCAGGACCTCTTCTGAAGGCTGGCGGGGGGCAAAAGTCTTTGTCCCCCCTGCCTGCCTTCCCAGGGGCTTTTAAATCGCCCCGGACAGCGGAGAAGTCCTCCGCTGTCCGGGGCGATTTTAAAATGCCGCCCGCCAGCATTTTAAGATCGCCCCGGACAGCGGAGAAGCCCTCCGCTGTCCCGGGGTTTTTTAAAATGCTGGGGGTGGGAAGAAAAGCCCTTGTCCCCCCCCCCAGCCTTCAGAAGAGGTCGGGGGACAGACTGTCCCCGGACCTGGTCTGAAGTCGGTTTCCCTAGGAACGCATTAATTGATTTTCAATGCATTCCTATGGGAAACCGTGCATCGCAAGACGAAAAACTCGCAAGAAGAAAAAACTTGCGGAACGAATTAATTTCGTCTTGCGAGGCACCACTGTACTATGCCCGTCCGTATTAAAGACCTTTCTCCTCTGAGACAATGTATGCCAACATATGGATACTCATACATTAATAGTACAGTGGTACCTCGGGTTACATACGCTTCAGGTTACAGACTCCGCTAACCCAGGAATAGTACCTCGGGTTAAGAACTTTGCTTCAGGATGAGAACAGAAATTGTGCTCCAGCGGCGCGGCGGCAGCGGGAGGCCCCATTGGCTAAAGTGGTGCTTCAGATTAAGAACAGTTTCAGGTGAAGAACGGACCTACGGAACGAATTAAGTACTTAACCCGAGGTACCACTGTACAATTGTACCTTGGAAGTCGAAGAGAATCTGTTCCAGGAGTCCGTTTGACTTCCAAAACATTCAGAAACCCCAGTGTGGCTTCTGATTGGCCCCAGGAAGCTACTGTGGCCAATCGGAAGCCACAGAAAACCCATCAGACGTTCGTCTTCCAAAAATAGTTCGCAAACCGAAACAGTCACTTCCGGGTTTGTGGCATTTGGGAGCCAAAACGTTCAACTTGCAAGGTGTTCAGGATCCAAAGTACTACTGTACTATGAAGTGGAAGTGGAAACTTGGTTCTTGGTCCTTGTATTCAGATACCGTATTGTGTGTATCACATATTAAAAAAAAAAAAAAAAGCCATGCAAGGAAAGTAGTAATGAAAAGATGGAGTTGATTAGACCAGATAACAAATTATTGCAGTCTTCCTAGAAGTGAGTTGCATTTAAGTAACTAAAGCAGTTTTTAAAATTATTGCTCTGTCATCCTGACTCAGTGCCAGCAGTAGCTGCTTCACAAGACCTGTCAAACACTGTTATTCAAAAGGGGCTTTTAGTGTAGCTTAAAAAAAAGCAAAACAATGAGAATTGAAACAGAATATTTACAAGCGTTCTTCACCCTGATCTGTTTTTCTTCCTAGCTTAAAGAAAAAAATACTTTGGATTTTAACAAACAAAAAGTGACTTTGCAATTTAACTATAAAACAATACTTTAAACAGTAGAAGAGAAACAAAAGCCCACCCACCCCCAAAAAGATTCCACCCCCCAACTTCTGTCATGGATGCAGAGAAGTGGTGGAGGGCACCAGCTGGGGAAGCCCCAAGGGAAGAAGGCTCAGGATCAGGAGATTGGTGGTGGGACGACAGTGAATGGTCAGTCCTCACAATTGTCTTGTTGGAGCAAGACCTACTGGGAAGAGTTGCTGGGATCACTAGGTCTGCACTGTTTTGGTTTCTTGAATAAAGAGTTAACTTCACTGACACCTTGGTTGTTGTTTTTTATTGCTGACCTACGCTTGAATCCAGCTCCTTAGAGAAGAGAAGAGGAGTTTGGATTTGATATCCCGCTTTATCACTACCCGAAGGAGTCTCAAAGCGGCTAACATTCTCCTTTCCCTTCCTCCCCCACAACAAACACTCTGTGAGGTGAGTGGGGCAGAGAGACTTCAGAGAAGTGTGACTCACCCAAGGTCACCCAGCAGCTGCATGTGGAGGAGTGGAGACGCGAACCCGGTTCACCAGATTACGAGTCTACCGCTCTTAACCACTACACCACACTTACAAATACCTACCAATCTGTTTTGATTCAGGACAAAGGAATGAAAATCATAAGCTGCCTTCTGTTATTGTTTTTGCTATAGGGATCAGGGGATCCATGGACAGGTTATCTCTGCCTACTTCAAAGCCTGAAGTCAATACACTAGGATGCTGGATATGTACAAATGAGGTTCCAGAAGATAGGAATTTGTGGTGGCCACTATAATTTGTTATATAAGGTAAGGTTAAAAAGATGGAAAGAACAAATACTGCAAGCAGCAGTATAGTGTAATGAATCGAAGAAATAAGATTCAGTTACCAGGAGTCAATCATTCTTGGCTTATCCCAAAACTCGCTGGCTGGTGCTCAATTTACATGACACTAAATAATCCATAATGACTGTTTGTAGCAACTATAACAAAATTCAATGTCTATTCAAGCTAAAAGAAATCATGCCACAACAGTGAACAACATTCAACTCAGCAGCTTCATGCTGTATCTATTTCCTAAACATATTTTCCTTAAGTGTGGTAACAGAACAAACAAGATTATTGACCCACAGGTTTCTCTCCTCTTTTAGCATCTGGTTTTGCCTATTCATTAACCAGTTTCAACTATATAAATCACAGAAGGTCACTGTAATGGCATACATCACTTGGGTAGGATAAACAGATAAAATGAGCCAAAGTTGCCTACGTCAACCACTGTTGCCAGAGAAGATATGAAGACAAAACTGGAAGTGGGATTTGTTGCCTTATTAGGACAGTCTCTCTAGCCAAGCAAAGCACTGTCTCCAAGACGGGAATTATATCACTGAGTGGTTTCAAGTAATAACCGCAGGTGATGGGAAGGGCTGCGCCTATCCTACAGTAGGTAACTCATGAGAAGCACTTTGACTGCATCAGTTTGTTTCTTCACTTCAGTGTAATGGCAGTGTAATGTAGGTTTTCAAAATCTCTGCTGTGAGCCCTTCAAGTGTTCAGTCTCTGTTGAAGGAACTGGTTGCATTGCAAATGAACTGCAGGGGTTTGCTGTAAAAGTAATGGGACTGTGTGGTGTGCTTTGGTGGAGTGAAGCAGATGTGCACATCCACCTCTGTATGTCCAACAGGCAACACAAATATGACAACTAGAATAAAATCAGGAAGCTAATTCCTGGTGAGACCACGGCAAATCTAGCCACTCCCAGCTGCCAGAATCTAGCACTCAATCAAGAATCAACCAGTTATTTCAGGCTGTAGGTTAGGGGTACAAATTTTTTTATCCATATGGAAAAATAGATGTTGTGGAGACAGTTATGAAGAAACCCTTCTCAGAAGCCATATTCTTCTGTTACCCTAATCTTATGCACTGCTAGTTTACCAGTTTTCTCCTATTGGATTGAACTGCACAAAACCCATATTCTCAGTGAAGCTCTAATAATATAGGAAATTTTGTAAATCTCTAAAGTCATATCAAATTATACATAATTAGAACTCACATTAAGTGACCAGAAATGGCTTAATTTTTTTAAATAAACACAAGATATATATCGCCATCTAGTGAAGAATCTGCATAATTACCACTCTACTACTATATGCAATAATGCCAACTGTACAACGAATAAAACAGCATGCTTTCTTCTGCTTGAGATTTTCTGCTAAAGGCTAATATAGTTTGTACAAAGTTGCTGAAAGTCAAGCAGGGCTGTAATAAGCAAAATTTTGAATGAAACAATGGAAACTATTTGAATACCAAAACTGGACACTTTCAGACCAGTGCAAGGAAACAATGTAAACTTTTAGAGTTAAGATTTTCCTACGTCAGGAGGTTCTTAAAAGCTAATTTCTGAATGTGTGCCTTCTGACCAATTTTGTAAATAAACGTCTTTCTTGTATATGATGTAGAAACAAAGCCACAAGTCATAAAGTGTAGTTATCCCCTTATCTTTTTCCTAACTAGCACAAATCCACATAGAAGAATGTCTACATAATTCACTGTTCTGGCCTTAACCCCACTGAGAGAACGTGGGTTTGTAAACTGATTTGAAAACCTTGGTTAAGTGGGGATGTGGATGGCATTAATGGTGGTTAAGGTTGATATGGACACAACTTTTAATAATTCTTAAGACCTCTGGAGCAGATACTCTGCCACTCAACTACAGCCGTAGGCCAAGTCAATATGACTTACCAGCATGTTATTCAGCAAGGAAAAAGGTTTAGTTTTGGTAAATAATTCAGACATACTAGTGTATTGAAGGAGAAAGAGGTATGCTGCACTTTTTCTCCAAAAGGATACAGCAAGCCATTATGTTCTAATTTAAGTGAGATTACTCACATAACAATAAATATCAGATTATTAGAGGTTTGGGAGCACAAGCAATAGTCCAGATTGCACCAAACACAACATACCCTTCTGGTTTTCTAAAGATTCAATCTGGCAGCGGAAATATTTAGCACTTTCTGACCCTCACTAGATATTATAATGTATTTCACCACTAACTAGGGCAGATGGTTTGACTACACTTGCTAGGTCGTTTTTTAAATAGCCAACATCAAGAGCCACTGCTGTGGTCTATAAATGCATGGCAACAGTAGCTCTATTCAGGAATGTGCAAAGGGCCACTGGGTTAGCTCCACCCACTTCAGGATGGGGGCAAAGGCCACTCCACATTCTATAAACAATACTAAAAGGTAAAGGTACCCCTGCCCTTACGGGCCAGTCGTGTCCGACTCTGGGGTTGCGCGCCCATCTCGCTTAAGAGGCCGGGGGCCAGCGCTGTCCGGAGACACTTCCGGGTCACGTGGCCAGCGTGACGAAGCTGCTCTGGCGAGCCAGCACCTGAATTTTGCAATACAATTGTCAGCTTAAAAACTATTTTTAAAAAGAATCAAAATCTATTATTTAACTGTTCACTTACATGGTTTGATAAGTGAAAGATTGCTGGATATACAGGCAGCATTGTTAAAGGAAGTTTGTGTTGTATTTTAAAAACTGTGAATATTGTAATGAAATATTAGTAACAAAATGCATATTTTTATATGAAATACATTTAGACATGCGTATTTTGGAGAAAATGTTCAAATGCTCCACCTGGTACGCAGGCTAAGACCCTACCTACCCGCGAACTGTCTCGCCAGAGTGGTGCATGCTCTGGTTATCTCACGCTTGGACTACTGCAACGCGCTCTACGTGGGGCTACCTTTGAAGGTGACCCGGAAACTGCAATTAATCCAGAATGCGGCAGCTAGACTGGTGACTGGGAGTGACCGCCGGGACCATATAACACCGGTTCTGAGAGACCTGCATTGGCTCCCAGTACGTTTCCGAGCACGATTCAAAGTGTTGGTGCTGACCTTTAAAGCCCTAAACGGCCTCGGTCCTGTATACCTGAAGGAGCGTCTCCACCCCCATCATTCAGCCCGGACACTGAGATCCAGCGCCGAGGGCCTTCTGGCGGTTCCCTCATTGCGAGAAGTGAGGCTACAGGGAACCAGACAGAGGGCCTTCTCGGTAGTGGCGCCCGCCCCGTGGAACGCCCTCCCATTAGATGTCAAAGAGATAAATAATTACCTGATATTCAGAAGACATCTTAAGGCAGCCTTGTTCAGGGAAGTTTTTAATATGTAACGCTGTACTGTTTTTAACACTGATTGGGAGCCGCCCAGAGTGGCTGGGGAAACTCAGCCAGATGGGCGGGGTATAAATAATAAATTATTATTATTATTATTATTATTATTATTATTATAAAAGTACTTCTTTAAATACATATTTAATTAGCAACTTTTCTTTTTTATTGCAGGTTAATGCAGAAACTTATGATGAATACATGTAAAAGGGGTCCGATCCAGCGGAGCTGCTCTTACCTTTTTATGCATTCTCATAAATGTTACAACTGACTCAAACATTCAGTAACCAAATTTGCACTCAGCATTAAACTTTGGTTCATAACGCATGATTCGAAGCTGGCTTGTTTCAAAATCAACCAGACTGTTTGATTAACTACAATCTCTAGTTCACACGCAATGACAAGAAGGATTCTTGGACGCTTGTCCAGTCCGTTTCTCAGCTGTGAACAAGAAGGAAATGGGAAGGGAAGGTCACAAGCCCATTATTCGCTGCTGACTCACCTCTCGGCCTTTGAAAGTCACCAAAGCGGCAAGTGGCTTTGCATAGAATCTACTGTAGGAAAATCCCAGACATCCATACATGCTGTTAGCTGTAAGCTTCAAAGCCTTCTGCCTGATATCATACTGCAAAGAAGAAATTAAGACCATCACAGCAAGTAGTTAAATATATAAATACAATCATATGTAGTCAGTCACTTATAAGAGAGATGTTAGAATGCCGAGTGGCCATCTGGTAGAGGGGCAAAGGCTCCAGGTGAACCAGTGAAATGGCAGAAGTGGGGAGAAGGCACTTCCCACCCAGTGCTCCTGGTTGATTGAAGTCTAATCTATTTACTTATTTAGCAGTGACCCATTTAAATGCAGTCATCCACGAGTGGCATGCATGTAAGTGGGGGTGGGTGCCTGTCCTGTTAATTGCACTGGGAAATTTTATCTAGCTGCTCATTTTAGCCCCTTCTGTAAGAAGCAAGATAGGCTAGCCTAACAGAAAATTATAAATAGCAGCAAAAAAATTGCCCTATATATTCATTTCTTACATTAAAAGATTAGCCTTGAATATATGTATACAAACAAGCAGGATCTTGGTCTAGTTTCTCAACAATGGACATTTTCATTCTGTTAGATATACCTGTAAGTAGAGGTCAGAATTTAAGTCTGGCTGTTTCATCAACTGTTTGACTTGACGCCTTCGTTCAACTAACTTCCTGATCTCCTTAGGCAAGATTCCCATTTCTAGCGATGAATCTGGCAATTCTGGAATTTCTTCTTCTCCATCCTGTGAAGTTATTAGTTTGACAAGTTAATACTACCAGAATAACCTAATTCCTGAAACTGCTGCTTCCACCCTGTCATATGAACAAGGATATGCCTATGGGTTCTATCTCAAAAGACCCTAATGGAGAAGACATCCCAACTAGGTCAGATAACCATTCCTTCCAGAACCATCGGCATTCAGATTGATATCTACTCTGGAGGAATTCCCCCCAGTGGATCTCTGTCTTGTGCCCAAATTGTCTCATTCGGGGAATGACACCTTCTTTCCCCAAGAAGGGAACGTGAAAAACTGGCATATAAATAACCCAAAAGGTGTTTTTGTGATTTAGGGCCTAATCACCATCCCCTTGGGGGAAAATAGCACTTCACACCAAACCAAGGACAAACTCCTGGTTCAAACCTAAAACTGCTAGTCTCTTCCAGTTCGCATGCCCCATCTACGAGCTGAAAGGAACCTATATGGACACAGGATCTTGGTGCCGCAAGAAAACCATAAGCATGCATGAGGACCAGAGACTGAAAGTGGCCCAAGCAACCTCAGACAGGTAACCATTAACACAAAAATGTGGATTTGTTTTTATTGGACTAGCAGAAGTTGAGTACACTCATTTGACTTTTTCTCATTTGGGAGAAAGAACAGGACACAAATTTAATGACTAAATAAACAGATAAAGAAAATAAATGGTATTGACAAAATATCTAGTGAAAACCTCAAAGTAGAGTGTAAGGTACATCTGCACTATCCTGGGCTGGCCAAAGCATGTTCTGAAGGCACTTAACTCTGTTCTGCTGCAGAATCTAAGCTAAGCCTGGTTCTGTAACCTACCGTATTTTTCGCTCTATAACACGCACCTGACCATAACACGCACATCGTTTTTAGAGGAGGAAAACAAGGGAAAAAACATTCTGAATGAAACAGTGGATGTATCATTTTTGTGCTTCATGCTGTGGCCACAGACATGTGATCTGATGGTGAATTTGGGGTGACCCAATGCAAAAATCCTGAGAATTCCTGTGGATCCATGCTTTGTAACCACGGTTTTGCACCATTGCAGCCCCAGGCAACAGTGGGTGCGTGATTTTTTGGGTGCAGGCTGTAGCCATGGACATGCTATGTGATCTGATGGTGAATTTGGGGTGACCCAATGCAAAGATCCTGAGAATCCCTGTGGATCCATGCTTTGTAACCACATTTTTGCACCATTGCAGCCCCAGGCAACAGTGGGTGCGTGCTTTTTTTGGTGCAGGCTGTAGCCATGGACATGCTATGTGATCTGATGGTGAATTTGGGGTGACCCAATGCAAAGATCCTGAGGATCCATGTGGATCCATGCTTTTTAACCATGTTTTGCACCATTGCAGCCCCAGGCAACAATGGGTGCGTGATTTTGGGGGGGCAGGCTGTAGCCATGGACATGCTATGTGATCTGATGGTGAATTTGGGGTGACCCAATGCAAAGATCCTGAGGATCCATGTTGATCTATGCTTTGTAACCACATTTTAAGTGGGGAGCGAAGGAAAAACAAAGAAGGGACATGAGAGGGGTGTGCAGAGAAGCAGCTGGCTAAGAATGCTGGAGAGGGATTTAACGGGTGGGAGGAAAGAAAGGCAAAAGTTCCCCCCCAAGCCAGCCATCTCTCTCTCTCTCTCTCTCTCTCTCTCTCTCTCTCCCTCCCTCCCTCCCCCCTCTCTCCCTCCCCCCTCCCTCTCCCTCCCCCCCTCTCCCTCCCCCACTCTCTCTCCCTCTCCCCCAGCAGCACCGGAGCACAGAGAGGAATTAGAAAGAACGACACTCTGCTTGCCTGGAGGGGAGGGGCTTTCCCTGCTCTTTGTTCCGTTTCAGCAATCACAGCAACGAAACAGAGAAGGGTGGGCAGTAAGACCCTGAGGCAGAATGCAGGAAAGCAGCCACTTCCTCTTTTCAGGTTTCCCTTCTCCGTGACTCACGATTTGACTTTTGCCTGATTTTTTGGCTCCAGGGACCACACATTCGCTCTATAACACGCACAGACATTTCCCCTTCCTTTTTAGGAGAAAAAAATCTGCGTGTTATAGAGGGAAAAATACGGTAGTTACCCAGATTGGATACCACCTGAGAAGCATACAAAACCACTTTGAACAACATAGCAAAAAAGATCAAAGCCTTCCTTGTCTGCAACAGTTCTGCTGAACAATACTTGGATACAATACAATGCCATTGTTGCCATCTCATAGGCATATAGGCCAATAAATCATGTTAAAAAATAGTTTATATACATATTTAATGAACTTTACAAGGACAGGGTGTAGAAAAAATGTTTCAGCAAGCAAGACTGATCTGGTTTTACATGGAAAAATGGGGAATAAGCTAAGCATGTAAGAAAACAAGGAGGGCCCATGTACACTTTTTAATGTCACAAAAATATTATGCAGCTGCTAAAAAGGAAGATATAATGAACTCCATGTCAAGGTGGAACCAATCTGATTTCATGAGATTATACACAATTTATAATGAAAAATTATACTATTAAACATGGTATCATGCAATACACTACAATTACTAAATACAGCCGCAATGTCTAAGGAGACTTCAATGTACTCTTGAATATAAACATATGATCTTTTTTAACAATCAAACATTAAAAGCTCCTGTCAAATTAAACACACACCTCTGTCTTTTTTGGCACACTTGAAGACATCCTGGTAACTGTTGTAAAACAGATGTTAAACTCTTGGATAATTGAAGGGTATAAGCTATTGAAGTCGAGGAGCAAGATGAACTTGTCATAAAAACCTGAAATTAAAAACACACACACACAAAATTCACATTACAATATATACCTACTATGGAGACTGTGAGAGACAAGTTACTTGCAGTACAGTGTAAAAGAACACCAGAACGCGAGTGAAGAGTCATTGGTGAGGGGGACATTTAAAGTCAGATTCCTTCAAAAGTACTCTGGTTTATTATGAAATCAATGTGTGTCCATGTGATTCTGTCAGCATTCAGGTCTGCATTATTTCAAAACACTACACTTCATCACCAGTCTACGGTGCAGATATGTCAGAAGTGGAACGATCCAACCCTGTTAACTATCCAGGGATGAACAGATAGCTTCAGTGTTACTCTGGGATGCTTCTGTACAGTTGTCACCACAGAAAGGAGACCCCATGTGAAACTGAAAGCATCCACTTATTAGCAGCAGCAGAGAGAAGATTTTTATGCATGTACTCAGTATACAAAATGAAACGGATAAACCAGATTATCTAGATCCATCTCAATCTGGTTTTAGGCCCGGTTATGGAACAGAGACTGCTTTGATCATCTTGGTGGATGATCTACACCAGGAACTGGACCTGTTGGTTCTGCTAGACCTTCCAATAGCATCCTTCTGGATCACTGTCAGGAATGAGACTTAGGGGCACTGTTTAACAGTGGCGCTAGTCCTTCTTGAAGGTACAAGTTCTGAAGGTACTGCTGGGGACTCCTGGTCGACTCCATGGCTGTTGACATGTGGGATACCTCAGGACTCCATCTTGTCCTCCATGCTATTGAACAAATACATGAAACCACTGGGAGAGGTCATACAGAATTGTGGGGTATGATGCCATCAGTATGCTGATGACACACAACTCTGTTCTAAATCAGTGTGTGATCTCAGTAATGGACTGGATAAGTTTAACTCAGGTAGGGACACGACAGCATATGAATCAATCTGGCTAACTTGACCCAACAACCACCACCACCCCCAGCTTACACACACAAACAAACCTCATTGCAGCCAACTAAACACAATCAATCACACCCTGGGTCCCACACCCAACCTGTCTCACTACCAAGGAAATATAAAAAACAAACAGAAAGAGAACCTACCGAAATGACGCTGACATAAAAACCCCACATACACACTAAGTATAAGAATATAAGTTTACCACTCCTCGCCCCCCTTCTTCTTCCCCAACTTTATTCTGTATACAGCAATGCACATACTTTTGTAAACTAAGGAAATCTATAATAAAATCATCAACACCATCATCATCATCTCCGGTAGGGACAGAGGTGTTCCAGGTCAGTCGCAAGGCAGATGAGAGAACAGGGATTCAATCTGTGTTCAGTGGAGTTACACTTCACTTGAAGTATCAAACTTGCAGTTTGGTTGGGTTCAGCCCTGAACCTGGATGCCCATATTTCAGTGGTGGGCAGGAATGCATTTCCACAATTATGGATCACGCACCCATTCCCTGAGATATCTGATCTGGCCACGGTGAAGCATGCCTTAGTTACATCCTGGCTGGACTGATGCAACACACTCTGCATAGGGCTACCTTTCAAAAGTGTTTGGAAGCTTCAGCTGGTCCAAGTTACAGGTAGCATATTAGTCCCCTGTTAAACCAACTTCACCGGCTGCCAGTCCTTTTTTGGGCACAATTCAAATGCTGGTAATGACCTATAAAGCCTTATATGGCTTGGGTCAATCTGAAAGATCTTATCTCCCTATGAAACCTGCCTGGGCGCTAAGATCCTCAGATGAAGACCTTGTCTTGTTCTCAGCAACATCAGAGGCACATTTGGTGGAGACATGAGGCTAAGAACTTCCTAAGTCAGTCAGGCCTTTGAAAACTAAGGTGTAGATGATGCTAGTCACTGGGAATGGATCCCGTTCGCATCCAGAGGTACTACTGTATTATTGTTTGTGGACTGTAAGGTCCTCCGCAGGGCGTACCAGAAGAGGCGGTCCTGTATTTTCGTTATTGTTATTGTTTTTATTACTCTGTATTTTATAATGGTGTTTTTAAATGTTGCAAGCCAGCCAATTTACACTGTGGCCTATTTCTGTCATTCCCCGGGTCATCTGTGCTAGGCAGTATTTTCCCCAGCCATGGAGACTAGTGCCCATCATTTTAATTATCTATGTGGAAACTTCAAGAGGAACTCTTGAGGTTGTGAGAGTTTGTCTACCAGCAGAAAGCATCTTAAATGTCAAGCGTAAGGTCAATCTTATGGTGGCCTAATTTCTCTTTGAAGAGCAACAGTAGGATTGAGGGGAAATTTAGGCCCAAGGTAGGAGGATCTAAGTTCAGGACACCATGTTGAGGACGTGGGCAAGTTGCAGCAGGTTCACTGTTTAGAGCAGTTGGAAGAGCCTGATTGCCTATTGAATCTTCTGGACTCTATCTGGACCAAGACACCTGATGTGTTGCCTGCAGGTGGTTCTTGAGCCGGCTGATTAAGAACGCATGTTATAGACACATCAGGGTGGTTTATAGGTTCTGGGTGGCCTATAAATGTTGTCCAGGTGTTGTCCAGGTATGAGTAGACACATATGTCTTACAGATGGAGATGCACCATAAGGGCAAAGGGTCATAGCTGGTGAACTAGTTGAAACTCAAAAAAAAGCACTTTATGCCACCAACACTACTTTCACATCCTACAAGAGTGCCAACTGAAGGAGTACACACAAACTTGAAAGATACTCATCTTTTAGGAGCAGGGAAGCCTCATCCAAGAAAAGTTGTAAACCCAAACCCCATATAAACAGGAATTCTATTTTGTCTGGATTATGCATCAGCATGATCCCATCCAGTCGTTTATCAAAGACATACCTTAATTGAAAGTCCCAATTATTCATCATCATTCTGCATATTATATAAACTTTACGTATTTCATATTAAATACAAATTCAAACACAATTGTTCTCTTCCCACATGCTCCAATATAAGCGGGGGGGGGGGGGGATTACTGCCACACATCTCAGTTAGATCTAACTGCCATAAAGTACACATTTTCCTCCTCCACATTCAAGAGGAGATATACTATTCTCTAAATTAAAGCTAATGTTTGTTCCTGCATTCTCAAAATAGAAACAGCTATGGTATTTTCAGAATGTGCAGTACAAGAAAAATCCCACTATCGTCATTTTTGTGCTTCGCTAGGAAAAAAGGGAACAGGAAGTATAGGAAGACTTTAGAAAGGATTGTATGACTTATTTTAAAAGTAGTTTAGTGTATCTTCATCACCTTTCTTATTTGATCTACCATTTCAAGTAGTGAAGCTGCAGTTCTTACCCACTTTGGGATCCAAAACTAAACCTCCAGAATATGCTGCTTTTTTCCGACCTATCTTTGATTTGTTCTGATCACCTTCAATATCTTCATCATCTTCCAGCTGTATGAGACATAAGAATAAGCCAAAACTGAAGTTCTAATTATATGGAGACTTAGTGCGGACCGTGCTAGGCTAGACAGACCCAGTATGTCATTCTCTGTACAGCACCACATATATAGATGTGCAGCAACAACACAAAAACAAACACCTCTCCAAAATACCAACTTTCTGATGCTGTGGAAGAACAAAACAGTATTCTGGTTCAGACCTAATACTGAACAATAGCTTAGCATTATGGACATGAGGGACAAGCTTAGTGCTTAATTACTTCTCTGGTGCATGAAAATGAGGGGAAAAGGGAGGTCAAAAACTTCTACTGTCAGTTTTAAATTAACATGTTGAGTTTGAACATGGACAATTCTGGTTATCTGGTTCATTTAGAGTTATGATTAGTTCAAACAAGCCAAGGTTTTCAACTAACCAGAGTTCACCAAGTTCAGACTTAATGGGAAAGTCTGGTCTGGCTAAAACTAGACAACTCCGACTGTCACCCCCTGGCATAGATGAGAAGAGTTGAGGGGTGTCACAAGAGTTTGATCATCACAGCTTGTGCACATAACAGTAAATGTGCCTGCTATAAACCAAAAGTAACAAATGCAGAGGGGCTGAAAAAATTACTCACCTGCTTCTGCTGAGACTTTTTAAAGAGCTGCTTATCTGGCACAATATAATCTTTTTCATAAAATGCATGAAGGAGCAAGTATTCATTACGCTCTGCTCGCCCACCCATCAGCGTCCTCGACTGTAAGGAAATAAAAGCCAATTAGTTACAGGTTGAAACAGAAATCAAAACGCCAACAATGGTATTGCATTAATAGCATTTGCTTTAAATATTTTTCAGAAATTGTATTATTGGGCTTTAAGGCGTTTTGTCTTTGCTCTGCTTGGAATCTGTAACATCAATCTGCTCCTTTTGACTTGATCAACACATCTCTATTATGAACCTCCCGATATGAGGCTTAATATATATATCCTTTTGTAAAGGAACCAGTTTTGTGAATAAGATTGTATATTCAAATCAGATATAATAACGGAGATGTAAATTTACTAAGAAATGAAATTTACCATAACATTGCCAGCAATATTGGTAATCTGTAAGGCTAGTGGAAGAACATTGAGCTCACACATTATTTGTAAAATGTACTTGGCATCAGTCCAGGTGTTCTCCAGCATGTAAAGTAAATGACGGGAATCACTAAAAGAAGAAAAGGAAGAGGAAATTTTAATAAATTCCTCCACATGTTCTAAAGGCATGCAGATTCAAATCGTTATCACAATGCCCATAAAGCCAGAGCTCACAAATGATTGCTTACAGTGCAAATTTAAAACACAACAGAACTCCCATTTTAACTGCAAAGATTGTGAAAGAAAAAATAGGAGTAGCAGCAGCACCTGTACAATATTCCGGTAAGTCATGATTTCAAGAACTGTAGTAATATCATGACTGCACAGAAGTATCCATTGGGGGTTAGATTCAAACAGAGCCAGGCTGTGTTTGTCGCAAGAGATGTCACAAGGCCTTCTCTTTAGACCACCAGGAATGAGTTCCACTCTATTCTGCCTTGGTCAGACCACACCTGGAATACAGTTCTGGGAACCACACTTTAACGAGGATATTGACAAGCTGGAATGTGTACAGAGGAGGGCAACCAAGATGATAAAGGATCTAGAAACCAAGTGTCTCTTCCCATGCCCACAATTCTGTGCCTTAAGGTTGTGGAGGAGGTTCCTACTTGCAGTCCTACTGAAAAATGTGACTTATCTGATGGGGACTAAGAGCAGAGACTTCTCTGTAATGGCACCCTAGTTATGGAACTCCCATGGATGACCACAACACAGATAGGCCTCTGCTATATGGTTTTATCTATCTGTTTTCTTGTGCTTTTGGAAGCCAAAACTGGACTGCTGTTAGTCACTAGTCTATACTTGTATCATTGTATCAATTGATGATGTTTTACCTCAAGCATTTTATTCATATTGGTTTCATAGTTGTATGAAAACTGCTGTGGGGTTATATATGATGGACTCCTAGCCAATAAATGATCTGTAGTTCCCAGGGCAGTGTTTAATTTCCTGTCTCTATTCTATGAGTGAATAAATCCCACCACTGTTTTAGTTTTAAAAGAAGATTAGAAAAATACATGGAGCAGAGGGTTATCAATGACCACCAGCCATTAGGGCTATGCTCTGCCTCTACAGTCGGGAGGCAATAATTATTCTGAATACCAGTTGCTGGAAACCACAGGAGTGTGTGCTCTTGGGCTTATATCCTACTTATGTGTTTCCAACAGGCAATCTGCTTGGCCACTGTGAGAAAAGGATGCTGGACAATAATATAATAATAATAATTTATTATTTATACCCCGCCTATCTGGCTGAGTTTCCCCAGCCACTCTGGGCGGCTCCCAATCAGTGTTAAAAACGGTACAGTGTTACATATTAAAAACTTCCCTGAACAGGGCTGCCTTAAGATGTCTTCTGAATGTCAGGTAATTATTTATCTCTTTGACATCTGATGGGAGGGCGTTCCACAGGGCGGGCGCCACTACCAAGAAGGCCCTCGGCGCTGGATCTCAGTGTCCGGGCTGAACAATGGGGGTGGAGACGCTCCTTCAGGTATACAGGACCGAGGCCGTTTAGAGCTTTAAAGGTCAGCACCAACACTTGATGAACTGGACAAGATGAACTGATCTAGCAGGCTCTGATGTTTTTATTGCTAGTGGGATTGCCATAATAATAAATGTATTTAGCAGCATACCTGTACATATTTCGTAACTCTTCAGATGGAATCGCCACTCTTTCCATTTTCAAAATTTGACCCACAAGCTCTGACAAATGGTAACTTTTGCAACGAATCAGCTCCTTTGCTGAAATTTCTACATCACAAATCATTCGGCCACAAGTTGCATTCTTTTCAGCAAATCCACTACGACCCTTAATTGCCATGAAAGAAAAATACATTTTCAGATTCTGTATCATTGCTATATTTCTGTTGTGGACTAATTATAACACAGTTTTTACATCACACAGAAGTTGCTTCTCACTTGTGTGCAGATGCACCTCAACAACCTTGTAATGGTTGCAAAGGACTTTAAATGTTGCAAACACGAGAGAAAAGCTCCATAGTTTCAATGAAGGCACTTACAACTAACAAATTCATAGTTCTGACTTTATAGGTCTATGTTTCATTAACACAAGAGAATATATATATTTTTTCTATCTAAGCCACACCAGTGTTGCCTCTTTACCTTATCTTATTTTGAATGAGAACTTTTTCTGTTCTTAAAAAAAAAGTTCAAGAATGCCAGGGCATAATCAAAACCAGGGCGTAAATCAGGGCATAAATAAAAAATCACAAAGTAACAGGATAAAGGAAAACAGAAGGCTTTAATTCAATACGGTGCCACAAGTCAAAAAACATTTTCCATATTGTGAAAACAAAACACATTGGGGAAAACAAGGATCTCATGACTTTTTAGTGCAGCTATTGTTGCCAGCGCAGTCTGAATTTCTCTAAACAATCTCAAATTATAAAGTACTAGGACTGCTGTGCCAATAAAATCTTCAGGTTTTCCCAAAGAAACAGAGCAAGCTAAATAGATGACACTTATTAAATAGAGATATATATTCCTTATAATGTGTGTGGGACAGCACACTTGCACATGTATACATGTATAAGAATATGCACACACTGTTGGCACATATACCACTGAACAATGTCAATGCCACAAGAATTTGGTTTTGCCAAGATTAATGGTATAGTGCAATCATCATGCAGACGCATTAAAATACCTAAACAATAACTGTAGAAAAAAGCGAGCTGGTTAGTTTCTTTACCAGCACAGTACTAGAGTATGTTGTAGCAATGTGAAAAAGGGGGGAAGGTAGTCTGAGTAAAATCCTTTCTGAGTAGATAACAATTAACTATGCCACATGTAGAGAGCTTTATACAGCAGAACTAGAAAACCTTAACTATTCTCAAAGGAGTGATTTGCCAGTCAAGCCAACATACATTTCCCCCACAATTTACCATACACAAAAGCACCTCTATTAGTCATTAATCTGTCAATAACTCCATCTAGTTGAGACAAGTAAACTAAATTGGCTTAGCTTTGTCTCATGGCTGAAATACGACTCTGAACAACATTACCAAAATCTAAATTGGAATGTTGTCATGATTCATGACTACAGTCAAAACAATCAAGCAAGACATTCAAAGTACAGCAAGTAAAATAATTCATTTTTAATCACATTCAATACAGCAATGCAACATAAGCAACAATTTACCCCAAGCTTTGGCATGTTTGATCTCCTCAGTCGACCTATCTTAGACCAATGTGGAACTTTGCAGAAGTTAATTCTCTGGAGAAGAAGTTCCAGATCAAACCCATAAATATTGTGTCCCTTAAAAAGAAAGAAAAGGAAACAAAAACAAGCAGTTATGCAGAATACACCTACTCTTGTGTATTCATCTTAAAACAACAGAGATGGCAAGGGTCTATACTATTTTAAGTCCTTCCTCTGATGTATCACATAATGCTCATGTGAATGAAGCAACACAAAAGACATTCACATGTCACCAACTCCACTCTCACTAGGTCTGTCCTCAACTCCACTACCTATCATTCCTAGGTTTCTGCTACACAGGTCCTGCCTACTCTGTCCTTTTCCTTCAGGCATAGCATCATCAGCACTCCCTGCCTCTTACTTTCTATCATTCAGAGGTGAGCAACATGTGGTGCCCTGACACATCTTGAAAGTGTACAATTTCTCCCAATTATCTGAGATAAAATTAATAGGCTGCCGTAGGGGAAGGGGAAGGGAGAGAGGGAGAAAACACAGTAAAGTTAGAAAGAAATTACTTCCAGCTGCTTCCCACATTTAGTAGCTGTATTGGTCTATATACTTATTTGGAACTGAGGTAGCTATGGGGGAAACTGAAGCAAGACTGGACTGCTTCAGTCCAGTCCACCACCAACATAGAGCTCCCAGCAGATAACCCTCAAGAGACTGCAACTCTTAACTAAGAAACAAACGCTGCCTAGTCTTCCTTTCATTTCTGAAAATCTCTTCTCATTCGCTCAAAACAGTGCCATGTGCCAATACCCCATGTAAAAATCTTTCCCAGCCACCCCACTGGAGTCCTCCATTGCTGTAAGTCTCCATTAGTAACACATTATGTTAAAATATTAATCAACATTCCATCACCTTAAAATAACGTAGCAAAAAATAATGTGTAAAAGGATCTCAGAAGCAGATATAAAAAGTCACTTACAACAATAACATCTGGATCAATTTTATGAACCTTTGCCAGAAAAAATCCCAGTAGCGTCCTTTCTGTTGTGGCAATCTCTATTTTAGCATTCTAAACAAACACAAAAGTTAAATAATCCAAATGTTCAAAGAATTAAAAGTTTTGCACCTCAATCCTATGCTTAATTATGCATGTTTAAATGAAACCAATAACATTTGAGCACAAATAACAAAGCTTTAGAATGGTTATTATTTTTTAAACTTACTGGAAATCTTTATATACTATACAAAGATTATATAGAAACCCACTACAATATAAAAGGATAGCTAAATTAGTGAGAAGCTGATAGCATTTTTTCCTACACATTTTCCTTAATCCATTACGATGCAGTTTGGAGGCAAATTGTTTTTACTGTTTAAATTGTTCTTAAAATTGTATTTTTAAATGGCTTTAACCTACCCTAGGAGCTTGCGGTGAACGGTCAGTAAGACATGAAATAAATAATGTTATTATTATTTCATAAAGACCCAATTCATAACATCTCTCAGTTTAAGCTGAAATATGCTCCAATTCTGCAAGGACCCTTGTGGATGTAATTCCTAAGCATTTCTGATCACTGGTTTGATAATAACATGGCGTATGCCTCCTTTACTTTACATTATGCATTATGTCTCAGTTGTGAGAGTTTGCGATATTGGGTGTTGTATCTGAACTAATTATTGAAAATTTTAATTAATAAAGTATATATATATATTTTAAAAAATTAAGCTGAAATATGCACAACACTTGTATCTGAAAGCTTTGTCCTCATAATAACTTATTCCTCCTCAGTCAGCCATGTTTTAAATATTTCTGTGTTAATTAACCAAAATTTCTTGTTACATCTGAAGTATGAAACTAAAGTTATCAAGTCTTGAATAACCTAGAAATTTAATCCAATTTCAAATCATGGCTACAGATTCTGTTTGTTCCCAACTTGGTGGCCATACTTTTCCACTTGGGTCGTCACCGAAGATTATGATTAACCCAGGATATGTTCAATCACAGATACTGGGGGAGGAAAATATGGTGCAAAGTCAAGGAGCTCAGGCACAAAGCTCATACATATCTTGGCTAGCCAAGATAAGATTACTTCCAAACCAGGCTAAAGTGCATGAAAGCTTTGTGCATGTTTAAAGCTCTTCCAAAGATGGAGACTACAGGATGCAAGCCAATGTACAAGAAACACAAAGTTACCTTCTTCTTAACTACTTCTTTGAAGTCATATGGAAAAATGCAGTCATTTGGTTTGGAAATAACTGCAAAGGAAACAACCAGGTCAATGAGAAATATACAATATGGAGCTTAGCTAAATGGCTTTATGAGCTGTAAGTGCTTTGGCTAGAGCAATATTTATCATGAAAACAATGTATGGCTTGCAACACTCAATAGTATAGTGGGATTATTCATTCACTTCAAGAGGAAATAGTGCCTGCCATACATGCACAGGGCCTGAAAAGGAAATGAAGAAGCTTTAAACAGTGACTCCTGGCACCTGAGTTTTATATAGCTGTACCCAAATCTCTAGTCCAGTGCACATCTCAAGGCCGTATGCTGTTCAAATATACAGAAACTTTCCATAGGGCAGGGAAATTAGGACAGACACCATTTTGAAAAACAAAAATTGTTTTCAAACCTTGATGACTACAATGCTACTTAATTTAGTTGTCTTCCTAGATTTCTGTGACATGTGGAAATGTAGAAATGCTCTCATATCAAACTAGTTGTACCTTGGTTGTCAAACGCCTTGGCACTCATCCGTTTTGGCACCCGAACACCGCAAACCTAGAAGCGAGTGTTCCGGTTTGCAAACTTTTTGGGAAGCCGAATGTCTGACACGGCTTCCAATTGAGTGCAGGAAGCTCCTGCAGCCAATCGGAAGCCGCGCCTTGGTTGTCAAAGGTTTTTGGAAGTCAAACGGACTTCTGGAACGGATTCCATTCACCAACCAAGGTACAACTGTAAAACTCTTCACTGCAGAATGACATAGGAACGTAGGAGACTGCCTCATACGAAGTTAGACAATTGGTCCAAGTAGCTCAATATTGCCTGCACTGACTGACAGTGGCTTTCCAAGGTTGAAGCAATGTTCTGCCAAGTCACATGTTCTGCCAAGTCACATTCAAGCTTTCATTTGTGCTGTCAATGTGGTAAGTGGGAGAAAATAATTAAACGCAAAGAGGTTCTACTTATACTTACCGCTGAAGTGAGTTTGAAAGGGAGGTACGGGTGGTGCTTTGTCCACACAAAATTTGTGATGCACTAAAGATGTAATAGCCATAATCTGCACAGACAAAAGTTTAAAAAGAGAATGAAAATGACACTAATGAATTTAGTGAACCTTTTTAAACAAGGTGTCATCCATATGTTAAATGAAGCACATATTTAGTAAGCGGTTTAGCAAATCAAACCATGTCTCTATTTAGTACTTGACTAGTTTTAATAGGGCTATAATCCCTTTCTTGTCTGATAAACACATGAATAACTCATACTAATGAAAAGAGGCAACAAACTCCTACATCAGCAGTTTGTCAATAGCCTGGATCACATGTCACATTATTATTGGAAAACTACGGGGGGGAGGGAGAGACATTATAAGAACAAATTTTGGGGCATTTACAGTTCTGGCAAGATCTCCAGGTTTTATGCTGCAAGCAGGTTGGGGCAATTCACTCCACATTCTGAAGTCCACTAGCAGAAGTATGCTTCCAGATCCATAGGATTTGAAATCAATAGCACACATAGCTATTGTGAAGCCTTAGTTAGTTTGTGAAATAATTGTGGAGTTTCCCCCTGTACATAATAAAGTTAATGACTCACCTCATTCTGATGACTCTTTGTGTTCTGAACTGTCTTCATACTGAGAGACATGATCACAAGAGGCGGTGGAGGGAGATCTTTCACCACATTCACCAAGTCAGGCTTCTGGGCCACTAATTCTACCTTACACCAACTGACTGGCTGGTTCAAGAGCTCTGAGGTAACACAGAACATGCACATAAGTATACCCAATATTTAAACAATAGTTACACTTATAACTTTTTCTCAGCAAATTGAACATTTCAACACTAAAGATTAAGCATAGCATAATACAGGTATAACAAATATTTTTCATTCTACATTTTCCCTAGGTTTTGGTCTTACTACCTGAAATGCAACACACTAACCAAAGCATGTTAAACCCAGAAGCAACCCTAATCCTAACCCTATTCTCCTTGCTACACACATGCTTAGACTCTAAGCCAGATAACGTTTTGACTGACGGCACAATCTCCTTAAAAGCCTCGTTGAGTTCAATAGGATGTACTTCCAGGTAGAGGAGTGTAGCCTTACCATCACTGAAAGAAAACAGTTTATTTTAACCCTCTTCCCAGATGGCCAGGGGCGGGGTGGGGACGTGAGAGTCCAACATTGCACACAGGCTTGTTCATGATAGTCCACGTAGAGCTAATTCATGATTAAGCATTATGTGCAAATGAGTCCATAGCAGCTCAGTCACAACTTATTTTACTTGGACTAGGGCCTGAGCTATTTTAAGTTGGCCATACCTTTATATTAAGCTATCACATACACAGCAGCTACATTACGACAGAACAACAGGTGCCATTTGGGGAACACGAGTAGATTTAACCTAGTATAGATTTAACCATGTCTAAAGTAGTAAGATTAAAAATAAAATTAGTTTTACAAGACGATGACTGCCTGAAGGAGCATTCTTCACTTTGAAAATTGACAAATTCTAAAAAAAACATTTTCGTAACAGTTCCCTTTTCAAGTTGGCAACCATTAAACAAGCTCAGCACTGCTCTGAACGACTCCACTCCATTTGTGCATGCATACAAGGGATCCATAACATATTCCACATGTAATATTCATACGTGGGTCTTTTATTTCCAGCCAGCTTGGTCCTTTAATCTTCCTGCCCATCAAGAATAGTTCAAGACTAGAAGTGTTAGTTCCAAACACATGAGAAAATGTCTCTCCTTTCAGGTCTTGAGGAAGCCGACCGTATTCAGCCTGAGAATGGAAGCATTTCAACGAACCGTTACTATGTGTTGCAAGTCTTCCTAAATATCCTAACTTGTAAAAACAGATATGTGGGTAATGGTGAGGCTTCAAAGGAACAACTGGGAGCTTAAAATGGGCTTCTGTTTTTCGTTAGCTGGAGGAAACCACACTCTTTCCCACCCATCGGCTGATGAGCAGCAGTTGTTCACCTTGTTCATGGAAGCAGAAATGGTTCCCAATCAGTGGAAGGGCCTTTTCCTGCCCAGTGCTGCTCTTTGAGGTCACTTCATGCTGCTGCTCCTTTCAACCTCCGATTTCAGAAGCTGAAGGAGGCAGCACAGGCGGCTTGTCAATAGTAAGCGCTAAGCAGGATTGCCCTCCCCACGCATCACCTGATGGAAGGGGAGAAAAATCCTGCTTAGTCTGGCTGTACAAGAGAGCTCCTTGAAGGGAACTCTTTCATACACCTGAACCTGCTCAGCTTGAGGCTCCACCAACCCTCTGAGGAAAACATGGCAGGCACATCAGAGGTTGCAGGAAGAAAAAGCTCCATTGCGTGTGGGAATGCCCACTTGTGCTACATTGAACCTCAGTCACAGAAATCGCCTAACCATCCTAGTTTCAGGACATTATTTGTTGTTGTTTAGCCGTTTCCGACTCTTCGTGACCCCATGGACCAGAGCACGCCAGGCACTCCTGTCTTCCACTGCCTCCCCCAGTTTGGTCAAACTCATGCTGGTAGCTTTGAGAACACTGTCCAACCATCTCGTCCTCTGTCATCCCCTTCTCCTTGTGCCCTCAATCTTTCCCAACATCAAGGTATTTCAGGACATAGTAGACATTAAATCAGGCTGCCTCCAGCACACAGGAGGAAGTACATTCTAGTGTTCACCAAGGGGAAATGATATATATGTATTAAACCACAGACTTTTAAAATGCTTTCAAATCAGTCCAAACATGCATTGCTTGAAGTACTGAGTTTTCAAGGCAAGAAATAAGCTTTGACCACCATGCCCATGCTTCCTCAAAGCAGTTAACTAGAAAATCTAGCTCCTCTTTACTTACTGTAGTTTGGGAAATATTCATTGGCTAAAGGTAGCGCAAGTTGAGCAATAGTCACACCATTTAAAAAACTCTATTAAGCATCAGAGTTTAGGATTCATAATCTTTCTTTTAAAAAATCATGTGCACTGAAAAGATATGCAAACCTCAGTGTGAGTGTCACTTTCAGAGAGACAACATAGAACTATTTACTCACCGAGTATCTAACTTCTAAGTAGTCAGATTTTGCAGGAACATCTGGTATCTCAAAAGCATAATTCTTTTCTACTTTCTATGCAAAATACAAATTGAGATATTCATCAGGCACTGATGTACTGTAAAAGTGTTTTCTCATTAAAACCAAATTTACTTTTAACATCAGAATCTCAACTGCGAGAACCACCATGTGAAAAACTTTCCCTGCTCCTAAAATATAACCTGCCGATTGTCAAGTTGTAGAAATCATACAAATAGTTATTTAACTTAAATAAAACTCTGGATATTGTAGACGGTTAGAGTTTAAGTCATTTATCTATTCTCCTTCTAAAATAAACTCCCTAATATTTACAAAGGGATTCAGACATCTTATTACATTTGAATTGGCCCATTATCTCAGATAATAGATTGTTTCTTGCCCACATTGTATAATAAAAGAAGGCCTTCGGGGAATTGCCATATGTTCTATGTAAGCAACAGAACACAAATTGGTGGCTTATAAGGTACGCTAACAATGAAAAACTAAATATTATGGTGATCTCTCACCACAGATTTCATAGAACTTCAACACATAAAAAGCATTGCAACTTCTTTGTGCCATAAAGCAAAGTAAGAACCACTGGGCAATACAGGCGGCATCCATTTTGTGCAAAGGTTCCATTCCTGGCCCTCGCATGCACCAGGGGAGCATGCCCAAGGCTGTTCCGCCCTCTTCCGAGTCCAAAAGGACCCATGCGTCAATTGGACATGGGCAAAATAGTCACCACCTGTATACTCCTGATAACGCAGTGGTAAGGAAAATAATTGTTTGCTTTTTAAAATATTTCAGTTTCCATTTTGAGAACACAAAAATCAGAGACAAATAATGCTTAAACAAGAGAACACATTATGCAACACCAATGCGTTTTTGTGGGGCTAATTCATAATACAAAAACTGGACAAATTACATTAGCAAACAGCTGCCTTTCCTATGCAGCTCAGAATCAGCAAGATTGAGCAGGCTGTTTCCTACTCCCACAAGTAGGGCTTCTGTTAAGACGACTTTCAAGTATTACATGCAACAAGCATCCCATTATAAAACAAACAATGGTTACTTGCAAAACAAACCCGTTTCAAACAACTGGTTAAGAAGTTGTCTTGTTTAAAGCAAGCTTAGTTTGTTTCAATCCAGAATTCCTGGCTCACAATCAGTAAGATAAGATTCTTTGAAATGAAAGTAACCTTGGCTTCCTCCCAGTTGTGTGGGAAGAGACAGAAGAGCAGAGGAAGCCCGACAATTTGTTCAGGCTCAAAAAACTCATCTGTGTAGTGCTAAGAACCACAGGTGGGGAACCTGTGGCTCTCCAGATGCTGTGGGACTCCAACTCCATCAGTCAGCATGGCTGGGAATTGTAGTCCAGAAACATCTGGAGGGCTGTAGGTTCCCTAGTCCTGTGCTAAAACCATGAGTTTAGTGTTGTGGGAACCAACCCATTAACCTCAGCCCCTGAAGGTATAATGGTTTCATTTTTAAAACAACATATTAAAGCAGATAATTTGTAAATTTGTAAGTAGGTGGTTGCTTCTAAAGAAAGGAACATGGTTTAAATATGAGACAGTATCATCTGCAACAGCAAGGATTCCTCAATCTGATGTTAGATGTTTAGGTAAGATACACTACCAGTTTAATTAGTGCTATTTTTCTGGGGGGAAAGGTGCTGGAACGCACCATGAATGCCTCCCTTGTTCTCTTAGATTAGCAATGGCACCCACCTGAGAGGTGCCAGAACTGAGTTCTGGCTGAAAAAATGACCTGTGTAGACATCATGCCCCTTTTTATACTTCCCTATTACTTCTCTAGGGACGCGGGTGGCGCTGTGGGTAAAAGCCTCAGCGCCTAGGGCTTGCCGATCGAAAGGTCGGCGGTTCGAATCCCTGCGGCGGGGTGCGCTCCCGTTGCTCGGTCCCAGCGCCTGCCAACCTAGCAGTTCGAAAGCACCCCCGGGTGCAAGTAGATGAATAGGGACCGCTTACCAGCGGGAAGGTAAACGGCGTTTCCGTGTGCTGCGCTGGCTCACCAGATGCAGCTTTGTCACACTGGCCACGTGACCCGGAAGTGTCTCCGGACAGCGCTGGCCCCCGGCCTCTTGAGTGAGATGGGCGCACAACCCTAGAGTCTGCCAAGAATGGCCCGTACGGGCAGGGGTACCTTTACCTTTTATTACTTCTCTCCTGCCTGAAAAATGAGCGCCCTTCACAGTTAGAAAAATGAAACATGAAGGAGAAAAGGTTAAGACCAACCTTGGACTTGAACTTCATGATCTTGTGTTTTTCTGAAATCCTGTCATTAAATTCTTGATAAACATCCATCATAGTCACAGGATTCTCTGTCTCTTCACCAGAAGATAACTTAATTCGCTTCTGCAAAGATGAAAAACTGGTATTTGCTATGTGTTGTTCTTGGTTAACATTTATACAGCAATTACAGGCTAAGCCAGAGATAGTACCTATCCAAAGAAATGGAGGCAAAGGAAGGAGAGAGGGGTAACAAGGGATAAATGCGAGCAAAACAGTTTCACACACACTGGCTTCTTTTTAGTTGGGGTTACAGAGTAAGGAATTAAAGCTAAGCCAATGGCTTCACAGCAGAGATGGATTTTCTTGAAGTCAACGAGGTGGCACAACTTAGGTTTTCTAGAAACTTATAGACTGTAAAGATTGGGCACCAAAGCATGTAATCAGAGTGACTTGGGACATAAATCTCTTTACTACCAACCCCCTTCCCATTTAATATTATTAGTTTCATTGGTTTGTTGTATAATATTGCCTGAAGTCATTTAATAAATACTCTCTTCCTTATCTCTGATTACAACCCATGTTACATAAAGGTATTCATACCTTCTACTATACATTTCAGAAAATGATTTCTCCATTTGTTCGTCCTCTATGCATTTGGACACACCTTGGGGTATTGTTGCCAAACTCAGCACAAGGCTTTCCGAAATAGGGGCAGGGGTGGTTTATGTTGGTGTTGGGCCATTGACCACCATTTTGAATCAAGATGGCTAACCAATATGTCACTTTGGCATGACTTCTCCCTTTTCAGGGCACAAGTTCAACCATCTCTCAAGAGATCATCAACAAACTTGGCTTGAGAGCTCCCAAGGTGAGGCAGTGGTCTTTGTTGATGTTTGGATGTTGGATGCCCCTTTGATTCAAGATGGTAGACCAAAACATGACTTTGGCATGACGTAACCCTAACCCATCACACTATCCATTAAAAAAATCACAGTATTTGTTGGTTTCTAAAAATTCCAAGGCAACACCAGGCACCTGCCACTAGTATTCCATAAATTTCTAATAATGCATTTTGCCTGAATAACTTTCCATAAACAGACAATTTATGACAGAGAAGTCTCCAGCATAAAAGGACGTACCGACTCACGTGGGAGTAGGTAAATAGTTCTCTCAATATTTTTTACTGTCACACAACAGCTCACATAGGACTGTGCCGATTCAATCCACACTTTACCAAAGAGAAATACCACTCCTAAAATGAAAAGGTAAAGACAGACAATGCACGTTAATCAAAACAGCTTAGCACAGCTGCTAATGGAAAAGCTGCAATACTAAGAATTACTGAATAAACACACTAATTCACCCATGGGAGCAGAATGATTTCCAATTTGTAGTCCCTAATTGACAGCTCCATCTGCTGAAAGTCAGTACTCCACAGTCAAGTGATTGCTTTAAGAGTCTTGTACTATGCAGGCACACATCACGATGGCATGCAAGGTATTAAATGCCACCTTGTTTCAAAAAGAAACTTGAAACTACGCCTCCCCATACCTTCTGTTACTTGCCCCCTCCTTATTTCCTAGTACAGTACTCCTCATTTTTAATGCTGGTTTTAGTGCTTGGATATTATATTTTTATTTTGTTTCATTATTGTATTTTGCTTATTTTATTTTGCAAGCCACTTTGATTATTTCTGCTGGAGGGGGGGGGAAGCAGCAGGTTATACATTTTCCTGGATTGTATATGACCATGCCATATGCAGAGCAGACCCACTGAAATCAACGAACTTAAATTTGTCACTATAAGACACTACAATATACAGGCAAAGGAGATATAGGTATTGAAGATATCTGTCATTAAATGTCTGGGATAACTTGGTATCTTAATATTGTGAGTACATTCACATCACATGTCGTTTTACATGAAATCAACGTGGATCCTGGTCTCCCCATTTCAATCTTCATTCAGCCGCAGGTCAGTACAAGTGCAGCAAACTACCCAAAATGTTTGAAAATCCATTCTGAGGATGGCTATCGCATTCAAAGGACTAGGGGCATGTGAATTATATCACAGGATGACTGAAAAAAGCAAGCTTGTGATGGCAAAAATGATTGGGCTGATACATTCAAAGACTAATGGTCCAAAGTGTCTCAACGGCAAAGTGTCTCAACGGTTATTATACATAGAAACAAGCATTCACAACTTGCAGCTACAAATACTGAAATGCAAATACTTGCGGACAGCTCAGAAGAGTTTGTGCTGCATCACCATACCCTCTTCCCATAGAATACTAAACATTCCTACCACACAACAAAAATGAGTAAAGGCAAGGGCAGTTACAAAAACTATATCTCCACTAGCTGATGTTAATGTGATTTATATCAGATATATGAAATCAAGAAATTAAGCCATTTGCAGTCTTACCCTCTAACCATTATGGGGTGGGTGTGCAGGGACTGTGTGAAATTCTTATTCGTCCTGGTATAATATGAATCCTTCACATAATACAGTTAATACCTCATTTGCTATAATGATTATGATTCTTTTAAACAAAAAGTAATGCCAAAATTTATTTTCCTCTGCGTTACTAATTGAAACCAGGTGCAGTCTTTATTATTCATCCTTGAAAAGTTATGACGACAGGATCTCTTTTCATAATCAAGGAACAAGTCTTTTCATAATTATACACCATTCAGAAGCCACCGTGCAGAATCCAAGATAAAAGTAAAAACACTAAACAAGAGTTTTTAGGGATAGGATTGCCCCCTTCCCATTAGTCCCCAGTTTCACCCAAACTTCAGTGATCATTAGCTACTTTCACAAAAATATTGGGTATATTCAGCGTTTAATCCCCTGCCCAAGATCTAAATGAATGTTTGTCTGGGAGGGGGAGCTGAACAAGCTGTAGCCATTAACCTTCATTTTACTCCTTCCTGAATCTGATGTGCATACAAATTAAGGTACATTATGGTAAAGCCCTAGAAATTAAAGGGAAAAAATACTTCTGATAAAAGGGAGCCTTTACCAGGGACTTCTGTGTGTGTCTGGAGCAGGGGAAGGAGCCGTTTGATGGCTGGGGTGGAGCCACTTGGCAGTGGGATCACTGCTGTTTACTGGTATGAGCAAAGAGGTGGCAAGCCAGCATCACCCACATGGCCGCACAGCCCCGATCCCTCCACCGTCTCACCCCTTCCAGTAAACTGCAGTGGCTCTGCTGCCATGAGGCTATTGCTGCAGCTCTACCCCACTGGGCAAGCTGCTATCGGGCTACTTATTACTGGGCTCTATCCAGATTATCAATGGGTAAAATTCCACCCAGGGGACTGTCCCCCTGGCAATTTTCACCAATCACCTCCTTCACCCCACAGTCTGTTGTGCCACCCTCTGCCACCCCTTCCCTCCAGCAGGAGCTTCTCCTGGATATAGAGCTCCTCTGAGAAAGGGAGAAAAAAGTACTGATCCATCCCATTAAAAACAAGCAATGGCATTTAGCTTTTATGCCCTTCGGAAGCCCTTCGGAAGATAGTCATAACCATGTGTGGGAAAGCTGCACAGGGAAAATGGCTGAAGGGTTAAAGCACTTCCCCTCCACTGCAAATCAATGTCTTCCAACACATTGCAGCACTGAGGCCTCAGCCAGCCTTTTGAAACCTGAAGATACTAATATATAGTTCTAAGTTTATGCCTAGTCAGTATCAAAGCAGATGTTTTTCTTGATGTTCAGACATAACAGACATTCAGCTTCAAGGAAACTAGTGGACAGTAAGCCCCTTTTGAAAAATGGTCCTTTATAACTTTGGTCAAAAGAAGGCAGGGAGAGTAAAGAGGAATTTTCTTATGTACAGTGGTATCTCAGTTTTCGAACTAAATCCGTTCTGGAAGTCTGTTCTTAAACCAAAGCTGTTCTTAAACCGAGAAGCGCTTTCCCTAATGAGGCCTCCCGCCACCAGTGCCCTTCCACTGTTTGGTTTCCATTCGTAGATCGAGGTAAAGTTCGCTAACCGGAACACTACTTCCGGTTTTGCAGAGTTCGTATACCGAATAGTTCATAAACAGGGCTGTTCTTAAACCGAGGTACCACTGTATACATACCTGGTTGATTATACTGATCTTCATAAGCATCTAGCCAATAGAACCTGAAGATCTGCTCCCCATCTTCCCCTTTTATTAAGGGCAACTGACTGGAATCCACTTGAATTTCGGAAGCTAGCTGCCCATCTTCTTCTTCATCAATTCTGTCCCAACAAGAAACATCAGGGATGGGAGAGTTTCTGAAATACAATACATGAGGAAGAAAAAAAAGGCATAGCTTTACATGTGAAATGAGTATTTTAAAGGGTCATCTTTTCTTCAGAAGAACACTGAAGAAAAGCTTTTGATATTCTTAAGTTTATTACTGCAAGTCAACCAACATCTTCTGAGAACATTTCTCCATCTCTATGAAGCCTTGAGAAGCTTTTCATACTGTTAGTGAACTTAGAAGAAAGTTAAAAGTGGAAACCAGAACAAAAAGTCCCTAAGGATTTTTTTAAGTGCTTACAAGAAATATGAGCCTGTTTTCACAGGGTCCACTTGCTGTATTTGTCTATCTTCTGTTTTCACCTCTTCCTTCAGGATTGTGACCGATTCTTCTACAACTGCACCTTCCTCCATAGATTCATCAAAGTCCCCGTCATCAAAATCCATTATAGCCTGTTCATCTTCTGTAAGCATTATGCAGAGACTTTAAGACTCAATGTACTATATTTCAATGATTTTATTTATTTAAATTATTTTGGCAGTTATTTTTTTCACACAGCGATTTCAATAAGGTTTCTATAAGAACATTAATATGTACAAATACAATATAAAATAAAGTCAAACATCATCAGATAAACTATCAATAACAGAGGTGAATATCATTGAAAATACAAGGGGATGAGCACTATTACCAAAATATAACAATTACCTATAGTAGGTTCCTCTTGTTTAGCTTTTGTCCGTTCTCCATTTTCAACCATTTGCATTCCATTTTCAGGTTCACTTCTCTCTTCTTTGACTACATCTGATCTAGCTGTGTAGACTGAATTCTTAGAATGAGATGAATTTGGTGAAGAAACTTCTTTTTTGACAGACGTGACAGGTTTTCTCACCTCAGAAGACGTTCTCTATAAGCACAAGTAATTTTAATTAAAAATCAGATTAAGGTGGCAAACCCCTGGCCTGGGGACTTCAGCTGGACTAGCAAGCCTTCAAGAGTAGCCTGCCAGTCGCTCATTACAATTTCCCTCCAGTGGCAGCACCACCACCACAGAAGAAAAAAATATCCTCCCCGCCCCGCTCATCAGATGATCAGGATAGGCAGGGAGGATGCAGTTTCCATCACTGGACTGGGTGAAAAGGGAAGTTATTCTCCCGGACATCCCAGAGGAAGAAGGGAAGCATAAGTTTCATTCCAGCCAATGCCCTTCACAGAATCTGTATTTCAAATAGGAACCCCCACACCTATTTTCAAAAGGGCTAGATGTAGGCAAGGCCTTTCAAACACTGTGCTCTACTACTATATCCTCTCCAAAGAATGCAAGTTGAAACATTAAGTTTATTTAAGTAGATTTGGGGTACAAAGCCACCATACAACTAATAGCCAAATGCATTTTTTCCCATTCCAGCTGATATTAACTATACTGATTTTGCTAGCTTTGATTTTATGTTCGTTCGCACAGCAACAAGTCAAACTAAGATTTTAAAATATCAATTTTAAAATATGGAAGTTCTAAAGCAACACACACATAAGCTTCTCAGAAATCTTATGATTAACATTTCCATTTTGGAATATTACCTTGGACACTTGAGATTGCACAGAAAAGGGATTCAACGGTGTTCCAAAAAGCCTCTTTTTTTTTAGAACTACAACCGGTGGTGGTGCTAAAGGAACTGGCTACAAAGGAGAAAAACATTAGGCATCAGTCACTGCTGTAGCAGAACTTACAAAAGAAAGATAAGAGTTTGCTATGTTCCGCATAAAAATGCATACACCCCTTATATCCCTTCCCCACACCGAACAGTCATCAGTTCCTTGAAGAAAGGGCAACCCTGGTACAGGATTTTAATTATTATTGTATTTTTCCATGTATAAGACGATGCTTTTTGCTAAAAAATTAGGCAAAAATTGGGTGTCGTCTTATACACGGATAGTGAATGCAGAAGGGGGACGTGTGATTAATGGCAGCAGCAAGCAGGAGATTGGCAGCGGTGATTGGGCGGGTGATTGGTGGTTGCGGCAAGGCCTGCTGGCGATTGGCTGCGGCTGCGGCAATTGAGCAGGCGACTGGCAGCTGTGGCGAGGCGGGCAGGCGAATGGCAGCTGCAGCAAGTGGGCGGGTGGGCTGTTGGTAGCAGTGAGCGGTGAGTGATTGGCAGAAGTGACTCCCCCACCCCCCCCAAAAAAGCTAAACAACTAAATTTCTCAATTTTGGGTTTAAAAAAATATGGGTCGTCTTATGTGGGAAAATGATTGCTTGTACATGAGAGCATGAGCAAAGTTCTTATTGTTACAGGGTG
Organism: Podarcis muralis; assembly: GCF_964188315.1. Lineage (NCBI taxonomy): Eukaryota > Metazoa > Chordata > Lepidosauria > Squamata > Lacertidae > Podarcis > Podarcis muralis. Next base: position 64,027,994 of record NC_135658.1, read on the forward strand.
ATTTCATAGCTAGAAGCATCCTTGGAGCATGAACAGCGCGTGAACAGCTCGTGCTGTCCTATATGATTGGCTAACGTGGCATGGCCTGATCGCGTGCGTGGTCTAGTGCGAAGGTCCTTATCTGCTTGCTAGAACAAATTGTTGGCTTGTACTTTGTATCTTTCTGATTTCACACAATAAAAGCTGTGCTGCTTTAGCCCTAGGAGCAGCCATATTTCGGAACTTATTATGATGTGAGACTGACTTTTCTTTGGATGCCGAGCTGCAACTCGACAGTCTTATACATGGGGGTGTCTTATACACGGGAAAAGACGGTACGTTTGTATCCTTGCCCTACCATCCTCTCACAGTTTGCAACAGGCAACCACATTTCACTGGGTCCTTTCTAACTTTGGGTCAAATACGACTTGCTTTCAGGTACTAAAGTATTATCAGGTTGCCTATCCAGAGCAAAGCAACATGAGCAGTGAGAAGACAGAATCTGGCACAGGAACCACCAAATCCAAAGCCATGGGAGCCTCACATTGGCCAGGGGAAGGGGGAGTGGTTGCAGGGAATCAGGCATGATAGGACTGGTGTCTGTTATCTCACTTGACACATGGGTGGGGAAACAGGTTCCAAAGCCACTCTCAATATGCTCCGGCATGCCCCATTTCTCTCCATATCACTGGAGCACCAACAGTGAAGGAGGGACAAATGTGGAGCTTTTTGTGGTTGCAACAAACGCCCCCAGTACCAGATCTCATTTTCTGTCTGTGAAGAGAGAAGTCTACAATATCCTTTGGCCCCTAGTATGCCTTTACATGGACTATATGATTGCAGTCCCTAATCCAGTTTATATTTTGTTCTCTTCCAAGCATTTTAAAAACATAAACTCTACACCTTGCTCCTCTACCACACCCAGAACACACATGAATTCCTACCTCAGCATTTAGATCTTGCAAAATGTCTCCTAGCAAATCATCCTTAGACAGGTCAACAGCCTTCTGTGAAAGGAGATACATGTGCTAAGTAAACTGCTCATTGGAAAAAACAGGATCAACATTTACAACGAAAGCTAAGCAATCATGTGCTGCCCTTCTACGGCAGCTTTTTTCAAAACACAAACAGAGCAACAGATCTGAGGGCATATATATTTTTATTTGTCTAAATTCAGCAGACATATTTTTTGCTTAAAATATAACTTACGTCGGTACTTTTCTTTCCAGTGCTGGCCATAAACATAGATTTTATAGTGTTTGGTTTTGATACCAGAGGCTTCTTCACATTTTTCTTGTCATTTGCAGAAGTTGTGTCTCTTCTTCCTAGCAGATTAATACAGTACCTTTAAATATCACAATCCTACTGATAAGTCACAATCTATTAGTAATGACAACTGCAGATCAATATTCAAGACTGAATCATCCATTATTAGAAATGAACCATAAGGGACCAAGCAGCTGCATGTAAGTCACTTGCAAGTTACACTGCAAGTTTGCTTGAAAACTGATGTACAGTGCAATCTTGTGCTTGTCTACTCAGAAACGAGGCCAACAGAGTTCAAGAGGGCTTACTCCAAGGTAAGTGGGCACAGAATTGCAGCCCTGGAGGTCTTACATAACTAAGTAAAGAACAGACCACCTGGAGATAGCTCTACATGGGCAGCAGTTTATATGCAACTTTATATGTACCCTGTATGAAACTACCAGGCATATAAAGAGAGATGTCTCGTAGCAGCATGCTAAAGATTATGTTGTAAACTGTTACACAAACAATCCGCACATTGAGCAGACTTCACATAGACTGGTTTTAAAACAGCTGCCATAGTTGCCTGTTGAATCCACTGCAAATACCTTACTATAGAATACCTAGTATACTTGCTCCCTTTCCCAATGTACAGGGCTATGCAATTGTTTGGAAAAACAAACAGCAGTAAATCAGCAAGTAAAAGGTAAGCTGTTAGAGGTGCGTGGGTTTTTAAAAAAAAGAAAGATTCCCCACTTCAACCTGAAAACCTGTGGGGGGTTTTAATGCTGAAAATTTAGCTCCTTTTAATATTCAGCTCAGCCTAAGAAAAATAAAGAATGTGTCAAATTATTGAAATTATACAAAGGAAACCACCTGGCACATGTTGATAATAAAGTCATGATGAAATAGAATTATTCATCAGTTTACTTGAAACTTGATGAGGACAGAGTGAAACCACACTTCAGTTATTTAAATGGCTGTTAAACTGTCACAAAATCAGCCCAACTATTCTTTTGAAATTGATCTTACCTACACGTAAGAGGGGGGGTGGGAATGGTGCGCACATTAGTAACTATACAGTGTAACTATTCTCATTTTGTTATTTGTATTTTGGAAATGAAAATCACTATTTTAAAAAAGTGTTAACTTATAATAGCCTTACCTCACACGTACCCATTTGACCACTTTGATGGGTATAAGTAGCCCTACTCCAGGTGCCACATAACACCTATTCCACATTTGTAAGAACCTGGTCATTTAATGAGGCAGCACCTGTACTTTAGAACTCTCTGCCTATTGAGATCAAGCAAGCACCTTCACTTTACTCTTTTCAAGGCCGGCTAAAAACATTCTTGCTTACGACAAGCCTACGCAGATGCTTAGAAAGTTGAGGTAATTTTAATCCATTTTTGCATTTTAACTACTGCATCTTGTAAAGTAGGGTCATAATTTTTTCTTGTCTTATCTTTTTGTAAACCATTTTGAGGTGTTTTGGTTTTTTTTACAATAAAGCAATGTATAATTTCTATGAAATAAACAAAAGGTCTGTTAATCTTTCAGTTGCCACTTCACAGATCATTTTCTTGAAATTACTTCCCCCTCCCTTTCAACTTAACTTTCTATTGCTACTCTAAAAACATGGACACTGATTGATTAAATGGTTTATTTGTACAGCAACGCAGTAGAATTGCTTCCTGAAGCAAAAAAAGGACACAGTTACCTGAACTGGCATTTGACACATTCAAACACTAAAAGCGAAATACCAGGAAGTATTTATTACAGATAAGAGCACTATAATGCATATGCTCTCTACTCTGTCCTTCTTGACATGGCCTCAAAGAGGTGATTGGAAGTGTCCACTACTGTTTTAGAATAACATTAGTTTAAGGCATCATCCAAAGCATGAACGCTCCCAGCAACGCTAGGGAAACTCCACTTTGTCCTTCAGCAATATATAAATGTGTACCCTTTCAATGAGATGCTATGTCTATTCTTCAGTCTAATTTTAATTAACTCCCTCTCAGGAAAGCTGCTAAAAAAATGTTCACTCACTTTTCTTGCTGGAATCAAGAGCATCATCTTCCAACTCTTCATCGAAAATCTCCCTGCCATCTTCTACGTAGCCAACACCATCTATGTAGGAAAAGTGTCATACTTTAACCAACGGGCAGCAGACAAACCCAGACTCTATCTGGATGTGAAGGTCAGCCAAGTTCCTCTTGATTTTCCATCATTTTGTAACTTGTATTTAGAGTGTCCTCTTGCCAACAAAAATATTGTTACAAATTCAACACGACCGCTTCATTTGTGACGGGTGTTTCTAAAATATGCATCAGCTCGGTCACTCAGGGGAGAAATCCAGCTTATAGATTCCACATGTATCGTCAACATTCTCATCTCCTGTTCCTTGATACATTAAATTAAGTTCTACTAAAAACCAATGACCTACTTTCTGCTTAGTAAGCTTAAATGTGAACATGCCCTCCATGAAGTAATTTGGGATCAAAGCCCGAATGGCCCAACCAACATATGCTTTGGTTGCAATTGTGCAAACCACAGCCTAAGCATAGCAAGTTGGCCAGGAACAGCCAGACAACTTGTGACTATCAACCTAACACCAACCCTTGACCATTTACTTTACTGAAAGCTTTTTACAGGGTTGTGCCAGCTTTTCACATATTCTAGTGGCCTACAGTAAGCACAACCAGCTCATAACAAGTGGCTATTGTGGCCCCTCTATTAATACATCAGTTTTGAGGAAAATCCCACTCCCACCCTGAACACTATGGTCCAATTCCTGTTAACAATGTGCAAAGCCACAAGTTATTTTGCAGATCTCATCGATAAAAGCACTGTTCAGACCAGTTACTTTCATTTTTAAGCCTTGATATTATTATTATTATTATTATTATTATTATTATTATTATTATTATTATTATTATTTATATCCCGCCCATATGGCCAGGCCTCCCCAGCACTACGGGCGGCTTCCAACAGGATACTAAAAACACAATAAACCATCAAACATTAAAAACTTCCCTAAACAGGGCTGCCTTCAGATGTCTTCTAAAAGTCATATGGTTGTTTATTTCCTTGACATCTGGTGGGAGGGCGTTCCACAGGGCAGGCGCCACCACTGAGAAGGCCCTCTGCTTAATAAGTTCCTTTGGATGCACACAAGGAATTGGATAATCTCTATGGGATTTTTTTTAAAAAAAATTGCATATAGCAAAGGTTATCCAAACCAAGGGAAGAATAGCTGTTTTAATGTCAGCACAAAGTCAAGAGTGAAAAATTAAATCCACTTCACAAACCATCATCCACAATCCAGTCATCATCCTGCCGTTCTCTGACAATCTTGGAGTATTGTTCTTCATCAATTTCATCATAAACACTTGTGAACTCTTCAACCTGCAATAAGAAGTTGGGAGCAACCATTGTAACTGTCCCTCTTTTCAAATGGGCCAGATAATAAAGTAAATGAATAAGTCAGATACGCAGACCTGGTCAGGACTTCTATTTATATAAAGATAACACTGATAAGCACATTTAATGAGTAAATTTAGGTACCTTTCTCTCTGTCTCTCTCTCTCTCTCTCTCTCACACACACACACACACACACACACACACACACTCTCACACAGAGCACAACACAGTAGCACTTCCCCATTATGCATTTCCGTGGAACTAAAGCCAGAACATTTTAGTTACCTCATATTTTATTTTTTCACCACCTTTTGCTTTTTTCAAACGTTCCAATGCTTCTTGTCTCCCTTTTTTAACTTTCTTCTCACGACGTGAACGTGAAGATGTAAGGTTTGCAGAATCAGCTTCTGAAAGGCACAACAGTAGTTATTAACAAAGGTTAGAAACAGAGTGCACAACATTTAAATAAGCACACCATTATGATACCAATAATCAAATGCCATGGCCAATGAGAGAGGTTTTTAAATGTGAAATTAAGCAAAACCTGCGAATAACTTTTCCTGCAAAATTAAAAATTAAAGAAATTTTACTATATGTTTTGACAGAATGTTCTCCATTTCTTAAAATGAAAACATAAAAATTGACAACATAGCGAATAGCAATTAGTCAAACTCAGAAGCTGGTGATTAGCAATGAACTTTTCTCAGATAGCTAACTAAGGTAAAGGTAAAGGGACCCCTGACCATTAGGTCCAGTCGTGACCGACTCTGGGGCTGCGGCGCTCATCTTGCTTTATTGGCCGAGGGAGCCGGCGTACAGCTTCCGAGTCATGTGGCCAGCATGACTAAGCCGCTTCTGGCGAACCAGAGCAGTGCACGGAAACGCTGTTTACCTTCCTGCTGGAGCAATACCTATTTATCTACTTGCACTTTGACGTGCTTCAGAACTGCTAGGTTGGCAGGAGCAGGGACCGAGCAACGGGAGCTCACTCCATCGCGGAGATTCGAACTGCCAACCATCCGATCGGCAAGTCCTAGGCTCTGTGGTTTAACCCACAGCGCCACCCACGTCCCTTAGATAGCTAACTACACATAGCAAAAATCTATATATCTAATACATAGTTCTCTAGTTAGTATGTTAACAATTTTCTGTGTCTCCATTTTTCTAACATAAAATTTTAATTTTGGCTGCATCCACTACAGCCCCCAGAAAAATCAGGTCATAACATGGCTGTAGCCAGGATTTATGTTGGGGGAGGGGGCAGGATACCCATCTGTCACCATCCTCTGTCTGGCTGTTTAGCAGATTGGGAATGAAATGTCTCAGCAACAGCTGTTTTAAATTACTTTCTTTTGACCCCAAGTGCTCAGAAAAATCCATCAAATTTTTTCTACAATTTCTACTTTTAGTTAAGTATTGTTATTTATTTACTTGATGGGGGGCAGCTGCCTCCCCCTACTACACCCATGGGTCAGAAGCTGTTGGTGTGGCATGGGGAGGCATCAGGAAGGGGGAACTGTTCATACAAGCTGCCTCTGACTGACCCATGGTGGTCCCCCACTCCCCAAACCTTTCCTGAGGACCCCCTGAGCGCAGAGGATTTTCTGGGGGTGCAACAGGAATGAGGGACAGCAAAGCTAGACTGTGCAAATGGTGTCAAGAGCTGTAGCAGGTGAGTTTGCATTACAGTTGTTACCCAGTGTAACAGAAAAGCCTTTTATTTAATTGTTTTGTCAATTATTTACAAGTATTTTAATAAAAATAATTTCCAAGTCTTGACGGTAACATTGAAACAATACAAAAGACTACAATTCTATACACAAATACCTAGGATGTGACTCCTACTGAACTCCATGTGGCCTATGTCTAAGTCAGTGTTTCCCAAACGTTTTTGGGCAACGGCACACCTGTTTACCGGAAAAAAATCTCGCGGCACACCACCATTAAAGCCCCGCCCCGTGACGTCAGCGCGCAGCGTCACGCCGGGAGGGACGCACAAAAGTGAAAGTTTTTTCCCTCCCCCTTGCCGGGGTGGGAGGAGGCAGCAGAGCGAGGGACTGAGGGACGGCGGCAGCTGAGGCGGCCACCCCTCGACGCCGTCCCAAAAGCCGCCAAAAAGCCCTAAAAAAAGAGGAGCAGCACAAAAAACACACCACACACGGGGGGCGTGTTCTAATTTGCTTCTAACTCCGGGTTAGAGCGCAGCACGTGGAGGATGGGTGGGGAAAGAGAGAGGAGGCGCACTGATAGAACGCCAGGCACGGGGGCCGCCAGGGAGAGCCAGCGCGCGCCCCACCCCGGACGCTCGCGGCCACCGCCATCCCTCCCTCCCAGGGAAGGCGGGATTAGAGCAAGCGCCCGGGCAGCAAGAAGCGCGCGCGCGCCGGCCCTGCCCTGGATCCCTCAGAACCGCCAGTCTCTGGGAAAGTGGGCGTGGCTTCAGAACTCTCAGGCAGCAGCACCCGCCGCCCGGCAAGGCTTCCCATTGGGAGGCGCGAATGCTTTAGTGGGCGGGGATTGGTGCAAATATAGGCAGGGCGGGCTGAGAGGAGGAGCCGCCGCCGAGGAGCAGCGACACCAGCAGCGTTTCCTCTCCCCCCTCCCCTCCTGTGTCAACAAGCGGGGCGCCTGCGCCGGGGGTTTGCGCGTCAGGCAGGCAGCCAGGCAGGCAGACGGCGAGAGCCCCGCGCTGGGCAGCCGCTGCTCGCCGCCGCCGCCCCGCGTCTCGCCGCCCGACTCGCCCGCCTCCCTCCCACGGCACACCAGCCGATGTCTCACGGCACAGTAGTGTGCCGCGGAACACCGGTTGGGAAACACTGGTCTAAGTAAACTTGTACAGTGGTACCTCGGGTTAAGTACTTAATTCGTTCCGGAGGTCCGTTCTTAACCTGAAACTGTTCTTAACCTGAAGCACCACTTTAGCTAATGGGGCCTCCCTCTGCTGCCACGCCGCCGGAGCACGATTTCTGTTCTCATCCTGAAGCAAAGTTCTTAACCCGAGGTCCTATTTCTGGGTTAGCGGAGTCTGTAACCTGAAGCGTATGTAACCCGAAGTACCACTGTATGAGGATTGCACTGAGACAAAACAATCCAAAGCCCTAATCTTCCACAGTGGAGGAGAGTTGGATGTAGCAGGAGTCCCAACATATAACTCTGCTCAGCTGTTCCAACCAAGGGGAGCTTCACCAGCTGTGCCTGCCAAAAACACAGGAAGGCAGTAGCCAGAATAAACACAGGGTGTTTTGGGGGTGGAGCTGAGCTCACCAAAGCTCTAAACTAAAGCCTGTCTACCTATCTGCTATGGGCCCAAGCTGGGCCTCTCAGCTGGCACAGCAAAACAAAAACAAAAACCATCTTCCCGGGCCATGGTTTGACTTTGCATAATTTTTGAATCTGCTTTCATGGTTTGTCTCTTTCAGACAGGCCATGAATTGTAAGCCAAGGACAAGACTTGGTTGTGCTTCATGGTTTGTCTGGAATGAGACAAATCACAGGCTAAGGTTTGGATGACATGCCGGGCCGGGCCATGGCTTGGCTTACAGCAGCAGGGCCAGAGAAGAAGCAAAGAGGTCTGGGAGCCTACAGACTCTCATGCACCTGTGCTAAACCATGGTGTGGCTTAGCATTACATGCAAACCAGGTCTATTGTGTTTTTTATTCAGAAGTAGCCAGCTTGTATTGGAATTGCAGCATTAAGCATAATATGAAGTTTATAATAAATAAACGAGTCCTGCTTTAAAAAACAACACAAAAACTATAGCTACTCATGACACCAGAAAATTAATCCTGAAAATATGACACTTTCACAAAACAAAGTAAAAGCAAATAAATGGATTTATATAGATGATAAAATAAAAAAAAGTCTTCCCTGTGAATTGGCAGGGCTTCCATGTTAAATCCTTCAGAGCAAACATTCTTGGTATTTTAACAGCTTCTGAGGTATCCATGGAGCACAAAATTAGCAGGGCCTACATTTTCACTTTTTTTACTAAATGAAACTTCATCTCCTCCAATTTTCAGCTTGTACAGACATATCACACATACACAAGAGTAGTGAAAGGTCTCTATGATGCATGAGGCCTTCTCAGAGCTTTCAAGCAACATATGCTAGAGCCTAAGAATTTGAAATATTTATTCATTTATATTTACATGAGCTATTCATATTTGAAAGAATAATTATTGTTAATTACCAACCCTAGCTTACAAAAAAAATATGTTTTAATCACTGTACAAGTGTCTTAACACTTTTTGTATTAAGAACTATTTAGTTCAATGTTGCTTTGGGAAGGCAACCTTATCTTGGTGCCTTGTCCCGCAGGTGACACTCCCCCCATACAAAAATCTCCTCACATTCCCAACTGTTCAGGTAATATTTTCAGCCTTTGGCTCAAATTGCTTTTTAACAATAGCCCTATTCAGGCACAGGGGCAGGGCAGAAGTTGCCATTTCAGTCACCTTCTGACTTACCTGACTGTCAGAAGCAGGGCACCTTTTTACTCATGAAGGCTTCCCACATATTTTAGAACCCTAATTATGTAAAGCTCTAAAATGCACAGGGAAGGCAGCTGAAACAGCAACAGAAGAAGATATCGCTAGCACCTTTATCCCTGCTGCATGCACACACACACACACACACACACACAGAGTTAATTCACACTATACACTCAGAGGTTACCATTTGCAAGTAGGTTTGACACCCATCTAATCCAAGTTAAGTAAGCGTTTCCCAAATATTGCCTGCACTAGTTTAAGCATCATCAATGATTACTATCAATATATCCTTGCTGTCATTTATCAAAACAGAAATCTAAATGAAATTCATTTCTGTTTTGCTAATTTTATGGACCAAATTGCACATAAAAGTCTACATAAATGGGAGAATGTTATATTGAACTCTATGAGGCTTCTAAACAGAAAAGCTTAGGATTGTGCAGAAAAACCCCTAAAGATTTGTAGACATTAAAAGCAGGGGTTTTTTTTTTAAAAAAGTGAAGGCATTAAGTCAGATGAATACATAAGTATTCATAAGCATAAAAATGCAGAGGGAAAGCTTTTTTTGCTGTTTGCAGACACAGCAATATCTGCCATCACTAAACAATTACAGTTATAGAACAGTACTAATTAGAAGTACTAGGAAAGTGTAAAACTTTAACATTAATCTTCTCTCCATGACAGATTACAATTGAAACATATTTCCATGTATCACCATCATGTTCTCCATAAATGATTCCTTCTAAAAGCATTCAAAAGATCTTTGGGGAGAAAATCAAGGCTCATCTAAGTATTGCTGTCAGCTTTAAAACACAAAAAAGCATTTTCATTTTGAGCAATTATTACACACACTGCTGCAGGCTTGAAAATAGCCTCTTGCTTGATTGCCTGGAGGTGATTCGTGCCACAGACAATCAGGCTAGAAAGCAGTTGTCAACTAAGGGTAGCTGGCCCTCCCACCCCCACCCATTTCCAGGCCATCAATATGCTTTCCCAATCTGGTGCCCTCCAGATGTTTTGAACTGCAATTCCTATCAGCTAGGACAGATGATAATTGTAGACCAAAACATCTGACGGGCACCAGGCCGGGAAATGTGTGGGCAGCCAGGCAAGTAATATTTGTGAACTACAGTGCAATACTTTGCATGCTGAACTTGACAGAACCCCCTCTTTGTTTGTGGAGCGCTTTCTCTCTCTCTGATGTGAAGATTACAAGATTACATCCTTAGTAACTTTTATGGGCCCACATTTCAACAAACCAGATACTTTTTCAGGAGAGGAAAGGAATTTTCTACTGCATTTGCTCCACGCTTTATTGGACAGCAATGTTGCCAAGTCACTCCCCTCTCATTTCATCGAACCTTTGTGCTCTTCCCCATGTCCCCCCAGTTTACAGATATCTCACAAACCCAACTTTAAGACACTTCTTACCCAACTCCTCAGCAAAATAAAAACTCTTTCAAGTCACCAACTCTCTTTCTTTAACTTTAGAGAGGAGAACCTATGTAACCCTGAAGACAACAGGGAAGCAGCAACAACATTTTCGTTCCATGCTTCCCTCACAACCCCCTTGTGAGGTAGCTAAACCAACTAGTAGATGAGCCTCTGCCTCTGTTCATTTGCCTTTCACAATTACCCTTACTCCATCCAGCCTGCCAGGTAGCTAGCTGCATCTTAAAAGAGCAATGCTGCAGGGGTGCTGTCTCCAGTCACTGGCCATTTGGGGAAACAGCCCAAACTTAACAATACTATTACCGTATATTATATTATATTATTATATTATATTATATTATATTATATTTATAATCTCTCTCTCTCTCTCTCTCTCGCACACACACACACAAACACACAATTTCTAGTCCAATGGAAATAAAGACTCAGATAAGAATCTCCAATTCAAAGGTTTGTTAAGAGGAAGACATTCAATGGGCACCTGCAAAGGTGTGTTTCTTTTAGATTCCTATTGAACCATGTACACCATTCAAATGTAAAACGTCAAGGTTTGTAAGTGGCGTTTTTGGTGGCAATTGAAAGCAAAGGTGTCACAGGAGGAAGAAGCACTATCCCCACATACATCCCCGAGAGCAAGCACCATAGAAACCTGTGTGACTTACTTCCAGGTAAACATACCAGTACATGACGTTGTCCCGCCTTTCTCTCTCCATCCAGGACGCTTGCCCCCAAATCCACCTTCCCCGTTTGCAGTGGTTTAGCCTCAAGTCAAAAGACAAACAACCACGCGCGGTTGCAGCTTCTGCCGCCCGGGACTCCGCACTTACCTGGCCCTGCGCTGCCTCCCTCCTTCGCCCCCTCGCTCCCTTCCACCCCCGCCGCCGCCTTCCTCGCAACCCGGCGCCCGCCCGACCCGACGGCGCCGCCTCCCTCTCACCTCCGTGGCAGCCGTCGCCAGCCCCGTCGCGCGGGCTCCCGCTCAAATCCATGGCGGAGAGGGAGCTGACTGCCGCCCGCAGCGCCTCCAAGCCCGGCCCGCAACTCCACGCTCTCGCGCCAAAGCGCCTGAAAGTGGCGCGAGAAAAGAGACCCAAGTGCCCCGGCCAGGCGAGCAGCCAATCAGAAGCCGCGGTGACGACATCCGTCCTTCCTATTCCGCTTCAGGGTCGAAGGGAAAGAGCCATAAGAGTGGCTGAGCTGCACCTCGGCTGGCTGCTTCTGGGAGGCGGCGGATTGGGGAGGAGGGAGGGAGGGTGTGCGTGAATGCGCGCGCACGGCGACGGTGATGGAAGGCTGTGCATCGTTTCCTTCTTTGTACTTTCGTGCATTCCGAATGTGGTGGGATAAAAAGATACCGACAGGGATGAATTATGGCTGCAGTATGTTTGCAAACCCTAGGTTACCTTGCTTCATGCCTAAAAGAGGCAACTAGATTTGTAAATGTAATTATGTAATGTCATTTCTTGCGCATCTTTGGACTTTTACTTCCCATGCTTGGAACGGGTTTGAATTTTTAGCTTTAAAGACTAAAATTTTGACTCTTACTTGGTTTATTTTTTACCTGCCGATGCGTTGCTTGAATTGTGGTGATTTTATTATTTGTTTGTGGCAGGAGTGCCCATGTTTCCTTTAAATAATGTTTGGATGCTTGCATTACATAAAGTAAATAATAAGTCTGGTAGAGCCTATTGCAGGGGGCTTATCTATAACTTTTGTTATATGTAGTTATATAGCAATTCTTGCTGCTAATTATTTCTAGCATAACTTAATGTGGAAATGGTTTTACAGTACAGTATGTGGTACTAGTCCAGCTCTACATGCACACTATACCTTTAAAGCACATTAAAGGCACATTCCTTCCCTCAAAGAATTATAGGCACTGTGGTTTATCCCTCACCAGTACAATTCCCAGTAACTCTGAACAAACTACAATACCCAGAATTATTTGGGTCTGGGGAATGTGCTTTTAAAATATAGCCAGTGGCAGGTTCAGCAAGGTTATTTCCATCTAAATGGGGTAAACCTCCATTCCTGTGTGACACAGTCACAATTCTCCCCACACTCCAAAGTGTTTCTATTTTTAATAATAATAATAGACTAAACAAGCACATACATGCACCTGCGCATTTAACATTTTGGCTACTTTTTCCTGGTGCTTTCACATTTGCCACCATGGGCTCCTTTGGGAGGAAGGGCAGGGTAGAAATTTAATTTAAAAAATACTTATGGAACTGTATCATACTGAGTTGGACAATGGCCAGTGTTGCCTGCTCTTGACTGCAGCGGTCAGAGGTCTTTCCCATCACCTACTATTTGATCTTTTTAACCGGAGCTGCTAGGAGTTGAACCTCAGACACAGAAACCTGCCATATGAGTCAGACCATTGCTTATCCAGCTCAATACTCCCTACCCTGGCTGGCAGTGGCTCTCCAGGGTCTGACTCAACCCTACCTAGAGATGCTGAGAACTGAACCTGCGACCTTCTGCATGAAAAGCAGGTGCTCTGCCACTGAGCTACAGGCTTCCTTTCTGAAAGCTTCTACATGTACACTTCCACTATGCTATAGACATTCCCTACTGTAAATAAGGACATCCATCTCAATTCTGTGCTTGTTGGGAAAGTTGACAGGAAAGCCTTAGACATCTTGATAATTATTTAGTGCATTTAGATCTGGATATGAATTGCTTTGTCTTTGCTGTTTCAAGGTTGTTTTTTATATACAGTATTATGCTTGTCTGTTTTTAGATGGTTTGGGTGAGGTTTTACACTGGCTCTGTGATTTTATGTTATTTATATTGAGGTTGTCTTATGGATTGCATTGTATTTGCATAATTTATAGATTTCTGTAAACTCCCTTGGGAACTTTGATCAATGGGTTGTTCTAGAAATGGCACAAATACATAAATGTTCACTCAGAAGCAACTTATGCCCAAGTAACTGTGCTTAAGCTTGCAGCTTTTGTCACAAATAATACAGTATTAGCTAGACTGGGGGCGCTGCCATGAAGACCCATAATACATATCAATGAAGTAGGCCACACTTTAATAGTATTCATGACCCCATTTTAATACTGGGGGACTGAGGCAGAGAGACAGCACATTCAAGGCCATGTGATAGCTGCCCACATTTTGCAGGTCAAAGTTTGTTGTTAACAAGCTTAGTAAAAGTCTCATTTAGATTAGTGTATCTTGCTCCATAGCCACTCAACCTCCTATGCAAACATTTTAATTTTGTGTGTGTATAAAATATGACATTGGAGTATTGAACCACACTCCTCTGCCCTTGCCAACTAAACTGTTTTTCTCATTCAGTCAACACCAGAATGTTAACCAATGACACAGTTAATTTTACAAAGTGAAACTGTTGCCATAGCTCCAGTACAGCTTAAAAGAATAGCCTTTTTATCCTGGTTCTAAAGTTGTTTGTGCAAAATACTTAATTATTTCTTTCTTACAACTTTAATTCCAAATAACCATGCTAGTTCCTCTCACTGTAAAACTCCAGTTGAATCTCAATGGATTTTGCTTGGGTTTAAGTGCATATAAATGTGCAAAGGCTTGAGAAGGAGAAAAACTACATGCAGACTTGGGTCGTCATATTGTAAATAGTCTTATCACCAGCAGCTTATGCTGACATGATCTTTAATCCTCGTCATACAGAACAGCTTGGCATAACCTTTGTCCACTTCTTTGAGGAGGGGGAAAAAAACCCTGGCGTTTTATCAGGTGACTCAGAACAACTTTAAACATGCTCAGTTTGTAAGTGAAAACCTCAGAAAGCAAAGTGAAAGAGAAGCACATTAGTAAGAATGGTGGGCCATCAAAAACGCAAAATAGAAGGAGCTGCAGCAATTCATTCCTACAAATGTCAGCGAAAGGTGAGTGTTGCTTTTATTTCTCTCTGCTAAAAATAAATCAATCATACATGTAATTATAAAATCAGATAATTACTCATAAACAAGATTTTATTTATTTTAACATTTATAAGCTGTACATTTTGCCAAAAATGACTTGTGAAGTAGCAATGTTAAGATGCACATCTTTATTGATATATATTACAGCAAATACTGCTTTAGGGTCTTAGACCACGATGACTGATTTCCACCACCACCTCTCAAAAGGGTGTACAGATTATTTGAGGCTATAGTATATTGCAAGCTAAGGCACCAAAGTAAATAAACAGTAGTTTAAATGTACAAAACTTAGTAGAAAAGTTACGATTGCATTGCGGTAAAGAGTCTGCAGTGAGTGATGTGACATCCCTTATTTCTTCAATATTCTTGTATGCCATTATGACTTAGCAAGCAAACTTTAGCACTTGCATTAAAAATTGGTATGGCTGCCAGATGCCAGATGTGTCATGGGCCCCATGGAGACTTCTTGTTAGGGCTGGGCAGAGGCGGGGGGGGGGGGATAATGGGATGTGGAGCTGGATCCTGGGGAGGGACCCAGCTGTCTGGAAGGTTCTGAACTGGGTACTGAAGAGGTGCAGAGTGGATTGTCAGGGAAGATCTCTACTTTGGTCATCAGACATCCAGAGTCCAGTGACAGAGCAACTTGACCTGATGCAGCACTGCCTCCTGCCTGCAAACTGCTTCCCACCCCTAGAGGGGCACCTGAGGCTAGATCAGACAATGAGCCAATCTTGTCATTTCCACCTCCATTTGTAAGGATGCAGCAAAGGCAGACCCAGCAAACCCATCCTATATTCATAACAGTGTCTGCTTGCTTGCCCAGTCCTATGGCTTGGGATGGCAACTGCAGGAATGAATGTGCCCACCCTGCTCTTCAGAAAAGGCATATATGGATGGGGTATCAAGTTTTTGGACATTGCCTTAGCTTATGCCTAACTCCGCTGTGAACTTCTGAACCATGTAGCCTGATATATGGTTAAGCATTGAAGTGAATTTTGCAATAAAGCCTTTGGCAGCCACCAAGCTATGACCATGTGTGGGAGCCAGAACACAATCAAATACTTTTTTCAGAGGAGAAGCACCTGTTTGTTGTTTTATTGTGGTCATCCCTAGCTAAATACACGATGCTGCTGACCTTACTCACAAGGCTGTTGTCGTAAAGGATACTTAATACGATTTTTGTTTACTTAATGTAATAGGTTTCCATCTCATTTTCCTATGCAACTATATTCAAAGTGGCTAGCAATGACTCCAAACACTAAAACTATAAAATCACAATCTAAAACCACAAGAATGCAAGTTTTAAAAAATACCATATCAGAGTCACAAAAAAGGAAACACTTGGAAAACAGCACCAGAATAGCCCAGTGAAAAATATGTCATTTCAGCAGTATCTATTAAAACCCAAAAGTCTGCATTTCAGCAGTATCTATTAAAACCCAAAAGTCTGCATAAGCGGGTGAGTCTTAAGACCTGAAGGTGGAAAGAGAGAATATGATGGATCTCCCCAAGAATGGCATACCACAATTGTATATAAACTTAAATAAGGTGCTTTGACCATTCCGAAGTATTATATAATTGCTAAATATCATCATTACCAATAATACATTAGCTACAAGAATATGTTGCAGTTTGTCATATTTTTCCAACAACAAATTTTTGAGTAATGGGGCAGTTTGATTTCCCTGCAACATAAATGCTTTATTCATGCAGTGACTGAAAACTCTTGAGTAAAAAGGCTTTTATACAACAGAAAATCATTGGGAATTATTCGCCTTTAGTTTGCAAAAGATTTCAGCCTTAATGATAAGACAAAAATAAGTAAAATACTGGTCCTGATTCCCCCCCCCCCCAATATGGTGAATTTTGGTGAAGTTTTGTTACACTGTTTTGATTTGTTTTGTTACTCCTACATCTCACAAACTCTGAATTTCCTCCATAGTCCATTTTATATGCCCTTTTTTGCTTTCTCTTCTGACTTTCCCCCCTTCTCCTCTGCATAAAGCCATCCTCTTTGTCTGAAGTGACATTTGAATAATACAGCTTTAGCTATGAGTCATTCTGCTACAGTTGGTTTAGCTTCCATTTCACCAAGGATGTTGTTTTTAATTATGTTGCTAGAGTCAAAGCAACTTCCACAACTAAAAGTGCTTTCAGAGATCTGTTTCCACTGGTACCCAAAGCTCCAGACAGGAAGCAAAAGTTCCCCCTAGGAAAATGCCATCTAGTACTGGATATTGACTGTGGCAGCAGTGGTTCATGCAGATCCTGCCAGTACATTTGCACTAGCAACAATAAGCATAATCAGCCCCATATGGATTGGGGGTGTTAGTGACTGCCTGGAAGTGCTTTGAGTTGCCTTTTTACTTTGTTGCAAAAGCTTAACATTTATCATGGCCTGGTATTAAGACTGAAATATCAGCTGCTCAGAGAAGTCAGACCGACTCACCGCCCTTTCCTAAGTAGAGCCCTCCATCTTGGTTCCTGCACACCATACACTAAAACCTGGTGAAATACCACTGCCCTCTTAGGAGTGGACCTCAGGCTCTTCCAGTGAACAGAAGAAACCTTTCCCAACTTGGGAAGTATTATTCAACCAAATCACTACTATTCTAGACTTCACCTCCTGGAAGGAGCTAGTGTCTGAAGAGCAGGACACGGGTCCTTAAAGATGTACTCACTTAAGGTCACTTAAGGGGATGGAGCTCCCAGAAAGACACAGCTGGCTAGGCTATAAAACCCTGACAGTTGCTCCAGGCTAGAGCTGAGGTCATGTCTGTAACCTTAGTTGGGAAATTGCTGGCCATGGTCCTGAACTCACACCAAGAATCTGTGGGCCAATACGTGCAATTATGTCTAGAGTGCTGGACCTGCCCTGTTTCAGATCAGTGCCAGCTTTGTGTCCTCTTGCTTGTGCTGTTGGATCTCTGGGATGATAGAATATTTCATGGATCAGGAGAATTCCATAGGTGGCTTTGTATTATATCTTGTAAAAAATAAATAAATAGGGGTCTTTGAAGGGTATGAGTCCTGTAAGTCATGTGATGTGAATTGGACACAAAAGATGGTCAAAACAACCATCTACTAGATTGTCCACTTATCAGACACGTACCTGGAGCTCTACAAGTGCTACATGAAATTGCATGAACTGTCATAGATATCTAAGTAGATGTGTGGAAAGAAGGCAAAACCCCAAACACACTTCAGGTGTCTCTTATTTTTGTGATATATCAGTTATCCAGAATGCAGCTTATAAGTGCCATCTGTTAGAACTGGATACCATGACAGAGTTCTTCAGGCCCTAGTTGGTTTAATGTCTGTGCTTCACTTGTTGCTCACCAGTTGCAGCCTGATTGGGATTAGCAAGCCTCCAGGAAATGCTAGCTCAGTTTTGCATCCGAAGTTTAGGTAGGCTGCTGGTTTAGATACACAGGCTGCTCTCTCTTTTTGTTTGGCTCTCTCTCTCCATGAAACACACTCTTTCTCTCTGGCCTACCTCAAATTTTCCGCTTGCCTGCCTATCTGTGCTTGAGAACAGGAACTACATCCAACTGACTGTTGACTGGAGTATATAATGACATGAAAGCTTTGGGATTTGCTTGGAACTACATATGGACATGCCTTAGTTTGATTTCTTGGGCTATCTAGGGCTCATGGTTCTGGATGGATTCTTGTAAACACACCACAATTTCAAACATCTAAAGCAGTCATAATTTATTCAGTGGTATTTGTGAGCATGACAGATTTTAAAAATAAGCGGCACACAGCTACTGTATATTGCTTAGTAAACAATTCAGCTACTGAAGTGTGGATGATATTAGGAGTATGAACTGAGGACTGGCTGCACAAGACCCTGCCTTATACTGAATCAGATCACTAGTCCATGTAGCTCAATATTGTTCATACAATCTCCAAGGTTACAGATGAGATCTTTTCCAGCTCCTCTACCTGGATATGGTAGAAATTAAGCTTGTGACCTCCTGAATGCAAAACATTTATTGTATTAGCGTAGGCCTTCTACGGAGTTCAAGTTACATGTAAAAATAAAAATAATCATACATAATAATAATCACATGAATACTATTTATCTGAGGAGCTGTCCTTTCAGTACCTCAACACTGCTGATATTTGTACACACGAATGTAAATTTTTCCGTGTCAAGACTGCATTATTTTGCCAAGTTTGATCTGGACTGTTGAGTGATTTGGCTCATAATTTTCCAAATGCTAAAAGGTCTTTGGGAAGGAAATCATATTAGAATATTGTGCTTGGACATGAAATCATTCATCAGATCAGTTTAACATGTCAGCATTCAAAGGAAAAGTCCACCCATGTTGATTTAACTATGTAAAAACTGTGTGAGAGTTGGTCTGATAAGAGGGTTAGGTTACTTACCGAGAGGTGTTTGTAAGTAATCTGTTTTGCCTCACCATGCTGATTGTTAGTACTGGTCTGGAATGTGCAAAATCCTAAATTAGATGTATGTATATACTGGGCATTTTTGCATCCAAATGTGTATGAGCAATTAGCACATTTAATTCAGGAAAAATAAAGCAGGTCATGCATCCAAACGCATACTGAAATAGAATATTAAGTCTTAAACCAATATTCTTCAGATAAATAAAGACTGCTTTTTCTTTTTGCAAAATCAGAAAAGATATAGCCATGTAGATATATATTTTGCAATAAAGCTTTGAAGGAGATTTGTATAATGCATAAATACATCTGTGTTTGTACCAAAAACTACAAAAGCACCATATAAAGAGGGGTGAGGGAGAGAGATGTTCTGCTGGCGCTCATATCAGCCCGCCTCCCAGTATATATCACATAACTCAGTTAAAGTGGTACTATGATGACAGGAACCAACCAGAAAGCACCATGCAAATCAGAATACTGTATCCTGTACCAGCTGCTCTGTTGCTAGCTGGTTGTTATAGTGATAAACTGAGGCCTTGCCTCTTGGCTTCTCCTTGAAAGAAAAACCTTTAATTTCTCAAGGGAAGGAAAAGAAGTGAAGGGGGAGAAGGCGGGGGAGAGAATTACATGAGAAAGGAAAACATTATCTGACTGAGAAGAGAATAGCAGAGAGGGCATCACCGCAAGCAGCATTCACTGGCCATGCCAGTGCTTGCAACTAATGCTGAGTCAGAAACAGGTATCCCAACATCCCTTTCTAATGAGCTTCCTTCAGAAACCATGGAGGAGATAGAACACACATGTCCTCAGCCTCGACTGGTAAGTAAGAGACAAAAGGATACATTTATTTGAGCTCTTTGTCTTATTAGGATGTAATGAAATCAGTACTTTATAGCCTGAATAGAAATTAGAAAACAGCTTCATCCATTTTAGCTCTTTGTGTTTATTGTCTATATTGTGAAAATGTGTATTACAAAGTATTAATTATATCTACTGCATTAAGAAAGACAATTTAGGGATTGCTGCATGTTTCTCTCTTTCAACTGTCTCAAGCTATGCAAAAATAAGATTAAAAAATGGTGCTTTCCCCATCCCTTTGTTAGGTTCAGATTGCAACAGAACTCTTCCTTTACTCCTTGCCTGTTCTTTGCCTTTCTGCTGATTTAAAAAATGAAATGGCAGGGAAGAAGGGATTTAACCATCAAAAAAGCAAAAACTGCCTTTTAGAGAAACACTGGAAAAGAATGTAACAGATCTCACTTTTTGTTTTGGTTTTCAGGGATTCCAGTGTGCACAAAATGGATGATATTACTTTCAAGCAGTTGAGAGCATATGAGTTGGGACAGTAGCATTAGGAGAAAAATCTGCATTTCTTCAGTAATTAATCTATAGAAATTGTGTTTGTAAGGAAGCTAGCTGCATATAGAATTAAGCATCCCTTCCTCACTGCATGGATGCTGTTCTGAATTAGACCAGCACCCACTTTGAATATTTTCATTACCATTGTTTCACATATACATTTTGTATCAATCAAAATTTTTGCTCAGATTTTTTATAAGGGGGGGGGGATAAAGAGTTCATCTTGGTGATTCTCTGAAGTTGTTCGTTCCATAAGTTATGCTTGAGATACTATAAGAGCTACTATGAAAGGTTTGCATTGTAAGAGATGAGTGCACTAGCAGATTATAATTAGGAAGGGTAAGGAAATGGCCTCTGATGTATGTGAATAGGATTGGGTTTACTTCCAAAAGTAAGTAAGCTACACTACTAGGCCAACTTACCTGGGAGTCAGTGATGGGTATTCTGTGATGGGTACATGAAAAGGTTATCTAGCTTCATCCTAACCACACCCCAGCAATCTAATACAAAGTACCCTGGGGGCTGCATACTGTTTTCCATAGCAATAAATACTTTCCCCCATTTTCGCTTCCTAAAAAGTAGTTTAATCACTCCCATCACTGCCTCCTGAGAAAGCAAAACTCAGGCAGCCAATTTGCCAAGCTGTCACTGTGACGTAGGCAGTAGTTTAATACTTTCCCATGGAGACTATTTAACACTGAAATGGAATAATAACTTTGATTTTTTACCAGTGTTTAAACAATCATTTAACGCTTACATTCAACTTTCTATTTTAGACGCTATTAAAATTCCATAATAATTGATGAACGTGACTTAAATTAACTTTTTAATAGGGATGAGTTGGGGTTTTTTAAAAAATGTTTTGTTTAACGCATGGAGACGGTTACAGACATTTTGCATTGAAATGTGCTTATGATAACTATTAAAGAGTTTCCTGTTGAAACCTCATGCACAACAAAAATATCCTGGAATATATTAGAATCCCATCATCAGACAAGAAGAATGAAAATAATATATTGATTGATTGATTGATGTCCCATTAAACTTTAATTAGTTTAATGCTATGCCAATGTCCAGTGCGCTTCCACCGCCACAATGTCCCATTACAGCAGAGCATTTCACGCAGCAGTTTAAGAAGGGCCGGAGTGTCAGTATCCCTTCAATAAAGGAATCTTGGAGCAAGCGGTTTGGAACTCAAAGAAAAGGTTTATTTACACAAAAACAAAAAACCCTGGTGACAAACCACACATATCAGCAAACACGCCCAAAAGAAAGGAGGGGAAGGGAACAAACACAGGAGTGAGCTGACTATTTATACAAACTCACATTCCTGGAAGCTTAACGACTTTCAGCTGCTCAGTGACTAGAGCGTCTTGATTAGAGCCTTTTAACCCTTTAATACCAACACCCCCTCTCGCTCGTAACACTGAGCTGTACCAACCTTAATTCAAATTTAAACCTGAACAGAAACATTTATGAGATTGCGGACTCAAAGCTTTTGTAAAACCGTCTGCGAGATTTTCTTTGCTTGGACAATACTTTAGTTCAATTAAACCTTGTTTTACACTTTGGCATACATTTTGATAACGGATATCCAAGTGTTTTGTGTGTGTCTTGAATTGACCTGATTTAGCTAGTTTAATACAAGGTTGATTGTCTTCCCACACTCTGGTAGGTAGGGAACATTCTCCAAACAATTCTTGTACCAGTTGCTTATAAAATTCCAGTTCTCTACATACATCTGATAATGCATTGAACTCAGATTCAGTTGAACTTAAAGCTATAAGTGATTGTTTTCTTGATCTCCAACCAATTAGTGCATTTCCAAATTTTATCGCCATTCCTGACACTGATTTTCTATCTGGTCCAGCATCTGCCCAACTGCTGTCGGCCCAACATTCAAGTTGTGTGCTGCCCTCTGCTGATAGTTTTAAGCGAAAGCTTTTGGTGGTTTGGAGATACCTTAAAACTCTTTTTACTCCTTGCCAAGCATGCATTGATGGTTTTTCAGCTTGTCTACACAGCATGTTGACAGCATATGTTATATCGGGCCGAGTCCACTGTGCAATGTGGAGTAGACTGCCTATCGCTGACTGGTAAACCCCGGGATTACAGAACTCTGCCTGTTGCTCAGTTTGAGCATCCTTTGTGTAACTTAACTCCATTGGGGTTTTAACACCGGCACAGTTGTCCATTTTAAACCTTTCCAGCAACTGCTGGATCTTAGCTTCTTGGCTGAGCCAATAGTTCCCATCTTCATCTTGCTGAATTTTAACTCCTAAATAAACAGATACATTGCCTAGTGATTTTATCTGAAACCTTTCTCCAAGCTTTGTGGCAAATTGTTGTGCAAGTTTATCGTCCTTTCCACTGTATAATAAATCATCAACAAATATCAAGACTGCTTCTTGTTCACATCCCGAGCCTTTTAGATAAAGACACGCATCTGCTGCGCTCTTTCTGAACCCCATGCTCTCTAGAGCATCGTTTAAGCAGGAATTCCAATTACGGGCGGACTGTTTCAACCCATAAATGGATTTGTGTAGGCGCCAGACCTGGTTTGGCTTATCTCCTTCAAAACCTGGTGGTGGTGTCATATAGACTTCCTCCTGTAAGTCTGCATTTAAATAAGCCACATTGACATCAAAATGAAACAGCTTATTTCCCTTCTTAGCTGAAGAGGCTAAAAGCATTCTTAATGACTCCGATCTTGAAGTAGGGGCATAGATTTGAGAATAGTGAACTCCTTTGCGCTGCGAAAACCCTTTTGCAACTAGTCGGGCTTTATATTGCAACTCCTCAGTAGTTGTGGGCTTTAAACGATATACCCATCGACAACCTACAGCTTGTTGCCCTTTCGGAAGCTCTGTACTTGTAAACACACCGAGAGACTTCATTGAAGCCATCTCTTTTTCCATTGCTTCCTGCCACTTTACGGCTTCTGAGCTTGGAAGCTGTTGTACTTCCATATAGCTATCTGGCTCACACTGTGCCATATTTACGTATACACTTGTCACCTTAAACCGCTCTGGCGGCTTGCCCTTCGTGGCGCGTTTTGACCTGCGCAATTGCTCCTCTTGTGCCCCCTCTGACCGTTGGCTGTCAGAATCTGTCTCAGACTTTATGTCTGGACGTGCCTCTAGGGATAAAGACCTCCGTTTAGATACCTCCCTTGGGCTTGGTGTTGCAGGCGACCTGCTTCGCTTTTGCTGTCTGCTAGGCCTACTGACTGGCGATGTTGGAACACTTCCAGATTCTGGCTTTTCTACCTTAGGAGAAGAACCTTGTGCCTGGTCAGAATCTGCATCTGAACCATGTGCACCGTCCCCTTCTGGCTCACCACCCTCTGGACTTTCATTCTCAGCATAAATGCCTAAATCATCTCTCAAAATTTCAGGGTTAGCATGTAAGTGAGTCCATCCGGATTGCTCACAAAATTCAGCGCTCCTACTGAGGACCACTCTTGTAGTATCCCCATCTGGGTCCACAAACCTCCAAGATTTGGCATGTGGTTCGTACCCGCAAAAGATGAGTTTCCTAGCCCTTGGACTTCCCTTTTTCCTTAACGCTTTTGGGATAAGTACATAGGCTTGAGATCCAAACACCCGAAAATAATTAACTTTGGGCTTCTTCCCATATAAAGCAAAATATGGCGTAGTATCAATTACCGAATTATATACTCGGTTCAGAATATGAGTAGCCGCCTGCCAGGCTTCTGCCCAGTAACTTTGAGGGAGTTTAGCATCAAACAACATAGAGTTTGCCAACTCTTGCAGAACCCTGTTTTTACGTTCGGCCACACCTCCTTCTTGGGGGGAATAAGGTGTAGACAGACGATGCTTAATTCCCTTTTTCTTAAAGAAATTCTGCAACACAGACCCGGTAAATTCTGACCCTCTGTCTGTCTGAAAAGCAAGTACTCTAGTACCGAATTCAAGTTCTACTGCATGAACCCAATTTTTAACTGTTTCTGCAGTATCTGCTTTTGTTTTGAGAGGAAAAAACCATGTAACCTTTGTTTTGTCATCCGAGAGACACAGTGCATACTTCGAACCTCCCATGCTAGCAACAGGCATTGGGCCACATAGGTCCATATGCACAAGTTGGAATACTTTGTCAGACTTCCTATTTGAACTGGGATAGCTGCATCTATGAACCTTCGCACTTTTGCATGCAGTACAATCCAAATACTTAGTACATTTGTTCAATTTGCACCCTTCTGATAATTCAGGTTGCCTTTTAACATACTGAAAATTAATATGTCCCAAACGGCGGTGCCATAAATGAACACAAGAATTATGGGTAGGCGAGTTCACACAACCAGCATGAACCTGTTCAACTTCATCTGGACTTGTCTCAAAATAATATAACCCATTTCTGCTTTCCACCTGCAAAAGAGATACGTTATTCTTTGAAATAGTGCAAACCCCATTTTCAAACACAGTTTTAAACCCATTTCTATCAAGTTCTGACACAGACAAAATACACCCCTTCATTCCCTTTAGCACGTAGGCATCAATTTCTGTTTGCAAACAATTCAAGAACACTGTGCCTACGGTCTCTAAGGAACGTTTAGTTGAATCTGCCATTGTCACAACTTTAAGGGTTTGCAAATGTCTGCAATTCTGCAAACGGACACTAGATGGCGCCACCAGGTGGTGAGATGCACCACTGTCGATCAACCAGCGTAGATTGCTGCCTTGGCCACGCCCTTGCATCAACACCATTGCTGAAGCCATGTGCTGTGTGCTGTGGGAGTAGCCACAACCTCCTCCTCTTCTTCGACGTCCCCTGGAACTCCTTGTCTGGTAACTAGGGGTAACGGCCTTGGTGCTGTCTTGACCAGGTTCACGTGTACAATTCCTGATTAAATGGGAAGAGGAACCACAGCGAAAACAGTGTCTAGCTGCAAAAGCATTTACTGTGTTCTCAAACTCAGCATCCCCACTCTTAGGCACAGCATAACTCCCCTTTGAAGACAAACCTCTTTCTCTTTGCCTTTTATCCTGTTCATCTGCAAGTCGAGAAGAAATGTATTCAAGGGTTAATTCAGTTGAAGGCATAGCTTCCAAAGTTAAAGCTAGAGTCTCATAGCTTTTATCAAGAGAAGACAACAATATGTATGACTGCTGCTCCATAGAGAAAGGAATGCCCAGCTGTCTTAGTTGATTAAAGGCAGACACCATTTTGGCAATATGTTCTTTCACACACGCTCCCGGTTGGAGACGTAAATCAAACAAACATCTTGTAGCATGGATCTTGGCCCCCGCAGTGTTTCTGGAATTTAGCCGCTGCAGAACCGTCCAGACCTCATGCGTGTTCTTTAACTCAGAAACATAAGGCATTTGCTCTGGTCCCACTGCCAACACTAGTAGACCTTGGGCTTTCCTGTCGTGTTTCTGTGAAGCTGCCGCTGCTGCTTTGTCTTCTGCAGACGCGTCTGCAGCTGCCTGTAAAGGCGGTGCTTCAATACAACTCCACAACTCTTTTGCTTGCAACCAAACCCTTACTCTAGCCTTCCAATCTTGCCAATTTTTCCCATTGAGTCGCGTAAATGGGACAGTAAAACTTTCCTGGGACTCTGCCATCCTCCCTGGGGCTTAGGAACGATACTCACACACCTGTAGACCGTCTCCCAGCTGCTGAGGTGGCTCCTCGAGGAATAAGACGTCTTCCAGCGAGTACAAACTGCGCAGTGCCTGTTTAAAACTTTTTTTCTAGGCACATTGCAGGACTCAAGCTGCTTTGAAGGCTTTCGTTGTCGGCAACCGCTTCTGTCTTCGCTCCAGTCCTTTCATAAATCACCCTGAACTGCACTCCTTATCTCCTTCTTGACGTACAAACATCCATAACCTGTCCCATTAAACTTTAATTAGTTTAATGCTATGCCAATGTCCAGTGCGCTTCCACCGCCACAATGTCCCATTACAGCAGAGCATTTCACGCAGCAGTTTAAGAAGGGCCGGAGTGTCAGTATCCCTTCAATAAAGGAATCTTGGAGCAAGCGGTTTGGAACTCAAAGAAAAGGTTTATTTACACAAAAACAAAAAACCCTGGTGACAAACCACACATATCAGCAAACACGCCCAAAAGAAAGGAGGGGAAGGGAACAAACACAGGAGTGAGCTGACTATTTATACAAACTCACATTCCTGGAAGCTTAACGACTTTCAGCTGCTCAGTGACTAGAGCGTCTTGATTAGAGCCTTTTAACCCTTTAATACCAACAATTGATTGATTGATTGATTCTTTATATCCTGCCTTTCCTGCAAGGAGCTCAAGGTGGCATACATAGTTCTCCCTGTTCCCATTTTATCCTCACAACAACTCTATGATGTAGATTAGGCCAAGAGAAATTGACTGGCCCAAAATTACCAAGTGAGCTTCATGGCTGAGTGCGGATTTGAACCAGGTCTAGTGTGAACTTAGTACTTGCATATGCATTTTGCCTATTGTTGTAGCATTCATCTGGGAATGTTTATTGCTTCAAGAACTATATTAATATTACCAGAGCTTGTTTTCAATTTCCACAGCGTTTTGAATGAAAGACAGGAGTGACAGTGTGTGAATCAAGATTTATGGAACACTTTAACTTCTAAAATAAGCATATGGTGGGACTGTATGTATTCCTATCCATAATCTAAGTCCTGCATGAAATAAATGTGCTGTTAGCAAGGGTCAAGAAAATACAGCTTTCATTTGGTCAGGATTCAGTAAGAAACATTTATTGAAGTGGTAGAGAATAAATAGGACAATGCAGGAAATGACTTTGTACATACAGTGGTACCTCGGGTTACAGATGCTTCAGGTTACAGACGCTTCAGGTTACAGACTCCGCTAACCCAGAAATATTACCTTGGGTTAAGAACTTTGCTTCAGGATGAGAACAGAAATTGTGCTCCAGTGGCACGGCGGCAGCAGGAGGCCCCATTAGCTAAAGTGGTGCTTCAGGTTAAGAACAGTTTCAGGTTAAGAACGGACCTCCGCTACGAATTAAGTATGTAACCAGAGGTACCACTGTATATTGGAGTTGTTTGATTGAAATCATCCCACATGAAAATTGTGGTCTGTGTTTGAAACCCTCAGAATATAGACAACATAAAGAACTAGTAGGATTCTGAAAGAGTTCCCATGCCAACTGATTCTGGGCCTCTAAACTCAAAAGGATCAGAAAATTACAAGGCTCCCTCCCCTCCCTGCTCACTGAAGCAAGGTCTACAGGAGCAAATGGCCTACAATAACCCTATCAGATAAAAAAAGAATTAGAAAACAAATAAGGAATACAGAATTGTATAAGCTTTTCCCCTCTTATGTTATATTCAGTTTAAAAACTGCAATCACCACCATCTATTACAATTGGCCATTCTTCCTGGGGCTTGTGGGAAGTGAAATCCAACATTTAGTCTTCACACTGGCTCTAGTGGTGCTGCGGATATGTATATAAGAATATTTAGATGGTTGCCAGAGAAACACTGAAGTTGTGAGCTTTATTCAATTAGGTTTATTTCACATGGAAGTGCTTTCACACAAGAAGTTTGCCACACAATATCTGAGGGGGCATAGTCACAAGAGAAAGGCACACCCCATGACAGAGTTAGCTAATGTGGTGGACAACAGCTCCCATATAGCCCAACAACATCTGGAGGGCACAATGTTAGCTATCCCTGTCCTATGAATTTCAGAACATTTGAAGGGGCCTCTGGGAGCTTTGAAGTTTATAGGAAATGCACTAACAAAGTACTTCATTATCAGTCGTGTAGTTAGTTATTTAACAAAATTTATATACCACTTACAAAAGACCAGATCCAGGCACTTTTGGAAGAAACTGATTTTCTGGATCCATTTCAGTTGGGGTTTAGGCTTGGTTTTGGCACAGAAACTGCTTTGGTCACCCTGTGTGATGACCTCTGTCAAGAAAGAGACAAGGGAACATGTCCCTGTTAATTCTTCTCAACCTCTCAGTGGCTTTCGATACCATTGACCATGGTATCCTTCTGGAGCGACTGTCTGAACTAGAGGTGGGCAGCATCGCTTTGTGGTGGTCCCAGTCCTACTGGGATGGTCGTTCCCAGAGGGTGTTGCTTGGGGAATGCTTTTCAGCCCCGTGGAACCTTCACCGTGGGGTTCCTCAGGGCTCAGTCCTACCCCCCACATTGTTTAACATCTACATGAAACCGCTAGGTGGGGTTATCTGGAGGTTTGGAGGATGTTGTCAGCAGTATGCTGATGACACTCAGCTCTATTTCTTCATTACATCTGCAGGTGAGGCAGTGGAAGTGCTGAACCAGTGTCTTGCCTCAGTAATAGACTGGATGAGAGCCAACAAACTGAAATTCAATCCAGATAAAACTGAGGTACTGTTAGTGGGTGGTTCTCTAGACCCGATGGGTGGGAGATCACCTGCTCTTGATGGGGTTACACTTCCTCTGAAGGAGCAGGTTTGTAGCTTGGGGTACTCCTGGATCCCTTGCTATCACTCGAGGCTTTAGGTGGCTTCAGTGGCCCGGAGTGCCTTCCATCAGCTTCAGCTGGTGGCCCAGCTTTGCCCCTATCTGGACAGGGATAGCCTAACTACTGTTGTCTATGCTCTGGTAACCTCAAGGTGAGATTACTGCAATGTGTTATATGTAGAGCTGCCTCTGAAGACAGTTTAGAAACTTCAGCTAGTGCAGAATTCAGCAGCCTGGTTGCTCACCAGAGCAAGACAGATTGAGCATATTACACTGATCCTGGTCCGACTGCACTTGCTACTAATTAATTTCTGGGGCCAATTCAAAGTGCTGGCTTTGACCTATAAAGCCTTAAATGGCTCAGGACCACAATACCTCAATGACTGTCTATTTCCATATGAACCTACCCGGACGCCGGGATCATCTTCTGAGGCCCTCTTTCGTGTGCCTTCTCTTCAAGAGGTTCGGAGGGTGGCAACATGAGAACAGGCCTTCTCTGCAGTGGCTCCCCGTCTGTGGAATGCTCTCCCCAGGGAAATTTATCTGGTGCCTTCATTATATGCCTTTAGGTGCCATGCAAAAACATTCCTTTTTAACCAGGCCTTTGGTTGATTTGATTGTCATCCTATGCCCTCTTAGAATGTGGGTTTTGCCGGGGGGGGGGGTGTTATTGGGTAGTTGTTTTTATTTTGATTATATATTTTGTGGTTTTATATTTTGATTTTATTCTGTGAACCGCCCTGAGATCTCCGGGTATAGGGCAGTATATAAATTCAATAATAATAATAATATTTTATTATTTGTACCCTGCCCACTCTGGGCAGCTTCCAGCATATATGAAAACATAGTAAAATTAAACCTTAAAAAGCTTTCCTATACAGGGCTGCCTTCAGATGTCTCCTAAAATATATATAATTACTCATCTCCTTGACAACTGATGGGAGGGCATTCCACAGGGTGGGCGCAGCTACCAAGAAGGCCCTCTGCCTGGTTCCCTGTAGCTTCACTTATTGCAGTGTGGGAACCGCCAGAAGGCCCTTGGTGCTGGATGACAGTGTCTAATCAGGTGTAGTAGAGCCATACATTCAACCCAAAGTGGAAGCAATAATAAGGTAGATACTAAAAGGGCAGAATATAAGCATTTTTTAATATAAAAAAGTAGAACATTGTTTTCCATTTTTCTTCCTTGAGATAATTCATATACCCTATGTACACCCAGAGATTTTGTGAGTAGAACTCACGTGTTTTAAGCTGCAATCTATGCAAAGCTACATATGTGGGAGTAAGTCCACTTGAATTCGGTGGGACTTAAATCTGAGTAGACAGGTTATAGGCTTGCAGTGGTGCTCACTGGAGTGATGAGAGAATTTGTGTCCTGTTACAGACCAGCAGAGGGAGCTTATGGAGCAAGGCAACAGGAATAGCTTAGATCAGAATTGGAAATTAATGAAGGCTTCTGAGCCTCTGCCTCCAGTCCACCTACCCTTGGTGTCATCCCCTTTTGGGGAACGAAAGTCCCTTAAAGTGTGAAGTCCTTCTGCATTCCATGACCTCCTACCTGGTGCACTCCCAGTGCCACTAAACCTGCAAGGGCAGACCCTCCAAGTGTCCCTATTTTCCAAGGACGTCCCTGATTTAGAGATGCCGTCCCGGTTTCTGATTTGATTCCAGAATGTCCAACTTTTCCTTAGGATGTCCCTATCTTCATTAGAGAAATGTTGGAGGGTATGGAGTTATCTGAACCCCAAGCTGTCTGAAGGCAATTCTGCATAGTGAAGTTTAAAAAAAATTTTTTTAATGTTTTTCTATATGTTGGAAGCTGCCCAGAGTGGCTGGGGCAACCCAGTAAAATGTTTGGGATGCGGGTGGGGCTGTGGTCTAAACCACAGAGCCTAGGGCTTGCTGATCAGAAGGTCGGCGGTTCGAATCCCCGCAACGGGATGAGCTCACATTGTTCAGTCCCAGTTCCTGCCCACCTAGCAGTTAGAAAGGATGTCAAATGAAAGTAGATAAATAGGTAACGCTCCGGCGGGAAGGTAAATTGCATTTCCGTGCGCTGCTCTGGTTTGCCAGAAGCGGCTTAGTCATGCTGGCCACATGACCCGGAAGCTGTACGCTGGCTCCTTCAGCCTATAGAGAGAGATGAGCGCCACAACCCCAGAGTCGTCCGCGACTGGACCTAATGGTCAGGGGTACCTTTACCTTTATAAATAATAAAATTATCATTATGGAATGGGATGTCCCTATTTTCATTGGAGAAATCTTGGAGGGTATGCAAGGGAGCGTGGGAGTTCCTCTGGCTTAGGGATAATCACCTGTGAGGACCCTAACTCAGGTTCTATGTGTCCTGGTTCAGAGAAGCCTTAGGTTCAGTGGTCCCATGATGACCAGCATCAGGCTCTGAGCTAGAACTCAGTCTGGATCCTTCCAGATAATAAAGTACTGGTTGCTGCAAACGTTTGTGCAGCACTAGCCAGAGCAATGGGAAGCATTAAGGAAACTTTGAAGCTAAAGGCTTGAAGACTATTCCCTCTGATAAGCTATAATGCTAGCATAAACTGTTCAGTGGGTGGCAAAGGAAGGTCTTTCAGAATTCCCAAGCATCCATAATCAAAAGCTTTCCCTATTCTACCAAGCAAGGAAAGAGATGCAAGAGTGGGGACGGGGGGAGGGGCAGAGAAATGACCACAAAACAGGTCTATTTTCTTTAGGTTATCTCCCAGGAAACAGCCTTTTACTAGCTAAGTCAATATTATCATCTTCTAGGCGTGGGACCATAGCCATTATTGTTTTAACATCTCTACCTTCCTCTTTATCCCAGCGTGAACCACATTGGACTGGATGTTGTGTAACTTGACCTTGCTTAGAAATAAAAAGGCAGTTTAGCACTCAACTATTACAAAGACACAAGGGAAAAAGACAGTGATTAGAAAATATAGGAAAGAGCCCAGACTGTATGATCATGTATAATAAAAAGGAAGCACTGTACTAGGTGGTCAGTCAGTTTCCACAAAACCCAACCCTTAAAGTTTGATTTAAGTGTACATTGCACATCAGAAGTAGTAGTACTAGGTATATGTAACAGATTTTACACGCTTAAAAATCCCTTTAATGTTACTTTCCCTACTTTTATGTAACAGATAGCAGTGGTAATGGAACAAGATGTTTTCTTTGCCCTAATTATTCAATTCTCTTTTATGGCTCTCAAGACTTTTAAAGAGCAGTTAAAGGATATGATATGACACCAGAGCTCTGGAATAGACAGAAATATTTTAGTGCACGGAAAGACAGCACTAGCTCTTCTCATCTGGGCCATAGATTTTATTGGGATTAAAAGCTAAACAATGCACTTGAGGAAAATCACATGGTACAGTGCTCCTGGTTCGCGTCATCTAAAAATGCAGAATGTCTAGACTGACCCTCGTCATCATTTATTAGAAAATGATATCCCTTCTTAAGCAGCTATTCAGGCCCAATGGAATGGCTCCCAGAAGTCAATGTAGAGTTGAAATATCAAGTCTAGAATGGGATGCATCTGGTTCTTGTTAAGAAAGCTTTCTGTTCCTAAAGGACTGCTTTGAAAACATAAGCAAGAAAAATTGTGACTTTCTATAGTAAATCACACCCCAAACAGGAAGGATCAAGGACTCTTGTAATCCTTCTCTTGTCTGAAAGGACAGTAGCAATTATTTTCATTTGTGTTGCTGTGAACAGCTCATGGAGGAGAAATATGCCACAAAGTTGGTTACCTTGTCTGGAGCTCTCTAAGACAAAATCATATTGAGGAAAAGGGTGTGGACTCTTGAAGAGGATGTGTGTATGGGCAAGCCCAGTTTATTCCCAGTCCCTGTTGGGCAGAACTGTTGGTTTTTCTGGGCAGCAAATTCACCCAGCAAAGCATATCTCCAAATTAACAAGAAATAGGGGAAAGCATTGATGGTTAAGACACATCCTCTGCTGTTAACCCCCCTGCCTTCTGGAAAGGTTTTTTGGTGTTACAAGGAGCTCCAGGCACAAGAAGGGGAATAGAAAATAATTGGTTGTGCAAGCTGCCTTCTGTTGACACTGCCATTGGACACAACCAGCAGTGGAGCATATGCCCACGCTGCCCAGGTTGGGCATGTTCCCAAGGGGGGCGTGGTGCAGAGGGTGCCCTCCCAGGCGCAGGAAAGTACGTTTCTGAGCACAGTTCAAAGTGTTGGTGCTGACCTTTAAAGCCCTAAACAGCCTCAGTCCAGTATACCTGAAGGAGCGTCTCCACCCCCATCATTCTGCCAGAACATGAGTTCCAGCGCCGAGGGCCTTCTGGCGGTTCCCTCATTGCGAGAAGTGAGGTTACAAGGAACCAGACAGAGGGCCTTCTCAGTAGTGGCACCCGCCCTGTGGAACGCCCTCCCACCAGATGTCAAAGAGAAAAACAACTACCAGACTTTTAGAAGACATCTGAAGGCAGCCCTGTTTAGGGAAGCTTTTAATGTTTAACAGACTATTGTATTTTAATATTTTGTTGGAAGCCACCCAGAGTGGCTGGGGAAACCCAGCCAGATGGATGGGGTATAAATAATACATTGTTGTTGTTGTTGTTGTTGTTATTGTTGTTGTTGCCACTCGGGGGCCCGGAGCCCATGGCGGACATTTGGTGTGCCGCCTGCCCGTGACTCCCAAGCCTCCCCCAAGCTGTCAAAACAAAGGGGGAAGGGGGGAATGCCGCCGGCAAAACGACACAGCTCCCCTCCTTACCCCGACGGCACTGGGTAGTCTTGGGAGTCGAGGACGGGCGGCAAGTCAAATGTCACCCCCCTCAGTGAGGGCACTCAAGGCGGTCCTCCCCCACCTCCTCCCTTCCTACACCCCTGGACACAACCCTTAATATTTGTCTCTAACAAGACCTTAAATTAGAGCTTTCCAAACTGTGTGTCACAGCACATGATTAGGGTGTCAGCTGCAGTGTGTAGGTGTGTCACACAAACACTCCCCACACTCCTCCCAGGGCTGGAAAGGGGTTAGTTTAACCCTGGTTTGCTGGTAAAACTGAATTACTGTACCGCAAAATAATGCATGTCTAAAAAGTGTGTAGCTAACATGAAAAGTTTGAAAAGCTCTGCCTTAAATGGTGCCCTCCAGATGCTGTTGGATTACAACTCCCATCCTTCTTGTTCATTGGCCATGCTGTCTGGGGCTGATGGGAATTGTAGTCCAGCAACATCTGAAGGCTACCACCTTGGTTACCCATGCCTTAAAATCCTTGGCTGTTAGTTTTGTTTTGTTCTTTTAAAGCTATGTTCAGAAATACTCTGCTGTGTAGCGTACCTCTGAAAGATGCCAGTCTTACTATATTGACAGCTGTACAGAAGAAGCAAACATGGGAAAAATATCTATTGTAACCAGCATCCTAAGAATGAAGCCTCTCTTGCTCACAGCCTGAAGTGAGTGAGATGGTGACTTGAAATTGGCATGCATACTTCCAAAAGCTGGACTAAAAACAAACTCCTTCTAGGATGTTAAAAAATATATATGCAATTCTCTTCAAGACTGAAACAACATACTTTGTTCCCATATCAAGTGCTGCTGTGTGAGCAAAAAGGTCATGCACAGAGCAATAATTAACAATATGTTTTGGTCCACCCCACCCCACCCTACCCCGATCTACCCTTCCCTCTCTCTAGACTTTGTCTGCACCGGCTCCATTTGCAGGTGATACAAGCTGCCAGTGCAAAGCTCCCCATGAGAAGCTAACTATTGCCCAGGCCCGCCTTGGAACACCAGGTGAGTCTTCTGGATTTATGAAATATAAATCAATTTCATGGAATACAGCTTTGATACTTGCCCTTGCAGGTTGATTAAGAGTTTTAAAGAAAAAAACGTAAAAGATGTTTATTTAATTGCTTAGTTGTTTATTTAATTGTTTAGTCAATTGCTGTACATGCTTTTTATTGTACCTGTGTTAAAGTAAAAAAAAAAGTGAAAGGTGAGATATCTGTAAGTGCTGACAACCTCAGCTGAATTTTGTGACTGTATTTAGGTAGAAAAAGAGGTTTGGATCCAATATTTTTCAGTCCATTATACTGTATTTTCAGGAGAGTTAAGTTTAGGGAATGAGTCTTCCTGTAAGCACAGTTTTCTTTTCATGGACAAGGAAGAAAGTTTGCTACCTGTAGATCACATATATTAGATGTATTTCCCATGCTTCCAACTTGTACCAGTGAAAACTGACAGTCGCAATATTGGTCTGGAATTGTCAGTGTGTGAATGCTGACATTAATCTAATATGAGATAGTCATTATAATGTATGCATTTGTCTGTTCATAGATTACAGAGAGTACATTTGTATAGACAGAGCATATGGACAGTGGGGAATAAAATTTGATCCTATCATAAAATGTTAGGGTGAAAGGGAGCAACTTCTATCTTAGCTAGAAACTCACTAAGCAGCAGTGGCATGCTAATAATTTGGCAAACCACCAAATATCTGAAATCTTCTACAAGGAAGTATTATTGTTAGTTATTTTTTTTAAAAAAAATCTGTATATGCTTCACATCTTAGGAGAGTTCTGCATTTTAGCTCTGCTATATACATATGGTCCAATGATGTACACATAACTTACGTAAATTCTTCAGCCTGGTAGCTTATTTCTACATTGCTTCTGTTCTTTTGTCCTAATCTGGACTAATTCACCAAATTTGGGAGTAGGGGTGCTTGAATATACCCATTTTTTATTTTGAATATATGTAGCCAACAATACCTCACAGTAGTCTGACACAGATTTGAGGTACAGTTCTGCTTTGACCTGAACATTTTTTCCTTGCCCTCACAGTGGACAGACCTGTCAGAGTCTATGCAGATGGAATATTCGACCTCTTCCATGCTGGCCATGCTAGAGCTCTTATGCAAGCCAAAACTCTGTTTCCTAATAGCTACTTGTTGGTAGGAGGTAAGGCCAGCATTTGAACAAATATTATCATTGGGTTGATTATATCTGTGATGCAGTCTTTACAAGCATGCTCAGGAGGTTGCTGGTTTGAACCCACCCAGAGGCAAAACACTTTGAAACAGCAGGAGGAGGAAGCTACTGCCCACATGTTGAGCTTTTGAGCTTCCCTTAGGCATCTGTTTAGCCACTGTGAGAAATGGGATCTTGAACCTTATGCCTTTGATCTGATCTCCATTTAATGTGTATTTAATTCCACCCCAATGCAAGTACATTATTGGCTGTGGATGTACAGTAGTTAATCTCAGATCTGATGGGAACGAAATCAGGAAGAATTTTAAATTAAGATTTAATCAAGAATCAGTTTCTGATTCTTCTTTCTTAAATCTCATATGGAGCTGAAGGACCCTTTAACGATCCTCCTCCAGCCTCAGCAGTTTTTTGTCTTTTTGTTCTTGCACTACCTGTCACTCGATGTTTTAAATCCCCTGTCGCTTTTGTTATCCTTTTTTTTTTCTTTCTTTCTTTAAGTATTCACCCAGGACGATATCTACCTTTACCTCCCCACCCCCATTTTATGTTGTTATTTCTATGTATATCATGCTATGGCCACACGGCTAATGCAATAAAATCTATTGATTTAAATCTCATAGAACTATCGTGATAGCATGAGGTGCACTGAAAACCATCTTATCCAAGCTTCTGTGCTGGGGCATAATACTACTTTGTTCACCAGTTGCTGGCATTGAAGGATGGCAGTACTTGTAGTGGAAAGGAAGCTAAGAGACCCATAAATATATCTCAAACTGAGCCTCAGATGGCTAAGTGAGTTTTAGAAAAGTCTAATTATGGCAGAAAAGACACATGGAGCTATTGCTGATAGCAAATTACAAGAGACCTGCTATTTAAGCAGGGATTACATTCCTGGGAAACCAAAATTGAATATAGTCAAAACACACTTAGTGCAATGGTGGGTGGGTGGGATTGCCAAAGTCCCCCCCCATGCCACCCCCCCTTCTGCCCCATTTTTTATTTATTTTGCGAAGTGCTTAAAGCTCAATGAGCACAAGTTAAATGCATATTATTATTATTATTATTATTATTATTATTATTAATACCCCACCCATCTGGCTGGGTTTCCGCAGCCACTCTGGGCGGCTTCCAACAGAACACTAAAATACAATAACCTATTCAACATTAAAAGCTTCCCTAAACAGGGCTGCCTTCAGATGTCTTATGCCTTAAGCATGCTGGCCTACTGTACATGGTGCATGTAATCAGAGAATCTGATTCTTTTCCAGTTGTGCTGCCAGATAATTTGAACTGCAGCCCAATCGCCTTTGATTAGCCTGTATCAAGGCACAGAGTTGATGCAACCATCTCTCGTTACATCTTGTTTGTAACATCTATTTGGGG
This sequence comes from Podarcis muralis, assembly GCF_964188315.1. Taxonomy (NCBI): domain Eukaryota; kingdom Metazoa; phylum Chordata; class Lepidosauria; order Squamata; family Lacertidae; genus Podarcis; species Podarcis muralis. The sequence goes on from NC_135658.1 coordinate 64,065,075, forward strand.
GGTTGTTTTGTTTTAATTTCACATTCATGAACAAGTATGATTTAGTTTGACAATTTAACTGAGAAAAGACAGCTTTGAAGAATTTCTAACCAAACAGGTGTGCTACATTTTACAGAGCCTGTGTTGTTCTGTTCTGATTTTTTCATGTGCGTATGTCAGTTTGCAGTGATGATCTAACCCATGAGTTTAAAGGCTTCACTGTAATGAATGAAGCAGAGAGGTATGAGGCCCTCAGACACTGCCGCTACGTTGATGAAGTAATCAGAGATGCTCCGTGGACACTCACACCCGAGTTTCTGGAAAAACATAAGGTGCCTTTCTCTCCTTGTTCAACAGATGAGGAAGGGGGGGGGGGGAAGCTTAATGAGGTTGCTGACTTTTGTTTAGAATATGAATCTGGCATGCATATAAAGCATGCCACTCTTCTGAACTGGGCCATTTCCCTCCTTCTCTTACTTCCTTTCTGGCTCAAACTGTAATCCAAGCTAGAAATTAACTCCCACTCCTCTTTGACCTCCCATACTTGGCTGTGGCAATGGCAGCAGCAGCAAGGGATCTCTTTCCTCCCCTCTACTTTCCTTGAGATGCTACTATGGTGGTGATGCAGGTGCTAAGGTTGGGTGGAATCCTCATTTTCCCAGGGGGCATTTCAAGTGCATGTGAAGGGAGCAGGAAATGAGGCCTCACTCTCTTTCTGTCACCACCAAACAAAGAAAGAAATAAAAAAATGATGAAAGAGAAAGAAGCAGAAGCAGATAGATAAGTGGATTGAGGGCTCATTGGGGACTGGAAAAGCAACTGAGACCCCTTCACACTCCCTTGTTTTACAAGGAGCAGTGTTTGGCACAAATTTAAACATGCATACGTTTAAAACTTCTGATCTATTTAAAGTCATGGGGTTATTAAAATTGATTTGCTGTAGGTATTGTAGTACATAAATTTGGGATTGCTTCAAACAGTGTAGTCTAATGACTCAAGAGCTTGATGCGCAAAGTCACCCGTGTACACCGAGTGCATAGGCTTAAATGTTACTGTAGCACATCCAAGAAAATTTGGAAAATTTCCAGTACTCAGTTGAATGACAAGACTAACTACCTGGCCTTAACTAATACAGAATGCTTTTGCACTAAAAACACTGCTCAACAATAACAATAGATCATGGCCAATAATGTTACCGTAGGTGGCCACTCCACGTTTTTGGAATAGCCCCAATTTAGTGGCGGCTTTGCGTTTTCAAGCAAGCACTCTCAGATATTGTGAAATACTTTTCCTTCAGCAAGTTCACTGATTTTAACATAATAGCTAACTGAGGCATGGGAAACCTGTGGCCATCCAAGTGTTGTTCGACTGCAACCCCCATCATCCCTGACCACTGGCCATGCTGGTTGGGGCTGATGGGAGTTGCAGTCCAACACCCACCTGGAGGGTGAAACATGTCTCATTGCTGAGCTAATCTGTGCAAGTGATAGGATGTGTGGAAGTGGCTGTAGCCAGCTTCAGGTTCCTTATTGGTATCACTTACACAAATATAAAGCATTACTCTAAAAGAAAGGTTCATAATTAAACCATAATCTCATGTGATACATATTAATTGCAACCACCAATTAACAATAGCCTAAAATGTCTTAGGTTATTACTGCAATGCATATTTCTTTAAGTTCATAGGAAAGCTGGTAAAAGGAAGTAAATAAGTTATGCTTTAAAATTAGCAACCAAGCCTTTATCAAGGGTCAACCTAATTTCATTTCTTCATTTTCCCATGTATTCCAGATTGATTTTGTAGCCCATGATGACATTCCATATTCTTCTGCTGGTTCAGATGATGTTTACAAGCATATAAAGGAAGCAGGTGGGTGCCAGTTTATTCTATAACTACGTGTTTTTAAAGTGGGCAACCTTTTTTAGACTGAGGGCCACATTCCCTTCTGGGCCACATTACAGGGGCCACAGAGGCTAGAGGATAAAGTGGCCAGAGCAACAAGTGTAAATTTTGCCCTTGAACAGTAGGCTAGTTTCTACACAGAATCTTCTGAATGTTATGTGAGACAGTGAACTCACACTACATCCTCTTAAGGAGAATTGGCATCTTTCCACTATCTTTATTGGGGTCAATATTGATCCCAAGAGAACAAATTAAGTTCCCGTGTGAAGACAGAAATCTCTTTAATTTAAGTTGTTATCAGCATGATTAACAGTGCCAAAGAGAAAGTATTTAAAGTTCCATCCCTGAGCTTTGTAGAGGATACCACTCAGTTTATTGTTCCAAGATTTGCCTTACTGGAGAACAGAAGATTAGAAATAAGCATATTTTTACTTGTCCCTTTGATTGCTCAAGCATTCAAGGAAATTCAATAAACAAACAAACAAACAAATACATGATGTCCCGAATTGGGCAGATAGTTTGGCAAGTATTTAAATAAAATAAAAAAATCATGGGCCAGAATGAGGCCATTCTTAAACAAATGATTCTTATATGGAAGTTGGAGATTAATCATTGCTATTTTTCTTTTTCCTTTCTAATCAGGAATGTTTGTACCAACTCAGAGAACTGAGGGCATATCAACTTCAGATATTATTACGAGAATTGTACGTGATTATGATGTTTATGCCCGTCGCAACCTCCAGAGGGGATACACCGCTAAGGAGTTGAATGTCAGCTTTATTAATGTAAGTACATTGGTCTCTTAAGTCATGTTCAACGTCAAAATTGGATTATAACCCACCTTCTGCCCAGAAGAGGGACATGCCAGAACAGGGACAAGGTCTAGGAAGCCCATATATATACACTCAGCTCTTCATCCGCCCAATGTCTACAGTCAGCCATCATTCTAGATTGAGAAAACTGAATGCAAGTACCAAATTCTATCCACTAAACTGAGACACAACACCTTCCATTGGTTCCACCTACCCAAAGCTCCTCACACAGTTCTGCCTTTCCTATCAGCCAAGATAGCTAAATGGGACCTCCATGATCAGAATCAGTATGCCTCTGAATACCTGATTCTGGTGGGAAACAGCATGCTGTTGCCCTCATGCCCATCATGCAAACTTCTCAGGCATATTTGGCTGGCAACTGTTGCTTAATAAAAGATGAAATTATTTATAGTGTTTCCAAAACAGCTTTGCTATTAAAATACTCAGAAGTATCAAAAAACTAAAGCCACGTGTGTTTAATAAGTACAAGGGATTAAAAAGAGCACAGCAGCAGTGAACAGAATGAAAGACCTGACCAGTATCAAAGATAAACAGTAGCCTGGTTCACACATAAAGTTAAGCAATGGTTTGTGTAGCCACAAGTTGTCCGAAAGACTAATAAATAAATCATAAGTTGTTTTTCCAAAGTTCAGTTTGCTTCCTTGCCTTATGCCTTTGGGTGAGCATCCGGGGTAGCAAAAGATGGTAGTCCTCCATTCCATGTAGACACCTAACAGACACGCAATTGTACTGTAGTTCAATACTGTCCATGACAGCATCCTCCACTACACCTAAAGCCAGCAGGTTGGCTCAGGTTGAGAGTCTTACTTAAAGTACTATGTTGTACTAGTCACCCCATCATGCTTCTGCTATAATAGCCATCTACCCAACAGCTGCAGTGCTGGATTTATACCACTTCATAAAGAGGATAAAGAGGCTACAATTTCAAAACAGGCTGCATGCCTACTGGAGACAGATAACAGTTATTCCCTTCTCCCCCAATGTGATGGTTTTTGTCTGTACCCTCTATAATCTGGAGCAATATAGTCTTGAACTAGCAGGACCTGGAACAAAATTATTTGTTTTCATGTTTACCAGGAGAAGAAATACCGCTTTCAGAACCAGGTGGACAAAATGAAAGAAAAAGTGAAGAATGTGGAAGAAAAGTCGAAAGAGTTTGTGAACCGAGTGGAAGAAAGAAGTCATGACCTCATTCAGAAATGGGAAGAGAAGTCTAGAGAATTTATTGGGAACTTTTTAGAGCTGTTTGGGCCAGACGGAGCTTGGGTACATACTCTAAACTGTGCTTTATATTTACTTCCATCTCTGTTAATATCAGTGGAGGCTACAACAAGTTGCAGCAGGATTTACAACAGACTGGTTTTGCAAATTCTGTGCACTGTAAATATTAATATTAGGAAAACATACCTGATATACGTTAGGAAACATTTATAGTCTTTTTTCAAAGGCAGTTTGTAGTTAATTTGGACTTGGAAGATTTGAATAATATAGTCATAGATAAGCCACAGTGTTTTAGCCACAGCTTGTAAATCAGTAAAGTGGGACCCATTAAATCGTATGAACATTTGAAGCTACTTTGTGTTGCCAGACCATTGATCAATCTAGTCTGGCTAGGTTGACCAAGTTTCTGACTTTATCAAGGAAAGTCCTCTGCTTGAAGGGATGCCCACTCCAAGTCCAGTGTAATTATAATGAAACCATGAGAACAGCAGCACTAAAATTGCCCATCATCAGTTAGCACCTGGACAGCAGACCGAGAAGGGGCACAGCTCGCCCAGTCAGTCTTCCTCACTATGATGAGATATATTTAAATTAAGCAATTCATTTTAAATTTGCATTATATAGGCCTTGTGTTGTGTCTTCTTTTTTGGTGTTGTGCAAGAAACCACAAAGTCCAGCATCTATTCTGCTTAGCTATGACTTTTTAAAGTCTTGGGCCTTTTACCCAATATCCTTTTAATGGGATACAAGGAATTAAACCTGGGATCCTACTTCTGCAAAGCATGCCCTTTGCCATCATTTTTTTTTTTACCACAAGTTAGGATTTAAAAAGCACTTTGCACACTAAAAGCTGCTATGTAAAGCACTAAGACTGGTCCTAAGGAGGTGCAGTTGTTGTGTATGACTGCACACTGACTTATAGACTGAAAGTTCAAAGAGGAAACAATTTTTGTTTCTTGTGTGATTGAGAGTGGCAGCAACGACAGAGCAAGGAACTAGAAGCAATTTTACATGAAGGCCTTTGTAGTGCCAAGCCACATAAAATTATCCACTGAAGAGTGAAATCAGAGGTGGCATTGTTCTAAAGAAAAGCTTAATGACAGTAAAGCCCATGTGTCCTGGGGGAGGGGGGAAATTAAGTCCATGTCAGCAACTGCAAAAGGTGAGCTTTTTCATGATAACTTGCTATTACTGTCAAAATTGTTATTAACATTAATTTTCCATATCAGACATGGCTTTCAGTATTGACATTGCATGTACAGGAATAGTTCCAAGCGTGCTAACTTCTCAGACCAGCAATGTGCATCCATTAATATGCTATTATTATAATAACTATTTGCGAAATAATACATTCTGTGCCCACGTACAATTTCTAGAAGTTAGGCAAGGAGCGCACAGTCCACTTAAAATAAAAACGCCTATAAATTGTTCCAGTACTGTTTTGCTTCTATTTTCCCAAATTAGTTCGTAGTAGTCTCTATAGCAGTAATTCCCAAGCTTTGTGCAAGAACACACCAGTCTGCTGCTGAGACTGCTAGTGTGCTGAAAGAAAGAAAGAAAATACTTATTTTCCTCTCTGTTTGCTTTCCAGAAGCAGATGTTTCAAGAGCGGAGTGGGCGCATGCTTCAAGCCTTGTCTCCAAGGCAAAGCCCCACAAGCAGTCCAACACGAGGGCGTTCCCCATCACGGTCTCCATCTCCCCCTTCCCCCTGGCTCTTCAGAAAGGCTTCACCTCCTTCCTCCCCAAAAGCCGCCTCAGCATCCATTAGCAGCATGAGTGAAGGAGATGAAGATGAAAAGTAAAAAAAGGAAAGAGCAAGGTAATGAGTAAAAAGAGGAGGGAAGAACCACAATTGGTCCCACTAATTCAGAAGTCAAGTGGAAAGAATAAAGGGGGTAAATGAGGTATGAGATGTTTCTTGAAAAGGATGCGGCACCACACAGATAATGGAGCACAGAAGATCTCAGCTACAGCACAGATATTTGCTGAAGAGGGAACTGCCAGACCAACAGCACACAATGAAAGGATATGCAAACATTTGACTCATTTCTTAACAATTATCAACACTTCATTGTGCTGTTGCAGTTGTTGTTGCTTGAGCACCTTGAAGAGTTATGGGAAATCCGGCACTGAAGGGGTACCATGCGTCGTTTCAGACAAACAAAGCTGGTATATGGTATTAAGCGGCGTTCCCTGTGGCAACACAAGATGCATCTACATTTGAACTCCATTGTGCATTTGCTAAAAGCTGAACTTTTGAAAATGAAGTACTGTCTGGAAACTGCAAAAGCTCCCACAATGCAAACAAGGGAGAACAATAAACTCCCCAATCAAACCATGTTTATAGAACTTAACCCGTCTTTCACAATGGACATACTTTGAATCTCTTAAGTTTGTTGAATGTTGCTTGTTGAGCAGGCTTTTATGTAGGGCCAGTTTATTTTAATGTGAACACAAATTGTTTGGTCACCTCTTACTATGTTTTACTAATGCACCCAAAACTATTTTTCTTTTCTTTTTTTGTAAGAGTTTCCTCCCTGATGTTGTTGAGAAAGCTATTTCATATCTAGGGAATTTTATTTATTTTTGATTAATCTATAAAAAGGTCAATGTCGAGGCTAGCCCCCAGTCATCTTGTATCCACAGGGTTAATTTTAAAATTATTTTCTCAACTAAGAATGTGACTAGAAACTGAACAAGTTAACTGTTAAGAGGTCAGCCTCACGGGATTGACTGAAATGCTGTTTCATTCTGGTTAAATGTTTTAATGTGTAAATACCCAAGGGAATCTTATAGGGGGGGAAGATTACATTAGAACTGCCTCTTCATTACAGACCTTTGTAAAATTGGAAGGTTTTAACAGTTCCACAGTGAATTATGCATACAACTACATTTTATTCTATCCTATGCATGAATCGGTTTTTAAAAGAAAATAAAACATGCCCCCTATTTTATGCCCAAGATTTATTCAGCAAATAGGTATTCAGAAGAACATATATATATTCCCTATATAAAGCCAGCCCATACCTTTATAACCTCCCTACAATAACTTCTGAAACATCTGCCACCAGCCTTTCTGAGTTCCTCCCTTGTTAAAAAGTGATATTACAAAGAGAATGACGTTGTTTGTGATCCTACAGCAGGCCTACATAATCTGTGACCCATTAAACTGAATGTAGTCTACCGACCATGTATCAGACCTTCTGTAAACCTCCTGGGTTTGCTTCCTGTCCCTGGAATGCAGGGGAATTGTTAGGCAGGTGACAAATAACAATATGTAGCTGGTTACGTTTAAGTTGTGCCCTACAGATAAATTAACTGGCTCAGCTTTCCAAGGAAGTTGCTACACATTAACCCTCTCCCTTTTCATTGCTATCTGTCAAACATCCAGATAATGATTATGTTAGGTACCAAGCTTTCTAGACTTGAATATATATATAATCACACTCTATTGCAAGTTTAAGCTTTCAGTAACTAGAATGAAGAACAACACATAACCAGCTGGTCCAACCCATCATTCTCTCAGGATTTATCTACAGAATAGATCTATAGGACAAGAAGAATAAAATAACAATGCTGCACCAAGGAAAAATATATGTCAGAAAATACACATCAGTTGTGAATAGTTGTAAACTTTCTGTGTAACCATATGCCTGAATATCACATGCTACTGTTGAATCCCATTTCATTTACATTCAGATATTAGTTTGATGTCTCTCTCCCATACAAGATAATGTAGATGTTCAACCACAGACACTGGAATGTATGACAAATAGTTGCAGTTTTTATCTGACTATATGCAACTGTCCGCACTGAACATATGAGCTGTGTATGTGCAGTTCACTACAGTGCCCCCCAGTACAACTAGAGCCCCAGCTCTTCAGTATACTTGCACTAAGGCCTTATAGCTGTTCTTCAGCCTAGAGTCTCCAGATCTTGTTGGACTACAAATCCTATAATCCCAAAACAGCTTAACCAATGAGAGCAGTTGTAATCCAACAACATCCAAGGTTGAAGAACACCTCCAATAGCTATTTGAAGTCATGTAATGAAAAGCCATACTTGTTTGTTGAACTCTCTAAAGCAAAGAATTTCCAGTGTGGATCCAGGACAGAATATAGAAACTAAAAAAGGTCATGATATCAATTTGTTACAAAAGCAAGCCATTTGACGCTGGAATGGCTCTTGTAAATCTACTCCCATCATGCCTTTCAACACTTAGCAAAGAGGTGTTTTCACATAGCATAAAACTAGCTTGGAGTACTTTGATATTTAACTAGGGCTGAATTTGTGATCTCTGTCCATCTCTGAAGACCTGCTCCCCACATCTCCAAATTAGCAACCTAGGCATGCCTTTGTGGCTAGCAGGGCTTGTCTCTCTCAATGTTTGACTCAGAGTTCTGTACAAGAACTCTCCAGGCACCATGAGCTGTTTCTAGATGGTGAGGCTAAAAAACTCAAACACTAAAGCAACTGTAGGTGGTTCGCTTTCTGCCAAAAGAACACAAGGGAAGCTTTTTCTGTATATTTATCTTCTGGAGACAAATACAATCTGCTTCTATTAACAAGAAACTAGATACACGTCACCACATGTGTTACATTTTCATTATTAGCAATGCCAAAGCCTGTGGGGTAACAGACATCAATGCATGAGAGGGTGGTCTGATAAAAAACCTTCATCAGGCTTCCAAGGTGCTTACTCTCATGCCTTGTGGGGGCACTTGTTTCTATTTCATATCTATACAAATTTGAGTTTTTCTATCAGAAATAAATCAAGCTGCGGTCAGTTAGATCCTCACTGGTGTCACTCACCAAGAGCTCTGCTTACATGAGAAAGGAAAAGTTGAAATATAAGGATATTTACTTTAGCAGGATGGGGGGTTAGTGGAAGAGATGTGGGAAGAATGTAGTTGTGGGTCTTAATTCTCAAAGGGAAAAGCTAACCAAAACCACCATTTAATTTATGCTGTACAGTACCTTACAAATGCAATTGATTTGCCCAGCAGCAAAGCCTTATATATGTATATATGTACATAATGTCTTCAGTTGGTAGATGAGCAGGAGTTTCTGTTTCCATGACAAAAACTTCAGTAAGCAATTCCCAGGTACGGCAGAGTATACAATCTTATCTTCAGCCACCAAGAAGGGTTTTAAAACTTTTGAAGAGTGGCATCATTGGCTTTTTAATTTTTTTTTATTTTAACTAATATTGACTTAAATGTGTTCCAGACTGTTTATGTGCCGAAAGATCCACGTGAAAGTAAATGAAGTACAATGAGAAGTGTATTTACTTTCTTTGTTTTGCTGTTGCTCTGGCTGATCCTTAACTCATGTGCATGCACATACACCAGAACTGGACCAATATGCCAATGGCTAAAGAGGGAGCTGCAAGATCATTAATCTGGAGTCAGCCCATTTTATGCTTGGCAAGCTGTAGCTTCAGTTGACAGAGCCCAAGCACCTGTGTTGCCTAATGTCTTTAGTATCTTTTACTTTTTACCATTTGGGCTGCTTACACACATACATTTAAAGCACATGACTTTCTCCAAATTATCCTGGTAACCATAGTTTAACACACACAGACCCCATCATATACCGAGCTGCAGGAAAGCTGTCTGCAGACAAGTACCAGCTCCTTTGGCCAGAAAGAGGAGATGAGTGCCGCACCCCAAAGTCTAATTCGACTAGATGTAACCACCCAGGGGTCCTTTACCTTTGACAGAGCTGCAGTTCCCAGCACCCTTAAACTATAGTTTCCAGGATTTTTTGGGGGGGGAGTCATGTGCTTCACATGGGCTTTTAATGCATAGTGTATATGGTAAAAAGCTGGGGGTGCTAATGGTGCTATATAAAGATGTGCTTTGGCTGCATACACACCATACATTTAAAGGAATTATTTTCCCATTTCCTTTCATTTCTGTTGGCATTGGAGAGAGGTTTCTTAAAACACATGGAGAGTCCAAACTTGTTTATTGGATTACAGCTACAGACAAGGAACACCAAGTATGGTCATGTCCAACAAATCTTTACATTTTATCCTGAAGCTGCTATCTCTTCTAAATCAGAGCGCACATAGTGTTCTCTTCAGCCAGGAAGTTTCCAGAAGGATGGGAATATTTTACTTAGCTGTCAACTCATTTTGCAAGGCTACTGACAACAATCCATCACAAGTAGGTCTTCTCACCCCACACAATTTTCAGTGAAGTAACGAGCTGCAGAGGCTAAATTGCAGCATTATTATTATTATTATTTAAACAAAGTTGCATAGTGAGTGATAAATAAAAAGGTAAAGGTACCCCTGACCATTAGGTCCAGTCGTGGACAACTCTGGGGTTGCACGCTCATCTCGCTTTACTGGCCGAGGGAGCCGGTGTTTGTCCACAGACAGTTTTTCTGGGTCGTGTGGCCAGCATGACTAAGCCGCTTCTGGCGAACCAGAGCAGCACATGGAAATGCCGTTTACCTTCCCGCCAAGGTAGTACCTATTTATCTACTTGCACTTGATGTGCTTTTGAACTGCTAGGTGGGCAGGAGCTGGGACCAAACAACGGGAGCACACCCTGTCACCGGGATTCGAATTGGCAAGCCCTAGGCTCTGTGGTTTAGACACCAAAGAATAAGAGAAGAGTGGGTGAGCTGGGAAATCTAGCTGCTATTAGCCAACATGGCTGCAGGAATTATTGGGAATCTGATACAAGACAGCAACTACACTACCTAATTAGAGGAGTGTACTTGTCATCACCGGGGACGCGGGTGGCGCTGTGGGTAAAAGCCTCAGCACCTAGTAATAATAATAATAATAATTTATTATTTATACCCCGCCCATCTGGCTGGGTTTCCCCAGCCACTCTGGGCGGCTTCCAACTGAATATTAAAAACAGTACAGCATCAAACATTAAAAACTTCCCTAAAGAGGGCTGCCTTCAGATGACTTTTAAAAGTAAAATAGTTGTTTATTGCTTTGACATCTGCTGGGAGGGCGTTCCACAGGGCAGGAGCCACTACCGAGAAGGCCCTCTGCCTGGTTCCCTGTAACCTTACTTCTCGCAATGAGGGAACCGCCAGAAGGCCCTCGGCGCTGGATCTCAGTGTCCGGGCTGAACGATGGGGGTGGAGACGCTCCTTCAGATATACTGGACCGAGGCCATTTAGGGCTTTAAAGGTCAGCACCAACACTTTGAATTGTGCTCGGAAACGTACTGGGAGCCAATGCAGATCTCTCAGAACTGGTGTTATGTGGTCCCGGCGGCCACTCCCAGTCACCAGTCTAGCGGCCGCATTCTGGATTAATTGCAGTTTCCGGGTCACCTTCAAAGGTAGCCCCACGTAGAGCACATTGCAGTAGTCCAAGCGGGAGATAACTAGAGCATGCACCACTCTGGCAAGACAGTCTGCGGGCAGGTAGGGTCTTAGCCTGCGTACCAGGTGGAGCTGGTAGACAGCTGCCCTGGACACAGAATTAACCTGTGCCTCCATGGACAGCTGTGAGTCCAAAATGACTCCCAGGCTGCGCACCTGGTCCTTCAGGGGCACAGTTACCCCATTCAGGACCAGGGAACCCCCCACACCTGCCCGCCCCCTGTCCCCCAAAAACAGTACTTCTGTCTTGTCAGGATTCAGCCTCAATCTGTTAGCCGCCATCCATCCTCCAACAGCCTCCAGGCACTCACACAGGACCTTCACCGCCTTCACTGGTTCTGATTTAAAGGAGAGGTAGAGCTGGGTGTCATCTGCATACTGATGAACACCCAGCCCGAACCCCCTGATGATCTCTCCCAGTGGCTTCATATAGATATTAAAAAGCATGGGGGAGAGGACGGAACCCTGAGGCACCCCACAAGTGAGAGCCCAGGGGTCTGAACACTCATCCCCCACCACCACTTTCTGGACACGGCCCAGGAGAAAGGAGCGGAACCACCGTATAACAGTGCCCCCAGCTCCCAGCCCCTCTAGACGGTCCAGAAGGACCTAGGGCTTGCCGATCGAAAGGTCGGTGGTTCGAATCCCCGCGACGGGGTGCGCTCCCGTTGCTCGGTCCCAGCGCCTGCCAACCTAGCAGTTCGAAAGCACCCCCGGGTGCAAGTAGATAAATAGGGACCGCTTACTGGCGGGAAGGTAAACAGCGTTTCCGTGTGCTGCGCTGGCTCGCCAGATGCAGCTTTGTCACGCTGGCCACGTGACCCGGAAGTGTCTCCGGACAGCGCTGGCCCCCGGGCGCACAACCCTAGAGTCGGACATGACTGGCCCGTATGGGCAGGGGTACCTTTACCTTTACCTACTTGTCATCACTATGTTCTCTGTGTGTATTTATAAATAAAGCAAATTTCACCAAGGTCCCTTAAGTCTCCAGACACTTTTTCACTGAAATGGAGACTTGTTATGGAATTGCCCCTGGAATACCTCACTGCATGGTAAAGTGAGGAATATGTTTTATTTCACATAAAAGATACCAACAACCACATGATAGAAGGGAGAATATATAGAATCAAAATAATCTAAGAAGCATGTAAAAGGTAGCATGGAGCCAATGTGTCTACCTACCCTTTTTCAAAGCCGAACTATCAAGCAATGTCTCACAGAAACACTCTTAGGCTTCTGGAACCAGTGAATTTCCCAGAGCCAAAGCTCAAGGTGGATGTGAGCTTGACTTTTATACAGTGATTCCTAATGCATTAGCCTAGTCTACCTCACTATTTCCTCTTCAAGTGCAAATACAGTTTTCCGAAGAGAAAGACAACCAGATATTTAATTTATAAACGTTGCAAAATGCCATAGAGCAATTTACAGGGGGAAAACTTTTATCACTGCTATATAAATCTCTGATCACGTTTCTCAAATTCTTTCATTAAAAAGTCAATGTAACAAATTAAATGCTAGTGATAAAAGCTATCATCCACTTATGAAAAGTAGATTCATTATCACATGCTTCCGATCACTAAAATGCTGATGGGCTGGAACACCAACAAGAGAATTTAGTTATATTGCGTCCTAAGGGGCTTTTTCTCAAATCCCACAGTATGGAAGAAGACAAAGGAGAGGATACCCTTTTAATAATATTCCAGGACTATAAGAATGTTTGCTGTCCACAAATTTACAAGTCAAGGAGTTTCAGTTTTTGCAGACATTCCAGAAATCGGAGCACTGCAATTTACGATTAAGTAAGTCAAGTGTCAACAAAATCCTATTTATGCAAATCGGCAACAAATGTGATCTGATACTTATTTTAAGATGTAAAGCTATTCATCATTATGGAGGTGATTTATGCTGAGTTGACTTTTCTGATTTGGCTGTCTGAAGGGCCTCAGGTGTGCATAATGTTATTCAGAATAGAACCAATAAGGGGAGTTTTTTTTAATATTCATACTGTACCACAGATATGAATAAAGAGCTGCAAAAAATATTTCTTGCATAAGGATGATCATTAGCTTAATCAGGCTCTTTGTAAGTCAAGCGAATGCTAATCACAGTACAATCTTTGCCCAAGTAGTTAATACGTAGAAATAGTAGCTAGGATTCAAAAGGGACCACTTGTAATAGGAGAGGTCGCAGGACAAGGCACACTTCGTAGCTTACTTACCTTGGTCTGGCTTCTGTGCTGCCCATGACTACCTGAACCAAGAACAGGCTAGCAAAGAAGCAAACAAGAAACCAATTTCATGTGCATTGCTTTCCATGTTATCTACCTTAAATGTCTAACTATGGTCCATTTGAATACTACTCCTATAAGAAATTGGTAATGAATGCAGCTGAACTATGTTTAAAGTTTGAAAGATTCTTCAGTAGCAGAAATCATCGGCATATATTATAAAATGTTATTAATTCTAGATAAACTGGTGCTAAGGAATTCAAGCCTCAAGTAAGCCATTTTGATAAAAGTGCACGACATGATATTAGGCAGCTTTGTTTGCATCTGTGCTTATAACTAACAGTAATTTCACAAGCACAATCCTATAGATGCTGTCATTTGACAGTCATGCAGCCACATTTCTCATAGTGGCAAATGCACCAGCTTGGGGAAAATTAAAAAACTTGTTTGTTTCTCCAGTTAGCATGCATTCCTGTTATGGGTGCTGGGAAAATGGGATATCCCAAGAAACAGAAGTGCTACCTTGAGGAAAGCTGTGAAGATTCACAGCAATAAAAAGGTATCTACCGTTGAGGTGTTGCATTTTAATGGCTTTGATTCCATAGGACCAGCATAGCTAGAAACTTCCTATGGTTTTTATTTATTACTTAGGGCACCATGGCAATCAATAAACTATGAAAATAAGCATAGTCTGTTCTTTAAAAGGTAACCAATCAGCTAGACTATTTGTAATGGTTTTTCTAAAAAAAAATTCAAACTATACATCAATTTCATATGCATTGCAGGTCCTCACCTCAATAAAAACAGCAAACTCCAGGAAGACAAAATACATCTCTATTCAAATCGAATTATCAAAACAAAAATAATTTAGACACAAAAAACAATCCACTAAACACCCATAGCAATTAAGCTTCCTGAGGTTGAATTATAATTATTTCTTAACAGAATTGCTTAATAAACATTCCATCAGAATATATTACTCTCTGTGAAGTTAAATCTTATTCTGATTTACAGTATCTGGCAAAAGTCTAACTATGTCTAATTAAGGTTGATTAACCTCTTGGAAAATGAATTGCGCAGGAAAAGCTTTTTCTAGTTTAGTTTTGCCTCCACAGTCATTGGAACATCCTTGGATATTTAAAAAATAAAATAAACTTACAGTGTAATCCAAGCCATGTCTGCTCAGAGTTCAACAGGGTTTATTCCCAGATAAGTAGGTATAGGATTGCAGCCTTAAATTCTCCAGGCGTTACATAAATTAAAAACAAACCTAAAAAGATAGATTTATGGCACATATACCATAATAGTTTTTCACTGCAGGTTTTCTACTGCTAGAGAAGTGCACTTTTTATGGATTTACTCAGAAGAAAGCCCTATTGAATTAAATGGGGCTCACCCCAGGTAAGTGGGCTTGGATTGCAGCCTTAGACACACAAGGAAACATTTTCTTTAGATCACAGCTTTGACACTGCTAAGGTGGTGATAATGGCCAATAAACTAACACAAAGACCAAGTTAGAAACTGTGGGTTATCCAGCCAAGGGGCGTGTGTGTATGTGTCTACCCACCCATGAACTAGTATTGGTCTAAACTATCCTAACCAGGGCTGGCTCAAGACATTTGCTGCCTGAGGGAAAGGACAGGATGACACCATTGCCCAAGGCACATACAGAAGTAATTTGGATTGGCAGTTGAATCTTACTCCAATACTGGTGAAAGGAAATATTTCACTGCACTTGAGGACAGCCAGCTAGTATAGGGGATATAGGGCAGGTCACATGGCACTCACAGCTCTGTGCCCTCCCAGTCTCTCAGCGTTTGCCTCATCAGAGGGCCGGCCCTGGTGTTGCACAGGAATTGTGTTCATTTTTAAAAAACAGAAATGCTATGGGCTCCGGTGCCAGAAAGAAAGGAGCACACAACTATCAAATTTCAGTAGGAAAAGGGAAACGGGGGGGGGGGGGGGGCTGCCAGAAGGAGTGTAGCATTATAGCATGGACCCCAGAAGTTAAGTTTACATGAGCTTACTTAATGGACTAGATGGTGCTTGGCCCCAGGAGCAATAATAATAATGAATCCTGCAAAACAGAAAGCCTCAGAATGCAGGCCTTTTCAAGATGGGACGAAGAAGTACAGCGTCTGTCTCCAGTAATGTCACACCCACTTGTGACTCTAGGACTGTCATAGTAAACAACACTGCTTCAGAAGGACACAGGCAGGGCACACGAGAACAGAAGGAAATAATCTTTTTATCCAGCAACAAAATGCTACAAGTACGGTATGATAATTATTTGGAAAGGTAAGCTTTCCACAGCCACAGTGCCAATCCAAAACAGTGAATTCTCCATTAACTGTTGTCAGATTATTTTATCCAGTCGCAGTTGCCGAGTCATACCTTCTGTACAGAAATATTAGCAAGCACTTTATGCTGTCTGCTGCCTAGAGGTTGACATCCCTTGTGAGGTAGTGATTCAAAGGACGCCAAACTGTCGGCTACTCTTACAGTCAGCCAGATGTCTTGGTTTGGTGTATGGTTCAACCCATGTAATTAGGAGAGCTCTCAGACAATCTCATAATACTTAAAAAAAATAAATCTGAGGCAATTAGCTGAGAAAGGGTTCTTTGAAGAGAGCAGGTATACCTAGTCAGGTTGCAACTCTTTCATTAAGGATATTGTTTTTGCTCACCTGTGATCGATTGCATGTTGGCTTCTTGTCTGATCTGCCTGCTTCTTCTTCCTGTTTGTGGAACAAAGGATATTTCTTCGGGAGTTGTCCAGATGGCAGCTCCTTTGCTGTCCTTTAACAAAATGGCTGACAGGAACTGACGGAGCAGAACACCCAAATCTGCAGCTTCTTTTTGGCATGTACAGTGGTACCTCGGGTTACATACGCTTCAGGTTACATACACCGCTAACCCAGAAATATTACCTCAGGTTAAGAACTTTGCTTCAGGATGAGAACCGAAATCATGCTCCGGCGGCGTGGCAGCAGCAGGAGGCCCCATTAGCTAAAGTGGTGCTTCAGGTTAAGAACAGTTTCAGGTTAAGAACAGACCTCCGGAACGAATTAAGTACTTAACCCGAGGTACCACTGTATTGAGATAAGGGGCTTTCAAATGTTTTCGCAAAAAACGACTGTGTTTTAAATATGTGCAAGATTCCAGTGTTTGCAGGTCTGAGGGGAAAAAACAACTTAGCAGTACTCTGCCTTTGCCTTACCATCAGAGCACCTTTCATAACAAAGTTCGTTCACATTGTAACAAACTTACTTCAGGACTGCTTCCATCAACCAAGGTGGTTTATTGTTCTGGGGGTAGATACTGAAGCAGAAAATACTTACAGATTTCATCAGTTATAAAGGATGAAGACATTTATAAATTGCAGCTTTTCAAAGGGTGGCAAGGGACTAGACCCCACTTCTGTTTGAAAGAAGCCAGAATTTATACACACATGTACCTTTCATAATGTAAGAAGAGCCTGCTCTCATTGTGGTCAATCAGATGCCTATGGGAAGGTTTCAAGTATTTTGTATTTCAGTATTGGTATTTGACCATATGTCTCATTTTATTTAACCAAAATCCCAAGGATCTTGACAGAAAACTCAGATATATAGGGCAAATTTATACAATATGCATAATTTTATATATAGGCAATTTAGTTGTCAATAAGTGTGAGCCATCTCGATCTTAAAATGTTTACTTGGAAGTCCAGTTTTCAGTTGGTTAGCTTCAAAGCAAATTTGTTCCCTGTTGCAGCCAAAAAAAGCTATACATAAAACTGACAAAGAATCTAATTTTATTTTTTTATTGCACAGTGAAAAACAAGGAAGCAACATTTACAATTAAATGATGCATACTGCAGATCTGGAATTCTAACATTAGCTACAGGAAGCATTTAAGAAATCCATCTGCTTAGAACACCTCAAAAAGTGACTTTTTGAGAAGTCCCTTCTTTTATACTGTAACCCAATCAAGTTCAAATGAACTTCCCTTACATAGAGTCAGAGCATTGGTCCATTTCAGTTCAGTTTTCTGGCAGTAAATTTCTTAAGGAGAGGTCATTCACATCACTTTTTCCTATGACCTTTGTAGCTGGCGATTCCAGTGACTGAACCCAGGAAGTTCAGCATGCAGTGCATACATGTTGAGCCATGCTCCTTTCTCTTCCTGTTCAACCATTGCTATGAACTTTTCAAGCCATTCTACCTGAATAAATATGCAGCAAATTGTTTTTCTTCTCCAAGTCTGGTTCTAATAAAACTAAAATACCATATAAATGGCTTTTGTAAGCAATCATCCTCAACTGACTTCACTACAAGGTAATTGCATTAAAACAAACTTATCTTTATTTCAGCAGGCCTACTCCAGAGTTAAAGTGGTTTATAAAGCAGATGTAAACTCTGGGTTCTATGGGATAACCTACAAATTGTGCACTTGGGAGACCAGTTTCAGCTGGGAAGGCCATGATGGAAGGAACTTTGTGATACTTCTAAATCCTAGGCTCTCAAGACTATTGTGGGGAGGGCAATGTCCCCAGAGGGGAAAGTTCCAAGACAGGTAACCCCTCCTCCCATACTTGCCAAGGTTTGGCACTGCTATTGCTGCTGCCCATAAGGAAGAAACGTGGTAACTCTTGATAAACAGACCATAGATGGGACATGATAATCCTGCAGCATCCTGTTTCTTTGGCAGCTGAAGCTTAGTGTTCCAACCACTGCCAGCTCCATTTCCTATAAAACCTTTCCTATATGGAAAATATTTTCTGTCTCAGACATACTTCCAGATGCTGTGTCTTTGCTCCCAGCACCCAGTGAGCAGCAGATAACTTTCTCCAATTCTGTTTGGATAGAAAATGCTAGAGTTCAAGGAGATGAGCTATACGGCGCACCCACATCCACCATAAAACTTCCCACAAAAACACATGTAAGGAGGGAAGAGAAGAACAGTTAGAGATTATGATTTCTGTGCTGCTTTTTGAGGACTGGGTGAGTTGAACACCCCCAGAGGACCCCAGATTTGGATGGGGTGCAGCTTCACTGACACATTGTCTTAGCCTAATATAGGGAAAATGAAATTCAAGAGGAACTGCTTCCAACATGTCTGTATAGTTTTAGAACAGGATTGAAAAGGTCCTGCTATATTCCACTTCTAATGCCAGTAATAAATTAGTGGCCCAATACAGCCTTGCATTTAGAAGCAGGCTGCATACACACAATTTGCTGGATCGTCTTAGCATGTTCACACAAGAGTGGACTAGTGTTGGGTTATAGTGCAGAAGGTATAAAAAAATTAGGGCACGAGTTTGGGGATATTACCCAAAGTAATTTCTACTACAACTTTCTGTATAATCTGTGACAATGTATCATCAGTCCAGCACCTTTCAGGGCCTTGTAGCCAAATGATTTAAAATAAATTAACAGCAAAAGGCAAGCAGTAAAAAAAAAAGGTATCAAAATTTGAGTATTACTAAAAAATGCTTACTGTATTCTACAAAGAGGCTGGATGGGAGAACCAGTTTTATTGCTTACCTCACTGGTATATTTTGAAGTTTAAGGCAGCCTTATTTATTTTTTAGCAATAAAATGGGCACAATATTTATCTCTCATTTTTTAAAAAGTTAATTTGTAGTTTGTAAGCCATTTGCAACTACTATATATGTTTCAGTGAGTGTCTTTTACACAGCTGTGGCAAAGCTCAATTTTGACGTGGCTGCTGGATTAATCTAAATCCTTCAATTAACTGTTCAGGAGAAAAACATACTTGTGTGTTTAAATCTCTTCGAGACAATAGCTCCCTTTTATTCCTCCCCAGAAACTGCTCCGTAAGGTTTCTTTACAGTCAATATATTCCAATATACTTCACAGTTTAGTGAAGTCAGGGAAGAGCAGAAGGTGCCTACTTAAAACTGCTAAAGCCATCAGTATTCCTGTGGCTTTCTAAGGGAATATATATGATATAGAGTTAAGGGATACATTTCCTGCTTTAAAAGCTTTCAGTGTTAGTGATCCTCTCAGTTTATTTCACTCTAAAGTAACTTTCAAATCATAATTAGAAAAAAGAAAAAGTTATCAGCAGACTCCATTCTTCAATCCCTTTGAATTCAATGTGGGTTGATTCATTTGTAATAGTTTCTACCCCCCTTATTTCTCCCCAAGCATACTTACTTGTAACATTCATGGAATTTGCCCCTCTCTTCTAATCAATGTGCTAGCTTATTATGCAAACTCAATGTGATTTACAGACCTACTTTATTAGCTGCTGCATCAGCACACAAGAGCATAGAATTAGACACTAGTGTTCACTGCTGGGGGCAACACAGAGTGTCTACAACTGAGCAGTGGTAGAGAATCAAGTCTCCTTAGCCATCAAGGGCCCCAGGCATCATCTCTGATGCACCATTTTGCAAATAAGTATGTAACATTGGGAGGAAGAAGCTGGTCCCATTATCTGGGATCTAATAGGTCTTTTTGATCCAGTAATCAAGAAACAGATAATGCACCACTGGATTAGTCACAGGTTTGGTAAGAATGGTCTAGCCAGGGCTTTCAAATAGGCTTGTCTCACTTACCAAGGGTAAGACACAGTGGTAATAAGGACAGTACAAGTACTGCTTGAGTTACTGTAACTACATGGCCACATTTTACTGAAATCAAGTATGCAAAGCATTGTGAACACTCAAAATGTGCTTAATTATTATTACTGTTGTTGCTTGGTGTTTTGGAATTTTTTTGCAATAATTGATTCTAATCTAATTGTACTCATTACTGAATTGATTCCCCCCCCTGAATATACCTTCTAATGACTACTCCATTCCTATCATGCCCAAGTTAAAAGCTAAGAAATAACAAACATCTTATTGATGGCAAATCCTATCCACCTTATTGTTAGATTAAGGTACCATAATATGACTTCCAAATAAGAGTGGCAGTCTTTACACACTAATAAACTAGGAGATCTATATGCTGGTCATATTTGTATGCAGTTATTATATTTTGTAATTTTATCAGTTTGATTTCCCTTTAATTGAATTTTGAGTCACTGAAAATGTACATAGATCTCATGTATGAGGGTATTTTTCAGAGTTTAAAGATTGAACATATTGCTCAGAAAGACATATAAGTGCAAACACTGCAAACAGTCATAAACATGGTTAAAATTCATGCATATAATAGCCACTGATGCAAAGGTATGCAAACCCAGTAAGTTTAAGAGTAATGCTTTTCAGATGTCTCAGTTGGAATTGGGGTACTCAGATTTAATTGCCAATTAAGCATTCTACTGTGTTTGAATAAAGAATAGTATAGAAGCTTTTACCAGCTACTTGAAAATTTAAGTCAACATAACTTTCTCTTTGTCTTCCTTACAGACCAAACTGCATTTAATTAGAAATTCTGTTTCATATTCTGTCAAAACAATTCACATACAAATACAATACACAGACACCGAGGAATGTATTTTGGTGTTCTGATACCCTCACTCCTCACTCTAGCTTTGCTCCTGTGAAAAGGTGTTGCCAGAACCCATGCTTCTACTCTCTTTAGAGCCTTAGTATCAGATGCAGTGGTTGGGACAATGACTCGTTCAAGCAGGTCTTCAGCTTTCAGCATAATGCCCTTTCTTGGAAGAAGCATTTTTTTAAAGACAGTTATTTCAGTGTTTCAAATGTTTAGTCTACTAAGGTTCCACGTCATTTTTGAAATCCTTTTACAAATTATTTTAGTTTTACTATTAAATGTGTTTGAAACGACCAATATCTTAAAGCCAACCTCCTTTTAGTATCTAGCTGGACCCCCAATTGTTTACTGGTTGATTCTTGATGTGCTTCCCTACAACAAAGTATATTTGTTGTGCTGAATCTCACATTCCAAATTAATTCTCTCTTCCTGGTCAGTAGGAATTGTTTCAGGTACCCAAAACTGATGAGCATGCTACTGTTCTTTATGGTATTTAAAAAAGAAAGCACCTCAGGATATCTATTGCAAAGTTTCAGTGCTTTACATGAAAGTTTGGTAAACACTAAAGAAATGAACTTTTAGAATTGTGGAAAGAATCACTTTAAAGTACAATAACTTTTGAAATAACTAAGCATGTATACTGGTTTTAGTGACAAGACCAGAAGAGCTCCCATAGTTGTTTTCTAAATGTAGGATTACACAGTACCATATAAAAATGCAGCAATGTGAGTTTAAGCACACATTCAACTACAGTAGAATATGCGTGTTACATTATATTGCTGTGTAAGACACTACTGTCAAATAGGGAGTCAAAACAATTTTGCCAATTCTTACAAAGGACTAGAAACCGACCTTTAAAAAATAGTACCCTTTTAACTATACAATTGTATAATCTAACTGCAATCACAGTGCAATCCATTTTGTCACTTGTGACTCAACTAACCAAGCATGTTTTGGCAAAGTATTTATAATAATTCACACCAAAAATGCATGATGTCAGTCTTTGAAAATCTCCTCTGTTCTTGCTATTTCAGTCCCATAACAGGTCTTTCTGGGGAAATATTGACTACTGTGGATTAGAGGATTTGGGGATTTGGAACAAAGCAGAGACTCATTTCTGAACGTAAGTGTTGTCATCCAGGTAGAAAACAGTGGTGAGTTATCGATTCGCTTTATATTTGGAAGCATCCCTGGGTTCACTGCTAGGGTTGCTCCAGTCATCAGCTTCTGGGGTGGTCTTGTAATGTCGCCAGGCTGACTTATTGAAAACTGGAAGTCTTTCAAATGATTCACTGGAAAGAGCCTAAAGAAAGGGTAAAAAGTAACACGATCAAGTTTCAGGAACAGACTTACAAGGAGGACAAACCTGGAGTTTACATCCAGGATATAATATCCCAATATTTGTTAATTGGCGATGCTGTTTCATTTAGAAACATTTTGCTACCTGCCTTGGAGTTTAATTAAACAAAGGATGAATGAACTTTGCTATGAAAAGGATATTGCATATCTAGTTTCAAGGGTCAAGAATTGTGAAGAAATGTTTAGGTTTTTGACATCAAAGGCAACATACAGCTTTACCTACTGTTGAATAATGCAAGGCCAATTATGTTAAGCGAAAGCCCTCTTTATGACTTCTAATACACATACTCAAAGCATGAAGCACATCAGCTGAGTTCCTAGTTAGCCAGGGGCAGACTTTGGCACCCTGAGGGAAGACTCATTTTGCCCCAACACCAAATATTTCTTATTTTCACAATAATTCATTTTGGACAGTTGTTACTGATTACTGAATATTGCTTTCTGAATTGCGACTTGCAACACACTGTCCCAAGACTCGCCTATCAAAGCACCATCTACAATCAGCTGGTGGCAGAATCACAAACTACTTCCTCACAAGAGCTTGCTGATCGCCACTCTCCTCTCCTTCCCTTAACTTTTCATAAAGTTAGTGCACTTGAGAGCAGGTACAGAACAGAAGGCGGGAAGGGGGGCTCTCAACTTTCTGTTCTGTGCATGCTCTCAAGTCCACTATGACATAGTTGATGCAACTCAATTGCCCTCCTGACTGGGACCTAACTTTGAGTAGGTACCCATATATAAAAAGGTAAAGGTACCCCTGCCCGTACGGGCCAGTCTTGCCAGACTCTAGGGTTGTGTGCTCATCTCACTGTATAGGCTGGGAGCCAGCGCTGTCTGCAGACACTTCCGGGTCACGTGGCCAGCGTGACAAGCTGCATCTGGCGAGCCAGCGCAGCACACGGAACGCCGTTTACCTTCCCGCTAGTAAGCGGTCCCTATTTATCTACTTGCACCCGGGGGTGCTTTCGAACTGCTAGGTTGGCAGGCGCTGGGACCGAGCAGCGGGAGCGCACCCCACCACGGGGATTCGAACCGCCGACCTGATGATCGGCAAGTCCTAGGCGCTGAGGTTTTACCCACAGCGCCACCCGCGTCCCTACCCATATATAGGGTTGGCTTTATTGATGATGAAGATGATGATGATTAGTGCCCCCTTGGCTCGGCACCCTGTATGGGAGAACCACCCACACCGTCCTAAATCTGGCACTGTGTTAGCCAAGAAGCTTTTAGGGTCAGCAGAAGAAAATACAGCTTTGCCAATAACACTCCCTTTAAAGGAGTCATTGTATTTACCTTCAAATAAATTACAGCATCAGTACCTACACCTTCCATTGAGTAAAGTTTGAGATCTCCTTGAAAGTATCTAGCATAAAGACGAGAGATTGGTAGACCATAACCATAGCCAGCCTAAAGAAAAAATGGATAATGTAAGATTTAAAAATGAAACAATTATACTTACAGAATGCCTTTGCTAAAATACTTCTCTCTGGTCTCTAATAACTGAGAATGACACGCCGCTCTGAATGCTGTCAACAAAGTAGCACAAGGGACAAAAGATTTGCCTCCTGTTCTACAGAATAGCATTTAAAGGGCAGCTTTCTTTGTCATTCATTATGTTTCACTGGAGGGCGAAGACTTTTCTTCGATTTCTGAACACATTTCCAGGTTGTTATACTTTTAATGTGTATTGGCTTTAAATATGATTATTTTGCTGCATGTCTGATTTCTCATTTTCTTTAGATTCTATTCTACAGAAAGTGAACCAAAAATATAGTAAATAAATATATATTATAATGCCTTTTTTTTTCCTTTCAAAGTTTAGATTACTTGAACATCAGTAAGCTTTCAGGTCATAGAAAAGTTTGAGAAACAGTGAAAAATCACAATAGTACAAAGCCATTTTGACAACATGCACTAATGAACAGCAAATCTGATTGAAGACTTTAGGAGGATGTGGATTTTGTCTTGCCCCCAAGGATGCAGTTACATTAGCGGAACTGACAGTGATCTATAAGCCACCCAGGCAAGTTGATAGTCTTTCATGAATCTCTACAGTGGCGGTTAGTGCTGCAATATCCCAGTCATTGCTCAGTGGTACTGAGATTCTGATGGTAGTTTATTACTTGAGATTGTTATTCACAGCAGTCTCTACACATAGGAGATGCGGAAAAAGCGAGAGTTGGAACCGCATTCTTTGGTCAGTCTACTCTACTAGATCAATTATTGTTGATAGCATGAAGCAATGAAAGAAAGAAGAAAGTTGTAGAGAAAATAAGACTTGCAATTTTGTCAACAGAAAAAGTATTTCTAGATATATAACATCCTAACTGTGCTCCAAGTATGTTTGATAGAACACAATGCCTTTCAAATCAACGAAAAATAGCTACCATATAGACTACTTGCAAAGGAACTGAAGCAATTATTTTTAAAGGATTCTTTTCTCATAGTATGGTCTGCAAGGCAACTGGGACATGGCCACCTCATGACCTAAAAGTGTGCAGTATATCACAGAGATTCTCCCTCACACCCTCAGCTCATTCATTAGAGCCATCTTCCATCTCTATGCTTGAAGTCAGAGCTGATGAACTTTTGTGATATGACCCCAAATCCATGCCATGTAATTGCACACAAAACTGAAAGGCATCAATCCTTTAATATGGCTCTGTCTTCATTCCAGTACCCAAGAGTGAAACCCTATCAATTTAGGTTTCCAACATAATACAATTGTTTAAATATTGCAATTTAAAAAGTTTCATTTTATTTACCTTTATTACATTGTATTAGTATTCAACTAAATTTAATTCTGAGTATAAAAACTGAAATTAATGAACATGACTAAGTTAGGTCTACTTAACATAGGTAGGTAGGAGTACCACCTACTCCCACCCTTCTGTTCTCTAAGGAGTTCAGGTGCCATGTAAGATTCTCTCTCCCTCCTGCCCCCACCCATTTTATTCTTGAAACAATTCTGAGATATTTGCTTCACTACAAAAGAGTGACTGACCCAAAGTCATTGTAAAGCTTCATGGGATTTTGTTTTTCTAAAAAAGTTAGGTTGCCTTTAAGGCTAGGACTTTATCAAATATCTAACACAATAAAAGAAAGATATGAACACAACAACAAGTAAGTAATAAAAGTCATTCAATCAATCAATCAATCAATCAATCAATATTAAAATACAATACAAAAATACAGCGAAAAGGCATTCCTCGTCCATAAGAACTTTACTTTATTAAACCAAATATTGAAACAAAATCCTGAGGAGTCTCCAACCTTGTGATATGGCAAAACAAGCAACTAAATAAATAATGCTGAAGTATTCTGGAAAGATTTGACTCCTAGCTTTTCTTTTTTACCAATCCCATCATGTCAGAGAATATTTCTCTTCCAACCAGGTCACAAGAAGTAAACCATAGGACAAGCTTTGATTACAGTTCATGGTTTGTCTGGGTAGTGTCAGGACAACAAGCTATAACTTATGTCAGTGCAGCACAGTAGCAGAACAACAGGAGTAAAGTGGCTGTGATTTTCCTTCTGGGAGCCTGCACATTTCTTCATTTGTGCTAAGCTGTTCCACCCTGATTATGTTTCATATCAGAATTTAAACTAACAGAGGACAGCAAGTTAAATATCAACTTTTTATTGTTTAAAAATATGCAGAATCTGTAAATAACAAACTGACGTTTGAGAGTAAGCCATCCCACTATAAATGTATTCAGCGACATCTATCATAGGCGACATCTAGTATACAGTGTATAAAAAAAGGTAAAGGTGTATAGAATCACATAATGCATCAAAAGAAATCATAAATATTCTGCACCTCATAGATGAAGCTATTTTTAGTTGACCATCATTATTATTTCATCTAGGATCTACTACAGATATACTGCATCAGTTGACAATCAAACAATAGCTTGTGTTGACTCCTATGTTTTTCAGACAAAGTTTGTGTCAGGAAAAGGCAAAAATAACATAAAGCTATGATTTTCTGGGAATCATTAGCCTATCATTAGCCTACAGGACAGAACTTACCAAAGGTACAGCTCTTGATGGCTCCAAACTAGGCCTGGGTGCAGTTGAATACATATAGTTAAATAGGCGATCTATTTTTCTCAGTGGCACACCACCACCTTTATCACTTATCTATAGAAGAAAATCAAAGTTTCATTGAGCCAAAATGCCCTCCAAGGACACTGTTTATACTATTAATAATAGAGAAGTAGTTACTTAACACTTGCATAAATACCAAAGGAAGTATCTGTCTGTTCACAAGCAGCATTCACCATGTAAACTATGGGCTGACATCAGATGTATAGAATAGAGCCATAGGGCTCAAAGTAAATTCAGGATCAGCTGTTCCAAATCTAAAAGGTTAGCTCCTCCTTGCTTTAAACTACACCAAAATTAAGTATCCTTAGATTAGTAAACATTCTCCTGACTACAGAGTTGAAAGCACAGAGTTGGAATGAATGATATTGCCCATACAAGAGGTGCCTGCTCAATTCACAGAGTAGCTAAACACTGAGGAAATGTGAAAGTTACTCTGAACTTCTAGTCAGAAGGATTGGAGTGGACAGGATGGATTCCTTTCCGAGAGAAAAAAACACACCACCTCTCTGTAGCCTACTTAATAACTATCTGCAACTAGAGTCATAATAATCTTTGAAGTTCTCTCCCTCTTTGTAAACTAGGCCTCTGACAAAGTAGTTCTAAACATAGCAAACAAACACACAGCTCTTATTCCATTACCACATAAAACCAGTGCTTTGTTCCTGGGGGGACGCAGGAGTACGCATACCCTTAAACATTTTGTGAATCTAAGTTGGGCCTCATTGAGGAACAGTATTTCAATATGAGTAGGAAAATGAGAGTACCCCTAAACATTTTTTTTTTAGGGGAAAAAAAAGCAGTGCATAAAGCTGCTTTTCCCCAAGATGTTACAGCAAAAATTGTTTAGCAAATTTATACCTTTATTGATAGATCTTCTTTACCCAAAGTGACTAAGGTTTTAACTGGTGGATAGCCTTCGCTTTTACCCTCATATAACTCTACTGTAGCTCGCATTGAGTTCTGAAAAAGAAAAAGAAGTGTTAACCAGGCAGAGGGCCTTCTCAGCAGTGGCACCCTCCCATCAGATGTCAGGGAAATAAAGAATTGCACAACTTTTAGAAAACATCTGAAGGGAAGTTTTTTATGTCTGACATTTTGTTATTTTTTGTATTTTGCTGGAAGCTGCCCCGAATGGCTGGGGAAACCCAGCCAGATGGGCAGGGTATAAACAATAGAATTATTATTAACATTTCTGAAGCTTTTAATAAGCATTAAGCAACAATATTAGAAGATGTACAAACCTATGAGACCACTTTTAAATTTCTTTATTAAAAATATATATTAAATTCACATAAAATTTACACATAGGATTAATAAAAAAATAACATTTAACAAAGAAGTTGAGAAATGGTTTTATAGTAAAGCTTCTTGTGGGTAAAGGATCACCAGCATACAAAGCAAGCTGCCCCAACACTACACTGAATGGCAAAACCTACGCTGCATATCAGTGGACTCGCAGAGCCCTGCAATGGCTTCAAAGTGTGTTCTTTTATTGGATATGTTCATTTGAGCTCAGTTGATTAATGTAAAATATAGATAGTAACAATCTGTATTAAGTGGCAGTAACGACAATGTTTGCTAGTATCAGTAACTGTTAAAACAGCCTCATCCCAGCAGACCCTACCTAATATCACACATGGTAACAGTGTATAATAAAGAATATCCTTCCCTATGAACAGATACGCAGTAGGTTTCATATGTAGCCACAGTTGTCACATAAAAATCGACTACTTGGGAGAATAAAACATGCCACCAAAGAACTGTGTCAGTCTTCTATCACTAATTTTACCTGTTTACACCTTCACTTTCTAAAACTTCACCTTCTTTATGAAAGGAGAAGAGACCCATAATGTATTACACAAATTTCCTTTTTTCAATTACAGATTTCGCCTAACACATGAACACTCTGTGGAAGAATACAAGGAAGAATGACATGTTATTCTTCTAAATCAAGGCCATTTGTGCACACGAGGATCACAGGTAACATTTCACACAAAAATGGGCAGATGCATCAATCTTTAAGACTATGCTTGGTCTCAGTATTTTTTCCAGTGCATTCAAAGAGGAGGCAAGCAAAATTAGCCTCCTTCCCATGAGACAATTCTACTTACCTTGAACAATTCAAAAAGCATGTGAAACAGATGTGAGGGTACATAGACTACTTGAATAGGCTTGCCCGGTGCTTTAGCTAGAAAACAGAAACCATTTATATAACGGAAAATTCAATTTATGATGTCTTTTAATTACCATTTTCTAGTATAAGATATTATACTTTTTTATTTTTCTGATTCTTTCTTTTTTTACCTTTCTGATTCCTAGAAATATGAAACACCAAATATGTCAAGCCAGTGCAGAGTTGGTAGTCAAGACAGAACACCTTCAAGAATTCTAGTACAGTGGTACCCCGCAAGACGAACGCCTCGCAAGACGGAAAACCCGTTAGACGAAAGGGTTTTCCGTTTTGGAGGCACTTCGCAAAACGAATTTCCCTATGGGCTTGCTTCGCAAGACGAAAGCCCATAGGGAAATCTCCGGGAACCTCTTTTAAATGCTAGCGGTGGGGAGCAAAGCCTTCCCCCCCCCTCCAGCCTTCAGAAGAGGTCCAGGAAGGCTGACGGGGGCCGAAAGGCTTTGCTCCCCACCGCCAGCATTTTAAAAGCAGTCCGGGATAGCAGGGAAGCGCTTCCCGCTATCCCGGACGGCTTTTGAGGGCAGGAGAGGTCCGCGAAGCCTGGGTGCGCTGATCTCAGCGCGCGCAGGCTTCGGCATGCCGGCAACTCTCCGCAAGCAGCGGCAGTGCTGCCGCTGCTTGCGGAGAGGTCCGCGAAGCCTTGGCCGGACAGCTTTTGAAGGCAGGCGGGGGGGAGCAAAGACTTTTGCCCCCGCCAGCCTTCAGAAGAGGTCCTGGACCTCTTCTGAAGGAGGGCGGGGGGCAAATGTCTTTGTCCCCCCTGCCTGCCTTCCCAGGGGCTTTTAAATCGCCCCGGACAGCGGAGAAGTCCTCCGCTGTCCCGGGGCGATTTTAAAATGCCGCCCGCCAGCATTTTAAGATCGCCCCGGACAGCGGAGAAGCCCTCCGCTGTCCCGGGGTTTTTTAAAATGCTGGGGGTGGGAAGAAAAGCCCTTGTCCCCCCCCCCCCCCAGCCTTCAGAAGAGGTCGGGGGACAGACTGTCCCCGGACCTGGTCTGAAGGCGGTTTCCCTAGGAACGCATTAATTGATTTTCAATGCATTCCTATGGGAAACCGTGCATCGCAAGACGAAAAACTCGCAAGAAGAAAAAACTTGCGGAACGAATTAATTTCGTCTTGTGAGGCACCACTGTATGAACAAACCGAGAATGCTGTCCTATGCAATAGCCTTCACTAGCACACTTAGCTCAGATTTTCCATGTTTAAAATAACTGTGGTGTCATCATATTTAGTTAATTACATTTTGTGGTTTAAGAAGATCATGTGTATCCATGACTGTAGACTCAATTACCAGAATATAAAGCTGCAGATAACAAAATCCACAAATGCAAGAGAGCTTTACACTTGTGTTTCCTGAACTGAAGCTTCCATGTGGCATGGTAAACCATATTTTAATGGGGGGGGGGGGGGGGCTTGGAAAGCAGTTTGTAATATGGTAGAGGGATTTGTCACCAAAAAGCAAAACATTCATTTGGGCATGTTCAATCCTCTAACTGTCCAAAACCTCTTTGGATCTTAAACTCTGAGATGTATTTTTAAAAATCCACCTGCTGCAGTCTTACTAGCTACTTAAAAAAAAAAAAGTGGCCAAAAAAAAGTTGGAAAACAGAATGCAGAGTTTCTTTCCAACTTTCCCTTGCTTGTGCTATACCCATAACTTTGGCACAGCTCTTAAGTCAAAATGAATGTTGTGATTAAATTTTATAAAATAAAATAAAAGATCCTTAGAACACACAAAGCCCAGATAGTTATAAGAATGCTAAAAATCGATGAACTTCAGTATTACCGTTGAATTCTTCAATTTCCAAATCGGGTGATACCAGATAATACTGTTCACACAACATCTTAGCTGTTGCAAAGGCATCTGTGAGTGAATAAAACAAAAACTTATAGAATTATGCAGAAATGTCAATATACTGTACCTCAAGAAGCTATAATTTTTTCTTATTTTTTAGATTTCTTATTTTGGTCCTGTGAGGACCAAACTACATATAAGTAATCAGATCCTCTGACGTAAAAACAGGCTTCTAACTTAAATGGAGAAGCAGGAATGAAGAATGGGGAGTTATACATCCTCCCTCTGTGTTATTTCTCAGATCAAAATTCTGCCCCCAAAGCTACTATTGGCTCCATGAGAGGAAAAATACATGCCCCATTCACCTTAACCACACATTTTTTAAAAACACATTCATTCCACTTTATTTAACCAAGGATAAGTGAACAGCAACATGAACTATTCCCTACGAGAAGTGAGGCTCTACTTTTGCTCTGTAGCTTTAAGTCTTTGTTTTAAAACTACAATAAATTTTATTTTCCTATGTTTTGCCAGTTCTACATAGAAGGCATGCATGTATAAAGCAAAGCATGTAATGTATTCTCTAGATTTAAGGAAGTATTTTCTAATTCAGATCTTTCACCCATTCGCAAAAAGTAATGGTTAACCATGCCATCTATTTTTTTTAAAAAACTACTCCAGCAATTGTTAACAATTTTAGAGACTGTGCACAAAAATGTAATTGGCATCTTTCACTATCCGGAAGTAGAATTTAGGGAGATGATTCGAGAAAGAGAGTTGTATGATATTAAGCATTTCAAGTACAGCTTCATAGTTGACAAACCTATTTGAGCAAGCAAATGCATACCCAGCTTGTTTCCAGCGCACAGTGAATGATAATAATAAAACTGCAAATAATTGGGTTTCTTGGCTCCCATAAATATATCACATTGGAACAAAATATAAATAGAAAATTGAAGTTACTTCAGGAAGATATATTTTCTGTAACTTAACTATGCTATACCTCCATCTAGTGACAAGAAATATCAATACACTACAGAACCAGCTCTCTTCAATACCAATGGGTCTGTGCTATTTATTTGATTTATGTTTTTTAACATAAATAAATAAATAACACGTCTCCTTCTTGACTTTCATGCTCCCTCCCTTTCTGGAACCAATTCTTTCCCTTTGCTTGTTCGTTTTAACCATGATTTAGTGTTGCACCTGCATCACCACTGAATGGGACCCCCAAATTAAACAGAATTTTACGTGAGTTTGCATATCTTGCTTTGGGAGAAGCTGATTACCCTTAACCATGGGTGGCATCAGTGCATATATAAAGCTTACAAGGAAAAGGAGAGGCTGCTGACTGATAGATGAGGGATTTACCATTAGAAATGGTTCAAGGCATTACACATACACCTTGCAATCAAAGTTCCAAAAACAACTTGTGTTTACTCTTACCATCCACTACATCAGCTACATTACACGTAGGATCAATACTTCCAATATGTTTGGGATGAGCAGGATTAGTGACCCCACCAAAAAGTAGTGCTGAAATGAGAGGAAAGGTAGATATTAATTGAAATAATATTTTGTAAACAGTTAAAGGGTAATGGAATCTAATGGCGAGTAACACTTCTTAAAGCCTTTCAAAAGGCAACAAATACTACTGCTGTGCTGCATTTTGATCACAAAAGTTTGCTTTTGATGGGTGTGAGATGGATATAAAAAACCCATCACCACCTAACATAGATAGGCAAGATGTGCATATGGCCATGTTTCCTGGTTCCCTTTTCTTTCATACCGATAAGCAGTCATTATATTTAATTATTTAATTTAATTTAATTTAAAATAAATGTGCAACTTACATTTTTTAATTTTATTTTATTACTGCCACACAGTGTAGCAAAACATAACAAATTGAACTGGTTTCTGGGTCAACAGAGATTATCACCTTGTCCCCACTGCATGAACAAAACTGGAAGAAGGGTGTAAAAGCATTCACAAAACTTGGATCCTTCACTTGGCTCAACTCTAGAAAATACTGACAGTTGCTGCAATCCCAGTCTTGGAAGTGGAGAAAGTTCTAGCAATAATTATTTGGGAACATCTTGCTTAACATTGCTAGCTATACACAGCCAAAGAGAGACAAAGGGTAAAGGAATTATCTGAACATTATGCAGTAAACTGAATGTGAACTGCAGTGTATTTAAGAATACAACAAAATATACAGTCTGGAATGGCAACATGTGCTTTAAAGTTTTCTTGTATATTATTACAAGAAAATCGCTACTCTCTATGTGATGGTCTGCCTCCATCAGACTCATAATTATTTTAGTATTTGGAAGCTTTGCGCAATTCAGCATTTATGGAAGGATATAAAAATTATTAATCTAGCCCCCAAATGCACAACTCTTACCAGGCCTGCTGCAATAGGACCTGTCACTCTTCACTAGCCCTATGTCTCACTAATTTCTGGCTGCCATTTGCTGCCACATGGCTCTAGGGACTGTTCCAGCTAGCTGTATGCATTTCAGATCAAGGCTAGTCATAATTTTCTGCGAGTCCTTCCTCTTCATTTAACCTTCTTGCTTTCCATTTGAAAGCAAAGGAACAGGCTCAGCACTAAGTGGGATAGTGCTGGCTGGTGCTGATGGGAGCTGCAGTCCCAAACAGCAGGAGGGTGCCAGGTTGGCAAAAGCAGGGTCAATTGATTGGAAACATTTACAGCTGTTCAAACATCAGCAAACAAAAGCTATTTGCAATCACCGCAGCAATACTGATAAGGGGAATGATTTGCACAGAATAACTTCAGCAGTTGAGGTCAAGTCCATAATGCATTTGAACAGACTGATATTAAGCAAATGCTACTTTTATAGCTGCAACAAAATGGTTCCTTCTGTGCGTTTGCTAACTAGACTGTGGGTGGGAGTTAGCATAGTCACACTGACAAAACAACGAAGGCTAGATTTCCTTAACTGATAGGCAGTCAGAAGCAACTCATGGTTTCTTTGTTTTTTTCACAGCCTGCTGAGAACTGACTTGGCACTCAGCTCTTGGAGACACCCTGCATGGCACTGCTCTCTGACTGATGCACAGGCTGCAATACTATTTCATGCCAAAGCAAGCACAGACATCCATTTAGTGTCCCTTTCTGACTTCGCCAGATAACGGATGCAGAAACCTGCCTTGTATCATTTTTTTAAAAAATCCATAACCTCAGTTATTTTCTGAGGAAACTGTTTTCCAGACTCCCTCACCCCACCCCAGTGTCAAGAAGCTAATAACAAAATATTCAGGAAAAGCCTGCTTGAGACAGGATGTTTCTTTTTCCCTTGCTCCAACACTGTCTTTCTCCTTATGCCAAATAAAACCCCAGTTCTTTCTCTCATCCCCCACTTATATCTGAGCTCCTTCATACCCAGATCCTTTTAAAAACTTAAGCAGCTCGAATGGCAGAAGAGCATGAAATGCTGCACACAACACGGTGAATGACATAAATTGTGTAAACTTCTTAAGTCTATTTGCTAGCCTAATGTTTGCCTTACAGTAGACAAAGTGGCGTAGTAGTTAGAGAAAGAGGAACTAACATTGGCCCTCCAGATGTTGTTGGTCTCCCATTAGCTTTAACCAGAATATCCAATGGTTAAGGGTGATGGGAGTTAGCTGCCCTTGAGTTAAGAGACATGAGCTCGGACCTTGGAGATCTAGGTTAAAATCCCCACAGGCACAAAGCTCATTGGTTGGGTTTGCCCCGGTCCCATTCTCTCAACCTAAACTATTTCACAGAACTATTGTGAGGATGAAGGAAGGGGTGGGAGGAAGACCAACTTTTGATTAAATGGACAGCAGATACTTACTGTGCTGGTTAATCAGCATGCGGAACGAGATGCGGTTGGTGTAGAACCTATCTAGGAAATACTGGATGTTACTGCTGACAAAAGGGTCAAAGCCATATTTTTCTTTGTATTCAATCACTCCTTGGGCCATGGTAGGAACAACATCATTGTGTCTGTTCCTGACTTTAATTAAGACATCTAAAAAGCTGGAGAGAGAGAGAGAAATCAGAAATAAGATGTGACTGTTAACTACAAAATCTGCATCTTAGATGACACCATTAAAATTCATTCAGAATACAAAACTTTCAGTACCATCACACTGTACTAAAATACTTGGCTGCAGATGAATATTAGATTGGCTATTTCATATCATCATTTGAACATCTGCCTTCCTCACCTCTGCAACTCATGGCCTCAATCTCCCGTCCACTTTCCTTCCAATCTGCCCTTTTTCAAGATCATCTCTTGCATTCATATTCTTTTGAACTATTCCCTGTTCCAACCTGCATTAGGCCCCTATGCTTTTCTGGGTTTTAAGGCCTTCTCATTCCCCTTTACCTACTTCTTTCTTAAGCCCTTCTGCAGACAGACTTTTCATCTGCCCCGCCCCTCTATAGCATTAGGACAGTTCATCCAATCACTACCCAGAGCCTTTACCACAATATACCTTAGTACATCACATTGCAGATAACATGCCAGAAAGTATTCTGTATTCCAATAATGCCAATCTGTTCATCAAGACCTGTTTAGAGCCACATGTGCATATTTTAAATTGTGCCGCTGCTAAATGTTTTGCTCATGCAAGACAAAACAAAATAAAATAGCTATTCATGCCTCATAGTTGCACCACCAACATTCTTCACTTTGTGTAAGGGGCTGGAAAAATGAGAGAGAGATGCTTCAAAACATGTAATCTGATTAAACCTCCCATATCCAGAAGGACTCCAAAAGAGCAGCTGCTGAAGTTTGACTGTTTCCAAATTTGGCAGCATCCATTACAATAAAGTTATGATGGTTATGTTTAAGAGCAAGGGACAAATGAAGCATGAATTTCTCTTAACATCATTATAGTTGGGGACCCTCTTCATTTTCTTGAAACTATTGGAGGCCATCAAGTTTGGGTTTGTTACAGAAGTAATTCTGCCTGATCTTCTATACCAACTAATCTTACACTAGTAGGCTGGGCCCCACAAGTGCATCACACTCTGCAGTGCTGTGCAGTGGGTATGGAACTAGAGTGGTCCAGGTCAGGGTGGATTCAAATCCCTGGTTGGTCATAAATGCTACTTAGCGGCTTGGAATAGTCATACACTCTCAGACTAATTACACTGCTAATTACACCTCATAAATCTACCTTTCATTTTCAGAGCTAACCATGGCTAGCAATCTTTCTGCCCCACTAATGCTTGCTAATCACCATTAGCTCAAATCATCTACTTCTAAACACGACAACAAACTGTGGTTTGGCTTTAACCATGACTAGTGAAAATACTAGTGCAGACAATATAGTTAGCTTTGAAAATGGAAGGTGGTATACAAATAACAGGCAAAAATGAGAGGCCTGCAGTAAGGGATACTAGGCAGTGTTAGGATTTTGCACTGGGCTTTTGAAGCTCTACATTTGATTTCTAAATAGATGGTGACTGTCAAATAAATAACACTTATTTGTGCCATAAAAGCGGATGAAAGACTAAATATACTGGATAAACATTAACTACTGTTTATCTACAACCCTAAAGCAATTGTTTGAGCTGTAACTAACTGAACACAAACAGCTGAAAACAAAACACCAGTTGATATTTGAAGCATCAGAAATTCACGTTTTCTTCCACTTTTATAATTGACAACACAACTATTTACTTAACATGATAAATGCATAAAAAAGAATAACAAAAGGAGAGAGTTGTGTTCAATTCCATCTATAATACTAAGCCAACCTTTTTATAGGTTACATAAAAAAGAACAGAAGGACACTATTTTACATATTAAATTGATCACAGTAGAACACACATAGCTCATTTAGGGAGGAAATACATAGAACATTAGGCTGTCTATATAAAGATAGCAGGTGATCAATTAGTAAAAACTAGCATGGAACTCTTTCAAGAAGAAGGGATCTGAAAACAGAAACATGCTGTTTCCAAGTACCATAAAAATGTTCAATTTTTTAAAGTTAATGTGCATACAAGCATATTTAACTGCTATTACTACTTAAGGTTCCATACAAATATACCTGTAAACAGCAGCAGGTGCAAGTTTTATTTATTTCTTCCTCCCACCAGCACCTTAAAGGTCAAACACATAGCTTGTGAATCCAGTGCTGATTGCCTTTTCATCTTCATAACCCCCCCCCACTCCCCCCCCCCAGTTGAATCAGGTGGGCTGTCTGCTTTAGTTTCTTAAGTGCTTTCCATGTTTATAGAGTCAAACTTTTGTTTCCCACTTTTTGCACTTATGGAGTGTCAAATTCACACTGTTCAAACAGCTGTTTTACATTTCAAAATAATACTCAGGTGACAAGGGTTGGATCCATGAGCCAGCCAACCAGCACTGTGCATAGCCCTGCTCCAAGGACATTGGAAAATGTCTTCCGGACTGAAAGAAGTGTCAATTAGCATTGCACAAATCCAACTTGTGTTACAAACTAGAAAACAAGTTTCATCCAAAACTAATCCAGGGCAGAAGACTAAACATCTAGCCAACATGTGGTACACACACTACCATAGTGGACTCACATCTAAAACTATCTATGGCTGTACACACCCCAACATTCATTTAGCACTGGTACTGTTAGAAGTTGTACGACACAGATTATAAAACTACTGAAGGTTTGGCTGTTCATCTAATCCATAATTAAGGTGAAGGGGGACAAGAGGAATTAATGAGCACATAATGATAAAAAAAGTAGGGAGTATTAAATAGGAATCACATTTTACTATACAGTGGTACCTTGGGTTACATACGCTTCAGGTTAGATACGCTTCAGGTTACAGACTCCGCTAACCCAGAAATAGTGCTTCAGGTTAAGAACTTTGCTTCAGGATGAGAACAGAAATCGTGCTCTGGTGGCGTGGCAGCAGCAGGAGGCCCCATTAGCTAAAGTGGTGCTTCAGGTTAAGAACAGTTTCAGGTAAAGTACGGACCTCTGGAACGAATTAAGTACTTAACCCAAGGTACCACTGTACTCTCAAATACCCAAGACAGTAATAATAAACACAAGATTCATTGCTTGTGCCACACAATCCAGTCCTTGGCTAAGCAAGCAGCATTAGAATCTCTGCCTTTTTCTTTTCAACAGGAACCACATTTGAAAGCGGGGCAGATTGTGTGCTATGTCTTTCTTTCCTCTTCCTGTTACCAAGGAAAAACAGGAAGGTGCAAAAAATCCAAATCTGTACAAATCTGCTTAAATTCATAGGTCTTCTCAGCAAGAATACCTGAAATCTAGCCTCCCAAGTGAAGCAGAATCGTTTCCTTTTGCAGGTCCAACTTGGCAGTGCTACCCTCATTTCCAATAATTACAAGTTTGAATATTCTAGTGACAATACTTAATATTTGGCAAGGGGGGTTGGAATATGCTTGAGTCTATTATCTAAGTTACCTCCATTAACTATGCAAATTCCCCACACATTTTTACCAGTTTCCCCCATTTTTCTTGTATCGGGAAGTTTTGCTAGTCTAGAGAGCTGCCATGATGTAAATATAACCTTTCCTATCAAGTAATAAAATCATGTCCATTTTCCTTGCAGGTACTTTTCTAACATACATTTCTGATTGTGAAAGAGTGCTCCTTTTTAAAAGGTATCTTACTTGCCATTTTCGTGTCTAATCAGCAATGCTTAAGTACCTCCGCAAATTCCTCATGCAGTTTTCAAATGATCCATTACTCTAAAAATAATAACTGAGAAATCTGAACAGTAACAACCTAATCCCAAACCTCAAAACCTTCAAATTGCACAAGGAGGGTTTTAACCTACTCACCTGGCTTGCTGATTGGACAAGCACTCCTTCTTGAAAATTATTTAATGCTTAAAAGCTTCAGCTAGATTAGATCCTGCTGATTCTATGAGGATCTGAGAGTTAAGGCCAGGAGAAGTCCATTTCTCTACTTCACTGCTTCAAATGAAAAAAGAATTCCCTTTTTTGTTCATGAGATCTAAGTATTAAAGGGCATCCTACTCCTCTAACATGTAGAGAAGTGGCAAATAAAGATACAATATAAAGAAATAAAGTTTGCTTTCTTGATTTTTGCTCTGTATTATATAGACTACCTTCTAAGAAGGGCTCTTTTAGTAGAGGAAAAAATGGGTTTATTTTTAGGACTCCATTTCAACTTCAAGTATCATCAATGCGAATTTGTGCCATTTTATTCCTGCATGTCCGCATATGATCCACCTGGGTGCCACACTGTCTCTAAACATAACCTTATTGTTTACCTTGACCTTTTGGTTATTTTGTGAACCATACCTGTCCAAATAAATGACAGGGATGACTTTGAAGTTCATCATATCTGATGTTAGATGACACAGAAGAAAACAAAATATTATTTGTGAACTATATATACTCTGAAATATGGATTCTGCACAGTGCCAGATTTACATATAAGCTAAACAAGCTATAGCCTAGTGCCTCACTCTCTTGGGGGCCCCAAAAAAAAAATCAAAGGGAAAAAAATCTGGATGTACATTTCCAAAATGTAAGATAAAAAACAAATAAAATAAAACCTACATACAGCAACAGTGTTTTGTGTTGTGTAGTCTCCTATGATGTAAACAATGGGCCCCGTCTGCTAGCCTGCTCCCTGAAATATCACTGGTTTGCTCATTTCTATATAGTGTGCCTACATTCTGCATGGACTGGTTGCACGGCAATATGTGCAAATGGCTTTAGATACCTATTAGGTCCATAAATCACCATATAGCATATATTCAACACAAAAAACAGTGACAATTTGTTGTTGACAAAGGACAGCTGGACATATAAAGGGCCTCATTACCTTCAGTAGCTTAGGGCCTCATCAAACCTAAATCCAGCCCAGATTCTGCACTTGTTCAGAGCCCCAAAGCTAATACTCTTATCATCTCCACAAAATAAAACCAATATTTTCCACTGCTTTTCAAAGACACAAATCCATTTCTTATGGGACTGATGGTGTTATCTAATTTATCACAGGAAATACACTCTCCCTCTCTCTTAAAGTCACTTTGCCAATTTAGCTGTACAAGCAATTGCAGAAGATGACTTCCAAGATGCATCCGGCTGAATATACAGTGCATTTCCTTTAGAAACAATGGCAGCATTTTTCTCTTTTTTTTTATTAAGAGGAGGTTACAACTTAACATTTCGCCTTCACCTTAAACTATAGCAGGCTGGAAATAACAAACAGATACCTGATCAGTTCATTAGTATATACAATACAGCATTATTAAGAAATTAAAAGTCTTTTTCAACATAGTTGAAAAAGCAAACTTTGTGAACTAAAATTCTGATTTCATCTACATTGCGGCAGAAGATCATTATACTGTTTCCACAGAGTTGATTTGTTTGAAACAGCAGTCACTTACTTATCTAAAACATGTGGATCTTCAGGACTTTTATTTTCATATTCTAAAAGTTCAAGAAAACTCTGCATATACCTGAAACACATAGGAAGAGTAAAATTAACGTAAAACCACCTAGCGAAAAAGCAAGAGATAAGCTAGAATCTTAACTAATAATGACTTGAAACACTGGAAGGCATTAGAACCTACAAAAATTGTCAACTAAAGAATGCTATGTTAAAATGTCTTTGAAATATGATGCAGATATTGTAAATTTTGTCCAGCAAAAATTAAGTAAATTAAAGGATTACTATTTAAATACTTGAACCAACTGATTCAGATTTCAATTTATTCACTTGTACTTAAAAGTATTTTAGACATAGACCTGACACCAGAAACAATTTGAAAGTGGAAAACTGTAGAGTTATTTATAACATATGCACTGTGTAGAAAACAACTATTTACAACTGTAGATATTGTTTCATATAACAGGAAATTCTACAATTAATGCAAATCTTCTAAACCTGGAACGGTCCTCCAAGTCCCATCTCTCCTCTTTTATCAGAGCTTTGAAACTTACTGTTTTGCAGGACTTTTTATAATTGACTTCTGCTGCTTTTATCCTAGATTCTTTGGGTTTGCAAGACATATTTTATCTTACTTTTAAGATTTGATTTTGTAAGCCACTGTTGCTACAAAACAAAAAATCTATTAAAGCAATAAAAATAAGCTTATAATTTCCCATTCTTCTCAGTACAGTAAAGGGAAAACATTTTACATATTTTTATAGCATCTCTGCAAGAGAACATATCCCATTTAAGAAACAGACCAGGTCTAGCATCAAACTAACCTCAAATGCACTAGGTTTTCAGCGCATGACTTTTAATACCGTCTCTAACCAAAAAGAAGCATTGGTATAATCCTATCTATACATGTCTACTTAGAAGAAAGTTCCATCAAGTTTAGTGAAACTTACTTTCAGTTAAATGTGCATAGGACTGGTGCCTAAGTAGGTGAAACCTACTTAGGGATTAAATTTGTTCACATTAATCCCCATTAACGTCTCACCCATTTCTCCCTTCTCTCCCCAGAGTCTTTTAGATGTAGCTTATTAACAACACTTCCCCCTGCCACCATAGGTCTTCTTCATGGCCCAAAGAACTTCATGTACTGCAAAAACAACTTACTCAAAAATGTTCTTATACACGCACACACCAAATTTAAATTTATTCTTAAGGATGTCATTTTTGCTATCCCAGAACAACTCGTGAAAGCGGAGGTGGAACATGTGAATTGAGAGACAGGAAGAGGATTTGGAGCATGCAGATGGAGGGAAGAGAAATTAGAGCTTGTGGGTAAGGATGAAGTGGAATGTACAAGGTAGAGGAAGAGCCCAGGTATGTAGAATATGGAGCAGAAACCCAACCATTGAATTCTTATATGTAAGCTTGCTACAGTTGCCTGAGCTGGACAGCTAGATTATTTTGCTTGTAAAATTCACCATGTTTGGTTCATGTAGCTTTGTTGCCTGTTCTTTATACCTACCAGCTTTGGACTAGCTTAACTGAAGGTCTATTCAGCAAGTTGTCCGGCAGCAAGTTGACTTCTCTCATAGTGTTAGCAAGCCGCACAGGAAGTTCTTTCCGCAGGAACATATATGATGTTTTCTCACATGCATTATCACGTCCTATGGTTGAAAAGACAAACAGAATTTAGTTCCCCCACTCCCTCATTCTTCAGACATTCTTAGAAAATGTAAACATGATGTAAAGGGAAAAAAATCCTTTATTTAGCCAGACGCTAGGTTTTGAGTGCAAGTTTCCTTCCTGAATTCAATACACAAACTACTTAACACCCACAGTAACTGCCAACACCAGCCTGATTGCACTAATCAAAGTGCATACTTGTATCTATCTGCTTATTATTTACCTAACTGTAAGCTAAACCATGGCAAAAGACCTAAAGATGGAAGCACATTTAGCAGTCATATATAAATCTTTTCAAAATACTTTTGCATCTAGCACATAAGTAAACTGAGTAACGAGATTGAATCCAATACTTTGGATTAATGTTCTTTTTTTAAAGGGGGGTTCTAAATGATGCATTAGTATTTTTATTATTCTTAAACATTTATTTGATTCAATTGTCTTTGGTATTTGGATCATTTTAGGAAGAGGCAGACCTATCTTTTTCCACTCACCTTTCTAACACAATGGTGGGTTGGTGTCACAATATATGTGTCTGTATATGTATGTCTGCATGCTCTGCTGTAGAATAGATGTTTTGTGCTGAGTTCGAGGGTGAGCATGGCAGAGAAAAGAAACACTGGGCACTGTCCTGGTACGTTTAGGCACACTGGTCCAATTAAAATGTATGAAACTGATGGGCTTAACTGTGACCTTTATGCTCACTGTTTTTAATGGGACTTTGGTGTGCTCGGCTTTGACCTCATTGCACCCTTACAATACAATCCTATACAGACCTACTCATAAGTGGAGCTTATGCTCCAATAGGTGAGACGAGATTGCAGCCTTCAATCTATAAACAGTTTCAAATTAGCAGAAAGTTGGTAAAGGTTTATTCATTGTTACTTAGCAGAGCAACTTGGATGTTCTAGACAGTAGCCAACAGCCAGACATCAAGGCTTCAGACTAGAGACTATACATATTTTCATTCCTCTCACCCCCTCCCTAAGAGTAGACAACTCCACAGTAATATTCAAAAAGGCCAGGTAAACTCACAGACCTGTGTTTTACCTGTAATGAGCTGTCAGTATTCCACTTTAGGCAAG
This sequence comes from Podarcis muralis, assembly GCF_964188315.1. Taxonomy (NCBI): domain Eukaryota; kingdom Metazoa; phylum Chordata; class Lepidosauria; order Squamata; family Lacertidae; genus Podarcis; species Podarcis muralis. The sequence continues at coordinate 64,107,662 of NC_135658.1, forward strand.
AGAAAGATTGCAAATGTGTTAGTCATGGTCACAAAAGACAACCGCCTGCAAAATGAACAAGTGCTGCAAGGTACTGATTAAGTTATGTTCATGCAGCCCAGGAAATAATGTTAAAAGCATTGCTATGCATATAATAACTAAGATTTGCAATTTGAAAAATCCTTAAGTGTAGTGCAACTGGCACAATCAAGGTCATACTTTTTAAGGCAGTCCCATTATAATCAGTTCAACAGCACATCATTCAGCATCTATTCGCAGATAATGTACATTGGCAGGATACAGCCCAATCAGATTCCACCCCTCCCTTAAGTACTTAGTTTTTCTCACTCCTTTAAGGCACGCCTGACAATGGCTTGTTATAGCTTAGTAATTTTTTGTTTTAGATATGATCCTGCAAGTATTTATCGATGTATGTCTTTGCCTGTTCATCTGCATGCATGTACTTTTTTTGGTAGATGTATTTTTGTCAAGAATTGGAAAATGACAGCCATTATCTGTCACATAATTAATCTGTAAAAACTGTTTAGGACCACTAGAACAATCTGCAATCATTTATTTTTGCTTTACTAGCACAACTGACTTGGGACTCAACCAGCTATTCATCTGGTTAGACTGACCATTTCTGGCTACCACAAAGTGTCAAATTTTCATTCTACTTATTATTACAATGCATAGGTTAGTCAGAAGATGCTGATTCTTCTCTACCTGAATTTCAAGTCTTCCAAACTTCAAGAAGTAATCTACCACCACCAAGGCAAAATCACTGTTGATGACACAAGAGACACTGGCACCGAATCATCAAGGTTGGCTCAGACTGTGTGCGCATCACAAACAATATCCATTAATATCTGCTGGCAACCACTACTCTCTATAATAGCCAGGAAAGGTCTCATGGAATCACTTGCAAAAGTGAATCTCCCCTTGCTTCCTTAACTGTCTAAAAGCATCACACCAGTACCAATGTTAAGGGCAGTTAATGCTAACCTGTCTTCCCTCTTAACAAGGATTTGAACCCATGGATTAAAACCGGTTACCAAACCCTTGTTAAGAGGGAACTAGTTAATACTAATGTAATGCTCTGCTGTTGTTAGGATCCATGGGGAAATATAGGGGGACTTTGCACCTGAAAGGAGCTATATGACCCCTTCTACTTCTACTTAATTTCACCGTGGTTAAGTGATCCAAGCTGATAAGCCTGCACTAGTCCAAAGTGATTAAGACAACACTAAAACACTGGTATAAAAAAGGAAGATTGTTGAGCAAATTATTCTAGTTACAGATGTATTCTAGTTACATAAGCCTTATTTTTATTTATTTTGTTTACCTTTTCTATTTGGTCTGTGCTATAGAGTTCTGCACAACTTTAAACGGAACTGCTCTCAAGAACATATGAGCTTAACATAATAGTTAGTGACTTATAGGTAGACTCCTAACTGAAATAAACAGGGTCAAAAATAGCCCCCAGCTGAACTCTATTAAACAGCCAGTTTACACCCTTCAATGTAAGAACTTATGCCCTGTAGTTACAGATTCAGTTAACCAGTTGCAGGTGGTTTGTTTTTTTAAGCTGTTCAAAAAGAAACCAAGTAAAAATATAACCTATAGTAACCTGGAGCAAGAAATGAGATGGCCCAACATTTCTGTCCCATCTGCCTTCCCACTAAGCAGTACACACCTGGATGGAAAGTTATCTACCATTCTGCATGTACTTGAGGCTTAACTACATGTTATCAATGAGATCCATGACTGCATCTTCCAATACAGGTACTGTTGTTTTTACTCTGAAGGAGCCGTGGAGGGAAGCCTTCAAATGGGAACATAGCAACTTCAGAGGAGGGAGCAAAATTTTAAATCAGGAAAACTGTGTAAGGGAAAGAAAAAAATCACTCCCTTACCTCTCTGATCGAACTCTGCCCCAGATAAAAGTAAAAATAAAGAAGTTCAGCGATCCAGTCACAGAGATCCTTCTTAATGTGTAACTTATTTCTAACAATAAATTGTCTCACATGCTTCTTTATAAAGAGTCTGCATTATTTTTCCACCTTTGGCCCTCCAGATGTTGCTGGCCTACAACTTCCATCATGCTTGCTGAGGCTGAGGGGAGTTGTGGTTCAGAAACATCTAGGGCCAAAGGCTTTCCATACCTGCTTTATAGGTCAGCCTATGTGCCCCTCTTGCCCAGTAATGCTGTCTACTCCAGCCATCACCAACCAGGTGTCCTCCAGATGTTTTAGAACTGCATGCAGCTGTACTAGCAGGGGCCGAGATGGGAAACCATGGTTTTGCTTGTTTTCATATCTAGTTCAAACCTGCCCCAGTCAACTAAGCATGGTTTCTTTAAGGCCAACACAGTTGGACCCATAGTTTTAAAGGTTGTGAATCTCAGCTTGCATTAATCATTATGTTCAAACTCTACCTGGCTTAATGCTTATGTTTTTTATTGCTCCACTTCAAGTCACCCCCTGGCCTGGTTACGGACACACAAGGGGAAGGGTAGCTGAAAAACAAAAGTGTTTATGCAGCCAAGAGTCTCCAGCTGACACTTTCATACACCTCCCCATTCCTCCTTACTCAGCCTGGAAACAGGTTCTTTTCCCTGCCCACCTCCTTGCTGACAAGCTCTCAGAGAAGATTAGATCTTTTCAAGCTACTAAACTCCGGCTTTTCTAAATCATTGGTGCGTTGTTAAATTTACTCATATCCTAAGACCTTTGTGACAACAATTACAGGACTGATGTTGCAACAAAAAATAGCAAAACATGCAGAAATAAAGAGGTCACTGCTCTATGGCTACTAGAGTTGAATAGTTTTAAGAGTTTAATCTAGATAATACTATTAGTCTAGATCAGGCTTCCTCAAACTCGGCCCTCCAGATGTTTTGAGACTACAGTTCCCATCATCCCTGACCACTAGTCCTGCTAGCTAGGGATCATGGGAGTTGTAGGCCAAAAACATCTGGAGGGCTGAGTTTGAGGAAGCCTGATCTAGATAATACTATTGAAAAACATATGATAAAAAAATAAAACTTCAGTGCTGACTTTGGGAACTAAAACTGCTAGCAATTGCTTTTAGCGATTCTCACATATATAAGTAGCACTGTAGACAGGGTTTGGCATCTATATTATAAGAGGGTACAAACAGATCGCTGTGGAAATTACTTGTTTCCTACTACTCTCTCTTTTGCCATCATATCTTTCTATAGGCAAGAAGAACATGAAGTCCAAGTCCTTACCCCATAATTAATAGAAGAGAATAGCATTAAAATTCTTCTTATTCACAAGGCTTGAGTTTTGCTTTTGTCTAGTTACCCAACACTCTCTTGGAATATTTAACCAAGCTCCTACTGATTTTAATGTACATGAACAGCATCCTTGAACTTTCTGCCCTTCCCAGAACTTATAAAGATGTAAAATTCTGCCACACAACGAATGTGTGCATATGTAAAAAACACATTCTTTATAGCCAACACTAATGTCATCAGAAGTAAAAAAAAAGGAAGGAAAGCATTTTTACTCACACATACATGTTTATTGCTTGACAACTAAACGCAAAACATGCCTACAATCGTGAATATTTTTCACAAAGAATTCATTCATGTGACAAGGTGTTCAAGAGATTACTGTCATATAAAACAAGCAAGTCACAGTAACAGGACAATATAAACTGTCAGTTTTATACTTAAATCCATTTTATAATTTTTGATTAAAAAACAAATGTAAAGCAATTTGATGTTCTTGTGAGAACTGATCTTCCATAATTAATGTGTTTAATTCAAAGCTACTAACCACATCAAGACAAGTATAGACAGTGCATTCTTCAACCTCTCTTACATAAATATGTTCACATTTTCAGTTTCACTTATGGTTTATCTGTTTTTCAAACTCACAGTAGATCCACTAAAATCCATGGGTTTGCTCTAATTAATATTGGCTATCTCACCATACGTTTTAAGTAAAGCTAAACAGGCCAGTTTAAAATATTATAAATCAAGCAGCCAATTATGTTTGTTAATTTGCAAAGCTTTCTTAATTTATGATCCATAATGAATAAGGAGAACAGTTATGAGCATTGGACAAAGATTGTTCAGTTACGATACTTGTCAAGGGCACATGAAAAGGAACAAATATCAGTAAAAATGCTTATATTATCTTTCAAAAGTACATGTGAAACTATACAACAGTAGTTACGTGGAATGTATGCCAAACATTACAATAATGCATGTTGCACATGACAAGACAAATGAAACATGTTAATTCCTTTATCTTAACACATCTTGAAGAAGGTAAATAGCAATGAGGATTAAGACACTAATAAAATGATCCAGCCCAGTTTTAAGCGTGCTAAAGCCCATTGATTTAAATGGACTAAGACTGACCTATCTCTGGACTGTTTGTTTTCAGCACCAATAGGTAAAAAAGTAGCATATGCATTTAAATACTTTTCTGCTTCTATGTATCCAGTGATCTGCTGCATTAACCAGCCAGTGAATAAAAACCACTTCACAAACATTACATTTTAAAGAGATAGTTAAAACACTGAATGTATGCACATAACTAATGTATCTTTAAAAATTCATTAATTATATAGAATGTTTGCCTATTCAAGTTCTCATGACAGCACTTAATGATTGAATGACCCACTAGTTGAGGGAGAGGAATCCTTGCACTGATGGAACAATCTGCTTATCACTACATTGAAAACAACTCAATGATATCATTAGCAATGAAGTATTCACATATGTTGTTAAAAGTACAAGCAAAATATTTGTGAGTTTTTTCAGATGTCCTGCACAAACTGGTTATCTCAGGAGAACTGTGGACTGATTTTCTCCCATAGCTTTAGAAGAAAACTAACAGAACTAAAATCATCGAAGACTAGTTTGAGGGTAACAGCTGAAATTGACAGAACAGAACAAGTCCCAGTATAGGGCAAAGGTAGATGTAATGATAAATGTGTCTTGGCATTTAACATGCACTTTACCAAAAGTGCAAATATAAGTTCAAGGGGGGAGTGGCTTATAATTATTGGAGCCTCAGAGGGTGGGGGGATATAACCCTTCTCCTGCTGTGATAATGACAAAAAAACCTCTCCTCTGCAATTTACATAGGGCAGTGGTTTTCAACCAGTGTGCCATGGCACCCTGGGATGCCTTGAATGATGGTCAGCGGTGACATGGGCAACACTGGCCTCTATCCCTCTTTCCTTCCCTCCCTTCTCTGATGTTCTTTCGCATCTCTGCCTCCCAAAGGCTTCACAGCTGTTTATTGCAGTAGCCCTGACTACAAGCTCTGCAGGCAAATGATGCCTCTGGGGCTGGTCAGGGGGTGCTGGTTGCCAGAAGTTGAGGTGGCCTTAGAGTAAGCAAGCAAGTGGGTGAGGGGGCCCAGCCAGCCAGTCCACTAGACCTTGCTTCTGGGAATGAACGGACAAGCCCCATGCCCCTGTGGGGCAGTGTGAAGTCACCTCTTTTTGGAGCGGGGGGGCAACTTCTCTGAGGGACGGCAGCAGCGGCTGTCCAGAGGACTCCCAAGGTGAAGGGAGAGGTGAGGAGGCTGAGGGAACACTACACAAGGGAGGGTGTCCTAAAAAGGGTGTGAGGCTGCCAGCTCTACAGGCAATGGGTAACATAACTGGGCTCCTGAGCTCCACAGTTGTGCTGCAGAAAGAATGTAGTTGGTCAAGGGAGCCGGGGATTCAAAAAGGTTGAAAACCTCTAGCACAGGAAGAAAATTGCTACTGGCTTCTGCAGTCTAACAGGTAGTATTTTGGTGTCTCACTTAATCATTTAATCTGAATTTGTGAGAGGAAATGTATGCGAGCCCTATTGAAATTAACATATACTGTATTGTGAAGTAGGTAAATTATACCAAATGCAATTCATTAACACCGCCATGCTGAAATCCCACTGACTTCCAAGGGGGAAGTGATTACTGTCAAAGCATTCTGAAAACTACTGGGCATCATCTCATGAGACTATTACTAAGGCAGAAAACAGATTGGCACAGTTGCTGGCAAAATCCAAAGAAAAATGGTTACATAAGAGACCTCTATTCTGTCTGCCAATTTGTTACAAAGCAGATTTTAAAGGGAAGGAAAACAACTACTTAGTTCAGTTTATCTCTGCTGAAAACAAGAAACTGCATGAGAGCATGCACCTAATCTTACATGTATAACCTCTGCTCAGTGATCTTGAAAAAGGACAAATCCCAGGCAATAACCCAGGGAGGAAATTCCTTCCAATACTCGAGGGGACTAAATCTAACTGCATCAATAATAATCGCCCAATACAAAAATTGCTATTATCCAAGAAACCTTTTTAAAATATTAAGTTATGCAAATATATAATTGAGCCTGCTAAAAATTGTGAATGAGCATTAATATATTTTGAAACAAATAAACAAGATACAATGTATCTTCTTCATCCACACCCCATTAGCTAGAAACAGGCCTTCCAGTTCAATGTTTATCTGTGCTATTTTTCAGTCTTAGGCTGGGATCCAAAGACCCACGTGGGAAGCTTCCAGTTGTGCTACAAGGTCACCAAGTACTACCTTTCTAAGCAATGCCTTTCTATCTCAGAAGCTTGGGCAAACTTCAAGAGTGAATTTCAGTGCAGTTTGAGGAGCAGCAAGTAAGAAAATCAAACAGGGAAGCCTAGACAATACAGCTATCTAAGAGGCTCCTTGAATTCTAAACCTTTCATTTAAAATTCCAACTTCCCTGTTAATATAGCATTAATAATTAAAGTGAGTTAAAATAGTAACAGCAAAGCCCAGCAAAATGAGAAGCAGCAAGATATATTTAGAAAATGTTTTTGCAGTCACCTTTCTTATCTCCAATAAATGTTTAACTGAACACTTAATAAAACTAGAGAAGGAAGTCCAAGCCCTAAGTGACATGACTTCAATATTTTCCCAGAAGTTTAAAAAAATAATTTGGAAAGGTTGGCTGGCTGATTTTTTATGGCAACTTAGATGTAATATTATGTAACATAATTTTCAACTTAGTCTGCTCTTCTGACATTTTATGAGTGTTTTAAATGTAATCTGCCCAAAGCCCTAAGGATGAAATATTCAAGTTTTTTGTTTTGGTTTGAAAAAATATAGTGCGTATATTTTCTTTTTTTTTTGTATTTAAATCTGAGTGGGGAGCATTTTTCCAGTCCAAGGGCTGCATTTCCCCTTGGACAATCATTCAGGGACCATATGCCAACAGCGAGTGTGGCCAAAGTGGGCAAACACACTTGCTGTCACGCACACCAATAGAAGCTTTTGTTTCAAGCCTAAAACCTGCAAGTGAGGAGGTGATACTGAGGGCTAGGCAGGAAGGTCCAACCGGCTGCATCTGGCCCATTAGCAACCAGTCTGCCACATCTAATTTAATGGTTAATTAAGTAAACAGAAGCTCAGTGGTTAAATTTTGCAGAATTACAGGCCACAGGTGTTGCTGCATCTATGTTTATCTCAATTTTTAATCAAAATTTTTCAGTATACAAGGGGCTTAAGTGCTACTGACACTGATCTGAGGAATTATTTAAAATTACATTTATTACAGAATGATCCTGAATAACAATTTTATCTAGTTACTAACTTGCCTCCTTCCCATGCTTTCAAAGTTTAGGAACTCAAAAGGGGCATATGACAAGTTAATGTTCAAATAACCTAATCTAATCTTTAGATTGTGTTAGCACTAGAATGTTAGAACTTGAAGCCTTTACAAACAGTTTTCACTATCTTTTTGCCATAATTGCACCCAATTTAGATAATGAAAACAGACCACACTTGGATTTCAAATTTTAAAGGATTTCAAAGGAAAGGACCACTATGACGATCAACATTAATGTAATGTTTTAGGTCATAAAATATGTATTTTAGATGGTTTTGTCCTTTACTTAAATGCATTTACACTAAACATAAAATCAAAATATACTTGATGCCCCCACCATTTATTATTTTCATCAACACGCACATAAAAATGCCTAATAAATACAAACACAATTCAGCATTCCTTATGGACCATACAAATCTAAGTCATTGCAAACTATATAAATACAGATAAGCATCTTGCTTCATATGTGATTAATAAATTTCTTTGTGAGCATTGCACACTGCTTTCATCACAAACATTTTAAAAAGCAATTATCGTTCCATGAATTGATTCTCAACTGCAGTTCCTGCACAAAAACATACAGAATACCTAAGTCTGGTTCTAGATCATATGAAATCACTGTGTCAATATGCCTACAAGTGGCCCCATTTTCCTCCAAAAATCAAAACCAGAACAAGACATATTTGCTAGCTCCAAATATTTTATGCACATGACTCAAAACTGATTACTCAGAATTTGTTATCCTGTTATTTATTTATCTTCAAATTACATTCTGCACTGGGAAATATGCATGTGACCCACATGAAGGGATATTTAACACCAACAATAAGTTTTTAAGTGATAAATATACGTTTCTCTTTTAGATATAATGACATTAGTCTTAGACATTTGTAGGGAAGTATTCCACATTGAACCAAATGCATCTTCAGGGATTACTATTTCCAAATCCCTTTTCCTCAAACCATTACTTCTCTGGACCTGAGGTATTAGTTTTTTCAATTTTGTGATGTCTGTCTTGGCCACAAACCATCACTATTGATTGATTACATGACTAATTTCAATAATAATAATAATAATTTTGCACCCCGCCCATCTGACTGGGTTGCCCAGCCATTCTGGGCAACAAAAACCAAGTTTTTGTCTTGGTTTATTATTCTTGTTACCTGATCATATAAAATTCCTGAGCCATTTAATGCCCTCTAAATTCAGAGAGGTCCTTTTGCCCCTAAATGAACATATACATAAATAGCTGGTATTGATCTATTAATCACAATAGAATTACATAAATGGAGGTGGGGATCCTGAACATAGGAATGCTTTGTTTCCCTCCCCCCAACTCTGAAAAAATGGCTTTTACTCAGATGTTATAGCAAAACTCTTGTTTCAATCAATCATTTCAATACAGCTTCCCGCAATGCTTTCTATTTCATTCTTTTAAGATTCAAATCCTTATACCATTCTTTAAACATTTATAATTTAGCTCTGTGCTAATATTTAACACTCCTGAGAACTTCATGTCTCCTGCATTCAGTGGTTTACATAATGTGGAAATCACTATTCTAGCATTATCTCCTATTCCAAACAAACTTACCACAAAGCTTTTATCAAACTTGCAAAGTCAGCTTTTTCACTTATAAAGGAACACTTAGAAGTAGAAATAAGATTTTTTTTGGCTGAATGTTCCATTTATCAGCAGCTGTTGTGCTTCAGTTTAATTTACATCAGTGTTCTCTAGACTATTTTTCACTGACCAAAACATTATTATGATTAATACTTTTTCAAGGGAGAAAGGGAGAGATAAAGAAAGAAAAAGAAATCCATGTCCCTAAATATTTCACATACGGTAGTTTTTCAAAAGTATTTTAGAAATCTAGGAGAGCCAGTGCCTTGAAGTTTGATCCTAACCATACTGAATTGCTTACAAAATCTGATGCAGGTATATAATGAAAATGTTGTAGCGTATCAGACACTTAAAATTATATCTAGTTGTCTGCAAAAACTTTAAAAGTAAAGGGACCCCTGACCATTAAGTCCGCGTCCCACAAAAACTTTACACTTTATATAAAAAGGCAAGACAACATATGAAACAATTTAACACACTAAAGATAAAACAGGACCACAGAAATTCATAAGAAAACCACCTCTCTTAGGAAAAAAAGCAATGACAAGAAAATAAACATCTCATTCAGCCTACAAAAGCAAGTCCAAACAAAACCTTACTATATCCCCTAAAAAAAAATCTAGTCAGGCAAGGGCTCAAGCTGGCTTCCCATAGAAGAGAGGATATAGAAAACAACAATGCTTGGTACAAATCATAGGTGTGGAACCTGTGGCCCTCCAGATGTTGCTCAATGACAACTCCCATCGCTCCTGACCACTGGCCATGCTGGTTGGGGTTTATAGGAATTTGTCTTCATCACCTGCAGAGTCACAGGTTCCCCACCTCTGATGATATGCTACCCAGTTGCTATGGCCAGCCTTCAACAGTTCCACTCACCATAGCTAATACAGGGCTGCTCTCTAGCAAGCATGACAAACAGTTAGTATCGTCCACAACTTTGAAGATGCAGAGGGAGGCACAGATTGCCTCAGTAGTTGAGCAGCAACACATTTGCAGCTGTGCAATAGGTTGGGGGCTGTTTGGCAACTTCATGGACAAGACATCTGGAAAACTTTTGCCATGCTAAACTGCAACCCCTAATAAGACTTTATTTCTCCGGGAAAGGCTGTGAGGCTGGGTCTTAGGCGCTGCTCCTTGTAGGTGATCAAGCAGCAGCACATATCCACTTCCCGCTGCCTGAGTAGATAAAGGTAAAGGACCCCTGGATGGTTAAGTCCAGACAAAGGCGACTATGGGATGTGACGCTCATCTCACTTCAGGCTGAGGGAGCCGGCGTTTGTCCACAGACAGCTTTCTGGGTCACGTGACCAGCATGACTAAACTGCTTCTGGCAGAACTGAACACCGTGACGGAAACCAGAGTGCACGGAAACACTGTTTACCTTCCCGCTGCAGTGGTACCTATTTATCTACTTGCACTGGTGTGCTTTCGAACTGCGAGGTTGGCAGGAGCTGGGACAGAGCAACGGGAGTTCACCACCGCTGAGCAGATTCGAACCACCGACCTTCCAATCAGCAAGCCCAAGAGGCTCTGTGGTTTAGACCACAGCACCCACATGTGCCTGAGTACCTACCTACCAAGTAGTAGGAAAAAGCTGTACTGTAATTGTTTTAACATGCTAAGGTGAAGTGTTTGGAGTTCCACAACAGGAAGTGAAACCCATTTAGTTGCAAGCCCTTTCTTCTCAAAAAAGCTCAGTATTCCCAAGACACAAACCACAGCAATAAAAAAACACAAAGTGCATACATGGCCAAGAAGAGGGACATAAGATCCCAGAGTTTTCACATTACTATTGCTTTCTGGGAAGAATTTGCTTAACCTTCAAACCCCTTAGTGACTGACGCCTGCTGCGTGTCTCCCTGAGATGCTGATCTGTCAGCCAAGCATAATGTTTTGGTGAGGCTCTGAACAAAAGAGTAAATAATAAAACGAGAGAACAAAGAAAAATAATGAACTAGGCAAGGACACAAAATGCATTTGGAATTAGATTTGGGGAAAGGTTGAACAAAAAATGCCTTTGCCCACACTGGATAGTGCCTTGCAAAATGCAGGCTCACATTTTGCATACTAAGACAAAGTGTCACAGAACTTGTTGTTGATGGGACTGCCCACTATTATCACTGCAGCAAGAACTAAAAAACAACAATCCTGCCCCATTGTAGTTTTCCTGTGGAGCCCAATAAAACACTTCCTTCCTCTCAGAATATATTCCCTTTCAGAGTACTCCCAATAGGGCACTGGTGGGGAATGTCCAGCTCATGGGCCTAATTATGACTGCCAGGCTGTTCCGAGAAAACCATGCACATGTTTCATCATATACAATGTCAGACATGAGGAAGTTCAAGCTGCAGCTAATAGGAAGAAGTATCAGATGTGTAAGTGTACTGCAACAGAGAAATGTGCCAAACTAAAGAAGTGCCAACTTTTTTTTTTTGATAAAAATTAATAACTGGAAAAACACTTAAGAGTGTGCTCTTAATTTTTCCTTTGCAGCCACATCCTGAATTCAAGCCATGCCTGCAAAGAAACATTTTTCATATTCTTTTGCAGGTGTGATTTAAGTTCAGGCTGCATCTACAAAAGAATTCAAGCCACAGCTAACAAGGGGAAAAGTTCATTTGCAGGCCTAACCTGGATGTAAACCACACCAGCAAAGGAAGAACAGGAAATGCACTTAGAATACACTCCTAATTCTTCCTTTTTTAACAGAATCATGGTGACATCAGGTGACTGACACCTGTCAGTCTTACTCACATGCCAAAGTGACCCACTACAGGTGTAGAATTACAGAACTTCAGAGTTGGAAGGGACCACAAGAGTCACCACCTCGCTGAAGTTAAGGAGGTCTGGGTTCAGTCAGTGCCTGAACAGATGACAGCCATCAAAACAACATTATGGACCTTTGGGTCCATGATAGAAAAAAGGCAGGATATACAGGTAAGCATATAGATAAATAAATTGCTAATCATGAAACCTTGTTTTGAAGTGAGCATTATTGTTCCAAAGTTAGCATTAAGTTGTCTAGATAGGATGGCACAGCAAATTGTGATTAGACAAAACCTGGGAATTTCAGTGGGCTTGAGCATGAGCCTTTGGGCCTGCTCCCAATAAGCCATGGTTTGGCGAATCAATTCAGAAGATCTGAATTGGCCCAAGGAATGGTCTGAAAACAGGCGATGCAGCTGCTGTTCAGTACCTGGGCAGGAAATCATCCGCATACTTTACGTATGACACCTTGAGCTGCTGGGAGAATATAATGAATAGACTGAGGCACTGACACTGGTCAACTTTTCCCTGGATCCTCCCCTTGTTTTCCTGGTAGGGAACTTGCCTGCAACAGCTGCACCACACACAGAAATGAAGAGGTGGTGTTTCCTCCTTCTCACATCCCTGTGTGTGGGGAGCTCCATCTGTTGAGCTTCTGCCTTCCCAGCAGCTGAACCCTAACTTTCCTAACCATATTTACCAACTCAATACACCCCTAAAACACACACACACACCCCTCCTCCTGAAATGCAGTCGACTAATAAGTTTTATATACCAGTCCTTTTCCACTGGCCCTTAACCCTTTGGGGAAGCTCCTCAGAAGCCCCTCCACACACACCCCACCCCAGGTCCTCAGTTACCCGGATTCTTCCGCTTGTTTTGGCCCCCGCCCCACCTCCGGCCTTGCGAAAGGCAATTCAGTGACGTCACACAAACACACCGGGGCGGCGCAGCGGGCTTCCTTCTCCTGCCCCCCAGCCCCCCCTCCCACCCCGCGTTCCTCACGGCTAGGAGCGAAAGAGCAGCGGCGGGAGGAGGAGGCGGCGCCCGCCCTCGCTCCCGCGCTTGTTGTTTGGTTTGGCGCGGCGTGCAGGTGCCTCTCCGTCGTCACTCACCGAAGTCCAGGAACTGCTTGATGGAGAGCGGCGACGGGGAGAAGCGGGAGTAGTACTCGATCTGTTTGGGGATGGGGCTCTTCAGGAGCGCCCCGCACAGCCGCATGGCGCTGCTGGGTCAGTCGGCCGGCTGGCAGGTCGGTGGGTGAGGGAGACGGAGAGGAGCAGGAAGGAGAGGGGAAGGCGCGTGCGCGCGCACAGCAGCAGCAGCAGCGCCTGCGGGGCCCCTGGACGAACCGGCCGAGCAACTGCCTGGCGGCGCGTGCGGAGACTCACGCACGCAAAACACCGCGGGCGCGCGGGAGGGGGCGGGGAGGCGAAGGCGCTCGCAACTGTCACCGCGGCCCAGCAGCTCCTCGCTGCCGGCCTAGCGGAAGGCGGCGGTATCGGCCTCTTTGCCCTCCACACGGCCGCCCCCTCGTGTATCAAGGGGCCGGGCGCACCGCGCCTTCTTCCCGCTGCAGCTCGACCCGGCCGGTATCCCCCGGCCCGGCAGCGACGGCGAGCGCCCGCCTCCTGGCCTTACGCGGCCTTCTGACTGGGCGACGAGCAGCCAGCATTGCCGCCGCTGCCGCCTTCCTTTGCCTTTCTCGGTCGCCCGAGTAAGCGCCGCCTGCCATCACCATGACGCCCAAAGGCATGCGCACGCGCCGATGGGCGCCGGTTGGTTTCCGGGCCTACAGCTCGATTTGAAAGTGAGGAGACCGGGGCACGTGTGGTTTCAGACACATAACACGGATCGCTGCCTGAGGGCAAGATGCCCTTCTGCTTTTCTTTATTCTCCAAGAGCTTGTCCTGCTTCTTCACCCACCACCACACACAATGCTTAAGAGCAGGGATGAAGGATTTGTTGCCTTCCAGATCAGTCTTTCTCAACCTGGTGGTGGGGTGTCCCACATGTTGTTGAACTACAACTCCCATCATCCATTGCCAGCAGGGGCAGCAGTCAGGGATGATGGTAGTCCAAACCTATGACCAGAACTGGAATCATCATGTACACTACGGAAACCATGATCTACGTCATATCACACACCTTCAGCTATCTTAAATATTACTGTCCATTTCTGGACTGTCTTAAAATTTCCTTCGCTTGAGCCAAAGTTTCGTAACAACCAACCCCTGATACGATTTTTTAGAAAGGAACAATTCCCCCTTAAGGGATACACTAGCCTGTGCTTTCTACAAGGATGCTGACTGGCCCAAGAGAAAATAACAAACATTATAGGCATGGAAACAGGCAGAGAAGGAAAGCAAAAGGAACCTAGCTAAGTCAAAGATGATTCCACTCTTGTACACATCCACCTGGTGTAAAGCAGGCTTAAAGAAGAGAGGTGATGCATGGAACAATCTCGTGGGAGAAAGACTTAACAATTTGGGCACCTACAAGATGCACAGTTCTAAGAAAAGAGCTTCCTAGATCCATCCACCTTAAGGACAGGGCATGGACAGAAGGGACATGAAGTGCAAATGAACTCGAGTACTGTAGCAAGGTGTATCAATACAACTTTCCCTCCACAGAATGGCAGGGTAGTCATGATGGGTCCCTGGCCAGTGAGAACTGACAACCAGCTGACTAAGGTATCCATTGTGGGGAAAGGCAGTGGCACTTTCCTAGCAAACTCAGTCTTAATTACTGATGAAATATGCTTGCTGGAGGAAACCTTCAGGGGAAATTAATGGCTGAATAAGGATATACACTTGCATTAGATATAGCCAAGGTTCTGGGGACTAATTAGGTATCTGCCTATTCACCTTGCTCTTGCTGCTGCTGTGGGAGGTCATTCAGCTGAAAACAATGTTGCCTCCTCTGTTGCTTCCGAGTACTCCAATGCACACAGTGAAGAATCGTTAAATGGTTCTGAGGCATGTGTAGAATTCCAGTGAAAATGAGCTTCTTGGTAATACATGAAATCCATAGCTCATACAATCCCCAGAAGAAGCATTTGAGTCCTGCTGTGGGACCAATTACCCCACTCAGCACGCAGCTTGTTTTCTTGCAGAAAGTTAGGCAGACAAACTGAAAAGATCCATTTCCAAATATTTCAGTTCAAAAGAGTGATAAATACAAGCTTCAGAGCTTCATGGTGGGACTGATTGGGCTGCTGTTGCTGAGGTCTTGGTCTGCAACAATGGATTTAGCCTTGGATGAAGCTTGGAGCCAATGGAATACTCCCCAGAGGAAGAGGAACACCGGAGAATTGTGTGGGAGAACAACTGGGAAATGGTTGAGCAACACAACCGTGAGACTGTGCAAGGGAAACACACCTACACAATGGGAATGAACCAATTTGCCGATTTGACTGATGAAGAGTTTAATCAAAAAATGGTTAATAATAATAATAAAGTTATTACTTATACCCCACCCATCCGACTGGGTTTCCCAAGCCACTTTGGGCTTAGGTTCCGTCCTGAGTCATATTCAGTAATCAATGAATAATGTTTCTGGCAAACTCAAGGTCATTGGATGAAGTAAGTTTTTAAGTGTAATTGTTTTTTAGAATGTTTTGATCTGTTTCTATTTCATTTTTGTTTTTAAATTGTATATCCGTTTGCTGCCCTGGGCTCCTTGAGGAGGAAGGGTAGGATATAAATTCAATTATTATTATTATTATTATTAATAATAATGATAATAATAATATGATGGACAAAGAAGACTATAAACTCCAACAGCAATCTCACAAGATTGCACACAGTGAGATGCCTGGTAGTTCTAGGAGAGCCCAGTGTGCAGTAGGAAGCAGGTAATTTGAATGCAAGTCCCACTACCGGGAGATGGTGAGATTACCTCCACAAGCAGAACACAGCTTTTGGATGTCATGCCACCAATGATAAATTTGAGTGGAAAAATAAGAATTGGCAGGACAAGAACCTACGTCTCCTTCTTCAAAGAACTATACCCTCATCCTGCCAACAGATGGGAGGGGGAGACACATAATGGAGCCCATCTAGTCTTCCTAGACCTAGCCCATGATATGCTTCACCATAAAAATCTGAAGAGGCTCTGTGCAGAGCTATCGCTCACTGATGCTTCTGTGGCTCTTGTTGAACTGTTGCTAAGAACATGCTTACACTACACTGGTATTTACTCTTGCACAAGGACACTCTGGCATAATGGAATCACAGAATGGCTTTATTTAAAAAGAAAAATTAGAAGAAAAACCCAGTTTCAAATGGTTACTCATAAGTGCATCTCACTGATTTCAGTGAGGGTTATTTTCAAGTCAGTTTTCATAGGATTGCAGTCCCTAGTTCATGTTATTGGTGAGTTAAAATTATTGTGTGATACAGATTTTCCAGCATATATTGAGTTATTCTTGTGCTATTCCTGCCCCCAAACATATCATTTCATAACTATGATAATTTATATACAAATGTATGCTAGGTAGGCACAAAGTTTCTTGTCGTGCTTTTTTTGTAGTTAAATAATCAGGATTATTTAATTTTTTTCTGAACCAAACATTCAGGATGTCAGCTTGCCATCTGTAAGCTCTTAAGAAAACATTTTCTTCTTTCTAATAAAGCATTTGGTGGCCTTGCAAGCCGACAGTGGGCGTTTGATGCAATAAACTTTGAGTAATAAATTTTAGGGTGATGTCAAAGTGGTTGAATTGTAGATCAGAAAACAAGGAGCAAGTGCTGAACATTTTACTCCAGTTCTTTTCGAAACATTTAGTTCATAACATCTTGATGAAAAGGTTGTTCTTAGAATTATTGTCATTCCCCTTGAGAACCATCAAGTTCAGACTCTCAAATATTGAGAATAGAAAATACATTTGAAAAGTTAACAATACTGACCAATAACGTGGGGGTGGAGCGTGTAAGGAGTAGAGTCAGACCAAGAAGAAAGAATTATGGTCTGAAACTGCATTTTACAAAATTACAGAAAAAGAGATAGAGAAACAAGATACCAGGGAATTATACAGTTGCCCATCTGGAGCATCTGTCTCTTACAAATTATATTTTCACAGTGTTCATTTTTCTCAACAATATTCTAAGAAAAACTGCTAGGAAAAGTACAGTTCTTTTCAGCTGGATTATAGCAATAGATGGTCAAAAGGTATAAGAGCCACCAGGAGATCACTTCTTGCCCATTTTCTGAAGAGAGGAGACAATGCCAACATTCACGCTCCCCCAACTTAAAAACCCATCACTGTTTTCAATCACTTATCCTTTTGCCTATGGTGCTTGAAAGATAGGAAGGATGCTGCTGAGAAGAAACTTCAGCTAAAATAATAATAAATACACAGTAAAAAAAATCTTTTTCATTTTAGGCCTACCTGTAAGTCTGTACTTTATACATAAACTAACTCACCTCATCCCAGGTTATGTGTTGAATTTTGTTTTGTTGATTTTGGACCAGTTTTCCATTCTATCAATATCATTTCAAAGTTTATTCTCATCCCTCCTCTTTTTGTGTCATCTGCAAAGTTGACAAGGATCTCCTCTAGCCCTTCATCTAAATCACGAAAATTAAGATAAATTACATCCACATCATTCCCACAGATATGATTAGTCTGGCAGGTTTTATTATTGAGTGCTGCTCTGGTTTCGCCAGAAGCAGCTTAGTCATGCTGGCCACATGACCCGGAAAAACTGTCTGCAGAAGCAGACAAATGCCAGCTCCCTCAGCCTTTAAAGCAAAATGAGCGCTGCAACCCCAGAGTTATTCACGACTGTACTTAATTGTCAGGGGTCCCTTTACCTTTATGCTGGCTTCTACTAATCACTGCATTGTTATCAATATGCTTACAAACTGAAGCCTTGCTCTAGTATCTCCCCTGGTATCGAAGTCAGACTGAGTGATCTGTTGTTTCCTGGATCTTTCTGTGCCTCTTTTGTAAACTGAAATCTTCGCTGGAAGACTTCCTCTACTCTCTGAGGTGAGGCAAGTACCTATGAGAAGCTATTAGAAAGCCTTTTGGGTATTGGCGTCCCAGTTACGGAACACTTTCCCCAAAGAGATTGGCCTGGACCCAATACAGTTTGCTGACTCAGGAGAATAACAGGATTCTACATACAAAAGATGATTGGCAGTTGAATCTTATTTAAACACTGGTGACAGGACAGTAGCCTTCATCATCACAGAGAGAGCTGACCTCTAACATCCCACCACCGCTTTCCACCCTCCACCCAATGCCCTAAGTGTTCACTCTGTTCTAATGGTAGGATCCTATTGATCTTTTGGTGCCAGGCCTATCCATATTTCTGGCCTTTTTAGATGCAATTGTAATCTTATGACCTATTTTATGCTGCTTGTGTGACTTCATGGCTTTAGCTTATGTAATGAGCAGACACTCTTGCCTTCCTTGCAAGGTGTAGGACCGCTGAGGGGTACAGGTTGTGTGATTTATGGACAAGTAACACTGCCACCATCCTCACTGTGTTAGTAAAGACTGTGTACACAGTGCAGTTTAGTGTGCATTCAGTGCACTCCATATGCTGGTTGTTTCTGTGTTGTACAAATAACCACAACCCCAATCTAAACGTATGCTATTTCTTTCTATGATTTAATGCCTTTTATCCCAAACCAATTTTTATGCTAAAGGAGATTTTCAAAGTGAATGAATTTGCACTTCAGTCCATGCATGCATGAACAAGAGAGCATGCAAACAGTAATTTTCTTGTGTGGGGGGGGGGGGGAGAGAGGAGTTTAGTCACCCACAACTGAGGTGATGTGAATATCCAATCGGATACGATCCTAGGATTTTCCAGATCCAGCACGTATGAAGGATGACCTTTCTTAATAGGGAAATAGCTCTTAAGACGAGTAAACATGAGGATAAATCTCTCTTCACTTCCTGACAATTCCTTCTGTGTATTCAGCAAGGTTTCAGCTTATTTGCCTTTCTGGCTTCTCTCTGATGGAGAGGTGATTCTTAAAGGGCAGGGGTGTATCCAGCAGCTGACCAGGTTGACCCCCACAAAGGGCACAGGCCCAAGAGGGTGCAAAAAAGCATGGATCTCCACTCTGGTTCAGGGAGTCCTGTCTGCCTGGCACTTGCTCCCCAGGGCAGGCTGCTCCTCTGCTGCTCTGGGTGGCTAGACATACCATTCTGCCTCCTGTGGGCGCCTTTGCAGAGGAGCACAAGAAACATGGGAAGGGGGCACCCATACAGCTCCTTGCTAAGGGCACAAGGGAGCCTAGATTCACCTCTGTGAAAGACACAGAGAGTTAGCTTTGCTTTGCACAGAAATATATAGATATAAAATTTACATTTCAACTCTTCTGTTCTTTTTTGCAAACTACCTCGGGAATGTAATTGAAGGGTGATATAAAATATTTACAATGCATGAATGATTAAGGAGGGGAGGAAGTTGGAATACCATTATCTGATGGAGCTTCTTGAGCTACTAAATCCATATTTAGGTATGACTTTCATTCATTTGGCTTGCTTAACACCCAGTGACTTTTTCTCCTCCAAATGCTTGCATCTAAAATCCGTTTTATCGCCAACTAAATATCTATCCAGTTACCCAGTCAGGGTGGATTTTTATTCTTGTCTAATTTCTACATTCTGTATTACAAAACACATTGAAACATACAGAAACTTGCAATGTAAAGCAGATTAGCATGTTATCTTTAACCTTTTTTCTGATAGCTGTGACCTTTAAAAACACACACTATTTGCTGATACTCTGCCATGGATCTGGGGCTTCCTGCCAAATTAGTAAAGTCAGGAGCATGTAGCTCTTCTGGGATATGCAGCAAAATGCAAATATTTATCAAAAGTGGGTGAGGTTCCTTAATTTTGCTCTTTTCTGGACAGACACACACACAGTGCAAACACTAGCACATTTATTCGTCTTGAAGCAGGAGGAGTACAGAGTACCAAAGGTGAAAGTTCACATCCAGTTTCCTTTTTCTTGCTCTGAGCGAATTTGATATAATTGAGACCATCACACTGTGTCTACACTAAATGAAAATGATTAATATTTTTGTTCTTTATCTAACTATCCTGTGGAAGCTCAGCCCCCCAAAGTCCCCTTTATTTAAGTCATATATGCCCTACTATTTGCCGGAAGCTCTGCTGGCTGTGTGCCACCTGTAGATTTCACCCTCAGTTGCTGAAGACAGCTTCCCTGTTCAGCCTGCCACATTAAAGCATCCTCTGTCCACTCCCTTTTGTTTCCTATTTCACTTTCTTAACTAAAAAGCATAATTTGTCTAAGTGATTTGCATTATTTCTATTTAAGAACTGAATTGCTAGAAAAGGGAAAAGTCATCAGGAATATAAATATTAGCATTATGGAGAGGCAGAAGAGCCACAGAGCCTTTAAGCAGTATAATTTAAATGCACCTCCTGCCATCTTTTCAATGGCTACACAACATGGAAGTGTTTTTTAATCACCGTGCTCCAGACTCCGAGCTGAAACATCCAGCTGACATACAACTTCAAACCGTTTTGCCTCTCTGGCTAAGGAAAGCTTAGAAGTCTCTTTATTCCAAACAAAACAGGATTAAAGGTGGGAAGATGTGGTGTTTGCTTTGAAAATGATCAAATCTAAAGTAGCGCAAATGGCTGATAGCTTGTGTTTATTTATAGCTTTTCCACTGTCACAGTAAAGACCAAATTTAGTACAACACTAAGGAGAGGAAAAAGGATGCTCACAACCATGTTGATGTACTCCTTGCAGGAAACATGAAAAATATAGTGAATACTGCAAAGGGGTGGAAACAGAGGTATAAACTTCTCCTTATTCTGCATGTGTGCTAGGAGGAGGGTGGCCACTGCCAGACACCTCTCATTTTCTGCCTACTGTTCTTGTGTTTGGATAAGTGGTACTCAAAGTCTGGAAAGATGAAGAACTGGAATACAGCTATACCTTTTCCCACACCAGCAAGGACTATTCCTGCTTTCAGGTGGGGCTCAATCCAATACTGGCACATTCAGGTTGTACAATTAAAGTAGATTTGACACTCTTGTGCAGCATACCCACTTCTTTTTTGTGATAAGGAAAGTGCTAAGGAAATGTGCTGGGAAGTGTGACACAATGATGGCCTGACACAGCGTCATATACCTCCCTGCAAATAAATCAGAATGAATGCTCACTAAACAGGTGATGTCTGAAGTGACCATATACATCTGACTTTGTACCTGGTGGAGGCTGCTCCATTAGGGCAAATGGGGCACTACCCCCACCAACCTCTTTGTGCTCTCAGCCAACCCTGCTTTCTTTCAGTTGGGGGCGGGGATCACTGTATGTCAGCATCCTCCTAATTCCTTTGTCTCAGTGTTGCCTCTGGTAAAACTCAACAGGGAGAATGATAAGGACAAATTTAGAAATAGCTGGCTCTACCTGTCATTGACTCTGGCTACATCCATTGTTGGTCTCCCTGCCTTCCAACCTACCAGTTCCAATGGCACCAGCCACCACTGATGTTACAAATGTCTCTCTCACTGGCATTGATGTTGCCTCTTTTTCTGTCTCATGAGAGATACCAATTTCTTTGTAAAATTGGTCATTTCTTGTCTACAACTGGAGCCAAGCTGATGCAGGATGCTAACTTGGGGTTCCACTAAAGATTATACTGGTGCACAGACTTGAAGAAGCTGTGGCAGTGCTGGGCAAGCTGACTTCCAGCTGTTTTTATATTACCGAGGAACCCCTTAAAGGTTACAGGTTCTACTACAGTCAGTAGGAAGATTAACATCCCTGATAATTGGCCATGATGACTGTGACAGAAGGGAATTGGAGTCCAACATTTAGAGGGCCACAGATGAGCCACCCTTTATTAAATAATCCCATTATATTCATGCCAAAATAAGCCTCTCCCTCACCAAGCTAGATGCTTTTGAATGGCCAGCCATTTTGAATTGCTTGGAAGAAGGCAGAGGCAAGTCTGGGGAGAAAAACCAAAGGGACAGCAGACAGACGTGGCAAAAAGTGGAGACATGGGGTGGAAATTCTATTAAGGGCAACTGGTCAAGAAGTCCAGAGGCAACCCAGAACTTATAAAAATGGAAAGAGCCATGCCGGAAGTCCTATGATGAGACAGACATTTAGTTATTCGTGTATATGAGAAGCTGGAGGTCCACCAGATGAAACAGAGATGGAAAAACCTTACTGGGTCTCTGAGAAGCTCATTTAGGAAACTGATAAGAAGAAGAAGAAGAAAAGTTTGGATTTGATATCCCGCTTTATCACTACCCAAAGGAGCCTCAAAGCGGCTAACATTCTCCTTTCCCTTCCTCCCCCACAACAAACACTCTGTGAGGTGAGTGGGGCTGAGAGACTTCAGAGAAGTGCGACTAGCCCAAGGTCACCCAGCAGCTGCATGTGGAGGAGCAGAGATGCAAACCAGATTAGGAGTCTACCGCTCTTAACCACTACAACACACTGGCTCATAAATAAAACATTGTGTTTTATTTCCCTTAAGGGAGAATGTAGATATATTTTCCTGTTATATATTTTGTGGGAAGGTGAGTGCATTGCCAGTCTTTCTTCAATGAAATGGGTATTTTGTGGTTCCTACAACACTTTCTTAGATTTCCAAATGTGCTCCCAATCTCAAAAGATTAGGGAGCTCTGCTCTGTGTTCTGTTGTCTTCTCCCTTAGCTCAGGGCTTGTTTTATGATTAGCTCCTTGTACACCTTTTTACAAATAGCAAAGGAAGCCTTCCCATATTTCCTCCAAAGGGGTGATGATTTTGTCCCCATGTGGATTTAAATGGTACATTATGTTGCTTCAGGCCAAAAAACAGATGTGAAGACCATGCCCTACAAAAACATCGTGCAATATTAGCAAATTTATTCACATACATATACAGTGCTTTTTCTGGGGGTACTCAAAGGTATGCAGTACTGGCCCCCTTTTTCCCTTAAAAAAAGCACTCACTGCATATGCCTAGTATGTTAAATATCTTACCAGAGGCAATTGCCTGCCTTAAACAAATTTAGGCTACAATCCTATACTCAGTTACCTGGAACTAAGTCAAATTGATCTTGATGGGACTTTCCTTCAAGTAGACATGTGTAGGATTGCATTGTCAAGCTGCATGATAGACATGCTTTCATATTTAAGTTAACTGTTAATACGTCTTTAAAGCTTGTAGCTTTACATATTTCTTTTTGTAACTGAAAAGAAGAGTTGACGGGGGAAATTTCACAGTCATGTTGTAATAATAGCTGTCTACTGTTTTTAAATGCACATTTTGTAATATGAATTTGAAGGGGCTTTGTCACCTTAAATCTGCCAAGATTCTTTACTGTTACTATTTTTTAAGGCATAAAGAAGAGAGTTAATTAAGCAGCTGTGGGTTTGGAAGGGGGTTGTTTAATTCTTTTTATTGAGTTATAATATTTTATCAGGTCCATAATACGTAGAGTGCTAAAAACGAACTGAAAAATATTAACATAATAAAAGAAAAACAATTGCGGTGCAGATTTAAAGTAAGAATTTATCTTTTGGAGATCATTTCAGATGTATGATAATTAAAATGTCTCTAACAAAATTAAATAATCTTTCTGTTTCATATTACAGTTCCAGGATGTAGAGGCACACAAGGAGGAGAATTGACCAAAGGAAAACAAGAATTTAAGAAACTCAGATCAACTAGATCCATTAAAAAGCTGGAGGCGGAAAGCTCCATTGTCCCTGAATATTAACATAAATTACAAAATTGTACCAAGATAAATCGCATCCAAATAAATGTGTGTTTTTTCACATCGGCCTCTGAGTACTCTTAATTTAAATGCCAATTTTCCCAAGAGTGTAATGTCCTATACTATTATGTCCCAAGCAGCTACGGTTTTAATATTAACATTTTTGAGGTTTACACGAATTTTTATAAGATGTTGATTATAAGTTGTATGTGCTGTATTTTCATATTTGGCATGTATTAATTTGATTTGAAATAAGTTAGTATTGTGAACTTCTGAAGTCTAAGATTATTATGTCTTCTCTGCAAAATTTTGTTATAAGATAGAAAATCATTTAATGTGACATATTTGAAACAAACTTTTTATGGGGAAAAACAACTTCGCTAATATTTTTCTTCTGGAATTTTTATGAGTGTGTGGGTGTCTTTTCCTCATTCTACAAAACTTGAGTTAGATTTTGTTTTGATTTTTGCTCAAAACTTACATCCCACCCCATAAAGGGGTGGGGTTTTCATGCTATATCCTATTCTGTAGTCCAAAAGTGAGTCAAACCGATTCTATAGTACCAAGTGGGAAGATTTGGACCTGTCACTGATTCAGAGAGTCCTTAAGCCACAGTTACAAACTGCCCTACAATATAAAAAGCAATAAAGGTTGCAACCCTATACATGCTTAGTTGGGAGGGAACCCTGTTGTAAAGAAGGAGGCTTTCTTCTGAGCCAGACAGCACTGAAAACGAATTGTTGAAAAATCTTAAACAGGGGTAGCAGTTTGATTTCCCACATCCAGGATTAATAAAACTGTATTGATCAGAAACCATCAAACGATCAGTTAAAGCAAAACGAAGCATAAAGTCTGTTCACGTCCTTCCCCTTTCTGCCTTTAAACCTTATTAACAGATGAAACACTGAGCAGGGAGGAAATCCGTAACGGTGAATTTAGTGTGCCATCTAGTGACCATTTATTTTGCCGCAGGAACCACATTCATTTCTCCTGTAGTTAAGAAAAGCTGTTCGTCTTAGACCAGAGATCAGGGCCAGCTCACCCATGAGGCAAGTTGAGGTGACCATCTCTGGCAGCAGGGTCCACCGGGTCAGCAGATCCTGATTTCAATCTTTCTTTCACTGCTTGTTCCTAGTGTAGACCTTCCCTAAGCCCTCCTTTGCTAGCAAGTGGCGGGGGGCGGGCACCATTTTTGGGTCTGCCTCAGGTACCAAAAACTCTTGGTACGGCTCTGCCAGAGATACAGCACAGAAATGATTGGACATCTGGTTGGGCACTGTGAGCATGGGATGAAGAGCTAGATGGGCCTTTTATCTGACCCAGAGGGTTCTTCTTATGTTCTTGCATCTCCAGACTAAACTTCAGAATGCCCTGCACGGTCAAGAAGAAGACCTGAAATCAACCTTCTGTCTCCATTGTCACAAACTGCAGTTCTTATCAGCTCTGAGAAGACAGAACTGCAGCACAGACTGCTGTTACAATGACACAGCAGGACTAATTTCTGAGTAGACATCCATAGGATTGGACTGTATATTCAGTATGCACATCTACAATATGAATATGCATTTGACACAAAATGGGCTGGGCTCATCAATCACAGAATTCTGAATTGTCTCTTGAGGATAATTGCCATTGGTTCTCCTCACCTGTTGCGCCCAAATCTTCCCCTCTGGATGAAAAGGAGTAAGAAGCCCTCCTTGCCCCCGGAATTGTATTGCAGCTCATTCATCTGTGAAGCTTATATTTGTAATCTGTATCTATATAGCCAGTGCAGGGGGTTTGCTGAAGCTGGATTGTCCATATAAAGCCACGGAGAGAATGTTTACTCTTCTCAAAAAAATAGGAAAGGGAAAAGGTTGCAAAGAAGCACTTTAATTTATTGCTCTAAAGGACCCAGCACACAGCAAACTGCCTGTATCCAGAGCAACCAAATCACATATGAAAGATTTCTATTGTACATAGTACAGGGGTAGTGGCTGCTAGTGCCATTGACAACAGCAGGTAGGCTCATGGTAACAGGGCAATAGACAAAAGATAATGGAACTGGAATGCTGAATCCAAGGAGCAACAAACAATCCAGAGATAATGAGTGAGGAAAACTGAGGGTCGGAGGAAATTGCAAGAGAAATCTCCATGACTATATAGGCGAGCTCAGAGTTGCTGCTCGTGCAGCACTATTGCTGCTTGACAGGCCTGCACGTGTACGATTGGTAATTGTGTTCCCTATGATATTGATATTCCATTTACAATCAGCACGACAAAATTATCAAGGCTCAGCTTCGCAGGCGTCTCATCTCTTTGTTTGGTACAAAGCATAGCTGTGATCGGCCGCGTTCTATAGAACAAAGATCGCCCATTGGTCTGGAGCCAAAGGTTCCTTTCCTTTGAGAGAAGGAATCTTCCTCCATCCAGCGAAGGAGAACTTCCACGGAAGGAAGCTGCTTCTATCAGAAGATCTTTGGATCCAAACTACTGTATATTATAATGTGGTTAAAAAACAAACAAAGCTAACTTCATTTGGTTTATAGGATTTATTACAAATCACAAAAAAGGAGATAGTAAACTTCAGATATTATCTTTACCACCTCAGCCCACACCAAAATTCCACCTGTGTATCATGTCTTATTTTAAAATATTAGATTGATAATTAATTTAAATATAATAAAAAAATTACATCTGACGTTTTCCTATATACCAAGTAATTGTCTGCCACTTATGATAAGGGGCAAGACTAGAGAAGGAGATGAACTTTTAGGAAATGTGTTCCTTTTTCTGAAATTCACACACTGGGCATACTGGTAGGTTTGCAGAAATACGTCCCGGCGTTTCTGTGGCAATTGCGCAATCGCAGTGCCGTGTTGAGTAGAACAAACTCTTTTCATGAAACCACAACACTGTTTCCATCAGCCTGACTATAAATGGTCCATCAGATACAACACAAATTTGCTAGGTTTTAAATTCCCTGAAAATTCTGATATGAGGTAGGTAATAACAATGCTACCAACCCTGTTAAAGGCTGTTTTTTTCATATGCCATGGTATAAATAATAATAATACTGCCAGCTTTTAGTTATGCCAAAATTACTTTACTGCTCCCCTGCCCTCTTTTATCTCTAGATGAATGCTTGGCCATGGTACCATCAGGAGGAGGACTTTAGGATCAGCATCCTGGGCCAAACAGCAGAATGAGCAAGAGGACCTCCAAACACAGTATATTTTGAAGTGAGACAATATACATTACTATCTAAAGAGCCCCCCACCCCAGGTAATTAAGTCCAGAGTCAAAAATTATCTAACTGCACTGCTGATATTTGGATCTTGGTATGACATCGGGAGACAGGTTGCTGGTGTTGATCCTCATTCAGTGGGTACTAGCTTTGCAAGAGGAAAGAAACTGCCCAAGCCTAGCTTCTGTTTTAGAAAGGAGCTTCAGGAAATGGTAGCTTTCCCCCTCAGCAATAAGTTTGTTACCTGGAATGGCTGTATAACGGTCACAACGTTTCTCTGCATTTGTTTATGTTACACTCTGTGAACCCAAGAAGAGTCTTGAAGCTGGACCAGACCAAAGGTCCACACAGTCTAGCAGCCTGCTTGTCCACAGTGACACAGCCACGTGTTTCCCGGAAGTCGATAAGCTGGGGGCAAAGGCATGAGCCTTTGCACACCAGCTCAGCAGTACATCACTATGCCGTGGTGGAGAATTTGGGTGGCTGTGGGTGTGGGGAGCCAAACCTGCACCTTGCGGTTTTTTTTATCTATGCAGCTCCTTGGAAGACTATAAATTACCAGTAATTCTATTAAGCAGGGATGTCAATGTGAATAAAATGGGGGGGGGGGAGCTAAGCTCCACCCCACATAATCACATGATGCGGCATTTGCACACCATTTGAATGGCAGTGCCCATCAACTTTGGGGGGAGCCTTGCAGGGAGCCTCAGAGGCAACTAAGCGAAATAATACACATTGCCATGTAAGAGTGACCTCCCACTACAACACCACAAAGTCCAGAGTCTAAAATTACCTAATAGCAGCACTGGTAAAAGGTAAAGGGACCCCTGGCCATTAGGTCCAGTCGTGGCCAACTCTGGGGTTGTGGCGCCCATCTCGCTTTATTGGCCGAGGGAGCCGGTGTACAGCTTCCGGGTCATGTGGCCAGAGTGACTAAGCCGCTTCTGGCAAACCAGAGGAGCGCATGGAAACGCCGTTTACCTTCCCACCGGAGTGGTACCTATTTATCTACTTGCACTTTGACGTGCTTTAGAACTGCTAGGTTGGTAGGAGCAGGGACCGAGCAACAGGAGCTCACCCTGTCGCAGGGATTCGAACCACCAACCTTCTGATCGGCATGTCCTAGGCTCTGTGGTTTAACCCACAGCGCCAGCAGCACTGGTACCATCAACCTATTACCATGCTGTGGTTTGGGTTTCATATATACAGTGCCCTGGTTTGCACTCATAAAAATCTGTGATTGAAACTAAGAGCATAACAAATGTTTGTTTCCTGTAAAGGAAGTGCATGCAGTCTCATTTGCATTATAGGTATAATACAAATGAGCATCTCCATATTTGGAATCGCAATGACGCAAACCAGATAGAGCATCTAAAACAGGCCTGAATTTTTTGAATGCTTTTTAACATTTTAGCACCTTCTTGAAATCAGTCGTTTTAGTATGGGAACAGAGCTAAATACAGAATCAAGGTAAGTTGAAGCAATCACTGGGACAGTCTCTGAAAGTTCTTGAGCATACGAGAGGCTCACATGTGTATTTCATGAAAGAAGCTATACAGCAACCTAAATCACTTCAGCTCTTTTTCTAATCCCAAAGAAATGAATCCCTCTCTCATTAGGCTCCACATAGGTTCAGATGTTATACATTGTGGTAATTATTTCCAAATCACAAGTGCAAACACTCAACCTGATTGGAAAATTAGCAGATTTCAAACTCGGGTAATTTGTTCTTAATGAGGAACTTGTTGAACTGAATTTAACAATTAGCTCACTCCCTTTGCTGGCTGAATGTGATAGGGTTATGTGGAAGAGATCAAATATTCATCTAAGTGATTTCAGCCAAAAAGCGAGGGGAGGCGATCAAGGTTGTAATCTTACGCACACTTACTTGGGAGTAAGTGCCACTGAATTTAATGGGACCTATTTCTGAGTATACATACTTAGGATCCGGCTGCAGAAAAACTCAGTACTCAATACTTCTGTTCCTCCAGTGCTATTATGAAACAGCCAAGACTGTGATTCTAAAAGGAGGTGTATAGTTGATCATTCTTCAGACCTGAAGATGATAGAACAGAATAAGGATGGATGTATCTGCCAGTCTCACTTTCTCTCTCTTTCTCATTTTCACAGTCTGAAATTCAGTTCACCACATTTTTGTATCAGTTTCTGTCTTAAAAATATAAAAAAGTCACCACCAAAAATTACCAGCATTTTAAGGTGTATTTCCCTTAATATACACATTTGGATGCAATTTTCCCAACTAGAAACACTTTCAATGCTTTTTCCCCACTAATACATACATTGTTATGCACACCTTCCCCTAATATACACATTTTTTGTCTGGAGAACTGCATTGCATAATTTGGAAAGTATGGATTTTGGAAACTAACTGTGTGTAGGTAGATTTGCATTAAAATGCAAACTGACCCAAGTTTCTCTCCCTTCCCTGTAATAGAAGTACAGTTGACTGTGGGGGCAGATATTCTTTTTTGGGGGGAGAAGTCAGTCCCACTAACAGTAGCTGGTCACACAGGCTTTACAGGCGTTTCAAGCACTACAAAAAAAGAGAAAGAAAAAGCTTGTGTGGGACAGAAAAAAAATGTGTTTCAACCCACCAGTCAACACTAGTTCTATCCCAACACCAATATCTCCAGAAAACTATAGTGTCTACCTAGCAAGAGGAAGAGAGGAAGGGACTCCTGCACTTTGAAGAGTTGTGTGAAGAAGTGAATTTCAGCAAGTGTAACTTGCATGGCAAACTAAACCTGCTGGCATTTGGATTTCTACATAACCATTAAAGATGCAGGATCTGTTTTCTCTCACACATCTGAACCCCCTACACGATTCTTTAACAGTCCAATCTTATGCATGTGTATGCAGAAGAAAGTCCCAAAGGAGCCTGTTACCAAATAAGTGTGCATAGGATTTCTTTGTAAGTCTAATTTAAGAGAGCAGCCAGTGCTGTGTGTTAGATTCTTGAAAATAAGTGGCAAGCTTTGGCTTAGTGTGGGCACAGTCCAATAAACCATATTTGTTAGATGAAGAACAGGGATGGTTCTACTTCATCTTTATTCATTCTCCCTCATCAGGAGTGGGAACCTTGTGCACCTCTCACCCAGATGTTGCTAGAATACAACTTCCATCTGTTCTAACCAGCATGACCAACGGTTATGGATTAAAGGAGCAGGATGTAAAAGTCTTTTCTACTTGTTTTATGAATGACATTTTATTGTTAATTTTAGGCTGTTCACTGCCATGACATGTTGGAGGTATATAGAAATTTGCCAATAAATAAAATAGAATGATCTCATAAACCAATGAATCTAATGAGACATTTATAGGGTTTATTAAGACACAGTTTAATCACAGTTCTTGGTTTTGACCCATGAGATTAAACCTGGATCAGACATAATGGGAAACTATGATTTAACAAGGTCTGGAAGACTTGCCAGAACGATGCAATGACCTTTTTCACACAGGTCTCTTGCATGAGAGGTTGCATTTTCAAGTAGCTACCTCGTCAGTGATTGTATGTATAAATCAGATCTTGCCTCTTGAGCCCAGGAGTTAAATTACAAGACGGCATTCAGAATAGCACTGAAAGCAACATGTGTGGGGTGGTGCGGCTGCATAAGCACACGGGCTCTGCCCTCCATCATCAGCACCTGTCTCCAGCAGGAAAACCACCTCTATATGTGGAGGAAAACCAGGGTTTCATAACCCTGATTTCCCAGGGTGTTAAAATGCACGGAAACCACCCTCTATAGAGTAGGCTTCCCCAGCACAGTCAGTCACCCTGGATGATGCAGAGTGCAACATTGAAATGGGGGAACCAGAACTAGCTCATGCACACTCTCTGCTCCTTGCATGTTCCTTGAAGCCCTAGGATTTGTGAGAGCTTTGGTTTTCCCATGTTACTGGCTGGCAAAACGGAACCAGGAACAAAGGAACTTAAACTATGATGCATGTGTTTTTCTTTTACTGCATTGTTATACATTCAGGGATATAGATACTAAGCACAGTTCAATAAACTGATATTTGTCCTAGGGCAACTCTGCTTGTTCTCAGCTCTTTGGCTTACTCTCCTGCTTCTTCTCATAGCATTGGTGGCATCTAAGAAGGGGATGCTGACCTCCCGACCCCTTCTTTTTTCTTGCCTATTCTCTGCCACATCCTAGTGCTGCTTCGGCATCCAATATTAGTCACATGCCATTCTGTGCGCCACCACAGCAATGCACAACTACAGGATCAGGATCAGTGTGTAGTAAAACTTGGATGACAGTTGTTGAGATAGTCTGAATCATTACTTCTACCCATCATAAAGGCAACAGAAAATACATTTTTGTTTGTTCTAATGCAGCACCTTGGAATTTGGAACAAGGCTCCATATAATGCACAATTTTCCGGCAGATTAAGCTACATTGTTCTATGACACCTGTGTAAAAATTAAACCATGCTACTTGGAGATAAGTTGTTCTCCAGTCCAATTTTTGTTTTACATTTCTACATTTTAAGGCTCAATTAGCTTTAACCATCATGAGTAATAGCTACACTTATCACAAACTTCTTTTTTTACAATATCAGATGATTATGGGAAAGTTAGCTAAAGTTGGCACTTGTGAGCTCTCCATATAATAGTCCTCATTATGTCAAAGCATAACATGGCATCACTGGATGATTCCTTTAGCTAATGTGCAATGCATGAGTTTAGTTATGGGAAGTCCACTTCCCAGCCCTGAATGCCCGGCTCATGTGGATTTATTCCACTAGTGCCAATATTACATTGCCATGGAAAATATATTGGTCAGAATCTTAGCTGTCCCAGTTAATATCTGATCAGCCCTTACATTACTGGTGCTTACTTTTAAAAAATGTTGCCCTCCACACTGATCCTGCTGCTCTGTTTGTTTCCCTTAGTTTCCTGGTCTGAAACCACTGGAAGCTCCAGGTCATCGTTTCCTTTCCTGTAGACGACTCGTGAGATCAGAGTTATGAGAAACATTTCCATAATGAGTAGCTGTTGGTCCATATCTGGCAAATCGAAAGGGAACAAAAGAGCAAGAGGTTTAAGGACCAGGAATGAAAATAAGGTGGGCTCAAACTTGCTTTCATTAAACTCTTGTAGTGGACAACTGTTGGAATGGGTAATGCTACGTGGAGCATCAGATGTCATGATCTCAATGACAGTTGGACTTTTACAGTGGCCCTGCAGAAGCGGAATACATAATTTACAGAGGTGGAATACATTATAAGTGAATATAGAAATGAACCCACTTTAGCCTGTCATAGAAACTGAAATCCAAGCAACTTACATGCTCCTCTTGCTGAAGAAGAAAGTGGAGGCACACAAGCAATTACCCCTTGCATAGCCAATATGTTGATGATGGTTGCCTGGAGCTGACTCAAAATGAGGGCAAACTACATAAACACACAGAAAAAGAAAATTGTCATGCTAAGAAAAAATCCCATTTTAGTGCAGAGGGAATGCGATTCAATAAAAACTATATACATTTTCCACCTTAAATTAAAATAAAGAGGTAAATCCCCATGAGGGGGATGACACCACAGAAGGATCTCTGTTTGGAAGTAGCATGAGGGGGAGGGTGCCGTGCATTTAGGCTGATGTTGAAAGATGAATACGCATAGTGCATGTTTTCTCCTGGTGAAAGAACCTGGTGCCCATGGAGAAGAATCCTGAAGGGTGAACTAGAGAATAGATGGCCCAAGAGAGGGGCACATTGCACATTCCTATATGTAATATTTTGTTGTTTCTCCAGCCTTCCCCAATAGGGTGTCTTCCAGATGTCTTGGACCAAAACATCTGGAGGCTGCCTGGTTGTAGAAAGCTGCATTATGCCCTCAGCGTATTCCCACTTTAGTGGGAAGAACGTACTTGCACTTACCAAAATTTATGGACTTGATTCAAACTGTGAAGATTTGTATTGAGTGGCAGAGAGGCAGCCCAGAAACTGCCATCTCCTGTGTCCACATTGTTATTGGGTGGGGACCTGGAGGAGGAGGCATGGCTGATTGCCATGGCGTTCACCTTGCAGTGGAAAAGGGTAGGCTAGAAGGAGAACTAAAGTCCCTTATAAGAGCACACTCAGCAATGGGCTGCCCAGGCTTAAAGCCAGCAGAGTCAGAGCCATGGGGCATGGATCAGTTTGGGACGCTACAAACAGTGTGTCAGGAGCCAATGAAACAGGTGTGTGTGTGTGTGTGCGCGCGCGTGCGTGCGTGCGTGCGCACGAGCTTGCATTAAGAGAAGTGAGATCATGAAGCTGAGGCTCCAATACTTTGGCCACCTCATGAGAAGACTCCCTGGAAAAGACCCTGATGTTGGGAAAGATGGAGGGCACAAGGAGAAGGGGACGAGATGGTTGGACAGTATTCTCGAAGCTACAAACATGAGTCTGACCAAACTGTGGGAGGCAGTGGAAGACAGGAGTGCCTGGCGTGCTCTGGTCCATGGGGTCACGAAGAGTCGGACACGACTAAACGACTAAACAACAACAACAGCAACATTCCCCCACTTCCCCAGTCCTTCCTCCTAGTGGCTCAAGACAGCATGCATGGCTTTCCCGCTGCTTGTTTTATCATTCCAACATTCTTGGGAAGTAAGATACTGATTGCCTTAAAACCAGGTCACCTAGAAAGTATTATAGTACAGTAGGAATCTGAACTCCTTCTCCCCAGTCCACCCCTTTACACCAGCTCTCTCCTTTGCTGGAGCTCAGCCAGGCAATTAAAAATAAATTGTGGGTTGGGTCCAACTAAGTTGAATTTAGGTTCTATCAATGGGACAAATTAGCACCCCTACACACTCTGACATGGGAGTAGATCCCATTTAACTCAATGGAGTTTACTCTGTTTGAAGTTGACATATATAGGAGAAACAGCACAAAATAAACTGTGGTGCTCTGAAACCATTTAAACAATCACATTTTTACCAGTACCTACCATGGTCTTTAGAAGTACGCCCTGGGATTTAGTCTTGTATCACAGGATATGTCTTTGTTCTACACCACTTCCTTCCATGCAGGGAAAAGGAACTCGGTGTGCCAAAATTTTAGGAAGACTGAAAACTCTAAATATTGCTCAGTTCTCCATTGTCACCCAAAAATGTTGAAAGAAGCTATCACAAAGGAGTTAGCTACAAAGAAGACCTTTCATACTTCAAAGGCTTTAACTAATAAAGTCTTTGATCTTGAATTCCTCTTTTAGGTTTGCAGCACCTGACTATAGAGCTGTCTTCCAGAAGCATTTCAAATGAAGGCCTGCAATGTAGTCTTAACTATCTCACCTGATAAAGTGCAAATTTAGGTATAATCTTCTTGCAGTTAAGGAGAGCGCGGACTCGTTGGAACATGATTCCGATTGGCCACAGGGCAATGATAGTAAGGACACCTATGAAGCAGTTAATCCATATGGCAGCTCCGTTGGGAGATAACTGAAAAGGTACATTGAACAGATACACAGATTATATTCCACAGCAGGTCCTTTTCTGCTTCCAGAACAAACTTATTTGTATAACTCATATACACACTCAGCAGCACCAAAAGCATCCACACCACCCTCAGAGCAGGCCTACTGAAATCAATACTGTACGTTCAAGTTGGTGGGGAAGGTTAAAAAACCTCTCCACGTCTTTCCCCAACACCAATTCCCTCCTCCCTGCTGCAATTTCTGGAGTAGGGAACCTTTTCCAGCAACCTTCTGGGGCTCACATATGAGTGGTGGGTGGGGCTGGAACTGGGGGCAAAAGTGGTTATGGCAACAAATACAATTTTTACCTTTGTAAAGTAGTTTTTACACATGCACCACTCTCTGTGCTCTGCTCAGACAAGCAAGAGACTTCATCAGAGTTCAATTCCAGCCAAAACACAAGCAAGGCCTGTGAGGGGTATGGCTTGGGAGAGGGGGTGCGACTTAGGAGAGTTCCAGGGGCCAGAGAGAGAAGCTAGGAGGGCCACATTTGCCTCCTGGAGGTTTCCCCCTATTAAATGCCATCACACATGTAACATTGCCTACAGTAGTTTGGTTCTGTTCCATGCGTCTGCCAGTAACTAAGCAGGTCAACTAAAGACATGTTTGTTTCAATTAGCTTTTCCAGTGGAATGGAAATGTCTCTGCCCTAACTATTTATTTTGAATTATTTAAAAACCTATATTTAGTTGGTTTTCTACTGTTATTAGAGCTTTTTAGTTCTTTTTATTCTATGTTTGTATTCTGTGTCATAGCATAGCAAGACCATGGTGATTTATGCCTACAGTACATTCTGACTGGTACTTTTTAGTTCAAAACAGTTTTAGGTGTACAGATATTTCTTATCACCCTCTGTTAAATTTCAATAAATTCTTCAAACCTTTGCTTACATCAGAGGGACTGTAGTTTCCATTGGTCCAAAGTACTATTGATAGAAACATTAGCACAGGGCGGAGGAATGCAAACTGGAAAGTCCCCAGCTTCAGTAAAAATAGTGTTCGCCTGCCAAATAAAAAAAGGGGGAAGGACAAATTCATAATCTCAAAGGAGATTGAGGTACAGTAGTAATCTTGATCCACTGACACGTATTGGGCTTTTGCCTTGGACAATCTGAGTACTAAATATCCCTACCCCACGCCAACCCCCCCCATTACATCTTTCTTTCCTTCCTCTCTTTATTCAGATATCCAACCTCCTTCTCTTTCCACCTCAGACACTCTCATTAATGAAGGCAAGCTGCTATTTAATGTACTCTGTGCTATATTAATGAACTTTGGCTTAATATAATTGCTCAATTAATACAGCCATAATTGCATAATAATGATATAATTATAGTGGCAATTTTACTCCTGCAAATAATTACAGAACTATAAACAGTACAAACGAGTGTACAAATGAGCTGGCAGATCACCTCTTTTTGCTTTCTTGAAGAAGCGAAGGAAGTGTTTGAGAACATGCAAGCTTTAGTGACATCTCTACCCTCTGTCAATCTAAGGACCAAATAATAAATAGAATCATAGAATTGTAGAGTTGGAAGGGACCCCGAATCTCATCCAGTCCAGTCCCTGCAATGCAGGAATCTCAACTAGATCATGCATGACAGGTGGCCATCCAACCTCTGCTTAAAAACCTCCAAGGAAGGAGAGTCCACCATCTCTTGTGGGAGTCTGTTCCATTGTCAAACAGCTCATACTGTCAGAAAGTTCTTACAATCAGAATGTTTAGTCTGAATCTCCTTTCTTGTGACTTGAAGCCATTCTCATCCTACCCTCTGGAGCAGAAGAAAACAAGCTTGCTCCATTCTCCATTTGACAGCTGTTTAGCTATTTGAAGATGGCTGTCATATCTCTTCTCAGTCTCCTCTAGGCTAAACATAGCCAGCTACCTCAGAGACAGTTTTAGGGTAGTGTAACCAGTTTGGCCATACTGGGTGCTGCACTGCAAGAGGTGCCACAACAATACTGTAGAGCGGAGCACCAAATTTTAGCGTTACATATGGTTTCTGACATCAGATCGCCCATGGATTATTCATATTTTAATACAGTGGTACCTCTGGTTACGTACTTAATTCGTTCTGAAGGTCCGTTCTTAACCTGAAACTGTTCTTAACCTGAAGCATCACTTTAGCTAATGGGGCCTCCTGCTGCCACTGTGCCGGCGCTGCATGATTTTTGTTCTCATCTTGAAGCAAAGTTCTTAACCTGAGGTAATATTTCTGGGTTAGCGGAGTCTGTAACCTGAAGCGTATGTAACCCGAGGTACCACTGTAATCCTGTGGCGCAAAGACAGTGAATCAGAGTAAGGAAGTGGTTCTAAAAGAGGGATGAGGAACCTCAGGCCTTGGGGCCTAAATCTGGTCCTCCAGTTCTTTCTACCTAGTGCTAGGAACTCTTCCCTGGCCACCCTGCTCACTGGCCCCACGTTACACCCTGGGTAATTCTGCCTCACTGAAATTTGTTCTTGAACTCTGATGGTGCCTCTTGTTGGTCTGGGTGGAGGATAGAGAGGGGTGGGTGGGTGCAGAAACTAGCCTGCTGTGCAAAGGTACAATTTACATTAATTGCCACGCCCACATTTGACTCTGGCTCCACCCACCGCTGGCATGTGGCCCTCAGAAGGTTGCCCAGAAGGGAAGGCCGCCCTTGGACTGAAGCTGACTTTCCACCTACTTCCCACATCTTTTTTCACAGTCTAGATCCTCCATTCTAAGCAAAGGTTTTGCGTGTGGCCCATATGGAGCCAATAAGTTAGCACAGTCACATGTTAACTCATGCTGACTAAAAACATGGAGAGGAAACAGAAGTAATCAGTGAGGGAAGGATAGGTTGCCTTTCTGTCTATTGCCCCCCCCCCCCCGGTTCAACTAACTTATTGCAAACGTCAGTTCTTGTTTTAGGACCAACAGAGTGGATCTTGCAGTCCATCTACTCCAAACCCATGCTCAGTCCAGAGCTAGAGCATCTGCAAAAGATGGCTGTCCAATCTCTGCATCCTAGAAGAATTCCAAGGCAGCACTCGGTCCAGATATGCAGGTATATTTGGATTTGAGCTTCCTTTAAGTATATGATCGAAACCAAAACACTGCCCAATGGGGTATGCTACCTTGGGTTCCAGGATGGAAGGAAGGTGGTATGTCAGTGTAAGAAAACTGATGTGAATGTGCTGACTTTAAACCACACCCTTTCCCTTTAATAATCACAACATTCTGATTATACCAAAGCCTTTCCAACTCACCTATTGATGCGTATATGTGGGAGGCAAAGGCAACAGCAGCAGCAGGGGCCTGTGCTTATCTTGAAGTGGTCATTCTCAAAGTGCCTGAGGAATAGTTTTTGACCCCCACATTCTTTAATCATCATGAGCAGGAACTTGTGGATGACGATAGCAAAAAATCTATGGGAAGGAGGGAAAGGCACCTACATGTTAAGATATGCATTTGTCACACATGACTGTCATGGCCGCAGGCTTGAGCTCAGCAGAGGAAGAGCTGGCTGAGCCCAGGTCTGCTGTTCTGCTAGCTGAGGAATTGGAGAAGGCTGCTGACGCTGGTGGATTGGAGCCTGAGCCTGAGTGGGGACCCTCACAGGGGCTGCCCCCCAGTTTTGACTTGCCAGGGGA
Source organism: Podarcis muralis (assembly GCF_964188315.1). Taxonomy (NCBI): domain Eukaryota; kingdom Metazoa; phylum Chordata; class Lepidosauria; order Squamata; family Lacertidae; genus Podarcis; species Podarcis muralis. Next base: position 64,145,706 of record NC_135658.1, read on the forward strand.
ATTGAGTGCTTCTCACAGTAGCATAGCTGCTCAACAGGGCACTACTCAGGAGGTTACAGTACAGACACAGAGAGTTGGCCCTTTAAGAGCCACAGTCTTCAGGCCTAAATGATGGAGCCTAGAAGAAGTGGACTCATAAGACTTCAGTTCACCTCCAGCCTTTGCTGGCGCAAGTTGTTGTTGTTCATTTGGAGCTATCCATAGTGCAGTAACTACTGGGATGCCTTGAGTTGCCATTCCCTGAAAAACCTACCGTATTTTTTGCTCGATAAGACTCACTTTTTCCCTCCTAAAAAGTAAGGGGAAATGTGTGTGCGTCTTATGGAGCGAATGCAGGCTGCGCATCTATCCCAGAAGCCAGAACAGCAAGAGGGATTGCTGCTTTCACTGCACAGCGATCCCTCTTGCTGTTCTGGCTTCTGAGATTCAGAATATTTTTTTTCTTGTTTTCCTCCTCCAAAAACTAGGCGCGTCTTGTGGTCTGGTGCGTCTTATAGAGCGAAAAATACGGTACCTTGTTTTTGAAAGAGTGAGACAACTTTATTTTAGGAGAAATAGCGGGGGGGGATTTAAATATTCCCTTCCTCAGGGCCACTGCATCAGTCTAATTTGCATCCCCCACAGCTGCTTTTGGGTTGCTGTTGTTGTTTTCTTTTTTTAAAAAAGAACAAAAAGCCAAAGGATGCAAAATATTTTCTCTTCCTTTACAGTATGTGTTACAGCTGACAAGCCTCATCACACAGATCTCCAACTTGGGTTATTTTCCTATATTGGTGTACTTTTTTTCAGCAGTTTTTTTTTGTTTTTTTGGTTAAAAAAAAGAAACTGCAATGTGCCATTTAGAAAAGACTGGTGAAATGCCACTCACAGGTCAGAATCTTGCTCTAAAGAATACGTTTGAGAAATCAAAGGGGCTCTGCTGTTTCAATCCAGCTGCCAGTCAAAGGAGTCTGTGGACTTTTAAAGTGCACAAACTAAAGAATACACCCCCCCGCACACACGTTTAACATTCCATTCTTTTATCTAGTCGGTGCCATTATTAGTTTCTACACTATCATCAAAGTCTGAGTTAACAGTATATTCCCCTCACACAAAAAAACAACAACTGATAAAGGATTCTATTTTAACAAAAGGGCTGTTCCTACAAATACAAGATAACTACTTGTTTCCTTAATGCTGGAAACATTTTGCCTAAAAATGGAAACAGATGGGTAAATGCATATCTAAAAAGATAGAGAAAACATACACTGCTGCAGTAAAATCTGTAAACATTGTTGAGCGAGGAATCCACATCCCAATACATGACGTAGTGGCAATCACCTGGAAAGAGAGAGGAACATTCAGGGCAAAACCTATTTATTAACCAAGTAGATTTGGGGGCGGGGGAATCTATTATCTTCTAAATGAATATCCCTTCAGTTCAGATTTAGACACAATTCAATATAATCTAGTCTCAAGTGAGGCATCAGATCAGAACATCAGATTAGAGCTCTTTCTAAAGAACTTTTCCTTTAGAAAACATCAGATGGAGAAGCCCTACCTGGGGAAGTTCAATATCCAAGTAGCATCATAGGAAGCAGCATTGTAAGTTATCGTACTATTTGTCCAAGTAGGCCAGTATTGTCTACTCTGATTGGCAGCAGTAATCCAGAGTCATTGGCTATTCATTGTTTTAACTCAGGGGTGGGAAGCCTATGTCAGCCTGAGGGCCACCTTCCCATGTGCGCAAGCTTCTGGGTGCTGCATGCCAGTGTTGGGTGTGGTAAAAGTGGATGTGGCCAGACACACCATTCTCTATTTTCCATCCACCCAGGCAAGTAAGCAAGAGATATTAACACACTTCAAGAGCACTTTCCAGCCACATGAAATCACTGAAAGAGAGCTGAGAGCAGAGTCGCTTGGGCAGAGTCTTAACAGCTGGATAGAGAGGCTTGGAGGGCCACATTTGGCCCCTGGGTCTGATGGTTCCCCACTCCAGTTTTAGCTGAAGATGCCAGGAATTGGACCTGAGAATTAATGCATGCAAATAATGTATGCTACTGCCTTTCCCTAAGAGGAAGGCATTGCCAGAGACCCAGTAATAGGGTCATCTCTGGATGCCCTTACGTTAGTACTAAGAGGGTTTCCCATGCTTAGTGTAATTTAATAATAATAATAATAATAATAATAATAATAATAATAATAATAATAATAATTTATATCCCGCCCATCTGACCAGGTTTCCCTAGCCACTCTGGGTGGCTTACAACATATATAAAAACACAACAGAACACTAAATATTAAAAAAGAAAATATCCTATACAAGCAACAAACAAACCAAGAAATCAATAGAAAACAACAACACAACAACAGCAACAACAACAACAACAACCAGCTTGCTGTTATACTCAAATTAAAATAACCGCCAACCCCACCTAAACATATAACTCACACCAACCCAACAAAAACAAAACACGGGAACCAAAATTAGAACTCTAAAACATTTTAGCCAGTTGCCCCAACCCAACTAATTTATTTATTCAACTTACCGGAGCAGCTGCATTTATCCAAATAAAAATGGATCTTTTGGAGGGTGGGATTTTGCGGTAGATATAGAAGACTTCCTCCACAAACACCAGGTCAGCAGTCAGTGTCATTAAAGTCAGGATAGCAAAGAGCAATATTCCTGTCAAATCAAGGCCTGAAAGGATAAAGAGTTGTGGCAAATGTAAACAACAAGCTGCAGCACATAAAGAAATGGAATACTTCAGCCTAGTAAAAGCAAGCCAGTATGCTTAATATAAAGTAAGCATATCCTTAATTCACAATCCAGGGCCTTAGAATCCATATTGGTATGGCTACAAGTTAACTATTCCCTTAGTAGACCGATTGCTAGTTAATTACTTGGATCAGTCAGTTTCATCACTGGGACTTAAGCTTGAGCAGAAAAAAATAGTTTGGGATTTTGAAATTGAGAGACCATGGCAGTGTGTGTGTGTGTGTGTGTGTGTGTGTGTGTGTGTGAGAGAGAGAGAGAGAGAGAGAGAGAGAGAGAGATGAATGTTTCTAGCTGGTCTTAGCTGAAACTGGGGATAAAGGCTTGTTTGGCACCCAAACTTCTGAACAATCATATCTTGGATCCCGAAAGCCTTGGTACTTGAACGTTTTGACTCCTGAGCGCCGCAAACCCGGAAGTGAGCATTCTGGTTTGAAAACGTTCTTTGGAACCCGAGTGTCTGGCGGTGCTTCCGGGGCTTCTGATTGGCTGCAGGAGCCTCCTGCAGCCAATCAGAAGCTGCACTTTGGTTTCCAAACATTTTGGAAGTCGAATGGCCTTCTGGAACGGATTCCATTGGACTTCCAAGGTACGACTGTATTACGTTTTTTTTTTTCTCCTGGTAGGGCTCATTTCCAGTTTCAGAGCCCCACCTCTAGTGGGGGAAACAGTTGAGGCATTGCTGTTACAGGGTGAAAAGGATTTGGAAACCCATATTACATACTCCATTATCAGTATGTATTAATACAAGAATGTGGGAAGAGGCTAAACAACCAAGTTCCATAAAGGAAAAACAAGGAAGTATTGGTAGTGGCAAAACACTGCAGCAGTGCAGCAATTCATTGTGGGGTAGGTAGAACTTAGGTCTTCACTCTATAGCTACAGAATGAGTACATAACTAGGGGTAGGACCACACAGCAACCACAGAACACTACAAAAGCAGCCACGGCCATCTTAGGCCCACATTTAATAAACAAGCGCAGTTCCCCCACATTTATCACATGGTACATTGGCTGCCTGAATTCACTCTCCTTTTCTTTTACTCGAGCTTTTCTGGCCAAAAATGTTCACATTAATGAAGGACCACACCTATTTGTTTTTGTTTTTTAAGTGCTTAAAATCACAAACACAGTTTAGTAATGGTTATAATTTTTAATTTTTAATGAGTATTTTTTAAAAAATAAAGGAATAAAATTTGGTATAATCAGGAATAGTACATTATGTACCTGTTTGGGTGCATGTGCAAATAATTCAGTAACAAGTAGATAGACAGACAGACAGACAGACAGACAGATGTACACTCTCCTCCCCACACCTTAAGCAATAAACTGCTATCAATGAGAATCATAGTTCTCTTCTATTGCTAGTTAGCTGTGTCAATTACATCTAGAATCAGGAACAATTGTTCTACACAGTCATAATTATATCTGGGATTTGCTGTATGATATCTATAAATTCATTGATGCAAATTCTTATCCATGGCAAGCTTTTGCATCAATCGAATCATACCTTCTTCCTTCATTGCTAGGGGCTTTATATTTTTCCATTTCGCTGCAGTTTGGAACTTTGCCACCACTAAAATATGAGCCATTGGCTCTCTCCTAATCTGTGATATCTCTTCCTAGTCAGTAACACCCATCAAGATGGGTTATAGAACCAAAGGGCAATCCCACATCTTTTTAACACGATGCTTTGTGAATGACCTTTAAAAAAAAAAAAGAATGCTTTGACACTGATTAATTGGCAGCAAACTGTGACTGTGATTCCAGATAAACAGACCCAGTGCTGTAACCTACGGGGACTGATTCCAGGGAAAATGCAGCCCTTCCGGACACCACCCCAGTGTTGCTCACAGCATTGCAGAACCTAATAAGTTCAGCTCATTAAAAAATAAATAAATATGTGGGCGAGTCTAAATGCAGGTGTCCCAGACTGAGGCTAGTAGTGCCTTTAGTGTCTATACACAACTACACATTCATTCCTGTACTATTGCCATATCATAGTTCAAGAAGTTTTAAACTTTCCCTTCCCCTTGCCATTCTCTGTGTCCACATGACCCCATATTTGAGAACAGCAGGAAAGCTTTGACACTTAATTTCTAGCAGGTGGAACTGCTCATACAATGCAAAGGCAGAGGCACTGTGGGAAGTGCCTGTTTTGATCCACACACCTAAAGTTCCCCATTTCTTATCAGTGGGTATTGTGTCAGTTGCTCATTCCCATGAGAACAGTGACTAATAAATAGAGTTATCACACATATTGCCCATTCTGCATTTGTTTTATATGGCAGCACCTGCACTCTGGAACTCCTTGCTTATTGAAATCAATCAGGCACCTTCACTGTACTCTTTTTTGTGCCTGCTAAAAATATTCCTGTTTAGAGAGCCAGTGTGGTGTAATGGTTAAGAGCCTTTTATCTGACTTGAGACTTATCGCAAACCTTTTAACCTTTTATCTGACTTGAGATGCCTTGCTCACATCTTACTCCAACCCGTAATCTGGGGAACCGGGTTCGCGTCTCCGCTCCTCCACATGCAGCTGCTGGGTGACCTTGGGCCAGTCACACTTCTCTGAAGTCTCTCAGCCCCACTCACCTCACAGAGTGTTTGTTGTGGGGGAGGAAGGGAAAGGAGATTGTGAGCCACTTTGAGACTCCTTCGGGTAGTGATAAAGCGGGATATCAAATCCAAACTCTTCTTAAACTAGCTTACCCAGATGCTTAGAAAGTTGAGGTGATTTTAATCTGTTTTAGTATTTTAACTTTTGTTTTATGTTTTAAAGTATGGTTGTAATTTTTATTTTATTTTATCGTTTTATCATTTTGTAAATTGCTTTGAGTGGTGTTTTTTTTTTTACAATCAAGCGGTATATACGTGTCAGAGCTGCCCCTGGTCCCAGCTCACAGAGGACCAACGCCAGTCCGTTGTTATATTAAATAGTTTTTATTGAAGTTCAGTTTCTCATTTACAGCCACGGCGCGCAGCTCTACGTCTTAAACCCTAGACCGCCGAAGCTCCGTCTGAGTCTCCTCCCCCCAGACACCAGTTTAAGACCCTAGCTTTGCTCCACCTCTTTCTCTGCTCCCTCTTCCTCTGGGTCTGCCTGTCCGCCGGGGTTTTCCCCTTTCTAGACTCTTCTGACGCTGACTCCCCCCTCCCTCCGGCGGGCTTTAGGACCTGGTTCCCAATCCGGGCTTTCTGCTGTCCTGCGCGCCTGTACATTTGAACTTGGCGCGCGCGCCCAGCCTGCCACCTTCCTTCTGACCGTTATACTGCTCCTGTTGCTGCTTGCCGGAGGAGACGCTGACTCTGACCTTTGGGGCTCTTCCACCCCACTACGCTCTGGTGGGGAAGCTGGCCCTGATTTCCAGCTACTGCTTTGGGAGTCTCCGCTGGCCCACTGCTTCTGGTGTGTCCCCCCTGGGACCCCCCTTGCCCTGGCCATCGGCGCACCCTTCTGGGAATCTTCTGATTCACTGGAGAGGCTTATGGAATCTCTCGGGTCACTGTCATTCTGCCCTCCGCTGCCCTCGGATTCTTCCCCTTCGCTCTCCATTTCCTCTCTACCCTGCGCCTCTGCTCCTGAGCCCCTGACAATATGTTTTATAAAATAAATAATATTATCATAATTATCAACAACAATCATATATGTTTGGAATTCTTCCTGCACAAGCCCTGCTGAAAAGGAGCATCTTTCTGTTTTTATGGTTGAAACTCTTTTTATTTTTAAAGTTACAGGTGAATGGTATTTGCCATTCAGAGTCATTATGCATTCATCAACACTAGATTAAGTTTGCCTTTAAGCCTTTCTAATGAACATTAATGTGTCCTCCTCATTTCAAATGCCATTTAAAAAGTAGGTCAGTCCAGAACAACAGTGAAAGAAAAAGCTTCTCATTAACACACCCACACACACACCAGTTTGATTAATCTGGTAAAAAAACAACCCAAAAAGGATTTATTCACACAGACTTACGTTGTTCTCAACAGTGAATAAACTTACTTTCTAATATTACTTGTGAGTATGGACGTTCATTTGCAGAACAGACAGGATCCAATGTCCCATTATTTCCCGCTTCTTCCATTTTAGGAACTTTCTTCAGGGACGCTTTCCCTTCTTTTCTCTCTAGCCCTCCCTGTTCAGATTCTTTTCTTTCTCTGAGTGCTGCAGCTGTAAGGAAGAGTGAGATCAGCTTTCTGCTAGTTCCCTTTTGTTCTTCCAGTCAAGCTCTGCTGGCTGAGGTGACAGGCACGTCTGAAATCAGTGAAACATTGACTGTCCAAATGCTCTGCGACTTTCCTTCTACAGTTCCACAAGATAAGAAGCGGCAAAACAATAGTCAGGTGAAACACAGAGATCTGGCACTAGCAGCCAGGTCCTAAGAGGTCAAATAGAGACAGAGACAGGGCGATGTGAGACTGAAAGGGCTGTCTCTTCTGGCCAGGATGTTTGGTATGCCACACCTTTTCCACCAACTGTTACCAGCTTCATTGCCCTCAGCAGGGTGCAATGTTGTAAACCGCAACCTGTTCTCATGGTACACAGTAACATGTGAAATGGTTCTGTATAAAAGATGACATTGTGCTTTGAATGTTTCCTTTTGCTGAGCCTTAACAATTGAACAATATACTGTACCATGCAGAAGGGTGTTGCTGGGTTTTGGTTTTTTTTTTTTGCAAGTGATACTATTTCAGTATTAGTTGTTGTCAGTGGGAAAGACTGAGCAATAAATCAAAGGTGTATTACGTGGTTTTCAGATAATCTCAGCCCAGGTTCACATCAACCCATCTGCACGTCTGCCATAGGATCCCTGCACATCTACAATGTAATCCCAATGCATTGCAGAGGACCCTAATCTTAGAATATGTACCATATTCCATTCTTACTGAAATGCACCTAAACATTTCTACAGCTATGCAGTGCCAGGGGAGAAATGGCTAATGTCAGACAAGTTGCCTTTTCGGGAAAGTTGCTCACCGTTATAGCTCTTTTCACTGAGAAACTGACAATAAGGAACCACACTGGTTTCCCCAGAACACGGTTTGAAAAGCACTGTTTTAGCCACTATAGATTTAATGTTCAAATTCTTGCTAAAGGAAATGGATAAACTGATTTGGCTGTTGTACACCTGATGTGCAAGGCAGCCTGTTTATTTGTGGAGAAGCTTTCCTGCTACAGCAAGCTATTCATAATAGGGCCACTTGCCAAATCAAAATGTTTGCATACAAGCCACCCTACCTCTTCGCAGCCACTGCATGTGAGCACAGGCAACTTCCAATTTACATGAGGGAGGGGGTTACATTCCAAGGCACCACACGTGAAATCACATATATTTGAAAAACCATTGAAAAAACCTGCAAACACCCCATTCCGACCCTGCCCTGCTCCCCTCCGCCTCTTTCTGTGATGTTTTTAGGTCACTTCCGGGTTCAGCACAATGTGCACGTGTGCAATCGCACACATATTGGACATGCCTAAAACAGTTGCTGCCTGTATTATGAAGGGGAAAACCTTGATTTATAAGTGTTTGTATGTGTACAGGCATACCATGACAGGCATACCTGAGCATAAGATGTTCCATGAGAATCATGGCCTTATCATGTAAAACCTAAACATAAAAAAAGAAGGCATTAATGGTGAAATTTCTGTACAGAAGAGCAATAACAGAGAAACGGTCCACTTCAATGCATGATCACATAGGCCTGAATAAGATGATTCATTTCAGCTAGCACCCAGCATCGAATTTCATCTGTGCTTAGAATATTACTTAGAAAGTCGAGGTAATTTGAATCTCTTTTAGTATTTTAACTTTTGTATGTTTAAAGTAGGGTTGTGAATTTTTCTTGTTCTTACTGTTTTATCTTTTGTTAAACGCTTTGAGGTTTTCTACACTCAAGTGGAGTTCATTTTTTATGAGATAAAGAACAAAATAAATAAATAAATTGGAAAGGGATACAGGAGGGTGGAAAGGTGGAAAGGGATACAGGAGGGTGGAAAGGGATACAGGAGGCAGATAAGCCTAAATAAGGCTGCAATGGTATACACACAAACCTGGCTCGGAGTATGTCCCATTGGACCCAGCATAGAATTGCCCTGTTAAACATTCTCAAGCATGCTCCATTGTGTTCAATGGGACTTCCAACCAGGTGAGTATAAGATTTCTGCATTAGAATTCATTTAGATCTATGAAATAATTAAGCATGCGTTAAAAAAATTCCCTCTAGAATCAAAGGGACTTGAGATGTGTTCTTTAGTTGCTATATATACAGAAACACACACAGAAAGAAACACCCACCCACCCACCTGTTAGCAGATAAGCTATTCTGGTGTGTGGTGATTGACCTTTTCAACTATGCAGCCTTTCCTGATTGGGTTTAGGTGCTTAGCAGCATTAGGTATTTATATGGTCCTCATATCTGATGTAGCAAAGTACAGTCTCTAAATAGTAAACCTTGATAACATCTCAAACTTTAGATAAGTTCAATATTTTTCTTTCTGCATCGAAGATTTCCGGGTGCCTCTTATGAAGTACGTCTATGTCCTTGTGGAATTGGAGAATCTGAGTTTGTAACATGTATCTTTTTATGTTGTCTGTTTTGCACCCAGATTAGATCAGAGTTATTCTTAGATTTAAGGGAATCCTGAAATAAGTTAATCGGGAGATGTGAGATTGGGTTTGGTTTTGCTCTGTGCCTTCCTTGAGTGCTTCTGGAGGGATGTAAGTTTGAATTGTTCTAGTGTATCTCATTTGCCTGGGTGAGGAGGGGATGGAGATTTTTGCCTGGCTGGAATGAAGCTTTTTGTACAAAGATGCACATCCATTGCTGCACTAAGTTTTGCCAGTGGCTTTTCCCACTGCTGGTATGTGGCCCCTGGAAGGGGATATGGTCCTCATGCTAAAACAAAAAGTTCCCTGCCCCTGATTTAAATTATGGTAATTATTTCTACATATCTATAGTAATCATTTTAAAATTTGTCCTCCTTTGTCCTCTTTCTTGACCACCCTAAAGACAAATCAGCTAAGAGTGAGAGTGGGGAACAGACATGGAATGCTGAAGGAGAGAGACTTGAAGGTTAGTATTATTATCATCATCATCATCCTCATTATTAAATGTGTATACCACCCTCTATCTGCTGGTCTCATGGCGGTTCAAAACATAAAAACACAAAATACTAACACAAAATACATAATAAAAATAAAAACAAGAAAAAAACCAGTAACCCCCCCTTCCCCAACACATTTTAAAAGCGCATTGGATGTCAATCAGCCAAAGGCCTGGTTAAAGAGGAACTTTTTTGCCTGGTTCCTAAAGGTATTCAGTGGTACCTCGGGTTAAGAACTTAATTCGTCCCAGAGGTCCGTTCGTAACCTGAAACTGTATTTAACCTGAAGCACCACTTTAGCTAATGGGGCCTCCTGCTGCTGCCGCGCCGCCGGAGCACGATTTCTGTTCTCATCCTGAAGCAAAGTTCTTAACCCGAGGTACTATTTCTGGGTTAGCGGAGTCTGTAACCTGAAGTGTATGTAACCTGAGGTACCACTGTATAATGAAACCTCCCTGGGCAGAGCATTGCACAAATGAGAAGCCACTGCAGAGAAGGCCCATTCTTGTGTTGCCACCCTCCAGGTCTCCAGGAAGAGGCTCACAAAGAAGGACCTCAGAAGATGATCTCCGGTAGGTTAATATAGAGAAAGGAAGTTATTGAGGTAGACCCGTATGGAAATGGCCTCTTGACCTTTGCAGGCAGAGAAATTGTGGGTCCCATTTCACCCTGTTTCTTCAGGGGGAAGGAGAAATTCTCCAATAGTTCCTCAGGGGTGGCATTCACCATTAACAGTGACAATAGCACAGTTTCTTTTGCTCTTCCTAAGATTTTATTTTGTTACTGTTCTTTCAATGCTGCCGCAAGTGGTAGTAGCAGCTCTATTGGCAGCCTGGCCACCATTTTGTATTCCCCACAATGCCATGGGCCTAGCATTATTCTGGGGCATTGTGGAGGAGAAAATGCCAGTCAGAATATTGGTGCCCTTCTTGGGGTTGGAAGAAGTAAGAAAAAGTAAATATCCAAAATGTTCGTTAGGAAATGACTTGTGACAAATTTTGGGTCAGCTCTAATCAGAGCAGAGACAGCCTTGGAGAAGGCACACACTCCAGGCTGGGAAATATATGCCACAGAGAGAATATTTTGGCTGCTTAAAGGGCCTTTGAAGAGGCGAATCAGAGTTCCATCACTCCAAGAAGTAGTGATGGATAATTATGGTGGCATCATCAGGTAGGCAGCTGCAGGACTGAATTTTCCAAATGCTTTTATTCAAACTGAATTAGTCAAAATGAGGGAAGTATTGTTTACACAGTAGCAAAGAGACTGATTCCTCAGCTGATTGGAACTCTGTTTTGACATTATTTGAATGGTAGTCAACCAAGTATTACTCACAGCAGACTTAGTGAAATTTATGGGCCGACTTAGTCATGTTGATTATTTCTGTGGGTTTATTCTGAGTAAAACTTAGGTGAATACCACCCTTTGGTTCCTAATTTTTACCTACTGGATAATGTATTTTCCCCTTCTATCTGGAAATTGCCACAAATGCCTATCTGATATTCAGTCCCTTAACTCATTTTAAAGGGTATGCATTAATGTCAAATGGAATGTTTTTAATCAACATATCAAACCCTAGGAATCTGGATTCCACAGGAGACGCCTGTATTTTAGCATGAAATAATGAGAATTAATATAGGAGTTCCAGGACCAAGAAATAAAAAAATTAATACCCGATAAGCAACTTCACATGCATTTTTTTTTACTGCACAAAATACAACATCTGTAGTTGTGCATTTCTTATGTGTCTGGTTATGCACACAACCCTGTAATAGGACTCTTAATAGCAGTGGTTTCAAATGCATAAGTTCTACCTTATCCTAATGTAAATCTTAGAACACTGCCATTATGCTGCCAGCAGCGTTAATGTACAAGGTCCCTCCAAAGTGATGCATTAAGTAAACTGGGTGGAAATCCACAAAGTAAGTAATGGAAAATCATTTGAATTGGAAAAAGCATTGACCTTCATATCAGCCTTTGTGATTCCATTGTATGTCAAAGAAGCTGTTTTCTTCTACATGCAGCCATTCTGTTTGTTGCCATTCAAAATATTTCATCTTCTTGAAATGCTCATTGTCAAAAATATTGTGTAGAAATGCATTAAGCATGGAACTTGGCTCCTCAAACTGGAATTTTCAAATTTTATTATCTGCTGGAAATTGTCATGTGCTGTTTTGGAAGATCACACCATGCAGTTGGAATAGGAAGACTGAAAAACTGTCATGCACAGAGTTGCAAGCAATTGTTCTTCAGCAATAATGGAAGGGAAAGAAGTATGAAACCAATAGGTTAGGTGTGCAGAACCTTTGGACTTCCAGATGTTGAACTAGAGATCCCATCACCCCTGGACATTGGCCAGGCTCGCCAGGGCTCATGGGAGATGCAGTCAGGTCAGCAGCACCCACAGGTTCCCTACATCTGCAATTGGTAATCAAAGGTCCCCAAAACTTTTCAAACAAGACATTGTCTCATGGGAATGATTTTATAAGCTATCAGTTTAGGACATCTTATAAAATGTTTATAGCCATCTTCTGAACTGATAAGCATTCCAAACAACTCATAAAGAAACAGATATATTTCATTAATATGAGAATCAACAAAGAAGGCAAATGCAGAATATTAGAATCACAATTCTTCGTATAACAAATAGTATATTTTAGGAAGTGTCCGATTGGACCATATGTCAACAAAAAACGAACATACCTGTAAGAAGAGTGAAATATACTCAGAGTCGAGGGTGGATTTCATGATTTTTATTCAGCTCATAGTGGTAAGGAGGAAGGAAAGTCCCCTCAAAGTATCTGCTTTATATACATTATTTACACAATGGGCTGCACGTGATTGGCTAATTCCGGAATTCTCCTGTAGGCCAATCAGGTTGTGGATTCACTTCCATCTGGAGCTGGATTGGGTGGCTCCTGCAGACCAATCATACTGCTGCATTGTTCTAGGACCAATCAGACTGCTGCATTTTGGATCCTATTCAACCCAGTACATAACAAAGAGCCAGCTGGATCAGGCCAATGACCCATCTAGTCTAGCATGGTGTTCTCATAGTGGCCAACCAGATGCCTGTAAGAAACCTGCAAACAGAACCTGAACACAAGAGCATTCTACCCCGCCCTATGATTTCCAGCAACTGGTATTCATAAGCATTTACTGGCTCCAATCGTGGAGGCAAAACATAGCCATCATGGCTAGTAGCTGTTGATAGTTTATCCTCCCTGAGTGAGCCATCCAGGTTAGTGGTCATCACTGTCGCTGTGGGAGCAAGTTCCATAGTTTAACTATGGGCTGCATGAAGCAGGTGGCGCTGTGGTCTAACCCACCAATCCTCTTGGGCTTTCTGATCATAAAGTTGGCAGTGAGCCCTCATTGCTTTGTCCCAGCTCCTGCCAACCTAGCAGTCTGAAAGCTTGCCAGCATGAGTATATAAATAGCTACTGCTGCAGCAGGAAGGTAAATGACGTTTCTGTGCTCTCTGGCACTTGTCACGGTGTCCTGTTGCACCAGAAGCAGTTTAGCCATGCTGGCCACATGACCCAGAAAAGCTGTCTGTGGACAAATGCCGGCTCCCTTGTCCTGAAAATGGAGATGAAATCTGCACCCCATAGTCAAATTCAACTGGACGTAAACATCCAGGGGTCCTTTACCTTTACGTTTTGCATGAACAAGTAGTTCCTTTTGTCTGTTCTGAATCTTCCAACTTTATTCTCCTGGACAGATTCTAGAGACGTTTCGCCGCAAACCACAAAAATTAAAGCCCCCCCCCCCCACCTTTGGTACTGTGTGTTTGCTTTGGACCATCTAGTTGGCTTCATTTAGACATCTGGCCATGCAAAAAGGAGGCCGCTTGCCACTGCCATTCTGTCTTGGCCTTACTTCTGGAGTGGCTTGCTATGGTAGACTCCTCAGGCAAGCCAGAAAACAACAGAGATGCCAGTGGAGGTTGACTCTGTGGCAGAAATGAGTGGTTTTTACTCTGCCAGAGTGCCAGAACATTTGAAATCCCAAAAATGTCAACGGGATCTCTATGCTAAAGGGCAGTTTAGCGACTGAACGAGCAGATAAATAAATGGCTTTGTTGCCTGATCATTTTGCCCCTTAGGGTGACTTGCTCCATGCTGTTATCATGGCCATAAAAGACTGTTGTGAATGCAAATATCCCATTGATTTAAACACCTTGCAGATTCCCAATGACCCTTGGTTTCTGCTTGTGTATATGTGCCTTGTTCCCTCTCCCATAATGTGTCTGGGATGAAAGCCCTGTTCTGTCTGTCTTCCATTGCCTTTTCTTTCCAGTGGCACCTATAATAACCTCTTTGCTTTATCTGTACCCTCTCAGTCATAATGTTGTCCTTCTTCTGCTTACTTGTTCCCGATTACCACTGAATTCACATGCTATCTGATAAGTGCAGGTATCTTCTTTTCTCCCTTGTAAAAAAAATTGGAAGCAGAAAGTGTTCCTAATTCTGTCAAGAAAATGACTTTCGATCCCCCTCCCTTGCATATTATTCTCGTGAGGGTCAGATGTGAATCGATTTCTGACGTGGGTTTTTTTCATGGCTGTAAAGTGGTAAAATGTGGAGTGCTTTGAAGTTAGAAATGTAATTGTGGAGACATAAAAATTGTATCTATAGCCATCACAGAGATATTTATCTCAAGATGACTGTCTCAGTGTCCTTCAGAGCAATAACTGCAACAGCCGAGAACATAACAGAGGGAGCTGAAATGTTATGACTCATTTACTTCTAACAAGTCTAATACACTTCAGTGAAAACGTATTGCACATGACATAAGGGACTCTCTGATATACTGGAACAAGCTTCAAAGGCCATTGAAATAAAATACCAGCCATTACTACTGCTCAAATATTCTTCAGTGTCTAAATTAGGCCACCAATACCAAAGATTGTAATTGCGTTATTCTCTCTGATTCCTTGTCGCTCAGAGAAATATCTATGTTTTGCACACTCTTTTGTCCAGGAGGAGTGAGGTAGATAAACCAGGCTCATAAAACATGTTATTTTTTATTGTCATGTGCAACATTACTATTGCAATGTAATTTAAGATGTTAAAATGTTCACACTTTAAATGCATAAAAATATCTGTAATGGCTTCCTCTGACTATGACAGAGGGAATTCAAAGGAAGGCGTTCAGGATGCTATGCAGAATGTCTTTGTGAATGGGGAAGCGGCGAACAATTAATGCTATGTAAACATTGCCGGCATAGGTTGTCTTTTTCTCAATTTGGATCAAAGCTGGTTTTGGGGGGGAAACACATAAAAAATGCAGCATCAATAGATATGGATTGGGACTAATGTCATATGTACTCCGCTTCCCTAACCAGTTGTGGGAGTGCACTGGATGAAGAGTAAACGGAAGAGGGTACACAGCTTAATTAACCTAAAATGGGGGGGGGTGTCTCTCTCTTTCTCACTCACTGCAGTATGTACTTGGAAATAGGTGCAATACTCCCAGGTGTGCCATCCACTGGCCATCACCCTGGACACGACCAACCAGCAGCAATGGACACAGGAAGCAGCCTTAATCGAGATGAAGTGATTTGCCCTTGTACTCCAGTATTGTTTGGCTACCCGCAGTGGTTCTCCCGAGTCTTAGGCAAAAAGTCTTCCCATCACTTCCTTTTTGGTCCTTCTACCTGGAGATGTCATGGATCGAACCTGGGGGCTTCTGCATGCAAAATGTAGGTGCTCTACTACTGAGCTATGGTGCCTTCTCTGGCAACGTAAGCCGACTCCGCGTGGCAAGGTACGCCACCTTCATATCGAAGCCATTAATTAAGCTCTCAGTCATCTTATCGTGCTTGCATCTTGAACCTCCAGCTCAGGCTACTGGTTTTAAATTCACAGGATCCCAAGGATGCTCTGTTGGTGAGCCCCTCACCATCTTCACAGGACTGATTCTCCCTGGTCCCTGTGGAAAAGCCCAGAAAGTTGCCCTGCTTTTCAATTTGTAGTGCAAACAAAGCCTTTGGTTTAGTCACCTGTTTCAGTTAGTCCTGCCACACCCAAACTCTCAGTGTCTCTCCCTTTTGTAGTTTTTTGTCCTTGTCCTCCCCTTAATTTGTCAAACATATTGTGTGTGTGTGTGTGTGTGTATGCATGCGTTTGTATACACACAGATACACTCTACCGTTAATAAAAGATCATTAAATACAGACCATAATCACAAGATTATTTAAAGAAATGTTTCTTTTAAAATGCAATTCTCTTTTACGGCGAAAGTCCTAGAGATGCTGTAGCACATTCAAACACACACACACATGGGTTTAAATGTGTTAAGAGTAATCACGGAAACTGTCACAGAGCTTAAGGGGGGGGGGGTGTTTGCCCAAATCAGGGTTCTATTCTTTGGCAGAAAGCAATACTGTAGTTTAAATTAGTGTGGTGCAGCTGAACCCTTATTTAAAATGTGTTCCACTGACATTCCACGAAGAGGGTGTCTTTGTTTAATAGCGCTGGCAGAACAGCACATTTTCCGCCGAAACCCGTTGGAGTTTAGACCTTTTAATAGAAAGTGACAATTTAAATTGCCATGACGGTGGCCTAATGGTGCTTAAAACTATTACTAGCTGATGCTACAGTTGGCTCCAGACCAGTTGGTTAACGCTCAAGAAAAAGGTAGATGGGAGTGGGCAATTAAGCGATGAATAATTAGTCATTCCTTTGTTCTTGACTATAATACCATTACTCAAAGATGAACTCATTTGCCTGTACTGTTAATTCCATTGTAGCTCTGGGCTAGTTAACTCTCAGGGCGAGGAGACCTGACAATTGGTCAGCCCTTCCCCACCCCCACCCCATGCTTTCCCTTTCAGTGGATTGCCTCCAGTCTCTCTCACCCCTCCCCTTTTCTTGACACATAAAATAGTATCAGTTTGTGCCATTTATTAGCTTGAGGTCTGGCCTAGCTAGTGTTAAAAGACTTGTTGGCACTCCTGCTATTTCCCATTCAGGACGGCAGGAAATTTAGGGTGGGGGCACAAGGCAGTTTATGTTTTAAGAAAAAGTCTTACAGTACAGTGGTACCTCTGGTTGCGAACG
Organism: Podarcis muralis; assembly: GCF_964188315.1. Lineage (NCBI taxonomy): Eukaryota > Metazoa > Chordata > Lepidosauria > Squamata > Lacertidae > Podarcis > Podarcis muralis. The sequence goes on from NC_135658.1 coordinate 64,162,629, forward strand.
GGATGCATTCCGGAGCCCTGTTCGCAACCTGAAAGGAATGCAACCTGCGTCTGCATGTTTGCGCATGCGCGGGTCGCAATTTGCCGCTTCTGCGCATGCGTGTGATGTCATTTTGTGCGTCTGAGCATGCGCAAGCGGCGAAAGCCAGAAGTAACCCTTTCCGGTACTTCCAGGTCGCCGTGGGATGCAACCTGAAAATGCACAACCTGAAGCAAACGTAACATGAGGTATGACTGTAGTAAGGTGCGCAAGGAAACATTGTCTTCTTGGAGAGGCAGTCAGTGCAAGCACATCAGAATTTTTGCTGCTAGCTGCCAAAGCAATCAGAAATGCTTATATGAAGTATGAAGTCTTTTACAGCCGTTCTTCACTGTATGCATAATGAAGCTATGCTACTCTGCCGTAACAGATTCATTTCGTTTATACCTTGTACCATTCTGCACTTATTGGTGAGTTTCTCAACAAGTGCCAATTTCCAGACCTTATTATACCAATTCGTCAAAGAGGCTCCTTCCACATATATTTCTGGTGCCTAGTTACAACGATCTTTGCTGCGAAAAATAGTCGGTGGTTTAAAGCGCATGCCTGCATTTTCCCCACCGAAAAGATTTAACAAAGCCAATTCTGGGAATTTAGCCACCTTTTGTCCAGCAATTTTGTGGATATCATTAAACATTCATCCCAAAATTTAGCTAGCTTCCTACACGTCAGCCACATTTGTTGGAATGAGCCCCACTGCAGAACTTTTAGCCCTTAAGAAAAACAGTGTCTGTCACCTCAAGCTTGAGATTTTGCTTTGGTATCCAGCTTGGATATATTTCAGTAGTTATATATATTACAGGAACTACCTATCTCTCTCTCTCTCTCTCTCTCTCTCTCTCTCTCTATATATATATATATATAGAGAGAGAGAGAGAGAGAGAGAGAGAGTGTACAACTGTGGCCTTTATGATTGCTAAACAGCACAGACACCTTGCTAACTACTATGCTTGTGCCAGGCAGCACAGTCTACTTCATGCAGATCTGGAATGAGCTGAAAGTCAGGCATCCAATAATTTTTTTAGGCACACGGGTAATGTGCCTGAATCCCATGAACAGGGTCAGGAAAATTAACATATAACTGGCCATGAAAGGCACAGGATAGGCATAGACAAAACTGTTCTTTAAATCCAATTTGCACATCTATTTTATTTAATTAATGCTAAAAAATAAGTATTCAGAATCAATTATGCATATTAAATATTTGATTATATGTGGTTTGATCAATTTAATGTGCTAATAGAATGTAGGCTTTAAACAAAACTGGAATTTATATCAGATATTTGAGTAGCAACAAATACTTAGTAGAGGGAACAAAGGGGTATGGTTACTGCCGTTAGATTATCGTGCAGAATGGTCAACAAATCCCCACTTCTTCTATCTTTGATGTCGTGCCCAGCTCTGCTCAGATCTCTTTAGACCATGCCCAAATTTTATCTGTAGCCATGGAAGATTAATATATGCTTTAAAAAAAAAGAGCTGGCTATTTTTGGACCAGTTTTCAAATCTGGACTTCCCCGCCCAAAACTGGGCACAATAATCCACAGGCCACATCAGACCACATTTTCTGACTCAAGTAAGATACTTTTCCATGTATAAGACTAGGTTTAAGACTAGGTCTGCGTCAATGGCTGGTGTTGATTGGCTGATACTGTGGCAATTGGGCTGGCGATTGACAGTTTCTGCCGGCGAGGGGACAGACGTGAGATGGTTTTTTTGACATGTGCAGATGAGTGGTTTTCGGCAATCCCCCCCCCAAAGCTAACCCCCCCCCCAAAGCTCAACAACTCTGAGCCATCTTCCCCCATTTTCTTAAATTTGAGTCCCCCAAAATAGGGGGCGTCTTCTACATGGGGGTGTCTAATACACGGAAAAGTATGGTAATTACATTTTTAAATAAAACTAAAACTATACACACACACCCAAAAACAAACCTGCAGGTTTAATTTGCTTCATTAAAGGATGTGTTAGCACTTGACATTGCTACCAAATACTGAAGTGCTGCAATAACTCTGCTGAACTTTGACTCATGAAAATAGTCAAAGTTCAGCAGAGTCAGGATCACCTAGGAGCTATTAATAATAATAATAATAATAATAATAATAATAATAATAATAATAATAATAATTTATTATTTATACCCCACCCATCTGGCTGGGCCTCCCCAGCCACTCTGGGCGGCTTCCATAGAAACCAAAAATACAGTAAAATATCACACGTTAAAAACTTCCCTGAACAGCGCTGCCTTAAGATGTCTTCTGAATGTCAGGTAATTGTTTATCGCTTTGACATCTGCTGGAAGGGCGTTCCACAGGGCGGGCGCCACTACTGAGAAGGCCCTCTGCCTGGTTCCCTGTAGCTTTGCTTCTTGCAATGTATTTAATGTGAGACTGCCATCTTTCTGGCTATTTGTTACAGTGGTACCTCGGGTTACAGACGCTTCAGGTTACAGACTCCACTAACCCAGAAATAGTACCTCGGGTTAAGAACTTTGCTTCCGGATGAGAACAGAAATCGCACGGCGGCAGCGTGAAGCCCCATTAGCTAAAGTGGTACCTCAGGTTATGAAAAGTGTCAAGTTAAGAACAAACCTCCAGAATGAATTAAGTTCTTAACCCGAGGTACCACTGTATTGCAATGCATGTGGTTGTGTTTCCCTCATTGCCCATCGCGAGCCTCTGACATGGCTCCCACAGGTCCACACTCTAACCATTACGCCACACTTGCTCATTAAAAAGAAACCCAGTGCATCTCACCATCGTAGGGGTGCCTCCTCAGTCTGTGGTGCTGTGTCGATGGGCAACTTCAGTGCCCCTCTTTTTCTCCCTTCTTACGGTTCTTTAGCTTTAAACTAGACCTTGGACTGACAGGCCTACAAACAGAAGATTCCTTCACTGAAGAACATGCTCGCCAGGCCACCCTACCTACAGCAAGTCCCATTTAAGTCAATGTGATTTATTTCTACAGGGTTCTGCTGCATGCCCTATCGTTCAATGGAAATCTCTCCTAGGTTTTATATGATAAAATGCCATTATCCTAACAGTTATTTGGGAGCATGTTTTAAATACAGTGGTACCTCGGGTTACATATGCTTCAGGTTCCATACACTTCAGGTTACAGACTCTGCTAACTCAGAAATAGTGCTTCAGGTTAAGAACTTTGCTTCAGGGTGAGAACAGAAATCGTGCTCTGGCGGCGCGGCGGCAGCTGGAGGCCCCATTAGCTAAAGTGGTGCTTCAGGTTAAGAACAGTTTCAGGTTAAGAACGGACCTCCGGAACGAATTAAGTACTTAACCCGAGGTACCACTGTAAATGGCGTCAGGGAAGGCCAAATGAGTCTTCTTCACACAAACAGCAACTGAAATGGGAAGCTTTTGATAGGGGCATGCTAAAATGTCCACAATGACTTAAAACTAAATAAATAAAAGGAAGCTGGCACAAGAGCAAAAGGCCCTTGGTGCGCATTTCTGTGCTGATACACACTGCATTGTGCTCAGAGACATGTGAAAATGTTATGAAGTAGAAAGTTCTTTAAATAGCATTATAACAATATCTGCTTTTCCAAACAAAAACAAGTGATGACTAGCAGCCCCACACCACCCCACACCTATAGTACAGAGATTATATTGTCTGTGTCTCATGTTTTTGTCTAGGATTAGTTGGAAAACTTCTTTCTTTTTAAGAGTGGTGTGGGGGAGATGTTACTTCAGTTTTTATCCTTTATTGCCACCTATTGGCGAAGGCTTCAGTCCACAATGATGAAACCTGCTGTACAGATGAGCTGGACAGTTATCTTTTACTTTTTCTTGATTACTCATATTCTGCAACATTCAACACTGCATTATATAGCCCAGTGCAATGCACTTGAAGATCAAAACTAGGTAATTAAAACATCAATAAAGCTGCAAGAGCCAAGCCAATTATTTGAGAACATCATCTGAAGGCCTCAGGTTGGTCAAGGCTCCTATAGCTCTGCTGCAGAAATGGCCAGTGTGCTTAGCACTTGAGGGTCGCTTCCAATGCATGTTCTTAACTTCCTGATTTTCCATATCATTCTGAAGCAGTCCCCCGTCAGTTGTAACAGGAACTTTGCCCCTGAGAAATATTTGTAGATGCTGTGCTAGTTTTTTCCTTGCATGAGAACTGACAACCTATACTTTAAAGGTGAAGTAAAAAGCAAAATCCCGTATTTTTCTGTTTTGTTGTCTCATAGTATTTATTTATAATCTGTTATTTATTTGGCAAAATTGTTTGCTTGTTTGCTATGCATTTGGACACCTCTTAGGTATCATCACCAAAATTTGAGGTCAAGGAGCAGGTTTTTGTGTATGTTTGGATGCAATTGGGACACCATTTTAAATCAAGAGTGGACTTCACCAATTATTTGGTTTTTTAGAATTTCTGGGCAACACTGGGTAGAAGGCTGCTGGTTTCTAATGTTTCATGGCTATTTTAATTATATTTTTATTTGATTTTGCAAGCTCTTCCAGGCTTTGTAGTACTATAGCAATTAAATAATGTCCCATTCTGTAGACAATGGAATCTTAATTTTGCCAATCCTGCGAATTTGGAGGCAGTCCCTAGGCACTTATCTTTACATCAAGAGCTTTAGAAAAATAGTTTAAAAAAGGAATACAGTGGTACCTCTGGTTAAGAACTTAATTCGTTCTGAAGGTCAGTTCTTAACCTGAAACTGTTCTTAACCTGAGGTACCACTTTAGCTAATGGGGCCTCCCCCTGCCGCTGCACAATTTCTGTTCTCATCCTGAAGCAAAGTTCTTAACCCGAGGTACTATTTCTGGGTTAGCAGAGTCTGTAACCTGAAGCGTCTGTAACACGCTTGTGTACAGTGGAACACTGTATACAAAAAATCACAAAACAAAATTCACTATTTAGAGAAAGGAACTGGTGGAATCCTAGTGTCAACATCAGTTTCATCATATATTACACAGTACCCTTGAAGAATGTCCCAGATTTAGTTCCCAACATCTCTCAATGTTCCAGAGAAATAATATTCTGCTCAGCTAACAAGTTTATGGTAAGAGGAAACAGCATGAATTTTAGTGGCAATATGTGAAAGGGTTAGCTTATCAAATGAATATTCATTAACAGGAAAATAGTCTGATTTTTATTTTTTTTCACATTATCATCAAGTACACAATACAACGTTACACATCCCTATATAGGACTCTATTTTTCTTTTTCTTTTTTTACAAAGTGTACACAGGGAGGGACATATAGTATTTAACAAGCATTTTTACAGAACAATTATTTATATTATGTTCTCAGTTGGTTTTTTTTAAATGTACCATTTAAAACATGGAACTGAAACATCAATTTTATAGCATTCGCTAATCAAATAAAACTAGCCTGTAACTATTATTACATTAACAATAACTAGTTTTGATTTGCTCTTTTTACAGATACATTGTACAAAATCCACTTCACTAAACTCTTAATTGCATACGTTTCCAAAATTATGCTTCAAAACAAGTATTTACGATTCCAGATGATGTTACAAAAATAGGAAGTGGGTCACTTTTTTGTTCTTAATTTGACTAATTGTCCAAGAAGAGTTTTTCAATATGGATAATACTTTTCAGCAGCAGACTGAGAATTTGAGGTTTACTAACTTTTTAACAGGCTTGAAAATAACTTTTGTAAATTATTTGGAAATCTGGGCAGGACTTGGAAATCTGGGCAGAAAATTGAGGCACCTAAGTTTCCACTGAATCAATGAGTACAAGTGCTTTTAGGACCAGGCTTTCAGGCCATAATCCCACAGTAAAGAAACCACCTAGAATCTTTTACAGGATTCTATACAAGCGCTGCTTAAATCTACTAAAAGATAAAGAAATGGCCATGTGCATCTTGGAGCAGAAGTCATGAGTGCATTTGATTACTAGAGGTCCCCACTATCTATTCCAGGAGTTTGGTGAACATGCAACAGTCCAAACACAAAAGGTCAGAAACAAACATAGCTGCACATAAATCCGACACACTTAGGTTTGTATAAAACAAAACGTTTTATGTTAGCATATCAAGTGTTTATGTTTACATATGGCTGTCTCAAGTAATTCTTGTTTCCATTAAGCAAAACCAATCAACCCAGGAATACTGAGGTATTTATTTGAAGAAATGTACAGACATTGTATTTTCTGGCCACATAGGGATATTGTGTTTCTGATGAGAGGTGAAGGAAGCACAGAGGAAAAACTGTTCATTTGGAACTTGCGTCTGATCTCATTATATTTGACCAGTGTACTTTTGGGACCAAAACAGAAGGGAAGGGGTTGAAGAAGCCAACAAGCCAAACACACCAGACTATGTACGTTCACTAAGATGTCATCCCTTACAGCATGCTTTGGAGTCCCCGCCCCACCCTGTTTTACTGCACTTTGCAAATTCATAAGAGTACATTGTTTGCCGTGAAGCAGGTTGTGGCAGCCTTAGCTTTCAGAGCACAGGTGATCATTGCAACATCTATCCAGAAGGGTATAAATGGATAAGGAAGAACTAGACAAACACTAGATAATTACTACTTAATAAACTGATTGGAAGGACCACTACACGCTTGTTACTGAAACGATTCTTTAAGAAAAGCTGTGACATCTAATGTTTCACAGGGGGAAGGAGACAATTACTCCTCCTCATAGCTCTCTGTGCTCCATCAAAATCTGCTCTGGAAGTTTGAGGACTCTCCACAGTAGATTTTGGAGGGGCTGCACTGGGGAGGAGGAATCAATGAAAACTGCCTTGTTTGCCTACCGACATTGACTCCTTCCATCAGCTGAGGGAGAAACATTGGATATCACCCTGTGTTCCTAAGAGAGCAATAGAGAAAATATACAAAAAGTTGCTGGAAAACAAGTTCTTCATGAAGATAGCATCTGTTTCTATTCTTTATTGCTCCAGCTAATGTGCTCCCTTTATACAGTTTATAGTCTTTGAAAAGCTGTCCAAAGCTGCTGGTGGATAGTTAAAAATATGATTGGACCAAATATTTCATGGAGTCTTGTAACAAAAATGATTTTTAATTTGGGGTAACCTTAACAACCGTCAATTGATCCTGCCAACAACTGAAACAAATGTATCCATACGCACTATGAATCAGCAATAAGTTTCAAAACACAAATGCATTTGTAATACAGAACCAAAAGAGAAGCACGTAGTTAATATGTATGAACAAATGCCTGAAGTTTTAAATTCACACTTCCTGAAAATAAATGCTCCCAGCAACCAACTATTACTTATCATGGAAGAATTAAACATTATGTAAAAAGAACTCCAAATGATGGAGAATAGTAATGAGTAACTACTCAAATGAAGATTGTGTCACAATTTTTTTAAATATCAGATGAAACAATAAGTGGGTCCTATGGTACAATGTTATCTTCTTACATTAATTTCCTCCAGTTTATTTTATACAATCTTTTTATGACTGCTTTATTAAGAGCAAATTAAAAATATATCTTTAACTCATGACAAAACTGTTAATATGGTCACTGAATATGAACCATGTCAGTAAGGTAAATATTTCAGAGAACAAATGTGGTTGAAAAATTCATTTTGAGACAGGGTTTACTTTATTAAATGCAACTTTATTGTTGCTATCCTTCCTCATTTATTAAACGGAAGAGAATTCAGAACACACTAATGAACAAAATGTATAAAAGTCAACTAGAAGCAATAATCCTATCTGTATACAGCACTAAATCAAATGCACGCTAGTTTGTTTGTGTGATCTGCTTTATAATACAATGACTGCCTAGAAAGCGAATCTTTTACACACACCCTTCTAAATTTCATAGAATAAGGAGTCCTCACGGCAGCCCAATGTCTTTATGATGCCGCATAATGTGCTGGTTCTTCTCTGAAGGTCTTCTGAAGCCTTTTTTGCAGAACTCACAACGGTGAGGGTAGTCTTTTGTATGAATGGAAATAACATGCCGTTTGAAACCTGAGGCATCTGTAGTGCTATACTCACAGAACTCACACTGATAAACTTTTCTACCACTGTGTGTTTTCATGTGTTTTTTGAGTTCCATTTGCAGCTTGAAGCCCTTCTTACATCTCTTGCACCTGAACGGAAGATCCTTTGTGTGAACTGAGAGAATATGGCGACTTAGAACAAACGGATCTGCAATCTTAAAGTCACAATGTCTACACTGGTGCAATTTTTTGCCTTTGTGCACTGCAACATGTTTTTTCAGTTCTGAGGGCCTGTGAAAGCCTTTGTCACACATGTCACACTTATGGGGGTAATCCTTTGTGTGAACGGAAATTATGTGTCGCTTTAAATCACTCGAGTTTGAACTTTTGTGGTCACAGTGCAGACACTGATGTGTTTTGCTTTCTTGATGCATAATGATGTGCTGTTGCAGCTCTTTGGTATCTGAAAATATCTGAAAACAAATGTCACATTTGAAGGGCATTTCCTTACTGTGTCTAGTCTTTACGTGAGTTTTCAGGTTGGAAGAGTCAGCCGATCTATACTCACAATATTGGCACTGGTAGGGCTTTTCACCGGTGTGGATTCGCATGTGTTTCTTGAGCTCTGACGGATGCCGAAATCCTTTGCCACATTCCACACAAATGTGTGGAAAGTTCTTGCTGTGCACAGCCAGAAGGTGACGATTCAGTAATCCCTGCTCTGCTGTCTCATACTCGCAGAATTTGCACTTGTGCATTTTGTTGGCTGCCTTGTCCCTGTGCACCATCTTGTGTGTAAACAAAGCTCCTGCATGAGAGAAACTTTTCCCACATTCGTCACATTCAATTAGCTTCTCGGTCTTGGTAGTAAGCTTGTGGCTCTCTAGATGGTTATGCAAACTTAACTTTTTATTTGTAGTGTAATCGCAATCAGTACATCGATATTTTTTCTTAGCAAGAAGGTGCTCAGGGTGGTTTTTCATGTGCCTTTTCAGGAAGCCTCTAGATTTAAACTTCTTCCCACAAATCATACAGGGGTAGACTGTCAAAGGATGGCCATCGGGCCCAATTATTATTGCTGTAAAATAAAAGCAAAACCCAGATCATGAAAATGGCACTCCTTAAACAGAAAAGAAATATGCTGATATGTGTATTAACAGCTATGTAAGTTGAAGTTATGCACTTCAAAATCTTATTCATTTCAGTGACACAGTCAAGCACATACTTATTAGTGCAACCCTATATATGTCTGAGTTAACAAGGCATATTCCCAAATAAGTAGGTAAAGGATTGCCGTCCCACTCACTGAAATCCATAGGATTTAAATATTGGCTGGCAATATTACCTCTGCTAAATTAAATTAGCCACAATAATGTGTCAGAACTAAAGCAAAATCATTCAACACAAATGGGGGAAGACTTGCAGCACTTCAGTATTTGGTAGCAATGTCAAGTGCTAACACATCCTTTAATTAAGCAAATTAAACCTGCATAAAGGAATACCTTGACATGTCAGTAACTGCAGAACCCAAGATCTCTTAAAGGTGCCTTGTAATAATAGGAGTCTTTGCAGTGGATGAATCAGGTTTGTCAGGTTTGAGGACAACTGTTTCCAAAAGAGTCCACCAGTACAGGAATTTCTAATTTTAAAACTGAAGATAACTATTTGTTCTCTGTTGCTTTGTATGGCTCTCAGATAAGTGAGTAAGCTACTAGAAATGTTAATATTAACTATAATCCAAAATAACAGTTGCAAACAGATAGCATGAGATAAGAATTATATATAATCATTGTGCAATCAAAACAAATATGAGAAGCAAGTCAATCCAGACATAGAATACATGGAGCTTGATGAAATGTTTTATTATGTATTTTCATTATGTATTTTTTTGTTGTGAACCATCCTGTGATCTTTGAATGGTGGCATACAACAACAACAACAACAACAACAACAACCATGCTTCCACCACCGGAGCTATGCCAAAAGGGCAGAACTGTTATAGTAATCCCTCCACTCCTTATGAACCATGCATGCGTATTACGTAACTGTTGGGGCTGCCAGGAAGGCAGTGCTAATAGCTGCTATAATAGGCCTATGCTTCCAATAGGAGCACAACAGATGCGTATATCCTCTCACATTTTATGCATCAGTCACTGGCAGTAGTTGCAAGAGAATAATGTATCTAACAACTTCTTTTCTCCCTAAAACGTTGGGGGTATGTTCGCATCAGTACGACTTCATAGGAGGTGTTGGGTAGGGTTTACTTTAACTGCTGCCTTCCTCAGTGAGTCCACATGCTCTATCTTAGTGCAATTTCATTTTCTTTGCATTTTGGTTACTAGGGATTTGTGCATTCTTAAAGACAAAAACACTTGTGTTAACCCATCTTTACAATGAGATGAGTCACATCTTGAGGATTTATAATTTATAAGTTGATGTAATTTATTACATTGAGTCCATTAGAGATGTTTCTAAATATTACAAGCTTTTTGTCTAACCCTCATCCCCACCCAAAAACAAAATGCCAGAAACTGAACAATCTTTTGGTAAAAGGTACTCTATATTGAAGTAATGTACAGAGCATACCTACGTATGCAATCTACATTATCTCCCACTATAATTAAGTGTGTGCATGTTACTCTCCTTTGAGGTTCCAACCAACCAAGTTGTCTTCCAGGATACTCGTTCACCCTGCACTCCACCACCAAAAATTAGTTAGCATTCCAGTTCAGTTCTCACTGCAATGTTTTTGGTTCTGGCCCACTCAAGCTCCCCCCCCCCCCTTAAAGGTTTGTTTTGGGGTGTGTGTGTATAGCTTTACAAACTTCAGGGTTCCCAAAACCTACCGATATCTCCCTTTTGTGTGTGAATAGAGCTGTTTGGGCTATAGGTGGCGCTGTGGATTAAACCACAGATCCTAGGGCTTTCTGATCAGGTCAGTGGTTCGAATCCCCGTGACGCGGTGAGCTCCCATTGCTCAGTCCCTGCTCCTGCCAACCTAGCAGTTCGAAAGCACATAAAAGTGCAAGTAGATAAATAGGTACGGCTATTTTATTCATATCTTGGCACTGAGAACAGCCTTTCCTGTGGGAAGTGCTTGGAGTGCAGAGCTCAAAGTGAGTAGTGACTGATAAATTCAACATGTTTTTGTGGTTTCTTGATGCTGGTATTTCCCCCGTCATTCCAGCTTCACCCTTTCTTAAAAGAAATCCAGTGTTTGAATACTTCCAGGGGGACACTCTGTTTGGGTGAGAATTGGGAGATGCCTCCTGACTTTGATATTTTGAACTGGGTGATGTTTCCCAATGAGTCTCGTGTCCATGTGAAGGTAAACGGCGTTTCCGTGCGCTGCTCTGGTTCACCAGAAGTGGCTTAGTCATGCTGGCCACATGACCTGGAAGCTGTATGCCAGCTCCCTCGGCCAGTAAAGTGAAATGAGCGCCGCAACCCCAGAGTTGTCTGTGACTAGACCTAACGGTCAGGGGTCCCTTTACCTTTACTTGGTGATTTACATTAATAGGTGTACACGGTGTGTCTATGAATAATTTTCTGCCGAAACCTGACTTTTCAAGTAATTTATTCGTTCTTTCTGTTAACAGTTCTAAATTTGTGTTCTTGTGATATTATTAAAGTACAAAACCACAAAAAAATGCATCTACATGGTTTTGCTTTTAAAACCTTTAAAATGCTCACAGAAAATGCATTTCTATTCTCTTTCTCTTGACAGGCAATCATCATAGTCACTAGAGTCGCTGGGTACCTACCTGTTTGATATTGTCTGGATTCCAATCTCCTCCTTTTCTTTGGTTTTTGTTTTGCTAGCCTTCCAAGACCAGCAGACTCATCTATGTGCAAGAGAGCACTAGCTGTTCCATTTCGGTTTTCAACTGCATCTGTGTTATTACCTAATGGAGGATTGAATGTTACATATCATCAGCACTCTAAGGAATATTCAAAATACAGAATCTATACATGGTAATAAAATACTAAGTTGGTAAATGGTTGTTCTGTGCCTTTTTGCAGTCAACCTGGGCACTGAATGAAGTCAGATTCACATTCAAATAGAAACCTTTGAATGCTGCTCCACACAGTGAGCCTCTTGCTACTCTTGTTCGTGACTCATACTATGGATTTCATCACCCTATCACAAGCCAACATTGTTGGATAATAAAAAGATGCCAAAAGCAAACATTACCCATAAACTGCTCACGACCCAGCAGCCGCCATGTGGCTGCTTGTTTGCACAAAATAGGAGTGGGAGCCAATTTCATTTGGCATGAGCTAACACTACAGGGAAGTGTCTTTTGATTTACAACATACCATAAGCTGCTGCCCAAGCTATCGGCATAAAGCTTTTAATATCATTCTCATCAATTTGCTGTTCGTGAACAGCTGCTGCGTCTTCCTCTCCTACAATTACCTCCATATATACCTCATCAGCAATTTCTGCAACATCTAAGAGAAGAAAAAACAATATAATACAAATTTTGTGTCATTTTAAACAAATTCTTAACCCTAAATAAAGGTCAAATACTTACTTAAATCTTCATCTTCATGCTGGGAATCATTTACTGTCATATAAACCATTTTTTCCCTTGGAATGCGAACACTGCTATTTTGATTCATTAATGTGTCTCCATTGTCATTTTCAGATTCACTTTCCACAATATCTACTGTGCCTCCTGGGTGGGGGGGAAAAAGTTGGTCAAAGTATTTTGTAAAAGCATGTTTCTACTAAATTATGGTTTAAATATAAGAATAGAAAATAATCTACACTTTCCCCACACGACATCTGAAAGAAGCCAGAGTCAAATAAAAGGAGATACTATGAAAGGTTAAGACTCAGCAACTAATTTCCTGGAGATACGTTGAGAAGAACAAGGGATAGTGGGCCTAAACCTTAACTTCCACTTTCTATTGCTACCAGCCAACATGTCAGAAAGGCCAGATTCTCCACCATTTTTATTTCTAGTTTGGCACCTAGAGGGAAAGGAGGAGTCTCATGAAATCTCAAGAGCACAGCTTTTGTCCTTCGACCTCCAATTACTGATGTTTAGATTAAATTTAAAAATAAAATAAAATAGAATTCTGTACCTAAGTCATCTTCCCCTGGATCAGCTTTGAAAATGTACACCTTGATGACTTCTGGGCAAATGCCATCCATTTTACAAGGATCATTTTCTGACACAGTTTTTCTTGTCAGGTCAACAGAATCATCAGTTTCTGCCTTGACAGCATCATCCACTACAGAGAAAAACAATAAAATGGTCAATCCAACATAAACTGATTGCAGTAAGCCAAAAATTTATCATTTCAATTTTAGAAATGTTTTAAAATGCAGTAAAACTATAAATGACAGTGAAAGAAATGTTTATATAATTATTCTAGTTACATGAAAACTAGTGAAATATGTTAAGAAGATAAATTCAAAATGCTCTCCTGCACTGCCTCACTGAATAAAATATTTCTCTTAATTAGCTTGTAACTGTGACCAAACTTGAAAAATGGTAATAAATCAGGGAAGCAACATGGGCTGGGGAACTGGAACAGGCTGGTGGGCTGGATCATTATCTCTTCCACTCCTAGTGAACCAAGCATTTCCTAAAAGTTCTCATACTGGAGTTGGATCCTTAGCTGGCTCAGTCACATACATTGGGCTTCACAGCTGACTGACTGCAGTTTATGGACTAGACCCACCAACCAGCTCACTGTGGGAATTCTGCAGACTTCTGTGCACAGTACTCACAAGCCCCAACAACCTGATTGCCAGAACTTTGTAAGCACTATACACTGGGTTTCGCAAGACCCACCAATCAGCTGACTGTGGGTACTTGCAAATCCCTCTTTACACACCAGCTGATCAATGGTGCATGCAAAGCCCTTTTGGCTTGTGCCTTCATCTGCCCCACACCAGATAAAATCATGAGTAGGGTAGGTGAGTGTGGCTTGTCCAAACCGGTCTTGCAAGTCAAATGGAGAAGCCTGGTGAGCCTAATTAGGCCTGGGGGCTAGAGGATCCCACATGCCAAAGTCACAGAATAGCCGTGTTAAAAGTCAAATGCGAGTTTCTTTGTAGTTTGCCTTCGTAATAGCCAATTGTGAAACAATTAATCTGTAATTGCCTTGAGGAAAGCGGGGTGATTATAAATAGAAAAAAACTGATTTGAGGTTTTTGCTACAATCAAGCAGTATATAATTTTCATGAAATAAAATAACTAACTAAATTGTGCTCTCATGATCTATCAACAGACAGTGAAAATGCTGATGATGAGGCAGCACAGCACAATTCTACCTAGAAGTATATATGAGGTGGTGCACACCTCTATTTGTGCCACAACAGCTGAAATGGAATTCTATGCAAGGCAAGCTCATACAGCCTGTCTCATCAATTTCCATTCCACCCTGCTTGCTACATCTTTTGTTTTTGCCAATACTAGGTTGCGACTTTACCGGGAATGGGATGGAGACACTGTGAGTTTGAGAACCACTGCCGAAGCCTCAGAACACTCCTTCTACAGTTTGCCACATAGCACATTAAACAGATACATGAATTATGTAAAAAGTGGAGATTTGAGTTTAGAAGCATGTTTTCATTTTGCTTGATAAACTGCTACATACTGGCCAAGGCAACACCAAATTAGGCATCAAACTCATGACTTAAAAACTGGTAGAGCTTGTTTGGGAGGCTGAAAGCAAAGAATGAGGTAATAGGGAAACTTTCACTTGGCATAATTATTGTATAAGCATTCTCATCAAATTATAAAGGGTGTGGATTTATATTTTCTTTGAAGAGAAGAACAAGTATATATAGTTTAAGAACAGACTAAGAATTTAGAACATTGATATATGAGAATACAGAGGTGGGATCTATTATCTTTATAAGAGGTAATAGCTGAGTAACATAAGGTTGCATCTTATAGCTATGCATAGCTATGCTAGTGCACTTTATTGATATCCTGTGCCTAGGCTATAAACAAACTCACCCATCCTACTATGCTTCTAGAAAGTCCTAAAAATTCTACTATGCCTCATACAGCATTACATTGGTGGAATCATGCTAGCTAAATAGCCTGACAATTATGAGAGTTCTCCCCAAACAATTCCTACCACATGCTTTCTCTGCCTAGTGCTATGCCTTGAAATGACTTTGTGCATTGCTGCTATGTTGCATTTGACAAATGAATGCCATTTGTCAGCACAGTATTACCAAGGTATAGTGCTGTGCTGACATAACATACAGGGTCAGTTCATGTTACAGCAACCATCCTAAACCCTGCATACCCTTCTCGTCCAGCTCTTCCTGGGTTCTTCTTGACAAAGTGGTGGTGGAGAGCAATCAAATCAAGACTCACAACCACTGAGCAATATGATGGTTGCCATCTTCTCTCCACCCCTCCCCAACTCACCAGCAGCTACTTAAATTACTACAAGTGTATTTAGCATAGATTAACACCACAGAAGTCCAAGGGGTTAAAAGTGAAGCAATAGAAGTACTCTGGATTAAGGAATTTGTAAATAAATTTGTGGCTTTTGAAATACTTCACCCAGACACTTACAGGAAATCATAAGGTAGTCTTCACAGTTGCCCTTGTCATTATCATGTTCCACAGGTATTCCACTGGCATCAATTACAGCTTCAGAGGCACAATCTGCTACCAAAACTTCAGAAACTACATCTTCTCCCAGAGAACCTGTGGCAATTTCTGCTTCTACAACATTACTATGATCATGAACAACATGTTCCAATTGTCCAACATCAGGTACGTGCATTGACGCACTTGTGAGCACATGCTCAGGTATCGACATTGCTGAAGCTGTGATCTCAGAGGATAAAACATCTTCTGGAACAGTGCAGTGTGCTAAAGACACTTCCTCAGTGACATCAGTGTCCAGCACTGGTTCAGGCATAATAACAGTTTGAGATACATCAGTATCTTCCATGATATCTGGACACTCAACATCTTCTATAACAACGTCCTCAATTACATCCTGGATTACTACAGAATCAGGATCCTCTGGGACAAAGTTATGAACTGTTATGTCAGAATCCTCCACATCTGAGACATAGACTGTTTCCTGTATTTCAACAACAATCTCATTTCCATTCAAATGTGTTCCATCAGTTCCTGAAATACATAAAAATAATCAAAGTTACTGTGACAGTATAGTTTTAGGTTTCATGAAAATGAGATTTATTTATGACTTCTTTCCCCACACATCCTATGCAAGTTCTTGGATTATTCCCTATGTGACACATTCCATATTGTTATAAAGTTTACAAGCTTCTTGTTAGCTCCTGCTGGTCTTATTGTGCCTTCAAAATCACAGAGGGTTGGAAGGACGTAGAATTCACTGAAAAAAAGTGTCAGGTGGGTATGACTTTGTGGAAAGTATAGGAAGATGTGAAAACTGATAAAAAGAACAGAGAACTGAAAATGTATGTAAAGGTTAGGAAGCGCTAACCCAGTTGTCAACTATCTCGGTTTTCCCATTCTGTAACAACCGCCTACGCACCTCGCATTATACTTGGTATCCAAAGAAAATAATTATTATTATTGTCTTATTCTAGAGAAATGGTAAACAACAATATTAGTACAGAAATGCTTAAAAGATTATATAGTGCATTTTAGTGGTGGTTGGTAGTTCTTGTAGCATCAAGGTACTTCTCAAAACATGTTAACTATGGAACAGAATGAATTTAGACTTTCAGGCAGGAGAGTAGAGAAATAATAATAATAAAAAAACCCAGTCTGGTGTCATTCAGTAAAGACCAAATAGGCTACATCATGCATTTAGAGAAATCCATTTTAGACTGTCATACCTGTAGGATCAAAAAACGCATGTGGGTCATGTGGCTGTAGCTCAAGCCCATCTTCATCCATGGCCTTTAACTCTCATCAGTCAGAAATGTCTATAAAATAAAAATGAAGAAGCTCCAATATTTATGCAGCATGCATACTGAACTCAGTTCATGGATGAAAAAATCCCAAGAGGGGAAAATATTGTCAAGAAAAGAGTCAATTCCTCAGGACCTGCCCCCAAGACTACAAAGTGATACGCACACACTGCTTGCTATATCCAGTGGGGGCAGGAAAATACAGCTTTCAGGGCAAAACACTCCTACCTCACTGTATGTATTTGTTCATTCAAAATATCTTTGTGGCTCTCAGAAAGCAACATATATGAAAATGAATGATACAAAGCTATATGAGATATATTAGAGAGGTTTGTATTAGCATTAGAAAGCTGCTCATTTACAATCTTAAGAAATGGCAGTGTTGAGATTTTCTTCAAAACTATTTAAAAAAAAAAAAAAAACAATATTGAAGAGGTCAATTACTGTGGTACCTCTGGTTGCGGATGGGATCCGTTCCGGAGGTCTGGCCGGATCCCGAGGTTTTCACAACCGGAGGACCGCTTCTGCGCATGTATGTGCTGTAAAAACCTGTTAAATTACTTCTGAATTTGCCACTTACGCATCGCGAAGTTTACGTAACAAGAGGGTTACATAAGCGGAGGCACTACTGTACACTAAAACTGTGGGGCCATCACCAAGAAGGTCGTTTCTTGTTCTCCACAGCCTAGTTTATCTTATTGACAGGCATACAAACAGGACCTCTGAAAAAGATCTTGGGACAAGGATGGGGAACCCTTCTGATGCCTCAGAACTACAATGCCTATTGGCCCCAAGGCAAGCATGGTGAATAATCAGGGATAATGGGTGCTGTAATGCAGCAACATTTGGAGAGCTAAAGTTTTCCCAATCCTGTTTTAGGGCACAAGCTGGGCTGTACAGATAAAGGCAATCCTTAAGCAAACCTGAAAGATAAACACAGCACTTTGAATTGGGCCCCAGAACCATACAGTGTTAGATGAGAAGACTTTCTTGCCTCTATCTGTATGTATACACCACATTTTGCACCAACTAAATTTTCTGACCCATCATCAAAGGCAGCCCCCATGGAAACAACATTACAGTAGCCCACTTTGGAGGACACAAGTGCATGGGTAACTGAGCCCAGGTTTGACTCATCCTGAGCTGGTAGAAGGTACCTCCGGCCACTGCCACTATATATGCATTTCTGGACAGGAATGAATCCAACAGCACCCCCAAGCTGCACAACTGCTCTTTCAACAAAAGTGCAGCCCCATTTGGAACAGGTCTCACACCTCTATTTAGATCAGCCAACTTCTCAACCCACAGAACTTCTTATCTGAATTAGGTTTCTGTCTTCCTCCCCACCATCTTATCCCTTCCAATATGCATCCCAATATCTGGTCAGCTTTCTTGGGATGCATAGGTGGAAAAGAGAGACTGAGCCGAATGTCATCTGCATATTGATGTCAAGACAGGAGTTGGAAGCAGGTCAGCAATAACTCACAAGGTGTTAGTGAAGTTAACTCTTTATTGAAATAAACAAAAACAGCTCAGGCCCAGTGAGCACAGTAACTCTTCCCAGTAGGTCTTGGCCCAAAGAGGCAGCTGGTGCCTTTCCACAACTCCCTAAGTCTCTCCTCCCCCAGGGTCCTTCCCAAGCAACCTGAGACTTCTTCCCCTTGCCTGTCTTTATTCCTCCCTCTTCACGCCTCTTCGGGTTCTGGGAGACCAGGGGGCAAGAGAGCTTGCCACAGGAGGGGGAAACTCCTTGCCTTCTTCAGCAGCCTGACTCATCTCTGCCTCTTGGTCCCCCTCCTCTCCAGCCTCCTCTTCTGCCTCTGGTTCTGGACTCTACCACACTCTTCCTGCTCACCAAACCCTCTTACCTGTTCAGCTTCCGACACCTCCTCCTCCCAGCCTTCTCCCTCTGACCACCCATCGTTATCCCACCACCAGTTACCTGGCTCTGATCCTTTTTTCCCTGGGTGGTTTTCCAGCTGGTGCCTCCCACCACTTCTCTGCATCCAGCCAGTCCATGACAACTGTTAATATTGCAACTCAGACCTCCCAATGACTTCTCTCAACTGTCTCCCATGGCTTCTAAATACTGAAGATAATACTGAGATAAAATAGAACCCTGAGGCATTTTGCATGTCATGAAGCAGAGCAGAAACCACCTTCTTGGACCATTCAGGAAGAAGTGGAGCCACTGTAACATGGTGTCTCCAACGCAGACAGGAGGGGCAGAAGTATGTCATAGTAATGGTATGAAAAGCAGCTGAATAGCAGCATTACCAAAAGTTTCTTGCTACTCGTGAGCAATAAGTTGCTTTTTTAAGTAAATCCATGATTTATTCATAATGAAAATTTGAAATATTGATATGCTAATGTGCAAGGAATAAACAGAAACTGTGTTTTTCGAACTGCATCCTTAGTCGCAAGCAAAACTACTCTACATGCATTTAAACACCCACAGAAGTTCGGGACAGTTAAAAGCTTTTGATTTGCTTATTGCACAAATGCTGTTGAGTCCAAAATAAGCTGAAATTTATTATCAAAGCAGCCAGGGAAATTACCACGCACATTATTTTCTGCTTCTATTCATTCTGCAGAAAGTGGATACACACACACACGAAAATATATATATTTACTCCAGAAAATCATTTTTCAATCTCATCTCCCTGCCTGATTGTCATATATATTTCATAGGAGACTTTAGTAAATAATGTTTTTTCCCTCTCTAAAGCAAGTTGTACATTAGTAGCCCTTTCGCACTGTCCCTAAAACTGAAAGATGTTCTCTATGCAATCCCCATTAGCTTTTCAGACGTTCATTTGGCAATTGCTTTTTATTGTTTCAGATATATTGACTTTCAGTGGCCTTCCCGATTCACAGTAACCCGACCTGTCTACTTCACATATTACAGTTAAGAAACACAAAAATCACTAATCCCACACCTTGAGGCACTTTGTCTGACATCCTAACACGTGAGTGAAACTCCCAGAGGCTGCACTGTGGGTTACCCAGAGAAAACTGCCTTTTCCTTTTCAATTGGGTGAGCTTAAGCTGAAGACTGCAAAATGTACTAAGCCTGCCTAGTGTGGCATTTTTAATTTGGTTTCTAGCGTTGCGCCACCTCTACCCCGCGAAAGTGTTAACACCCTATGGAAGATGTCAAGCGACCCCGCATCCCCTTCACAATGAAGCCAGTTGGTCTTCCCCAGCATGAAGAGCCAGGCGCCTATATTCCCTGGCATGAAGTATTATGTATACTGTATATGGTTGTCCACACACTCCCTCCCCCCCCCCCAAAAAAAGAGAGTCCCTTGAATAAACTCTGGCGCCTTTGCAGAGGAGCCTGGGGGCGGTTGTGTGCGCTGCTCGTGCCCCGCGGAGACGGGACATCGTTTAACCGCATCGTTGGCAGCGGAATCGCCTGGAAAAGCCGCCCAGCCCGTCAAAAGCTACGGCGGTGGGGCGGGAGGCTGCGGGGCTGGAGCTGGCCCTCGAGCAGCAGAGCAGGACAACTGGGCACAACACGGGGAAGGAGGGGAGGGGCGAGCCTCCCCCACTGGCGCCGTCTCCGCCCTGCCCTGCCCGTAATGGGGACTGTCTGGGGCCAGGAGCGATGAATTCAAGATGGCGGCCGGCACTCTCCCTCAGCCTCCCTTGCCGCCGCCATCTTGTCTCCTCCTTGCAGACAGTCTCCCTCCGACTCGGCCCCGGCCCCGCTCGCTCCCTCAGCCCCGCGCCTCAGACCTGTTCCCCGCGCGCCTCGCGCCACCCCGCCGCCTCTTCCCTTCCTGGAAGCCGAGCTGCGGCCGCCTAGGCCCCGGAGCAGGGCCTCACGGCCCACTCCTGCAGGACGCAGCCCGGGCCCGCGGCCTAGCTGCGGCCTTCTCGGGGCCTGCACGTCGGCGGGCGCCGAGGCCTGGTCCCGCGCGGGGTAAGGGCCTAGCTGGGGCCTGTCCCGTGCTGCTTACCGGGCGGGGCGGCGGCGGCGGCCTCTGCGCGGCCTTTCTGCGCGTAGCTGGGCCGATCTCGGTGGTAGAGCCGCAGCGGCGGGGCGGGCGGGAGCGGAGGGGAGGGAGGGGCCGAGCTCGGAGCTGAGTGGAAGCGGCCAAGCTCCCCGGGCCGGGCCGCCGTCAGCACGTCACGTCACTGCCCGAGAGAGACCCAGGGAAATGCGGAAGGGAGAAGCCGGCGCTACTGCCGCATGAGCCGCCTGCTCTTCAGGCCAGGAGCCGGGCCGGGCCGGGCCGAGCGGGCGGGCGGAGGAGAAGGAACCGGGCCAGGGACGGGAAGATGAAGTGCAAGGGCGGCGGGTCTCTGCCAGCCCCTCCCGCTGCAGCTGCCGCTCCTGCCGCCGCCGCCGCCGCCTCCTCCGTTCCAGCTCGGCGGTAAAATTCCGCTCCGGGCTCAGACTTGCTCAACTCGGCGCCGGGGAGCGGAGGGTGGTTTAGGCCTGGAAAATCCCCAACCTTTCGGGGTGGCTTCCCCGCAGGCACTGCCGGGGGCACCCCCGCCTCCCGGATTTCTCTTTTACCCCCCTCGATCGCCGAAGTTTATTCTGCTCACCGCCTTGTTAAAAAGGAAGCGTTTATTGCATGCCGACATTTTTGGATTAAAATCTTTACATATTCAGGCCCCGTTCCCCCCCCCCCTCCCCACCTCGAGAACAATACATGTTTTTTGGGATGAAAGATTGAACAGGGAAATGCAGGAAACTTCTCAAGAATCGGTTTGTTAAAGGTCATAATCTTCAAAAAACAAACAAACCCAAAAAACCGTGGTGCCGTTTTTCTTTAAAAATGTTGTTTATAAAAATTCAAATAAATACGAGTTTAGCCAGCCAGTATAATTCATGTGATAATTGGGCATTTCAGGTATCGCCATAGCTTGCGTTCTGTTGTATCAGTTGGAAAAAATAGGTTATAAATTTTAATTTTCCCACTTGCAGTTTTAAGTTGTGAAGCACCTCTACATTTTATAAGTGTTATAATTATTTAATATTTAAAAGAAGATATGTTACACAAGCTTTCCAGTGAGTGTATCTTTTCAGACACAAGAAATGATGATAATTATATGGAGGGTTGCTGGTCTGTCACAATAAGGGCCAGCTCCCCAGCCATAGTATACCACATGGTTAGACACAGTGACAGATTTTGGGGGTATAAGGAGAGGTGGTTCCACTGTGTAGGTGGACCTCTGTGTGCAGTGCTGTATATACAATACTTTGTTTTGAGAAATACTGATGTCTAACAGCAGAGTTTGTCCATTTCCTTTACTTGTAGACAATTTAAAAATACTTATTCTGCCCTTTTTATGGGATTTGGTGGTATTAGTGAAGCTGGTGCTGCTGATACTATAGTACGCAAGGGAGAAAAGTGCTAAGAGGAAGGCACTCTTGGCAAATCCACACTGATCAACTCATGCCCAGAAACCAATGTCCCCACTGTGGAAAGATGTTTAGATCCAGAATAGGCCTCCACAGTTACTTATGGACTCATTGTTAAAACCATGTTTATGGAAGACAATCTTACCCAGCTACGAGTGATCGCCAAAGGAGATTTCTGCAGATATTCAGTCTGCACTCATTTCCATCGGACACCTTAATTTCCACAGAGAAGACTTAGCGTACCATTCCTCAGTCTTAACTAGCAATGTACTGTATTCCACAACTGTTATGGGCTTTTCTGTACTAAAGTGCAATCATAGCCCCCAGTTAGGTCACGTAGTAACCTCCCAACTAGAGCATTTTCCCACCTGCCAGCTGAGAGAGAGCTCTGCTGCTGGTGTAAGTTAAGATGCAGAAATTATGCTAGTGTAAAAGTAAAAACGGGGCATGGCAAGGGCAGAATAAGGGAGGAACAGACACACTGCACCCTGAAACCTCCATCTGCTGGTCCCACCCATGGAATTTTGCCTATTGCACACCACCAAAAACACGGATGTAACAAATTTCACTCCACAGGAGTAAATGGTAGGATAGAAGGTGAAGGTTTACACACTGTCCCATCTATCCCCACCCAAAACCTTTAGGATGCAGCTTCAGGAGATATGCCAGCATTTCTGCCCTGTCAGGATTGCCCGTTTGAATATACTATTTTGTAAATTGGATTTTTCACTGTACTCAATGACAAGTACTTTCCTGTCTAAAGTTGCCCCATGCAGGAGGGGGCAGACAGGTACGCTTGCCCTGGGCCTTGGAGGGCTAAGCCAGCAGGGTGGGGTGTGGTACTGGGGGCCTGCCAGACTAGTGCTGTTATGCCAATAATGCATAATAATAATAATAATAATAATAATAATTTATACCCCGCCCATCTGGGTGGCTTCCAACAGAATATTAAAATACAATAGTATATTAAACATTAAAAGCTTCCCTAAACAGGGCTGCCTTCAGATGTCTTCTAAAAGTCTGGTAGTTGTTTTTCTCTTTGACATCTGGTGGGAGGGCGTTCCACAGGGCGGGTGCCACTACAAAGAAGGCCCTCTGCCTGCTTCCTTGTAACTTGGCTTCTCGCAGCAAGGGAACCGCCAGAAGGCCCTCGGCACTGGACCTCAGTATCCGGGCAGAACGATGGAGGTGGAGACGCTCCTTCAGGTATACTGAACCGAGGCCGTTTAGGGCTTTAAAAGTCAGCACCAACACTTTGAATTGTGCTCAGAAGTGTATTGGGAGCCAGTGTAGGTCTTTCAAGACCGGTGTTATGTGGTCTCAGTGGCCGCTCCTGGTCACCAGTCTAACTGCTGCATTCTGGATTAGTTGTAGTTTCCGGGTCACCTTCAAAGGTAGCCCTACATAGAGCGCATTGCAGTAGTCCAGGGGAGAGATCTAGAGCACGCACCACTCTGGCGAGACAGTCTGTGGGCAGGTAGGGTCTCAGCCTGCATACCAAATGGAGCTGGTAGACAGCTGCCCTGGACACAGAATTGACCTGCGCCTCCATGGACAGCTGTGAGTCCAGAATGACTCCCAGGCTGTGCACCTGGTCCTTCAGGGGCACAGTTACCCCATTCAGGACCAGGGAGTCCTTCACATCTGCCCGCCTCCTGTCCCCCCAAAGCAGTACTTCTGTCTTGTCAGGATTCAACCTCAATCTGTTAGCCACCATCCATCCTCCAACCGCCTCCAGACACTCACACAGGACCTTGACTGCCTCCACTGGTTCTGATTTGAAAGAGGTAGAGCTGGGTATCATCCGGATACTGATTAACACCCAGCCCAAACCCCCTGATGATGGTATGGTCGATGGTGTCAAACACTGCTGAGAGATCCAGCAGAACTAGGAAACAGCTTTCACCTTTGTCCCTAGGCCGGCAGAGATCATCAACCAGTGTAACCAAGGCAGTTTCAGTCCCATGATGAGGCCTGAATCCCGACAGGCCTCCCACTCAACCAGGGAATCTTGCGTTGGGCTTCAGACAAGCTCTGCATAGGCCTGGTCTAAAATACCATTTCAAATACCACATAATTAATGAAACTACCTCTCAATCTTTAAAGATTAGGTGGATTTGTGGAGATAAAGTGTATCAGTGCTATTGATGAGATTCCTGAGCTGGAGAGCAACAAAATGGGGAGGTTTCAGAGCTTTTAGTCCAATGTGGTACATCAACCTATGTTATATTCCACAGTAACCAGCTTAGCTAATAGTGTGTATAATATCAAAAAGTTGTTCATGCACCTTTTTGTTCTCTCTGGTTTTGTTAAGAGCAGGAATGGCCAAGACCTTGATTTTCCAAGGCACTTTATGCTCCAGACTCTGCTCTCAGGACCATAAACATATTTAGCTGCAGAAACAATTCCTTTTAGTAGTAGTCAAACTCTCAATTGTGCAACTTTTTGCCAGTCTTAAAACAGTTGCCCTGGTTCCTGGTTTGTTTCCCTGACCCTAAGCTTTAAATCTATGTTGCCTGAGTCAAGGTACGTTACTATAATTGGTTTAAGATTTGGTAGGATTGCCAGGAGCTAGATGGAACTGCCTTATCCTGGGGACATGGGCTTTGTGCTGTGGACTGCCAGTTGCAATACATAGTTTAAAAGTTGGAAGGGGAGCATCCTTACCACTATCAGAGAAGCATGGAGTGGGCTTTGCCCAGGAAGCAAGGTTGAGAGCTTAAATTTCATTTCATGCTGGATCTGTAGGCTATAGGGCAGGCATCCCCCAACTCGGCCCTCCAGATGTTTTGGGACTACAACTCCCATTATCCCTGACCTCTGGTCCTGTTAGCTAGGGATGATGGGAATTGTAGTCCCAAAAACATGGAGGGCAGAGTTTGGGGATGCCTGCTATAGGGTATAAAATACTATTTGCTGTTGCAGTGTTGGATCTTCTGGAGAATGCAAGAATCAAGCGCTTAAGAGTGTCTTCCACACGAGAATGCAGTTTGAGTTCTTCATAGATTTTCCTCCTGCGGGAAGAGACTAGCACATGTAGTTTAGAATAAGGGTCAGGGAAAGTCATTTCAAATTCCTGTGCACTGGAGAGTTTGGAGGCACAAAATCCTTAAGATTGTGGATGTGGACAATGGAAAGCAACAGCAAACATCTACAATCCTAGATGATTTTGTGCCTCCAAATAGTATCAGAATAACTTTCCATTCTTTGTCCTATCCACTTTGGAACACTTCAGACAACAGGAATAAAATCAACATGCAATGGCATAGTTAATTTATTCTTAAGGGTTTTCCCTGCTACAATTCAGGATCAAACTGTTGAGCTATATGAATTTTGTACCAATAAGTGGGTTCAAATTCTATCCACAACACAATTCCCTAAGTGAACCCTGATATTCACAGGCTCTTCCAACTCAGATGATCCATTGTAGATGGAAACCTATTCACATGACAATTCTAAACATGGATTTCTAAATACCACGTATTTTAACGCAGTCATACCTCGTGTTGCATTCTGCTTGTTACGGACTTTCAGCTTACGAACGTGGCAAACCCGGAAGTGTTTACTTCTGGGTTCGCTGGCTGCGCACATGCAGAAGCGCTCGATTGTGCTGCGCACATGCGCAGAAGAGGTGCGCTAGTTGTGGACTTTTGGGGGTGCTAGCGGCACCCCGAAACATTAAGTCTGCAACTAGAGGTACCACTGTATTGTTCCAAGGGCATATGGATCACATATACAGTCACTTATCTAAGAAACTCAGGACTGCAATTAAGTGTCTTCTTTTTTTTAGAGAATCTGCTTTGACCATTATTACAAGCAAACATTTAAAATGTGAGAACATTCTCGCATTCCATGTGAACAACATTTTATGTCCTTGTGGTTTTAGAAACATCTACGAAGTAAGTAAAATCAGTGATTCTTAGTGATCTCAACTATAAATAGAAAAAATACAGTGACTTGCAGAAAGAAAATATTTGCTAGAAGCCTGAAAGCTAAACAATAGGGCAAGAAAGGGGACTGATCTTCCAAGGAGTGTTTATTATTATTTTTTCCACTGGTTCAACAATCTTTTCAGCTTTTTGCTACTCAAAGACTTGTAAGAATTAAATGAAAAAATAAGCAATATTTTTTATTTCAAAACAGATTGTGGGGTATTGTGTTACATTGTTTAAAGTTAGGTAAGCCAGCCCCAAAGAGAGTCTCAGACAAACTGACATAAATTAAACATGAGTCAAGTTTAGTTTTGCTGTAAGTGAGGATAATTAAATCCGTCTTTGCCAATTTCTTTTACACATTTATTGCAGATACCAACTAGAATTTCAGTTAAGAGGCTTGATTTTCAGTATAATGTGGACATTGTACAACAGCTTCCACTCTGAAAATGCACTCTCAGGTGTATGGAAACACTTCAGCTTTTACAAAGTGAAGCAATGCATTTCAGCTTTTCAGTCGTCATCTATTGTGGGCTTGATTGTCACTCCTCTTCTAATCTGTCCCCAGCCAATTAAACTGCAAAACAGAGAAAAAGTTGACAATTACTGGAAGCTGCATTTAAAAAGCTGTAAGTATATATTTTAAAAAAGTTATTCTGGACAAAGTGTGTCATAAAACGGTATGATGGCTTGTAGTATATGAACAAAGCACACTTTTGTCAATATGCATGCTGCTGGTATTGGAGAGGCTCAATCCTGCCTTACATTTTGCAATCTTTTCGCTCATATAGATCTCATATATTAGAACTACTAATGGGCAATAACCCACTCATCTAGGAATATAATTTTGACATTTTTTTTCAAACCAACTTACCGCCAATGCTTTTCAACTCTTCGACTAAGGGCAATTTTTTCTCCTACTTCGGTGCACACAGGATTTGTTAGGACTATTTTGCCCAGATCAGCTTTCACTGCACTGACTCGTCCTCCAGTGGACAGTGATCCTATGTTTACCATTAGAACTTCATTTTTGGATAGTTTTTGCACCTGAAATGAATGGTAAAGGAAAATCAGATACAACTCTTTTATTATTTAAGGTATATAAGCACCCTTTTCAAGTACTGAAAGATGAAGAATTTCAATTCTTCCCAGTATTTTTACATGGAAAGTGCCTAATAACTGACCTTTGCTGCTTTCTTGTCTCCTTCAGTGCGGACACCTAACAGTCGCCTCAGCAAGAAGTAGGAAATTTCAAGTTCTGTGAATATTTCAGGTAGAGCTCCAACTGCACCAAGAACTTGCCCCACCATTCGATCAGCTCGGCACAGAGTTGGATCAATCTTGGTGCCAACACCTAACAACAAAACACTTAAGTTACATCAAAAGCTATGTGACCAATAGATTTTCTCAAAACTTGCCATGCTGGCTAAACCACATATATACTTAAATTCCTCTTCAGAATTGGATATTTTATCCAATATCAAATATGTCATAACATCTAAATTTCAGATGAGGGACTCCCAAGTTGTCTCTTCAAGCACACTCTCTCCAGAGAGAAAGTGAGAGTGTTACATACACTGTTGACAGTGAAATACCAACACTGAAGAGAAATCAGCCTCTTCAAATCACTTAAAGGGCAGAACAACTAAAGTGCTATAGTGATAGTTTTCTCCCCCTCAGCCAAGAGGCACAGCTATTAGTGAACGGGCAAAAAACAAAGTACACTTCTTGCCCACAATTCTACATTCTGTAAAACATCTACGTGCATATTCTACAAGTTAACTGCTGTATTCCAATATTGGCTATGCAACTAAATAGATTTGCTATGGATGTACACAGCTACCACCACCCAGCACATCCCTACACAATATGTGTTAGAGAAGTTCTTGGAATAATCCTGTTAAGAAATCTCTCTTAATTAAGATGTTGGAACAGTTATGTTCGTTTATAGATGCTCTTAATTTATGTTACGCTTCCTACGCTCTTAATTTATGTTACGCTTCCTACGGCTCTTAAATAGGTATGGCATAAATATAAAATATAACTTACCAATAAGCCCTCCAGGCACAGCATACTGCAGATCATTGTGTTCTGCAAAGAGTGATACAATTTTGGAAAAGATGGGCTTGCACATAAGTTTTCCTTCACTGTCCTTTGATACAATGCCAGGCCTTACCTCAAGCTCCTGGCCTACCTATAAACAGATTAAAAGACAGAATATTAAAAGAAATAAAGGTGCTCTATGCCAGTAAGATGCTAGTTACCTAGTTTAGAAATAATAATTAAAAAAACCTGAAGGGTTACTCATAGTTGTATCACGTTACAAACTTTATATCTGTAGTATCATAAAATTAACCTTGCTTCTATATAACAATTTTGTTTTTTGAGAGAGAAATGTTTGTATGGGCAAAACCAAGAAGAGAATTAGGGTTTTCAAAATAGGGATGTGAAGACACGAGGCTTGGTTGAAAGAAACTAGTTTCAGTACCCCAAGAAAGATTTTGGTCTTTTCATCAAGCCCTTCTATGGCTCATGACAAACTCCATCTGAAACAAAATGGAGCACCATGAATAGTTTGTGATTTAATATTAAAACCTCTTGTTCCAAGGATTTATTTTTTTAAAAATTACATGTCACATCTAAGCCTTGAGCCTCATATAAAAAACCCTTTTTGGATCCTGGTTATAAGTGCTATCAGGATACCATTTTAAACTGTTTATTTCTTCCTCAGCATAAATGCAGGTTCTGTGGTTTGCCATGCAGCATCTGGGGAAGCAGCAGTGAAATAATGCCATTACCTTTAATACACCTTTTAGAATACTACCGCCTGCTACACCTCCTTTAAGGTCATCAACTTCACATCCAGGCTTGTTGACATCAAAAGATCTAATAACTGAAGAGACACATCTAATCAGATACATTCAGTAAATCCCTGCGTCAATCTTTTACTCCCAACAATTTTTTCTTGCTGACCAAAGTATATACGTAATGTTGTTCCCATGTGACTGTGGCAAGCACACAAAACTTAAGGTGCAATTTTTACAAGTCAGCGGACAGACTTAACACACAATAAATTATTTCAAGGGCCCTTTAATGCCTACCTATTGTTACAATGTACTGTTCAGAAGAAAGTATAATGGAAATCTCATGGAGTGCTTCAAGCAAAGCAAAAAAAACCCTGCTATCAATTAAACCTAGAACTTACAATCTTTAAACTGATTAGTTGAAGTTGTATCATTTGAAAGACTAGACAGATAAAACTGAAGAAGAGTTTGGATTTGATATCCCACTTTATCACTACCCGAAGGAGTCTCAAAGCAGCTAACATTCACCTTTCCCTTCCTCCCCCACAACAAACACTCTGTGAGGTGAGTGGGGCTGAGAGACTTCAGAGAAGTGTGACTGGCCCAAGGTCACCCAGCAGCTGCATGTGGAGGAGCGGAGACGCGAACCCGGTTCCCCAGATTACGGGTTGGAGTAAGCTGTGAGAAAGGCATCTCAAGTCAGATAAAAGGTTACTTTAAGCTTCCAAGCATGCCTGTTTTTCTTCTCCTGAGAAATGAAACCAAACTAAGTAGGGACATGCCCAGAACTCCAGAAGGGATAAGGTACAGAGCAGGGAGATGGGTCTAGATTTGAATCACAGTGAATTATTCTCCTAGGGCACTCCAATCATAGTGATCTGGGGAAGGGATTTGTCACATGT
Organism: Podarcis muralis; assembly: GCF_964188315.1. Taxonomy (NCBI): domain Eukaryota; kingdom Metazoa; phylum Chordata; class Lepidosauria; order Squamata; family Lacertidae; genus Podarcis; species Podarcis muralis. Next base: position 64,192,514 of record NC_135658.1, read on the forward strand.
ATCTCTGCCTTCCTCAATGCAAGTCAATAGAGAGATCTCCACTGTATCTCCACAAATCCAAGAAGGGCAGCAGTCTCCCACCACTTGACATAACGGTACTTGCTGGGTGTGACATTTACCCCACCCCAGTATTTCCTGGAGAGCCATACTTTTTTTCCATCACCAGCCACAGCCCCCTTAAGATTCCTATTGTGTCCACCCTACACAGCTATCATTCTGAAATGTGGCAGGCTTCATCACCTCTCACAGGGCAAAGATGCCTGCAAATTGCATACAATTTTGGCGGAAAATGTAAAAGTTAATACTTTTCCTGTTTGTTTGTTTGTTTTTAAATGAACTTTAAAAAGCACCCTGCACAAAACTCCCCACAAATGCTTCTGTCTACAATCTGGCAGGCTTAGTCCACTCTGAAGCGGCTTCTATACATGAAAATTTTCACCTACTTATGCAAAAAGGAAAACTTAAAGCCCATGGATGAGAAACAAAGCTTCATATTTAACAAATCCAATTTAGTCCTGAATAACAAGCCAAAACAGAGAGACAAAGCAACTCCAAAACAGACTAGGTTGCTTTCCAAAGATACAGATACAGGTCAGATCTTTTGGCCATTTTACACTCCTAGTTTATGCAGGCTCTGCATAAACAAGAGGAAGCAGCTCAGAATCTATGTTATTCACAGCATCTTCCAGTTTTATTCAGCTTGTAACCTCCATCTTGGAATGGAGCCTACAAGCTGACTTTATGGCTGCAAAATTCCGCCTATGTTTCTCCTTCATCCCCCTCCATCCCTGCTGTGTGTAACATCTTGCCTGATGAAGAGTTCCAGGGAATTAAAAAAAAACACCTCTTTTGTGACATTTTGATAGGCCCCCAAAAAGCCTGTGCGTTTTGGAAGGTTTTTTAAACATCCATCATGAACTAGCGTGGTTACTTTTTTTTTTTACGTATTATTTATTCTTCAGTTTTTAAGTCTGAGTACTTGCACTACATATGCTTTACAACGGCATTCTAAATCTTATTTAATTCTAAATATTGTTTATCCAATGTCATGAGCAAGGGGGTGAAAGTCTACATATAAGTGGACAGGTCTGAAGCAGACATACCAATAAGCCTTGGTTCTGATGTGAAGTCTCTTAATGGCACTGGAATTTTCTTTACTATGTATTCGCAAACAACTTCAATGTTGTATTTCAGCTGTGCTGAGATTGGAATAATTGGAGCTCCTTCTGCAACAGTACCTATTTTCACAGATAATAATGTATTAAAAGCACCAGTTATTATGTGACTTCTTCAAAAGTTAGCTACATCACAAGTAAGCTTTCTGCCTATTTTCTTTACAGTCTACAAAACAACACAGAACTGTTGGGCGAATACACTTGCACCAAAAACTAAAGCTTGCTCTTCAATATGCATATGATTTAGCTATATATTCAGTAGTGATATTCATAAGCAAACAGTCCACTCAGTTTTGAGTTTGTAGAAGCAGAATAGTCAATCTAAATTTTAAAAAATTAAAAAAACAAACCCTGGCTCATAGTAAAATCATCACAATCTACAATAGTTTGAACCTTGGAAACCAGATGTTTCAGAATGAATGTCCAAGATCCAAACAAACTAGTGGCCAAAGAAACTTTGGTCTTTCCTTCCTTTTCTGAAAAAGAGCTTCTCACACCACGTGGCAAATTACTTTTTAAATTAAAACAGACTTTTAAAAGCAATTTGCAACATGAGGTCTGCTACTCAAAAAAATATATTAATTCCACTAGGAGAGATGGAAAGTAGATTGTTAAGACTATCTAGAAAGTGAGGATTTAATTTTAAAATGTGAGACTTTAGTAAAGAAAAGGGGTAATCATAATCCTACCCATTAGGTGCAACAATATTATCAAATCTATTGTGCTTTAGTCAAGGTTTGGCATTTGAATCTGAAAATACAATTGTTTTGGAAATCATGTCTGGATGTGGGTACAGAAAGAAAGGATATAATGCTTAGTACTTCTATTTGTTTACAAATCCTGATTAAAGACAGTGTCGCTTATTTTTGAGTGCACATGGTGAGAATTGAGGGTTGGGGTGATTTTGCAAAAGAACACCACCAACTAAGAATCATTATTCCGTTTCGAATTTAATTCAGCTCCCTTCTAATTCAGTCCATCTTGAAACAGCATTCACTCCCGGCTTGCCAGCCCTGTTAGGGACCCCTTACCTTTTTATTTGGGATTATTCTCACAGATTACCATAATCTGAGGACTTTGAAGAGACACATATTTCATATGTTCAAGATTACTGAATTTTCTTTTTGGGCGAGACTATTTGAAGCAATTTTTCAAAGACAGAATAATAAATACATCCAAGTGTTTCACCCAACAGAATATTTTGAAATATCTGAAACTAGGAAAGGAACCATGGGAACCTGTGTGACTGAGGCAGGTAAAAAACCCCAATGGCACAAGAGCCTGTGGTTGTAAAATGCGCCTTCCACTCGGACATGGAAAAAGCCAAAAGGGACTAATTTCGACATTTTCACCAACACCAGTTCCTGATGTACATACACTAGTGCCAAAATCAAACTGCCATTCTGAATCCCTGGTGTAGTGACTGTATACTGGCACAATGCCAATGGTCACCCAAGCCGCTTAGAAATGCAAGAGAGAAAGCTCTCTAAAATTCAAGCACTTTGCACTTAAGCCTCTCTTGTACTGCACAAACATACTAGATGGACCCCTTACTGTACCCATTACTTAGCATTCAAGAGGGGAGTCCTTGCATCCCATCTGCTCAAGGCCTGAGCCAAGGTTTATTCATGCTTATTTTCTAAAACCTTTTACAGAATTTTACTAATATATAGATTAATACACAAAGTGATGTTTTAAAACATGGTTACCTGCTGAACTCAGAATTTATGCTAAGTGTTTGCTTGTAATAAACTACTTGGCAGTGGCTGGTTTTGTTCTAGAAACCTACCTTGTACAAAAGCTAGAATTTGCTCATACTGCTCCTTGGCTTGGCTTTCTTTTACCAAATCAATCTTATTTTGTAGAATCAGAATGTGTTTCAGTTTCATGATTTCTATAGCTGCTAAATGTTCTGAGGTCTGCGGCTGAGGACATGACTCATTGCCAGCTGGAAAGACAAAGGAACAAATAATTATGCATTGTTTTAGAGTATGGTCACTTTCCTTAATGAAAGATCACAATGATATCTCATCCTATTATTTCTGTGGGTCACAGTTCCTAGACAGGAACAATCTAAACATCCAGCACTGAAAACATACAGAATTCAATGCATCTTAAATATGATTACAGAACTGGATTCATCAACAGTGAAAATACTGAACAGCTATTAAAAAGCAGAAGTACTGTATCAATACCATGTCAAATTTCTCCACTCCAATAGTTACCTATTAACAGCAGAGCTGCGTCCATGACAGCTGCTCCGTTTAACATAGTAGCCATCAAGATATCATGGCCAGGACAATCCACGAAAGAGACATGCCTATTGTGCAAGGAAGAGCAAAATAAGCAACATTATTCTGAAGCAAAATAATAATTAGTCTAATTAAAATAATTGAAGGTTTATGAATATGCAATAACCACAAATATGCAGAAGATGCAGAATATCTGCTTCTTGAAGCAACTGAAGAATTAAAAGTGACAACTTTTGCACGGTATACATTTAAAAGCAGATACATTCCTCTTAGTTCTTAAAATGTACTCAAAACGAAGTCACACTATGTTTAATGGTGCTTACTCCCTAATAAATGTGCTTAGTTTGGAGCCTTAATCATTTGAGATATAGAGAGGTGCAGTTACTGGTTTGCAGGGCTTCCATAAATTGTGCAACTAATTTGCCCTACTTCCTCTCCCCCCAAAAACATGCTAAGGCAAAGAATCACACAACTGTAATAAGAGAAAGCCCAAACAGCCAACAGCTTCTTTCTTCTAGCAAAGAGCTGCTTTGCCATAGGCCAGTCATGCCCAAACTGGGCCCTCCAGCTGTTTTTGGGACTACAATTCCCATCATCCCTGACCATTGGTCCTGTTAGATAGGGATGGTGGGAGTTGTAGTCCAAAACAGCTGGCAGGCCAAGTTTGGCCATGCCTGCCATAGGCAAATCTGATAACATTTCCCGCCTTCCAAATAACACAGGAATGACAAGGAGCAAGAAAGCACCTCAAGCCTCTTCTAGCTTCCTTATCTGTTGGGACAGATTCTAGAGACAAACTTCAGAGTTTCTTGCCATATAAGCAGTTGAACATGTAGCACTGCTCTTAGGGCAGCTCATTAGTCTTCTTCTGCTGTCAAGACCAATACTGGTTGCAGACTTAATCAATACAGGTAAATAAATAAATAAAAAATCAGGTATTTTAAGTTTGAATTCCATATAAGCACATACCCACAGTAAAAACCACAACAAACTATGCGCCAATGCTAAATCATTTATGTTGAGCTTTTCATGTTACCTGACTAGTTTAAAATTCCCTTTGGTCCCAGAAATATCTGTTGGGAATTCATCAGGTGTACTGCTCCCACAGGATCGGTAACATTCTGGTCGAGAACAACTTGGATCATCAAGTTTGTAAATCTGCAGAGAAAAAGTGAAAATGAAGGTTTAATTTACCATTGGTCAGCTGACTTTGCACTGAAGAATAGTAAGAGCATGGCTTCAAACCAAAACAGGCAATTTGTTGGATATATGGTAGTGACATACCTTAGCATTGGCATAGCCCAGCTTGATAGTGATATTTCTCTCCAGTTCATTTTTGAATCTGACAGTATGAACTCCAGAAATAGCTTTTACTACTGTTGACTTTCCATGAGCTACATGGCCAATTGTACCTGGATTTTAAAAACAAATGTTTGTCAATTTCACAAAAATCCTCTACGGAGTAAAAATACTGTACATCACTTTCTGCTATACCTTAGAAGTGCTAGTTTCTCTAGTTATCCCTATGTATCCAAACCAATAGATTCCTCCATTTGTGAGGTCAGTAAATTAATTTGTTTATAATAGATCACAGGTCTAAAACAACCCTAAGACACATTCTTCCAACTCCAGGCTACATTATCTGTATACCAAACTTCATATTAAGTGAAGAGACAATACAGTGGTACCTTGGGTTACAGATGCTTCAGGTTACAGACTCTGCTAACCCAGAAATAGTACCTTGGGTTAAGAACTTTGCTTCAGGATGAGAACAGAAATTGTGCGGCGGCCCCATTAGCTAAAGTGGTACCTCAGGTTAAGAACAGTTTCAGGTTAAGAACGGACCTCCAAAACGAATTAAGTTCTTAACCCAAGATACCACTGTAACTAATTTGGTTTCAGAAAATCTTCTATGAAGAAACGTGATAGCTTCAGTTCAAAGTAAGAACCACTATAGAACAAGTATGATGGGAACCAAAATGAAGGCTAACTGCTGGAAGTGTGGCATTATATAGAGAATGAATTCTGTTTGCCTAATGCTGAACTTTAAGGCAAAAGAAAGCTATTTAGGTTTCTCAAATTAAGACTGATAAACTAGCAAACAAAGAAAAATGGGATAAAATAAAGCCACAGAGCAGATATGTTCCAGGAGTAGACAATTTAGTAATTAGGACGGGACAAAGCATGGTCAGTATTTTGATTTGCGGCCAAATAAGGAAACAATTTTGTCACATGCATTTAACTCCTATTAAAACTCAATGGGTGGTAAGTACACCTAAATCTGCGCTGGATCGAGACTTTAATCTGGAAGACCTCAACTCTCCTAGCATTTTTTACGGGCACCTCAGTTCACACAGAGACCCACGGGCTCAAGAAGCTATGCTATTAATATATTTCAACCTCTTCCAGTTAAATTTGTTTTAACTTACCTATATTAATTGTAGCTTGCCTACTGATGACTTCTGGTGACAGAGGTGTCAACTTAGTTACATCCTGCAGGAAAGAAATATTCTATTACTTCGAAAGACTTTGTTAACAAATACAGTTGCTAAAAAACCTATATTATATTTATATTAGTTTTCTCTTTCAGAATAAAGAGGGAAGAAACAGTAACGTGTTTGCAATAGTGAACATAAAGGCATTCAAAATGAAGATTAACAAGATAGTTCAGCACTAGATAAATTATTTGATTGAGTTTATATTTATTCCTTGTCTATGAAGATCCAAGGGCATGTTAAGCAATGTGAATGAAATAAACAATTTTGCAGGACACACTGTTCCAACATCTCATTTTAATAACAGCCAGGCTTGTGATATAAATGGATTTGGAATGCCTCCTGTAATTAACTGGAAAGAAAACAACTGGATTTTTAAACCTGATTTTTACAAATGCTGCTGGCAAAATTTTAAAATGTGACACAAGTTTGGTTGTACAATGCTAAATCATTCATATTTAACTTGCAATATTTGTCAAATGTTCATGTTATACATTCTTTCATTAATTATACAGCCTGTCTACAGCACAAAGTGTTTTGCATGCTTTATTATTACTGTCTTCACGTGAAGGTAAAAGTAAAGGGTAAAGGGACCCCTGACCATCAGGTCCAGTCGCGGACGACTCTGGGGTTCCGGTGCTCATCTCGCTTTACTAGCCGAGGGAGCCAGCGTACAGCTTCCAGATCACGTGGCCAGCATGACGAAGCCGCTTCTGGCGAACCAGAGCAGCGCACAGAAACACCGTTTACCTTCCCACTGGAGCGGTACCTATTTATCTACTTGCACTTTGACATGCTTTCGAACTGCTAGGTTGGCAGGAGAAGGGGCTGAGCAATGGGAGCTCACCCCGTCGCAGGGATTCGAACCACCGACCTTCTGATTGGCAAGCCCTAGGCTCTGTGGTTTAACCCACAGCACCACCCGCGTCCTCACGTGAAGATATTTATCCCTATTTCATAGGTTAAAAACTCAGGCTGAGAAATGGGTCAGTTGCCCTAGGCTACTTGTTAACACAGTGTAATGCTAACCCCTGTGCTGCTGGAGAGGGTTAGGATGAAGTAAAGGTGACACTCTGGGGACTCTGATGTGGAAGGCTCTTGTCACTACACCCAGCTGGAACTATACTACTGGCAGTGTTCCCATCAGCTGCTGCCTGTGAAGCAGCCAGAAACAAGGGGTTTTGGAACGGAACAGTAGTGGCTTTGGAGCCACTGCATCAAAAACTCCCTTGGTGGGGGTTAGATTTTTCTGTAAATTATTGAGCTCTGTAGTTCCCAAATACAGTTTAAGGTAAGAGAGATACTGCGCTGACAAACTCAGTCTAGTCAAGCCGCACAATCCATTGCCAGGTCAAGATCCAACCCATTTGCAATCAACCTTATGGCACGTTGCATTACACAAGATACCAAAAGATATTAAAGCACGCCACTGAGCAAAAGCTACATCCTCTGCTTTTTGCACGTTTTGACTATTGCCATCTTGCTTCTCTCCACAGAAGCAGGTAGGCAGCAAATAGTAGGCATATGACTTCATACCCAAATGAACCCACATATAAGTAAGGGACAAGTCTCCATTAACATACCCCTCCGATGATTTCTATCTACCCTGCTTTTAGTTATGCTATGGCAAGAGAGGTGAGAGGAGGAGGAGGAGAGGGAACGCAATTGCATGACACCCCAAACTGTGGATGCATCAGAAAACTCTCATTTAGCTGTGGCAGGCTTCTAAACGCTGAATTTCAACTACACCCAGGCACTGTGCTTGGGACTGGCACTCAAATGACGAAGCGAAGCTGTCCCTCCAGAGGAGAAATGAAGCGTGCGGACGTGCAACAGATCCCCCAGAGCAGGATCCCCAGATCCCACTGCCCTTCCCGCCGAAGCTTTTGGCGTCCGCCTTCTCCAAACGGCTCCCTCTCCCAGCCCAACCACGAGGAGCGCCTGTCCCCGCTTGGACGGAAGCGGAGGCGGCAGTAGGAGCCCCGACGGGAGTCGGCAAAGCCCACCCTTCCCACTCGCTGCCCCTGGGCTTCGCAAGGGCTCCCGGGCAACGGCCAGCCCGCCGCCGCCTCGTGGGACGCTGCGCCCCGCGAGCCCCCCCCCCCGCCCTTCGAGACCCGCTTCTCACCAAGGTACTCAGGTCCTGCCGGGAGAGGTGCGGCTGCCCCAGAGTCACTCCCGCCTCGTCCCCCGCCATCTTGCCTGAAAGGAAGTTAGGAGGCCGGTGAACCTGCCTGACCCCTCGCCACGGAACACAGCGGTTGTCTTGCCGTCGCTTCCCGGCCCAGGCGACGCCGACAAACGCAAAGGGAAACAAATTGGCCCCGCCGCCTCTTTCTAGCCCGGAGACTGGCTTCAAGGGGCTTCGGGGTTGGCTCAGGCATGGAAGAGGGCAGCCTTGGAAGGACCCCGGGCCTGGCTGATGCAACCGGCACTTGTGAGGAAAGGCGTGACTGCCATAGAGCGTCGCGGCTCCGCGTTCCCAAGCCTAGTGGGCGGGGCCGGAATGTGGAGAAGGGCGGGCGGAGGGGGATTGTTGCGGGTTGTGACTGAATAAGAAAGGGACTGGAATGGTTGGTTCAGCGCGGTTCCGTTTTAAGAGCCGCCTTTGAAGGATCTTACGTAGGTTTTCTGAGAGCGTTCAACATTCTGTTGCAGTACAGCTGAATACAAGAGGAAATCCTACTTTTCCTTTTTACTTATTTTTTTTATTGATGGTAATTTTGAAAAATATATACAGAACATGCAACATAATAAAATATACAGTAGGAAATAAAATATCAGAAGTTAATTATATGCTGTATACGCTTGCATTTATAAACAAAAAATATTCATCCCTCCTTCATATGTTTAGGAGCAGGTGGGGCACATGGACCAAGGTAAGGAAATTACTTTTTAAAAAATGAACATAAAGTCTTTAACCAAGCTGTCACTTTCTTTACAGGGAAGACAATATGGACTCTGGTCTGCCAGAAAAAGTGCCACCGTTCTAGTATACAGAGTTTACATGGCCTAATAATAATAGTAATAATGGTTTGGATATAGCTAATTATACTGGAAATGAGTGTTCAACCCCACCAAAACAGCGTAAGCTTCCATTTTTCCTATGTGGAACATGATAACCAAGGTCTCAGATTTAAATCCAGAATATAATGTTTCTCTAAAAAAGATGGACAGGCGCTCCCATGCTCAGGGAAAGAGAGCCAATAAGAAGCACTTTTTAAAGCTATCAGCCTTTTTAGCCTCCCTCTCCTAGCAAATAATCCGCTCTCCTTTTACTTTGTGAGGCAGGTCATTTCTGATAGGATCCCAGCAAGCCTCATTGTCCATCTTACTTGCCCATACTGGTGTCATACAGTATAGCAGCAGCGTACACCCCACCTGTTTAATCAGTTTAGCTATTAATTGGAGTACATTTTATGTATACATGTGAGTATGAATTTCTTTTAAAGATATGAGCCACTTCTTCCCCATCCCAGCTTTTCTCCTTAGGGAAGGATATGCATTTAGCAATATGAACAATTGTTCTGGAATATTTAGCAACAGCGAATCCATTGGGTGGGACCAACTACAGTCTCCTTCTTCAGACGCATATTCTGAATATAAATGCATATAATTTTGGGGAAGGGAAAACGAAAGATGTCAGCTGGAAATGAAATGTAGAAAAGTTGTTGCTAGCACAAATCCTGGCACTGATAAACCAATTAACTGGTATAATGAGCACAAATCCATTTGTTTCTGTGGAATCTACAAGTGACAGCTTTGAACTATTGATGTATTATAATGATTGGTTTCATGCTGCCGTCTCCCTTTAAATTCATTTGGTCCGAGATGACTACTCTTAAGTCACTGAGAGTCATAGGAGGCTTATATCATTATCATAGTAGGTAATCTTAAAGGCAAATCTGTACTTAAAGGCAAATCTGGCTTAATGTTTGTTACCGTATTTTTCGCTCTATAACACGCACCCAACCATAACACGCACGTAGTTTTTAGAGGAGGAAAATCTGTAGGCATGCCACCCGTAGGCATTTCCTCCATAACACGCACAGACATTTCCCCTTACTTTCTAGGAGGAAAAAAGTGAGTGTTATGGTGCAAAAAATACGGTATATACCATATTTTTTGCTCTATAAGACTCACCTTTTCCCTCCAAAAAAGGGAGGGGAAATGTCTGTGCGTCTTATGGAGCGAATGCAGGCTGTGCAGCTATCCCAGAAGCCAGAACAGCAAGAGGGTTGCTGCTTTCACTGCACAGCGATCCTTCTTGCTGTTCTGGCTTCTGAGATTCAGAATATTTTTTTTCTTGTTTTCCTCCTCCAAAAACTATGTGCGTCTTGTGGTCTGGTGCGTCTTATAGAGTGAAAAATACAATATACGCTTTCCCAAGTGGACAGTTACTCTGCCATGGTATGCAAGTGTGCTGTAGCAGCCATGAAGCTCAGTTATTTATTAAAATATTTATATCATAATAAACTTCAAAGTGGTTTAGAATTTGTATGTATACACCAGAGACAGTCAACTAACTATGCTATGGAAAGATGCGTTCTTAATTGCTTGCAGAAGTGCGAAATGAATAGATACTGCTTCAGGATTCTCACCAAACTACAGTTCCCAGGAGTCTTTGGGAGGAAGCCATGAAAATTAAACTGCTATATACAGAGCAATCTTAACGTGCGTTTAGTTAGAAACGTTTCGTTCCCGTGCAAGCAGGCAGAGGGCTGCAGACTGCTATGTTGGTATTACACAATGATAACTCGAGTTGGAAGTGCCCCTCCTGAAGTGCACAGCACTGAATATACGTGCTCAGAGAGAGAGGGAGAGAACTTCTCAACTAGGTCAATGCACGTCCTGTGCGCTAGGAAATGGAAAATAACGAAACCAAACGATGTCATGTTTCGACTTTTCTGCTGTTAACCGCCCTGTGATTCTCAAGACGAAGGGCCATATACAGGCATTTAATAAACGATGGTGGAAGTTGATAAGGTGTGAGAACAGGAGGGGAGGAGGAAAGCCCGCCCGGCGGCGGCGGCGGGTCCTGAGAAGCCCCGTGTAACGCCCGGGGAGCGACCGTGCGGGAGGCTGCATTTCGGCCCGGCTGAACGGGGCAGCGGCGCTGTGGCCGGAGCTCCGCCGGGAGGCGGCTCCTGGTGCGGGGCGCTGCGCGAGGAGGGGCCAGTGTTGCGTGTGGGGTTGGCGGCTTTTGTGAGGCAGCGGCAGCACCGGCGAATGGGGCGGTCCTGCGAGAGCCGGCCGGGGAGCGCGCCTTGGGAAGGCGAAGGAGGCGGCCTGAGCATCCCACTCCGCCTTGATGGAGGTTCCTCCTGTGCGTGTCCCGCTGCCTCTCCCACAGGTGGTGGCGGCGGCGGCGGAAGTGACGGCCGGTGCGAGGTGCTTGTCGTTGGGGGAAGATGGCGACTGTGGCTGTGCTAGGCAGTGAAGAAGGTAAACAAGTGTGAGAGGGAAGGGGAGAGGTAGGGACTCTGGGAGGGAGCGGGCGAGGCAGGGGCCGGCGAAAGCCGGTGCCTGGACGGTGCCGCCGAAAGAGGCCTCGCTCGCTCGCGCAGCCTCAGCCCCGGCAGGCGAGGAAGGGGCCCGGGCGCGATACCTCGGTCTCCGTGTAACCCCACTTCAGCCCCCCTGTGAGGCTCTCCTCCTCCTCTGTCTTTATGTCACCCAGAGACCCCCCTCTCCGCAGGTTCAGCGGGAAGAGCTGTGTCTTCAGTGCTGCTGAGAGAGGTAGGTGAAGCTGCCCGAGGACCAGCCGTCCCCCCCCCCCCCCCGTATGTGTTCATGATGTTTGCTGCTCTTTTTCTAGACCCAGTTAGGTCAAAGTCACTCCCGCTCCTCTCCTCCCTGAGATATAGTATTTTCCCTTTTTTTCTGGCTTGCCCTCCACCATGTTTAGGGCACATCAGTTGAGGTACTTCAATATACTTCCCATCTCCAGCTTTTGAAGGACAGCTGCTTTTGGGTGTAAGGCTTTGGGGGGGGGGAGTAAAGGCAGTGGCTGTGATGGAACTGGAGGTTTTCATGGTAGCATCATCCTAGTATCAGAGGTTCAAGGGTTTTTCAGTTGCTAATTGGATAGTTGTGTAATGCCTCTGGGTTTCAGTTGAGCATCTTGCCCTCTCAGGTGTCTTTGTTTCTCTAAAAGAGGGCGGTATGATGAAGCTGTCTTTCCTCTTTCTAATTCCTCAGAAAAGTCACCCATGATGAACAGGGTGGGGAAGAAGATTGATATATGCCCTGGCCTTTGTGTATGTGAGCATGCTAGTGATGCTTCCAGGAACACAGCGCACTGAAGTCTTCTGTGCTTAAAATGCACATGGTAGGGATAACAGTGTCATACACTTCTTCTCCATTAATCTATATCCATGTTTTGATCTCTGGTTGCATGCAGCCCCTCCTTTAATACTTCACTTTGTGCTCGAGATAGTAAAGTGTTTGACCGTTTATCTTAGTAAATATTACGCCATAGTGTTTTCGTTCTGTACCAGGTGTATCAGAGTCACCAGGGTACACAGTAATTTGCCACGATTCTGCACAATTTTGATACATTTGAGGATTGATATGTAAAAAATTTATGGGATTTTATAGTCTCCAAAAACTATTTGCCTTCATCTTTGGTTTGAACACTTGTTTGTAAAAGTTGGATGGTATACGAGTGAAGAAATCTTCAAATAGTTCTTGAAGAAAAGAAGCTCTTTGTTTTGAGATGGTGTGTGCTTGTTACAACAAGCACTGCCTTAGAAGAAATATTCCTTTTTGAGTGTAAGAGAAAGAGCAGTGGTCTTTTTGAGATAACACTTGCCATAAGTCATTTTTTTAACTACTCATATTAAAATAATTAGCATGAATATATGTATTTCTCAATTACTCAGGAACACTTAGTCAATGAAAAGTTATAAAGTTTAATAATATAATAGACCAACTAAATTGTGTGGCCCTGATTTAAATGTAGCAGCAAGGTGTCTAGTGCTGCTGAAAGATAACCTTACAAGCCTTGCTGTATAAATATTAGGTTATTTTTTTAACTTTGTTCACAGATTGCCTCTAAAATATAGTAGTACTTTCTGAAACTCAGGCCTCAACTATCGAAGGCTGTGTTGAAATTTAAGTGTGACTCTTACTGGGCAAAATCCGTCACGGTTTACAGTGTTGAGTCTCTAGCCACATTACAAATTTGCACAAATACTAAGATGAAAGTTGAATACAGTATAGGAAATTGTTGACATATGGAAGAAACTCCTAATTATGAAAAAAATTAAAAGTTTATGGTGCATAGGATAAATCTTTTTGTACAATAATTTGTAGAGCCCATGGGTTTTCAGTTGGCTCTATTCAGAACTGTGTTGTCTTCTGTTAGTATCAATTTAATGTAGCTTTCAGAGATACCACCTGTCTGCTTGTTTGTTTAGTTTGAGATCCTAATACCTTAACTTTAGTCCTTAATAATATACTATTAAATCAGCAATGTAAATATTATAGTATCAAAGTATTGCTCCTTTCATAGTAGAAGTGTGAAAATTTGCTCAAATGTAAAGTTTTGTAGCTGATCAAAATAGAATATAGGACTAATCCAAATCTGTCTTGTTTGGCAGTGATTGTCATTTTAAAAAAATAGTTGTTTCTAGAAGCTTCTTATGGAAATCGCAAAATGTAGCCGTGAGAAATAAAACGAGCAACCCAAACTTCACCCTTAACTATAATCTGCTGCTTTTTATTATGCATTTATTTTGCTTTGTAAATTGGTTAATGCTATAATTTCATTAGCGGCATTTACATGTACACAGATATGTGCAGTGCAATTATTTTTTCTGAAACAAGAACAATTTACTGAACATTCTGCCTTACATCTGATTGTAGGCAAGAAATGAAGAATAATGTAGTGTAGTTTACATACCATGGCAGCTTTGATTCCAACCCCATGGTAATGGAGGTTGAAATCTTTGTTTATTTACCAATGATTGTTTTCATACATGAACAGTCTGGTAGATGGTATGCTTTTGCAAGCCATCTGCCATTAGTAGAATGTGTTCATTATATATTCTGTGAAATATCTCTTCAGTCACTGTATGTGCACTCACTGTTGTGGTTGTACATCACAGTATAATGTACTTCAGTTACCTTAAGGAGTGGCAATGCTTTGGCCTTCCTTAATGTCTCAGACTGACAGCTTAATTAAACATTTTTGATCAGAATCATTGAGCATCTATCAGTGGCGGTGGCTTCTTTTTTATATCATTATCCTTGACTCCTCTTTTTGGTTGTGTGGAGCAATGGTACTTGTGTCAAATTAACTGTTGCCCCTCAGGAGATGCTTGTTTGTTCCAGATTGTCTCCGCAAGAAAGGTAAAAAAAAAAAAGGGAAAAAAAAGGTGCATTTCTAACCATGCCTACTCAGAAGCAGTTTTAGAAACTGAGATATGAAAGTTAGGAGCTAAATGGCACCTTAAACCTAGGTTATGGGTGCAACAACGGAATGTCTAGGCACACTTTTTTATAACAAGAATACAAAGCTGAAAATGAATAAACTTCAGCTAAAATATTATGTTCATTTTTCACATGGTTTAGTCCTTCCCCTGCTCATCCCTCTAACATTCTTAAGAGGGTCTCTTCTCCAGTCTTCAGAGAGTAGCTGGAAGTGGGGAGGCAGAAAAAGGTCCTCCTTTCCTTCTGCTCTACAGTTTTAATCTGAAATCTTTGGTGCGGTACTGCGCCCAGAGCTCAGAAACTGCTGCCGCTAATGAAATTCCCTGTTGCAAAATGTGCAGTGGGAGTTTTGAACACTACTCAGAAGTAAGTCCTATTGAATTCAATGAGTCTTACTCTTAGGTAAATGGCATTAGGATTACTATCTTAATCCTACTTTCATTAACTTTTAAGAAGCTGTAACTTTTAAGAAGCTGTAACTCTTGGTTAGCAGTTGTATTGAGGGAGTAACTCTGAGTCTCACATCTGTATCTTTCTTCACACACATTCCTCCAGGTTACTTTTGTGATTTGCATCCTATATGACATCAGTTCAACCAGTTGTGGCCTGGTTTATTCTATGTAACAAGCATTCATACCAAAGGGAATCATCAGAACATCAGAAATCATTGTGATCAATGTTACGTTTCTGCAGAAAATGAGATACATTTAACTATGAATAAGTCTTTTGGTAATCTTCTTTTGACTAGTCATTGTACACCTGAACTTCACTCTTCATAATAGCTCTCTGTTCCTTGTGTTTGGAATCAGCATCCTTTTCTAATTCGCCAGAAAGTAGAAAACAGTTATTCTAGATTTTATCAGTGACATACTGTGACTGGCCAAGAGTCTTGGTTACCTCTATTTACTAAAACATTTATCCAATCCATCCCAGTAGCCACCTAGAACACTGTAAACTACTGTTTCTCTGAGAAATTACATATATAAACTCAATATGCGGTGGTTTTCTCTGTATTGGGGGTAGGGAATCTGTAGCCCTCCAGAGGTTGCTGGTCTCCAACTCCCAAAATTCCTGGCTGTGTGCCATGTTGGCTGATGCTGATGGGAGTTGTAGTACAAAACATTAAGAAGGTCACAGTTTCCCTACTCTTACACCAAATGTAGCTAACATTGACTTCTAAGTTGTCTGCAAAAGCACATGAAATAGCAGGTGTCTATGCAGATTCAGATGCTTAGTTGTCACTTTCACAAAATTCATTGTATGCAAAATCAATGATAGAGAAAGAGCAGTGGTAGAAGACTCAGTTTGGGTAAAGGGCAAACATTCTGATTCTGTGAAGTGTGAAATGTCAACCACATTTTTTGTTGATTTTCCTGATGTTCATTCTTAAGCAGTAGTGCTTCTAGAATAGTGAGCCAATTCAGATTTCTTTTTCATAATATTTGAATGGTTTACATCAGTGTAACTAAGTATCAGTTGATATTTCAGGTTAAATGTTAGGGCCAAAACATAAAAGCCTTTCTAAATAATACCAGTTGCTTAAATGGTCATTCCAGAAATGATTGCCACATCCAAATTACACCAAATTCAGATTGGCCCTGTCCTTTGATAGACGTGGTTCACTCTGTATATATGACTTGCATTTCTTGTTTCTACCCCCAAATGAGCAGTTTCTCACCTTAACAGATCAGTTAATACCTGATATCTAATTTTAGTACAAGTTTAGTATTATGTGGTGCTGAAGCACATATACTAGTACATAAGACGCATGTGCTGCAAATATAGAAGATTGTAAAAGGGTAAAATTTCATTGCATAATATAAAGATAGCTAACTTTTGGCCCTCTGTTAGACAGCATAGCCAATGGTCAGGGGTGATAGGATTGTAGGCTAACAATATCTGACAGGCTATAGGTTCCCCACCCCTGGCACATTATAAAATAAGAGCTGAAAAATG
Organism: Podarcis muralis; assembly: GCF_964188315.1. Lineage (NCBI taxonomy): Eukaryota > Metazoa > Chordata > Lepidosauria > Squamata > Lacertidae > Podarcis > Podarcis muralis. The sequence goes on from NC_135658.1 coordinate 64,208,828, forward strand.
TGGATTGGTTTTCTTATCCGATAAGAAAATTAAAGGTGTAGGTGGTGTAGGGTTTGAGACTGTTGGGCATAGCAACTGCTGTTGATTGCGGTAGCAATCCCATTGTACTTTTGCTGTTACTAAACATACATGGCTTATTGAGAGCAGTGAAGACACAATGGCTGCATTCACACACTACAGTGATTAGGCAGAGTTACTGGCCTATTATGGTATATTAGGAATGAACAACAGTGTGCTTCTATACTCTGTTGATGGCTTCCACTTCACTTTTCTCCCAGTGCAAGAAACAAATTAGAAAGCTGCAGTGAAGCTTGGCCACTGTGATAGTCACTTGGGATCATTTTTTGTTGCTCTCTGTAAAGAGACATGATTCATAAACCAATACAAACCATGGTTTCAGGCCAGGTTGTAATTCTGGCATGTAAGGGAGCAACAAATCAGGATTCTGGGTTTGAATGTCATGGAAATTGAGACTTTGTGTCTTGTTTCTCCTGCTCACACTAGAGGTGGTGTGAAGCAGGAATGAATGGGTAATATGCTCTTTGTTCCCAATAAATAGCTAGCAACCCTGACTTACTGTGATATGCAGGCATTGCTAACAAGGAGTAAATAAAATTAAGGACAAAGATTCTAAGAACAACTGTGCTTGAAGGTGGTCATTGGGGAACGATGATGTAGTCTTACAGAAATATTAATTGTTATTATTGTTTTGCTATACTACTGTGTTTAACGATATGAAGGTAAGAACCAGTCCATGTAAGGTTTTACAACATAAGTTATAACTTTCTGAATTTGAATTCAAAGATGCCCGCTTCTGTTTCAAAAATGCGCTTCTTTACTCCACTGCTTGCCTTTTGAATTTTTATTTAAGTAAGTGCTGGCAACCTTGGAAGAACTTGGAGAACTTGCCAACATTGTTTTTAAAACACAGTGAATTTAAGCTTTCTAAATTGATTGTCTGTTAGCAGTATTTATTCTCAGTGATCTGTATATGTGTTAAAAGTAGAGGAGTTCTTCCAACATTTGACATGCTTAACTTGGTGTTGCAGAACAAATTAGCATGCTAAAGCTATCACTTTTTCTGATGAGGCCCATAACATGTCATGCTGCTTACAAGATGGATTATCTGCTTGTGCAATGATTTTCCATGGCAGAATATACCATGTCTGTGTACAGGCTGTGCCGTGGAAATTGCCTGGTTGACATATGTTAAAATCCTGCATTGCAGGATATGTTAAATATGTTAAAAGTCCACATTGCAAAAAGCATGGTAAATTTCATTTTTTCCTTCAGGGAGGAGGGGATCCTGGAATGGATTGTCCCTCTCACTTGCTCCACTAGGTAGGCCAATATGCAAATTAGATCTCACTACCTCATGTGGGAGGCAATCTTCTGATTTTCTCCTGCCTAGTTCCACGCAGGTTAGGCGACAGATGTTTTCTGTCATGCCATTACGTTAGGAGAGGTCTTCATGAATTCATTCAAATTTAGAGCATATCTACCAGCCAAATATATATTTTTTCTACAGCTCAGCTTGCTAGCCTGCTGTTCTTAGCAGATTCTTTGGCTCGGGAGTTTGGGGGAGCAAAGGTTGTCCATGGTGGCATACCTTTTCCCACCCCAATACAGGCTTGCTTCCTGGAGGCAGAGCTTCCTAGACATTTATAAGAAACAAAAAGGAAATCTTTAGCAATAGATTGTTGTGTCCCTTAAAGAACTATTATTTTTACCATATTTTCAATCCAAATAGTAGACAGGTTTTTTTGTTGTTGTGTGTTTTTTGTGATGTTGCCATGAAGTGTCTGTTCCAGGTAACGTTGCTGCTTACCAGCTTGTGTTTTTAAGTCACCATTTGAAAGTTTTTTCTAGGACATGGGGAGAGATGCAGTTTGAGTATATCACAGCTCTTGAACAATACGGCTGCTACACCAAAATGATCTCCACCATGGCAAATTGCCTGTGCCGTGGCATAGTATTGTGAAGCTGCAGCAGTCTCAGCTGAGCTTCTGAGTGACACTTTTGAAGAGTATAGTTCCATCTGCTTTAGGATCCTTTCATTTGTAAGAGCAAGAATTATCCTACCTTGCCACTTGCAAATAGCAAGACTGATTTTGTCTTCCAAGTTCAAACCTAACACTCGGCCCACTATGCTAGATCTCAGCCAATATAGGTAATGCAAGAGTTTGGAGATAAAAGAGCTTAAATGTTTACAGTTTTGAAATTTTGCTGTAAGTAATTTTCATGAACAGCTTCTCCCTTCTCCAAAGCAAAATTTCTTATATTGGTTATTGATTTGTTTTTAAAAAAGGCAATTAACACTATTCACAAAGCATGATAAACACAAGTTTTATATGTTTCTACATTTTCATGAATCTTTAGAAATCATAACATTTCTTTATTTACATTTTTCCCCAGGTGATTCATGGCAGGGGACGTGGAAGGATTTAGTTCCTCCATCCATGACACCAGCGTCTCTGCTGGGTTCAGAACACTGTATGAGGAGGGATTGCTTCTTGACGTCACTCTTGTTATTGAGGACCACCAGTTTCAGGCTCATAAGGCATTGCTTGCCACCCAAAGTGATTATTTCAGGATTATGTTCACTGCTGATATGAGGGAGCGAGATCAGGACAAAATCCATTTGAAAGGCCTAACTGCGACAGGCTTCAGCCATGTTCTCCAATTCATGTACTATGGAACCATTGAACTGAGTATGAGCACTGTTCATGAAATCCTGCAAGCTGCCATGTACGTCCAGCTTATTGAGGTGGTGAAGTTCTGCTGCTCCTTTCTATTAGCAAAAATATGCTTGGAAAACTGTGCAGAAATTATGAGACTTTTAGATGACTTTGGTGTTAACATCGAGGGCGTCAGAGAAAAGCTGGATTCCTTTTTGTTAGAAAACTTTGTGCCTCTCATGGCCAGACCTGACTTCTTGTCCTATCTGAGCTTTGAAAAGCTTATGACTTACTTGGATAATGATCGTCTGAGCAGATTCCCAGAGATAGAGCTCTACGAGGCTGTTCAGGCTTGGCTGCGGCATGATAGAAGACGCTGGAGGCATACCGACACCATCATTCAGAACATCAGGTTTTGTTTGATGACACCATCCAGTGTATTTGAAAAGGTTGGTGCGTTTGAAAGCAATAGATAGAATTCATCTTTACGTTTAGGGCAGCATGCTGTTAATAGGTAAAATTTCCAGAAATAGGAGGAGGGAAAAATAAGACACTGTTTTAGAAAATGGAACATTGAAGTCGTCAATGTCTGAAACAAGTGCCATCTAGCTTTTAGAACAAAACAAAACAAAATCCCCCAAATGCAAACTAGCAGGATTTACAGCCAGGAAAAAGGTAGGTTTGCAGCTTTTTCTGATTGTTAGTGATAGAAAAAACCTCATAAACAAGTACAGCAAGGTGATTGACAAGACGACATGTATTGTAATCAGTGAAACAAAATATATTCCTGCAGCGGGGAGGGGATCCTCGGATTGTTGTCCCTCCCACTTGTTCCACATATGCAAATTAGACAAATTTTACCTCATGATAGGAGGGTATAATGCCTCCTGTTTCATTCCTGCCTTGCAGCAGTGCAGGTTGAGTAATCGTTATATGCTGCTGTCCTTAGCTTTGTGAGGAAAGGGTTGACTTTGTTGACCAATTCCCTGCGGGGAAAAAGAGAATTGGTCAACATAGTCCAATTTACAGAGAATTCAATGACAAGAATGTCTTGAGTCGTCTGAGGGCTCACAGCCCCCCCCCCCCCTTTTGGACTGATTCCTCGGAAGAAGAGGCCAGAGGAGCAGAGGTTACCCATGGCAGTGGGCTGTCTCACTCAGTGTATGCTCAAGTTTACTAAGAGTTTCATCCCAGGAAGCCAGCAGAGGCTGTGGAGGAGGGGATGGCTGACCTGACGGAAGGGCAGTTAAGATGGATGCTGGCCTTGCCCCTGCCTTCCAGTTAGTCCACTGAGAGAGCTGAGGTTTTGGAGGGTCTGCAGACACTGAACTTTGTGTCATCCCCTCATCTAGTGATCGACAGCACAGCTCTCAACTCCCAAGTTTTGTTGGTGGATCTGACATATTGGTACAGGGCCTGGGGGTCGGTGTGGGCCCAGTCTCTCAGATGGCCTTTTTGCGCCTGCTCTTTTCCACCAACCATGGCCTGGAGCCCAGCCCTAAGTCTTACCTCAGGTTTGGGCAGGAGAGAGGGCCTCACAGTGCACAGTGCTCCCTTTAGTGGTATATTGGGACTTCAAGATTCCTCAGTGACGTCTCCTGCATGGGCTCTCTCCTGCTGTTTTGGGGGCAGAGAGCTATTCCTCGCCTTCCTCCTCTCCTGGCTGTAGTGTTGCAGCAGCCATTTCCAAATCCAAGTTGTGATCTAACCTTTGCAAGTATAGGGCCACCTCTGGGCAGCTGGAAGAGGAAATCTTGGTGCCACTAAAATTCTGGAGGAGGTTCTGGAGGAGGTTCTGGCTAATAACTCCCACCTTCTCTAGGGAATCTGAAAGCTGGAGAAGACAGCTGCCTCTATGGCTGATGATGGCCTAGATGCCATGTAGTATGCTGCAAGGGCCATGGCAGTCAGTGTAGCTATTAGGAAATACCTATGGTTTAAGATGTGGAACACAGATTCCAAGGGTAAGGTTAATCTAGCTACAGGCCCTTTTCTAGGGGGCAGGCTGTTTGGTGACCTCTTGGAGATGTACTTGGTGGAAACTAAGAATAAAAAAAAGCTGTGGGGTGTCAGTTTGGGTGTAGCTCCTTTCAGCCCTCCATGGGTGCGTATGGTTCTAAAGACAACAGATGCCAGCAGTACCGGTGGGGTGGACAGATTCTATCCCAGGCAACAGTAGAACCAGTTCTCCAATTCCAGAGGCTCTGGACAGAGTCAGCAGGGAGGAAAGAAGGCAACTCAGTCCGGACTCCCTAAGTCAGCTGCAGGAACTTCCAGTTGAGGGTTGCCTGCAGTAGTTCTTCCTTTGTTGAAGAGAGATGACAATAGATCAGAGGGTTCTGCAAACTGTGAGGGAAGGGTATACTGTAGACTTTGCCTACTTACCTTATGACCATTTTGTGATTTCTCCAAGATCCAAAAAGGAAAATTACACCATCTGGTCTTAGCAGCCATTCAGCACCTGATATCCATCAGTGCTATAGAGCTCTTGTCCCCAGCAGAGTCCCCTACAGCTGCTACCCCATATTTATTCTTCATATTCCCAAAGAAGAAGGGAGATTTCAGGGTCATACTAGGTTTGAAGAGGGTGAACAGGCACATCCAGAAATGCAGGTTCAGAATGGAAACCCTTCATACCATCATGGAGCATCTTATCAGCTAGGGGCTTCCTTGATAGCATTTCTATATCACACCAATACCAGTGTGGTCCAGCAAAACTCAAGTCTTCTACCTTTCCCATTGTCAGCCTTTCCAGAATTGATGGTGAAGAAAGCTACTTGCCCACACAGTTCAGTGTAAAATGTTTTATTGCTGCAAGACACAAGACAATTCAGACATAGTTAAGAGATGCTGGTACATCATAAACTATTCTACTAAGTACAGTAACTTGGTCTTAGAGGTTAAACTGAAGAGATCCAAATATACAGAGAGGTCCAAGTTTTGGGAGAGTTCCACCACCACCACACACCACATTGCTGCTGAATGCAGGCTTGGTTTTATACCTGCTAATGCATGTTTAGACATTATCTGAGTCATGCCAGAGGCCTTTAGCCTTAAGCTGTTTCAAGAGGCCCACCATAGTTGACGTCCTAACCCTTAACAGAAATCAGTTGCAGAGGAAGGGCAACTCAAAACACTGACCAAGCAGTTTGTGCAATTTTGCATATATTCCCAAATTACACCAACACCCCTTATATTGGGCTGTTGCCTTGAAATATTTCAATTTGTGATACCTAACGGGAAAGTTGCAGACTTGTTCTTTTTTGCAGATACAAGCTTTGTAAATATATCTGCCAGCATAGACTCTGAAGAACAGTTTTGGAACTTAACTAGACCTTGCTGAATATGATCTTTCACATGATATGGGATATCAGTGTGCTTTGTTCTGGGGTTATACTGCTCAGCCTAGTAGTAGTAGAGGGCCTACTATTTTCTTGTTCTTCCTCTTGCTTTGAGTATAGCCAAAGAAACCCTTTTTATTATTTTTACCCTCTCTTGCAAGCCTGATCTCATTCTGAGCTTTGGCCCACCTGGCCTTCTCCCTTAAACTGTTGGCTACTCGTGTGTGCTCTTCCTTCATGATTTTCTTTCATTTCTTCATTTCTTATACATGCCCTTATTAAATCTCAGCCCATTTGTAAACTCCTTTGTGTAGCCATACTGTTTTCTTTAGATGCCTCCCATCTTTCTTTCTTGTTGGAATTTTGCATCTCCCCCCCCCCCCCATATTTCACCTTTAAGGAACTCCCATCCATCTTTGACTCCCTTCTCTTTGAGTATGTCTGATGATGGGATGTCACCTAGTAATTCCTTCAGCTTTTTGAAACCGGCCTTCTTTCTTCTGGAAAGTGCTTTTCTCAGTAGCTATTACATCAGCACATTGAGTGTCACAACTGGGGGCACTCTCAGCATGTAAGGAACTGTTCTTGTTTCACAGAGATTCAGTGATGCAGAAGTTGGTCCCCACGTTTTAACTCAAGTTTTCATAGGAGCCAGGATGTCATCTTACCTTCTTTCTGTCCCCATCCTAGATTGGACAAGGAGAGGGAATGGTGCTCTGGACTTCACAATGAGCACTGCATGTCTGTCTAAAGAGAACAAATCCTGCCTGTCTGACTCCCTGTTCATCTCCTTCCAGCCACAGACCATGGGAAAGAAGGTTTCAGCTGCTACACTTTCCAGATGGCTGACAGGATGCATTTCCAAGTGCTATGTGGTTTCTGATTTGGCCTTGCTGGCTGGGGTCCCTACTCACTTCACTAGGAGTGCCTCTGCTTCAGCTGTCTTTGACACTTTGGATATTTGTAGGGCCGCCACCTACTCTTCTCTGTCTATCTTTGTGAGACATTACAGGATCAATATGTATCTGCCAAAGCTTCTTTCAGTAGGTGTGTATTACAACAGGTGGTTCCCTAGTTAGGGGTAGGGTCCACAGCTGGCTCCACCTGACAGTAGCTTTGGTGCCTCCCATCCAAGGATTCCTTACCCCTGGCAGGAAATTGTGACATTGGACCTCCAATGAAGGTCCATTTTCTGCAGGGGATGGAGGTGATCCTACCCACTCTAGGCTAGTTTCGGCTATTCCTTGCAGCTTGGACAAATTGGTTTATATGCTGGGGTTTTTTAGTATTCTCCTCAGTTCAGTTCAGTTTTGTATTGGGTTTTTTTAATTGGATGTTCCTCTTCCTTAAGCGTTGCAGTTCTTGCCTTTTGCCTTTTGTATCCATGACATGCAGTGCTTTTGTCTGAGATTAACATACTTTCTTCTGAGCTGAATTACCTTGTCAACTGGAGGTGTTACCCTCTCTCCTTGAGGTAAGATCTGTCTAATTTGTATATTCCTGCCTGTGGAGCAAGTGGGAGGGAAAACCACCTGAGGATCCCCTTAATCCCCTGCAGAAAATGGACTTTTGCGGGAGGTCTAATGTCACAATTGCACACAATGACTTCTTTTATAAAGTGGAAAATGAGAAATGCAAAAGTGTATTAGAAATATAGGTGTTACTTGATTTTATGTTTTTAATTCTACCCTTGATTTTATATTGTTAACCCTACCCTTTTCTTTCTTGATTCCTATGGAATCAATGGAGGATCTAGGTTGATGTGCTCCAGAAGTAGAAATGAGCTCCGTTATGGCTCTTTATATTTTTCAGCTGTTCCTGTCATTTGCGGCTGAAGTTTAAGGCAAATGGAAAAGAGTCTCCTCTTGCTGGGGCCTTTAGTACCAGTTCTCTTTCTGTTCCATCTCCTCTTTGTTGGAAGAGACAACTCTGATTATTATGGGCACTCCTGTATTTATTATCATTATTTATATTATTATCATTCTAAAAATATACATTTCAAGTGTCAAAAGCCAGGGTACAGAGGCACCTGTTCAGCGTTCACAGAAAGCTGTATAATAATGGTGCAAGATGCACCTCTGTGGGAAGGGATTTCCACAGCTTAGGGGTTGCCGCAGAGAATGCCCTCTCCTGGGCTACCTTGTCTTTGAGCTTCCGAGGGCAGTGGAACAATCAATGAGGCCTCCCCTGCCAACACCCAAGTGTGTCTGTAGATTAGGAAGTGGTTTTATAGGTGTTTGGGGCCTGAGTTGTTCTATCGCAGGAAGCTGAATTCTCAGTCTGCTTGGAAAGTTTCTGTATAATATTGTTCCTCTTTTAGGTTTGGTCTTCTCCAATGACAGAGAAGTGGGAGATGGTAAATGTCTGTTCATAAATGTATTTACAGTGGTAGCTTGGTTCTCAAACTTAATCCGTTCCAGAAGTCCGTTCCAAAACCAAGGAGCGCTTTCCCATAGAAAGTTAGGCAAAATGGATTGATCTGTTTCAGACTTTTAATAACAATTCCCAAAACAGCAATTTAACATGAATTTTACTATCTAACAAGACCAATGTACTGCAGTCACACAATCAATGAGTAGCAGAACTGGGTTCCACACAGTCACACACACACAAAAGAGCCACAAAACCGCAAAATAAATAGCAAAAACAGATAGACCTCAGTGTAACACTCCAAACGGAAGTATGGCACCCCAAACGGAAGTGTGGCACTCAAATGGGAAGTGTAACACTCAAAACGGAGCACATTCAACTTCTGATAAAAGTTCGCAAACTGGAACGGGTTTGCAGTGTTTGGGTTCCAAGTTCTTTGAAACCAAGGCATTTGAGAACCAAGGTACCACTGTATATACGGTACTTCCCTCTTGCAGAACATCAGGGAGGTGTACCATATAAAAACATTTAGAAGCAGTCCAAAACTCATTAAAATGACTGGCTGTTGTGCACTGGGTTGAGGTCTGCATTCTTTACAGGGGCAAGGTTCCCTGAGGAGTTAAGAGACCTTTGGAGAAGCTGGTTATTAGGAGAGCAGACTGCAGTTTCAATCAATCAGGAACAAAGCTTTTCATTCAGGAAGACTACCCAAGCAGTGGCAACTTTCCCCTAGGTCTAGATATATTTCAAGAGTTGGGCAAACAGGTCTAGATATGATATTTCAAGAGTTGGGCGAACTTTGATTCTAGGAAGCCCATCAGTATGGGGCAGGAAAAATGGGAAAACACAGAAAAGGAAAAGGTTAGGTGGAATACCACCTCGACTTTGCAGCTGTACATGGGTGGAATCCTGGCTGGGAGGAGGGGGAAGATCTCTTGGTGCCTAGTACTAAACAAAGATCAGCCAAATTACGAAGTAGATAGGTTTTTTCTTCTTCCTTATATTAAGAAAGCAAATACATTTTCAATAGCATTTTCCTCTGATGGCTGTACACGGAGTTCTGTTTAAACAGAAGTTCTAAAGTGTCAGTACCTTTGTGTAATCACTGCACTTGTTATCACTTGCCACAAGTACAAAACTATCATTAGGAAGATAGGGTTATATAAGATTATGTAACAGTGACCCAAGTAAAGCTGTCATACCAGTTTGGCATTTTTCTTTGTATTAGGACTAAAATAGTTGTTCAAAAGAATATGCAAAATGTTTAAATCCATGTACATTTTGATACTGATATGCATTAGAAGAAACCTAATGATATGGTTGATTTTAAAATTAGGTTTTTAAGTCAGGTGTCCAGCCTTATACATTTGTATTTTCATGCTAAGCTGCATTAAATAATTTCTTAGCTTTAGACTTAAGTTCTGTGAGCCAATAGAATGAAATAGAAGCCTTTAAAGACCAAACTAAACAACCAAGAACGACACGTATATTTTCTAACACTTATCCCTAATGCCACACTTTTGAAATTTATTAAATAAATGTGTTGTATTCTGATTGTTGTGTACTGTAGTCATTGGTTACAAACATTTGATGTATCTTTAAAACCTTATTTTGCTTTTCATACATTATTCTTTTTGTGGACTTGCTCACTTTTTATGTTAGATCAGTATATGTGTGTTTCTCATCCATATTTTCTGTTTCCATTTATATTACAGGCAGTTCACAACTTACATGTACTTAACTTGTGCACATTCAGATTTACACGCTTGACAAAAAAAAAAGTTTAAAAATTCAGAAGGGGGTTAGTTTCTGGGGGAAATTACTTTGGCAATCCTACTTCGCCATTGAATCCAGTGTGTTTTGACTATAAATGATTTTGGCTTTACGCATAACCCCTGTGTAAGTTGAGAGTCACCTGTATTTATTAGTCTAGTCTGTATCCAAAATATAGTTGTCTTGGTGTCAGTTCACAGCGTAGTATCTTAATGAGATGCTTCCAGGCCTACATGTACATAACCCCTTGTGTCGCTGCCCTAGTTCTTAAAAGAAGAGAGGGACCTTCTTCTCCCAGTGGCCAAACTTTTTGTACTTTTTTATTTTACTGCTGTTCCTCAGCTAGTGATCTGTTGCTGTCACACACAGTCCCAGTTTCTAGCAACTTTTGGGTATAGTCTCCAGTCCTTTCTCAAAATCCAGTTTGCCCTGGCAGTATCGAGAACTCTCAAGGAAATGCAAACGCTACATGAGTGAGGATTATTTGAAGGTGGGATGAAGAGAGAAAGGGCTAGATGCAAAAGCCAGAGGTTGATAGAAATAGGAACCCAGTGTGGCAGTGGTGCTTTTCTAAAAAAGCAGTATCAAGTAAGTCTAGGCAAAATCTTGAGCCTGGATTGCTTTCTCCTGTTTTTTGGTACAGGCAAAGAAGGCATTAGATGAATAGTGTATGATTTAATCCTTGGTATATTTCTCTTTTAGAGTTCATCTTCTAGAATAAGTAACCTGCTCAAGGAAGAGCAGTATATGTATGGAAGTTACTTCATAGTTGGGTGTTCCCTGGAATGAAAAGACTGCATCCACAATGCAAAACTGTGTAGTTATCCAGCCTATCTTTGTAGTTCTCTCCATGTATCACCTAACAGTTAGTCCCTGACAGTTGGTATAACAGGGTTTCATAGCAAGTGGGGGGACTTGCTGGAAGTGGGTGTAACTGAATTCCAAACAACAGGTGTTTCATAACAAGGCTCAATCAGTTGAAGCATTCTTAGGACAACAATGCATTGTGGATTCATTGACTTCTTCCTTCCTCTCTTGCCAGGGGCGCCGACTTACCCCCTACATGGGGGAGGGCATCATGTGATGCATCATGTAACGCGTCCATGATGCAGCACTGGGCGGGGAGGAGGCGGAGTGCGGCGCTGGGCTCCAAGCTTCACTCCTCCCCGCGGCATGCACCCAGCAGGGGCAGGGCATATGGAGGGCGATCTTCATCCTTGCTCGACCCAGCCCTGTCGCGGCTCCCGAGTGTGGGCTGGGGTGCACAAAGGGCATCTGGCAGCAGCGGGGGGTATCAGCCCCCTCAATATTGGGGCTGGGTCCCCTGATTCAAAACACTGAGAGGGCTGGAGCCCCCAGCGCCCCATATACCTGGCGCCGGTGCCTCTTGCATGGGTAGTCCTCCTTTTCAGTTTCAGAATGAGCTATGGTAGCAGCAGACTTGGCACTAAGCCACTGTTTGCAAACCTGCTTCTAACCAGTGTATCAGGTTGAGTTTTTGTTTAAACTATAGTAAGGAAAACGTAGGTCTACTTGTAGTACTGAATTTAGTTAGTCCCCAAACTGAAAGAACAAGAGAAATGCCAACGGGAGAGATGAAGTTTCAATTAAGGTTAAATTGGCTTGTGTTACATCTGCACCAAGCCTGTGCCAGTTATTTACTCAGAAGATGTGTATTCACAGATCTTCAGCTTGGCCTGTTCTTGTGCTTTAAGAACTGTGAATCAGAATAGCTGTCAATCACAGAAGTCAGCCAATTAGTGAAACAACAAATGCAAGGATAGGAGATAGGTTGAAAGTTTTGGAATGGTATTTATTGACAAGGAAGGGGTGATATTCAGTTACGTTTTAATGCAATTAATGGACCTAACTTAGTAGTGCTTGTTAATTTTAATGGGCCAACACTGAGTAAAACTTAGCTGAATACCAAGCTGCTGTCTTCAATGTAATAAAAGGGGAGGGTGGGGAAGGAATCCTCAGGGTGGCTAACCTGTGGCCCGAAATATGTTTCTGAGGGTTATGCGTGAACAAGCCTAGACTAGTAATAGCCTTTGCTAACAAATGGCAATTAAGATAAGAGGTAGAAAAGACTTTTGTCCTAAGAGAAGCCTGTCATGTTGAAAACAAATTCAACCAGGTTGAAAATGAGGATTCATAGCTGACTTTCATTTTACTGATAGCAAAGGGAGATTTCTCCAAATTTTATACTTCCAGAAGTATTAGATTTTATGAGGAAGTTGTTATTTTGTAGCCTGTGGGAGCAAGTTGTCTTGGAATGCAAATGTTCTTTAATGTTAGTTACAGCTTGTGGAGTGGGCTGGTGTAAGTTCTGCCAAATTTATGTGAATGTTGTCTAATCTTATGTTACTTGAACTGCCAATCATTATTCAGTTGCAAAGGATGAAGATTTGAGGATCTATATTCAACTTTTTAGTTGCTTTATCCAAAATGTGTGCTGCTGCGTGTGTTTACATGTCCTCTATTGTGGTAACTTTTTGTCTAAGCTACTACTTTGTTATGTTTCCCATGCAACTTTGACAAACTAAAAATTGGATATATTAGTAAACTAATAAAATCAAGAAAATGCACTTTGTCCAACCAGATGCCTCTAGGAAGTAGAACTTGCTGTTGCTCCTAGCAAACTAGTTGGCATACAGTACTCAATATATAGCCATCATGACTTTTAGCCATTAAATATTTTTTCTAATCTTTTAATGACTACTGGCATACATTGTGACAGTGAATTTCACAAGTTAGTTATGTGTCATGTGAAGTACTACCTTTTGTCTGTCCTGAGTCTCCTACCAATTCCATTCTAGTATTATGAAAGAGAAAAATTCATTCCGCAAAGTTTTTTGGAAGCAATTTCAAGAGTCTGTGTGCTAAATTCCACTGTAAAAATCAAATGCACTCTAGAAACTTTCATAATGCAATAAACCTAGCTGATCAGATTACTCTAGTTTTCTGATTTGGTTTTTAACAAGGAAAAAAAAGTAAAGCATTTCAAATGTTTCTGTGATGATTTGTATTTGCAGTATTTAGTACAGGTTCGTAACCCTATTGATAAACCCAGTGTACATTTTTTCTTAGTCTAATGACTGTCTTGTGCTCACAGCCAAACTTCTGTTCACAGGTCATTCATTGTACCAGTAAAATTGAAACAAAAATACTGTCTATTTACTACGGCATCATTTGATGTTGCAGGAAAATAAAGTACTTCTAACATAGATTTCCAAATGTGAATATATAGTATTCCATTGTATATGTATTTAAAATTGAGAGAAAGTGGGGCTAGCGTTTGGTCACAAAGGTTTAAAATGTGGTCATTGTTAGAGCATGTTTTTATCTTGATGCCTCTTTGTATATGACTGAAATGCACATAGCTCTAAATGGTTGGGTAGCTTGATTTTTTGGTTAAGATCAGTATGACTGTGGTTGTTAATGCATAACTTCCTTGAGTGTAAGATCATAGCATCCATGAGGCAGCGGTGAAAGGTCACTTAAGAATGATCTTATCTCACTTGCATGTTATTTGTTAGAAGCAGCAAATAAAGTCTTTCTTGTGAAAGTATGTTCTGTAGCAGCAAGGTAAAAGCTCTTGGTGTAAGTATGTAGCCTTGCTGTTAAACTTATCAAAAGTTTCCTATAGATCTTGGAAGGTAGAACCAACAGTTTTCCTCCTGCCTTAAAGCAGTCAGCTGTGTGACCAAAGCTTGTTGGGCTCAATGAACATCAGAACCGGTGGCAACCACTAGGTATATGCTTGCTGATTTGTTTGCAAGTGTGACAAAAGCCCACTGTGAAATGCATGGGCTTGCTGGCACGCCACTAGGAATTAACTGAAAGAGCTATTCAGCATTTGATGGCCTTTAAGGACTTTAGTAAGCATGAGAGCATTAGGAAGGTAGTGGAATTCCTTGCAGCGGTTCTCAACCTGTGGGTCCCCAGATGTTGTTGGACTACAACTCCCATCATCCCTGAGCTCTGGCCTTGCTAGCTAGGGGTGATGGGAGTTGTAGTTCAACAACATCTGAAGACCCACAGGTTGAGAAAGGCTGCGAGAGACTATCTAAACCTGAATTGGGTTCTAAGCATTTAAAAACTGCCATGGAAAAAGCAAGTTCTATTTAATCCTTTTTTGCCTGACATCTCAAGGTAATAGTTAAAAAGTTTTCTGGGAACAATCAATTAGATGCAAAAAATAAAAAAATATTTCATTAGTTATGAGTCTTGTTGAACATAGGCAGGGCAGTTAGATAGAAAAGTGACAGAATAAAGGGTGCAGTTTGTCAGAAGGTTCAGCAGGCTCTGCTGGACTTATGGGACTTATTGCTGTGATTAGGTCATGTTTTCCCCCTCATGATTCAATTGTGTAAAATTAGGCAGCATAGATTTCTTCCTCATACTGTTTTCCTTGGTCAATACACACGTGTGTTTTGCTCTGTCCTTAGGTGAAAACATCGGAATTTTATCGTTATTCCCGGCAATTGCGGCATGAGGTGGAGCAAGCTATGAATTACTTCCATAGTGTGCACCAGCAGCCTTTGATGGAAATGAAATCAAATCGCATCCGTTCTGCCAAACCCCAGACTGCAGTGTTTAGAGGAATGATAGGACACAGCATGGTAAATAGTAAAATCCTCCTTCTGCACAAACCAAGGGTCTGGTGGGAGTTGGAAGGTCCACAAGTACCGTTACGACCAGACTGCCTTGCTATTGTTAATAATTTTGTATTCTTATTGGGCGGGGAAGAGTTGGGGCCAGATGGTGAATTTCATGCTTCCTCCAAAGTGTTCAGATACGATCCAAGACAAAATTCTTGGTTACGAATGGCAGATATGTCTGTACCACGCTCAGAATTTGCTGTTGGTGTTATTGGAAGATATATCTATGCAGTGGCCGGAAGGACAAGAGATGAGACATTTTATTCAACAGAGCGATACGATATCACAGAAGATAAGTGGGAATTTGTGGATCCCTATCCAGTCAATAAATATGGACATGAAGGAACTGTTCTTGGTAACAAGCTGTACATCACAGGCGGAATCACATCCTCGTCCACATCTAAGCAGGTGTGTGTATTTGATCCCAGTAAAGAAGGGACTGTGGAGCAGCGAACAAGGAGGACTCAAGTGGTGACTAATTGTTGGGAAAACAAATGCAAAATGAATTATGCAAGATGCTTTCACAAGATGCTTTCTTATAATGGCAAGCTTTATGTTTTTGGAGGCGTCTGTGTAATTCTGAGGGCCTCTTTTGAGTCTCAAGGGTGCCCTTCTACAGAGGTTTATGACCCAGACACTGATCAGTGGACTATTTTGGCTTCTATGCCAATTGGTAGAAGTGGCCATGGTGTAGCTGTGTTGGAAAAACAGATAATGGTTCTTGGGGGCCTATGTTATAATGGTCACTACAGTGATTCAATTCTCACTTTTGATCCTGAAGATAATAAATGGAAAGAAGACGAATACCCAAGAATGCCCTGCAAGCTAGATGGCTTACAAGTTTGTAGCCTACACTTTCCTGAGTATGTGCTGGAACATGTTAGACGTTGCAGCTAAAGTTTAAAGAAACAAAACAAAACTATTTATAATTTGGTGGGATGGAGGGCTGGGGTAAGGGAAAGCAGATTTAAGCCCACTGAAAACAGTGTCTTGTGTAATATGCCACTTAAATTAATAAAGAGAAAAAAGAAGTGTACAGGGAATGCATCTACCAAGTTTATTAGGAATGCTAATACCTGTGGTTTCATACTGATTTTATTTTTTACATGGTATTACTGTGTTTTGAGAGGGGAAATTGTTCTTCCATTTCATGTGTTTTAACCCCATATACTATGTCCATTCTGTATGAGTGAAGACAACACATGCTTCAGGATGCACTAGAATACACTCTGTTTGCAAGGTGGGTCAAAAGCATTTATGTATTGTGCATTTTTATTTTTTAAACTGTCAGGATAAAATTCAGCAGCCTTACTAGAACGGAGCATGACTTCCAATGTAGCAGTGAAAGGGGCCTTTCAATTTGTTCCTGTAATTACTTGTTGTTTAAATGTTATTTTTATTTCCATTTATGACTCCTCCCAATCAGGTTTGACACTCCTCATTTTGATATCAGTGACAATTTAAAATGGTTTTCTATTTATTTTTCTATTTCTATTCAATTTATTTTAATGTACAGTAGTTCCAGTAAGTCTGCTGAAAAAATAGGTTTTTGAAAAAAAGAACACTGAAGATTTTCTACTAAAATAAATTCTAGGCTGCATTTGTCTGCGTTGTGGTTTGTGAATAAAATATATCTATATATATACATACATGCATACACTGTAAGATCAAAATGAAATGCATATTTTTATGTGCAGCTGGAAGAGTCTATTTTTAACTAGTGGACAGATATGAGCTATATCTGTTTAATTTTAGCTCTTAATAGCACCCTTTCATGTATTTAAATTTGTTGGGTAACTGGAGGCCTCGTTCTTATCAATGTAAACTTATATTTGGTATATACTGATTGATTCAGTAACACTTGAACTCCTTTATAACCAGATGATAAAAATGTCGAAGCTACCATTTTTGTTGTTTATAAAGTCAGATCCCAACCTATAGTCTTCAGTACTTGATTCTAGAAATACAAATCAGAAATGTTTATAACAATCACTGCCTCTGCTGTTCTTGAAGGATGGTAGAGCTTTTTAGTTGGTGTTTATCGCAGAAGCATTGCAGCTGTACAGTTCTTTGCACTGATTGAACTGCTGGGCTCAAAAGATGCCGAGTTAGGCAAACTTCTATTTTTTAAGCAAATTTAGAAAATAACCACTGGCTCCACAGTATACTTGTATGGAGGTCTGAGGGTGTTGAGCAATTGTATCTTGTTGAGGTCACTTTCTTAACTATTAGACAACTATCTGCATATCACTGAAAATAAATCTGAACAGAGTTCTGAGCTGAAATACTCAAGTTCCAGTAGCTGCCTGTGGAATATGGAGGTGAGCCAATCTTGCCTGGGCAATGTAAGGCTCACTGATGCTTGGCAAACTGCTAAAATGTGGCTTCAGAAGAAATGCAAGTCCAACTGTTTGTGTAAAACATGGAGGAATTAACTGTACCATTTTGTTCCAGTATCATGAACTGGAAATCACTGTAGAACATGTAGTTCTTTTCGTATTCTGGGAGTTGAAGCTTATGCATGCTAGAAACCTCCACAACGGACACATTTGACTGTGTCGTGTTTCAGCTCCTGGATTACATAGGCCCCAAAGTGGTGTTACTACTCTGCATCAAACATGTAAACGTCTACCCAAAAATGTTTTAACATTTTTCTGTCTTTTTTCCTGACACATGGATCAAGATCTAAGCTGCACAATCTAACATGATGTGTCTCCCTGTGCATACAAAACAAGCAGGTACGGGAAGAAGTTATAGCCCAACCCTTCTCTCCTAAACAACCCCGCCCCCCATATAAGCCATGGCCTCACATGTATTCTCCGCCTATCATCTTTAGCATGACCAGTGAAATCAAAAGCTTTCACTTCTGGTTTTAAATGAACCCAAGTTCCTCACTGAACTTGGGGGAAATCTGGTTTGCTTGATCTATGGTTTGTTCAATAAAGTCAAGATCAACCCATGTTTATAATCCTTTTTTTTAAAAAAATACCAGTGTTCCTGGAACAGAGAACTAATACCTTTAAAATATGTTTCCATTGAAGGACGTCCAAGGCTCACTGCTGCTCATGCATGCAACACTAAACAGTGATTTAGCATTATGCGTAAAATGGGCCAAAATATCTCTGCACGTGCAAAAGTAAACCCAGGCACTTTGTTGTGAGAGTGTTTTCAAACACACAATCGTGTATAATGAAACTGATTATACCATGTGCTCTGCTGTGCATCTGAATCGGCCTGGGCGTCAAATAAGCATTTTAAAAATGATTTACCCGGGTTTCTCAACCTTTGACGAAGACCAAATGTGCAGATTTAGAAGTCATTGCTTTGCATATGTGCCACTTCTCAGCTTCTGACTTGAACTAGGTATTTGGTTTTCATTGTTGCTTTCAGCATAAAAGGAAGTTAGGTCTGAAATGATTCACTAAATGTAAAGTATTGGAGAATTAATTACAGCAAGCCAAGAATGAAATGATAAGACTATGTAAAAATATTTTAACCTGTTTAAAAATCTCTAATGCTTGTGGTTATCAACCCTTTATTCTTCATTCCATCCCAGTGCAACTGTTTAAGAAGCCCAATTCCATACATGTTTTATTGGAAGCCCTAATGAATTGGGGCTTAACCTCAAGTAAGTCTGCATGAAATTGCAGCCTTATTTTATTCGATTCCTATCTTGTTTACACTGGATTTGTTTAATTGTATGTGTTTATTTGTTTTTATTATCATCACCCCATGTACCAGGTTTGAAAAACCAAAACCAAGCATCTAGCAAAATCAAGCCAGTTTCAAATCTAAAGGATGGTATTCTTTTCTCTTGTATAAGGTTAAGAAATATTTGTCAACTTGGAGTGTGTGTTAGTGATATTTAGCCTACTATCTTGGCTTTGCCTATGATGCCAGAAACAAATAGTATGTTCTTAGAACGTCTGTGCATTACTTGAGTTTGTTTGCTTATTATAAGAGAAAAGGATGCACCAACTTTTCTTTAGTTCAAAATTCTAGTTCTCTGGCATCAGTTCCTTGCATCTTTTTCCTTTGATTCTCAACACATTTCCTATTATGGACTAGAATTTGTCAAGTACCAGGCAGACTAGTCTAGGCTCATTAAAAAAGGCTCAATACTTTGTTTAAGCCCAATGGTTTTCATTTGTACTGGTGCTTCAGCTACCTGTTTAACTGGTGCCAAAACAAGGGGCATAAAACATAAAAACTCCATACAGCCAGTAACCACAATCCAACACATACTTAAGCCCTCGGGTTCTGAAAGGAATTTGTTTAACATGAGCTTAAGTACCTTGGTTTTTGAACAACTTGGAACTTGAATGCCGCAAACCTGGAAGTAGGTGTTCCAGTTTGCAAACTTTGCCTCGGAAGCCAAGCATCCGGCGCCGCTTCCGTGGCTTCTGATTGGCTGCAGGATACTCCTGCAGCCAATCGGAAGTTGCTCCTTGGTTTCTGAACGTTTCAGAAGTCGAAATGACTTCTGGAACACATTCTGTTCGAAAACCAAGGTACGACTGTAAAGATATATGTATGGCTCATACGTTTCAGTAGAAAGGGGGGGCATGTGGGGTACATCAACTGTAGGGAAACAAAACTGGGAAAGAAGTGGCTGCTCCTAATGCTTTTTAAGGGACCAGTGGCTCTCCAATGAGTTTACAGATGTTTTATACTAATGGAAAAGTTGACTCTAGCATTTTAGCGACATAAGCCAACCATTTAATAGATGAAAAGGTCTGCAATCATAATTTGAGCCTAGATAAAGCAGTGTTTGTGTTGACACAACTTTTCCCCCAAGCATGGTAGCTGAGAAAAAGGATAAAGCTAGAATTGGAAGGTTATAGCATACATAAAACTAGACTTATTTAGTATGATGCTGCTTAAGCCATTAGTCACTGCTAGAAACTAAGTCATTTAGAAACCATGCGGATGGGGTCCAACTTAAAAAACAATAATTGGGATGATACTGTAGAACTCCATCACTGTTAAGTCTTTTTGCTTGTTTCATAATAGTTAAAGGGAGAAATACTTTCTTCTTATTAAATCCTGGTCACAGAACTTGCTAATGTTCAGAATACTTTTATTCTGGAGAGAACAAACATTGCGAACTCTGAACTGGAGAATGGGCATTGTAGCATCAAGATTGCCCATACATGGTGTAAACTGTAAAAGCCAATTAAGGGTGAGCTTATGTCTCTGTAAAACAATATGTACTGTATCATTAAAGTGATAGGGATTGAAAATCTTAGTTTTCGTATAGTGTGATCTCTTATCAGTGGCAGCTTTTGTTCCAAATAGTGTAGCAAAGAGAAAAACAGACAGAAATCTGGATTAATAATTCTGGATTGCTTTGGTGGACTTTCCAAATTATAGTATTGAGTTAGGATCAGGATTCCAGCTATAATCTCAATAACTGGTAATCTTTACTATTAATATTAATGCCATTGGAAGTCTGGAAAAGAGTACTAGTGTAAAGCAAACTATGGGTCTGCAAATGTTGAAGCACAACTCCCACAAACCCTGATCATTAAAATGTGATGGCTGGGGCTGATGGAGATTGGGCATCTTTAACAGCATGTGGAGAGCCACAGGTTTTCTGCATTCCTGGTGAAAAGGTTGCCGGGCTGCAGTGGCATATCCCTATATGGCATAAATTCTACTGTTGCTTTACTACTGTTCTGAATGAGTTGGCAGAGGTTTCATGAACAACGGTCTTGACAAGTTAACTTGGAAAGCTATCTTCTAACTGTGCTGAATCAAATGGAAGTACTTTGTTCAAACATATACACAAACTCAAATGTGCGTGTTGGGGTACTTTTTCCAGGAACGTTCCCAGAGCTGCTATGAAATTCTGTGATCTGTCCTTTTTAACTTTCTAAAAACATTTTTTCTTCCCACCTGTTTCCAAACATTAACTTCTCTCATGCTGTGAATGCATTATGTTCAGTGATGCATATGTACTCTATTCTGTTTTTAAACTAATGTGTAAAAATTGTATATATAAAAATGTAAATAAAATATTTTTAATCTTTAAGGTACTTTGTCCATTGTGTATTATACTTCAAGTTCTTCTTTTCTATGGGTCAAGCAGGTTGACCTACTGTTTATTTAAAACATTCAGCCCAATTGATAAGCAAGCACAAATGACTATGTTAAAATGGACACTAGATTAACATTGCAATTTACCAGGCAATATCCTGCTGTGTCATGCTCAGTGTAGACCCCTTGAAATAAATACTTATCTTGCAAAATGGATCTACCCTGAATATGACTTAAAATGGAGATCATACACCAACTTTCTCTCTTGGTGCCCCCTTAGCTGTAATTCAGAAAGGGAAACTATTACTCTCTTTTCAAAGTTGTCCATGTGGGTTCTAAGGATAAATAACTCTGCTTCTCTCCCTATAGGTCATGTTACCTTCCCTCTTATCTGCTAATGAAACCACCATCGTTGCTTTAGCACAATAAATTGTTGCACCATGAATTTCCTAAAGCCAGACAGTAATTATTCACATGCTATTCATGTTCTTCATGTCTGCAGCATGACAGGAGAAAATTACACACATCAGGACAAATTATTTGTTTTATACAATTCAGTGATTCAAACAGAAGAAATGGAAGGGGACATAAGTTTTATCATGGGTTAGTCTCCCCCAATATCTCCCCCAATATCTTCCACTCGTAGGGATCTGGCCCAGTTGTATAGCTTCACTGCCTCGTGCTCCCAGTCTTCATCTGACAAATGACTTTCATGGCTTGACTCTTCAGTGACTATGGAGTCTGAATGGTCACTTAACAACGATGAAGTTCTCAGCATCTGCTCCAAAATAACCAAGTATAGATTATTCTAAGAAGAAATCACAGCTTAGTTGTTTAGCCTCATACTCCTAAACAGAATCCATTGTATATGTTGCACTATAAGGTGGAATTTAGTGTGGGATGAGGGTGATCATTCCATCAGTGCAATAATTTTTGCTTTCCATCTCCCTCCTTCCCTGTGCACTGTTCACAGAGCCAATTTGGGGGAAGTCATAGGGGCACACAAAGGGGGGGGGGGGAACCCTGTTGCACTAGCAGTTTTTGTTCATTTAGTTGAACCCGCCCATAATAACAAACAAACAAACAAACATAAGAGTCTTGGATTGGACACTTGAGCAGTGTCTGCACTAATCTTCCTTCCTAGGCTATGTTGCAGCAACCAGGATGGTGTCCTTCAATAGGGCCCTATTGCAGGTTTTGTTGCAGAATGTAACTTACTAAGCAGAGCTTATTTTCTAAACTACTGAGCCTCTTGGGCTTGCTGATCAGAAGGTCAGCGGTTTGAATCCCCGCAACGGGGTGAGCTCCCATTGCTCTGTCCCAGCTCCTGCCAACCTAGCAGTTTGAATGCATGCCAGTGCAAGGAGATCAATAGGTACCGCTGCAGTAGGAAAGTAAACGGCATTTCCATGCACTCTACTTTCCGTCACAGTGTTCTGTTGCACCAGAAGCAGTTTAGTCCTGCTGGCCACATGACCCAGAAAGCGGTCTGCAGACAAATGCCGGCTCCCTCGGCCTGAAAGCGAGATGAGCGCCGCAACCCCATAGTCGCCTTTGACTGGGCTTAACCGTCCAGGGGTCCTTTTGCATTGCCACTTAGTTAGAAGTAGATCTCAAACACCAGGTGTTTCTTTAGAAGGTCTATAACAATTAAGGACTGCAGCCAACCCCTTGAGATCTAGCAAGTGAGGTTGCTTACTAACACGTTAATTCCTGCATTTTTTGCATGCCAAAGCTACAAATGTGCTGTTTTAAAATTATGGAGATGGATTTCTAATATGTCTAAATGCCTTTTAATAAAATTAAAACAAAATAAAAATGATAGGATCAGTAAAATACAAACTTTTTTTGGCTCTTTATTTAGTGAGTTACACAAACGTTCCTCAGCATAGGTGATCAAGAACAATTAGTTAGACATAGTGTTATGCTGTTGTCCTCACCTTTCTGATGGCATTTATGTAGAACAAGTAGAGTTACCCTGGTCATAATCTTAGAACTGTCTTATTAAGTTCATCCCAAGGGGGGGAAACAATAAAAGCTCTTTAAGACAGACTAGTAGAATCTTAGCTGTGAGATTTATCAGCATTTGATCAGAAAATTTCTTTTTCTTTTAACATGCTCACCTCTCTTTGTTTCTCAAGGCTATAAGCCTTCCTCATTTTTGCATTCTTCTTCTGAGCTTGGTAAGAGCGACGCCCAGTTCTAGGTGCTGATTTTCTACTCAGTCTTGAGAAGATTGCAGTTGTGGGAATTTGTGGTGGAGTTCTGGAGGGAAAACAATGTTTTAAACAATTTCCCCACACAATTGTACAGAATTAAAATGTTATCAGCATTCACTATAGAATAAGGAAATTCCTCTTTTACAGTGTAATCCTAGGCATGCCTATTCAACAAACCGTCCCCAAATTAATCTAGATTTAGTCCCAATTAAGTGTGCATAGGACTACAACTTTAAAAATGTTTTAATGGGTGCAGCATTAGGTTTCACCAGTATGAATGAGTAGTCATAACTGCACTGTAATGCTTGCACATTTGTTGTCAGTATTAAACAAATATATTTATCACTGACACTATGAAACATTTAAATCAACAAAACCAAAACAACATGAAAATACACTTCTGTATCATATTATCAAAATACTGAAACTATCACAAATATATTTTACATTGAAACCATGTTAAAAAATAAACTAATGGGAGCTGAGCCATTTAGCATTACATGGAAAGCCCTTTAAATACATAGCTGCTATAAAACTAAACATGATGTGTAATTGTTTAGATCATAATATATAATAAAATAAAATAATGTATTAACTAAGAGCTGTAAGTGGACAGCTGAGGCCAGAGCAATGCTTATCTATATCCAGAAGGGGGAACACCTGCCTTCAAATAGACATTCCATTCCATATCAGTCATGGACATTGTCTTTGCAGTGGTACCTCTGGATACAAATGGGATCCGTTCCGGAGCCCCGTTTGCATCCTGAGCAGAATGCAACCCATGTCTGCGTGTGCGCGGATCGCGATTTGCCGCTTCTGCGCATGCGTGTGACATCATTTTGAGCGTCTGCGTAACCAGCAAAACCCGGAGTAACCTGTTCAGTTACTTCCGGGTCGCCGCAGAATGCAACCTGAAAACGCTCAACCTGAAGCATATTTAACCCAAGGTATGACTGTATTATTAATAATATTCTGTTGGGAGCCGCCCAGAGTGGCTGGGGAATATTGTGTGTGTGGATATGTGCAAAATTTAGGCCATCTTGTTTAATGATTTCTCTCAAGTATGCAGAATGCTCATTAAGCGTTTGCCGAAACTGGTGCTTTGAAATAATTCTATGACGGTCTGTGAAATGTGGTAAACTGTCGAGTTTACTGTGCCAGTGTATCTTGGGACTCTGATGGGAGAGTGGGATTTAAGAGTAATCCTGTTCTGTCTGCTGGGCATAAATTCTGGGACAGGATCATGCTGAAATTGGTTTCCCAGAATGCAGGATCAGGGCTACGGTACACAATGTATCTCACAAGGCCTGCTACTTTAGTGGCTTTGTGAATAGAAGAAGTCTGGCTGCCAGCCTTCCCTCATCTGTCTCAGGATATGGGAGTGCAGGTGCTACATCTGTGTTTTACTGATATTAAAAAGCAGCACACATTGGGTGGCCAAGGCAGAATGGAAACTGTAATTTCACACCTTTATTTTCTATTTACACACACACATACAAACACAAGGGAAGAAACCAGGTCCAAATTATCAAACATGGCAGCTGATATGATATACCTAGAGTTTTTCAAACTGTGTGTCGCAACACATTAGCGTGTTGGCTGCAGTGTGTAGATGTGTCATGTGAACGCTCTCCGCACTCCTCCCAGGGCTGTAAAGGGGTTAGTTTAATCTGCATATTACTAGTAAAACTGAATTACTATGACGTGAAATGATGCATGTCTAAAAAGCGTGTCACCAACATGAGGAGTTTGGAAAGCTCTGATTTACCTGATTTGACAAATAGCCATGATTTGAGCACGACACGTTTCTTCATTCTGTGGCCTCAGCAGCAGAAATGGCAATTCCATCCTAAGTCTGGAAGATAGCTTCCCAGACTGTGCATAGTCCATGATGTCATACACAATCATTGATCTGGGAAAATCATGTAAAGACAGCCTTCTCCAGCAGTTATGTCTGCCACCATAGTATGCTGGAACCTCATCCATGAGATTGCTATACTAGACAGTCACGAAAGAACAATATGTATGAGAAAGTTGTACTAGGATTCTCTGGTTATCTTTTGTAAACTACCCCCTTTACTGCAATTCTTCCATTTTATCAGCCAAGAAAATGAATCCTAAGGCTTCAGTTCTGTGAAGTAAGTCCCTCTGAATGCAGTGGAACTTACTTCTAAAATATGTAGGGTTGCATTGTATATTATTACTGCTAACATAATATTTTCTATAGGATCTGTTGCCTGGATTGAACTGAATTTTACAAATACACAAATATAATCACAGTGTATGTGGTAATATGATGTTGCCTTGCTCTTACTAGTGTTGTATTTAAGTTGACTTTGGGGCTGTTCAGATCTTCCTCCAAACCTCTTCCCAAGTGAGACTGAAAGCAGGTCTCAGGCTCATTCATTCCCTCCTCCAACCCTTCCCACGTGTTCGGTCTTTTTCATTATCAGATTAATTAATTACGGCATAAGGGGCGGAGAACATAATCATTGCTTACTTGTACGTGGTCTCTTATTGTAGCCACATCTAACTCCTCTGTTATTCCATATTTCTTATGCTGAAGTTCATCCTGCAGTATCTGATTATAATACGTCCGGTATCCCATTAATTTGCAAGCATCAACAGCCGCCTATCAATCATCAGAAAATATAGAAAGAGCCTCAGTGTCACTGTAACTCTACCCTAAATCACCATTCTGAAATCCTCATGCATTCAACACAAAGCTCAGCCTGATTATACCATTATAATCAAAAGTGCATCAATTTTGTATCTGAAAATTTTATAGGAGCTTGATGATGCATTTTCTAAGGCACGGTTCAAAAGCTTAGTGGAAAATAATCCTAGTCTCATGAAGGAAATGTAGCTGCATCCTGCTTTCCATCATGAGCTAAGTGTCACATCAGTTTTTGAGAGGGAAGAACAGCATGAATATGATCTCTGTACAAAGTGTGTGCATCATATAGTAAGTTTCTAATATTCTTAATATTTTATTGTACACCACTTACTATGTGAAGTGCAGGGTACAATTTCAAATATAGTGGTACCTCGTGTTAAGTACTTAATTCGTTCCGGAGGTCCGTACTTAACCTGAAACTGTTCTTAACCTGAAGCACCACTTTAGCTAATGGGGCTTCCTGCTGCTGCCGCGCCGCTGGAGCCCGATTTCTGTTCTCATCCTGAAGCAAAGTTCTTAACCTGAAGCACTATTTCTGGGTTAGCGGAGTCTGTAACCTGAAGCGTATGTAACCTGAAGCATATGTAGCCCGAGGTACCACTGTAGTAAATTCAAACACAATGTGAAGAAGCAGGTATTGATGGGGAGGGCAATCTGTACACTAACTGATGTCTTAGAACCAGTAACACTAAGAACTCAAAAAATTCTAAAGAATCATAGAATTGTAGAGGTGAAGGGATCCCAAGGGTCATCTAGACCAACCTCCTGCACTGCTGGAATCTCAAGTAAAGCATATGTTAGCTAGCCATCTAACCTTGGCTTAAAAACATCCAAGGAAGGAGAGTCCACCACCTCCTGAGGGAGACCGTTCTACTGTCGAACAGGTCTTACTGTCAGAGAGTCTTCTTCATGTTTAGTCGGAATCTCCTTTCTTTTAATTTGAAGCCATTGGTTCGAGTCCTACCCTCCAGAGCAGAAGAAAACAAACTTGCCCCATCTTCCATTTGACAACTCATTAGATATTTGAAGACAGCTATCTTGTCTCCTCTCAGTCTCTAATTTTCCAGGCTAATCATACCCAATTCCCTCAACTGTTCCTCATCAGGCTTGGTTTCCGGACCCTTCTTTTTGCTCTTGTTGGAACTGTCTGCATTTGTGCCTTCAATATTTCACCTTTAAGAAACTCCCATCCATCTTGGACTCCCTTCTCTTTAAGAATTTCTGACTATGGCATTTCACCCAGTAGTTCCTTAAGATTTCTGAAATCAGCCTTCAAGTTCAGAGTGGGTATCCAACTAATACTCAGCTTTTCCTTGCTTCTATATAATGAAACCCAAGAGAACATGATCACTTCCTCCCAAGGTTCCCAGTACTTTGACTTCCTCACTGGCTAAATTAGGGTATCTGCTTAGCCTACTTAGGCCCATGGGCTGAGATTTCTGCATTGCAGGGGGTTGGAATTGTTGACCCTCGTGATCCCTTCCAATTCTACAATTCTGATTCCTCACAGCTGGTGTAAAGTTATCATAATTAAGAACAGTAGTGTTTTAAATATAAAGAACAACTTATTATAGTATCAAGCTTAAGTAACAGATGATACAGAACATTAAAAAAATATCCAATAGGTTACCTCACTTGTTGCTGTTATTACGCTTTTCCCAGTGATGTAATGGGTGTTTTGGTCTCTTGACTTGCAAAATATCTTGAACACAACGAAAGGGGGGAAATCAGATCCAGCTAATCTAAAAGGATGGGAAACACCAGAACTTAATTACCTATTGTTATTAAACAGCTTATTTAATGTTTGGCAATGGAAGTGACTGTTTTCACTTTAATTTAAATAATATGATTGGCAATGTTTTAAAAATCCATCTGTGGTTTTATTTAACAAAGGCAATCCAACAAATTATATCCTTAATCCCAAACACATGTTAAGAGTATGTTCCCTTGAAAGGTATGGGATTAGCTCTAATCTGTATGCAAATTGAGGTCTATGGGGTGGATTTAACTAACCTGGTTCCCTAGTGGATGCCAGGGCAAGGATTCCCAATATTGCAATGGAGCTTCCCCCTCCTCTTCCCCCAAATCTGCTCTGGGTCAGGAGAACCCCCCAGAATAGTGCATGAAGGAAGAAATGGTTGCATTGAAAGAATGATCAAATTAGCACAATGTTGAATTCTATCCTATGTGTGTAAAATGTTTTCCTTTCTGGATCTCTATCTGCTGGGAATAGTGAACACATTTTGCCTCACTGGACTAGAATTGAATGTACAGTGCTAAACATATAGCTGACCAGTGTGTCTTGGCACATCTTGGGAGGAAGAAGTGAAAATAGATCTCTTGCTGTCCTCTATTAACAGCAGCTCTGCCAATGCTATCAAGTCAATGGAACTCTATGGATGGGACTCAAGTGTGTTTAAGGCAACAATCTAGGACATAGTTATAAGGAAATAAGATCAAATGTATATGTTCAGTAAAATCACTTGGTAAAGTCTATATCATTTCAAACTATAAGCTGTCTAAATGCCTATCTATCTACACCTCCTGCATGTTGAAAATCAGCATACCAGGCAGAAAGATATACTGTATTTTTCGCCCCATAGGGCGCACCTCCCCATAGGACGCACCTAGTTTTTTGGGGGGAGGGAAATAAAGAAAAACAATTTTATTCCCCCCCCCCCAGGCGCGGGGCTGGCACAGGGGAAGCCCGAGCTTCCCCCGACCCCAGCCCCGAGAACAGCCTGCTATCCGCAAGCCTAGGGAGCCCCAGCGGGAAGTCGCGCCGGTCTCCCCAGGCTTGCGGAGAGCTGTGCGAAGCCCGGGCGCGCTCTTCAGCGCGCCCCAGGCTTCGGAATGCAGGCAGCTCTGCGCAGCCCTCGGGAGACCGGCGCGAAGTCGCGCCGGTCTCCCGAGGGTTGCGCAGAGCTTCCTGAAGCCTGGAGAGGGGTCAGCAAAAGCCTACATTCGCCCCATAGGACGCACACACATTTCCCCTTCATTTTTGGAGGGGGAAAAGTGCGTCCTATAGGGCGAAAAATACAGTACGTAGGACTGCAGCCTTAGTTACTGTCATCAGTAAAAATAAGCCTGCTCAGATGGAGTCCATATTGGTGTTTTTTCATAGTAAAGTATCACTATGAGATGCTTATGATTCTTGTATACTACTGTTCTTGTGAAGCTACTGCCACACAAAGTAGAATAATATATTTGTTCATTTATCAATAGGAACAATTCATTCTCAATTACTCTTCTTTGGAAGAAACTTCCTCCATTGGAATCACCCCTTATAGTAACATTTAAAAGGTGAAGAAAGAGACCGTTAAACTAAACAAAATATATTAAACCAAGGCATGGAAATGTAGTACTTTTACCTGAATCGAACTCTGCACGTAAGAGTAGGGTCTTTAAGAAGTTCAGCCTCCAAAGGACACACTCTTTTCAAAATATCATGAGTAATGCAGTACTCCTGAAATAAATATGTTTTGCTCAAAGTTTTCAACAAGCTTTGTTTTAAAGCAGCATTTAAAATAACTCTATCTTGCAATAAATAAATAAATAAGTATATATGAGACAAAACTAAAGAAATAAGGCATACTGAAGCAGTGATAATTAAAAAGAAAAAAGGAGGAAGCCTCAGTGAGGAGGTTGGAAGTCATATGGAGAATTTGTAAATTAAGAAAAAGACTTAAACAAAATAACTCATTGTTAGGAATTTAAGGATTTGTATAAATAGGTTGGAATGTAATTTTTTTGTTGTGTGGAAAATCAAGAAAAAGAAAAAAATAAATCTCTACCTTGCTCTTCACTGTGAATAACAATTCTAGAGCAGATAACAATAAAATGTACATATGAAGGTAAAAAAAAGTAAAGGACCCCTGGACGGTTAAGTCCAGTCAAAGGCAACTATGGGGTTGCGGCGCTCATCTCGCTTTCAGGCTGAGGGAGCCAGCGTTTGTCCACAGAGCTTTCCGGGTCATGTGGCCAACATGACTAAACTGCTTCAGGCGCAACGGAACACTGTAACGGAAACAAGAGTGCACGGAAATGCAACAATTTTACAGTAAAGGTAGAATATATTACAGTCACAGCCCAGGTCATGAGTAAAGGAAGAGGGAAGTATCAGCATGCTATGGAAGTGCAGGACTCCAACTCTGAAGTGTTTTAATTGACTTTAATTCTGTAATTTTATATTGTAACTGGCGCTGTGGGTAAAAGCCTCAGCGCCTAGGGCTTGCCGATTGAAAGGTCGGCAGTTCGAATCCCCGCGGCGGGGTGCGCTCCCGTTGCTCGGTCCCAGCGCCTGCCAACCTAGCAGTTCGAAAGCACCCCCGGGTGCAAGTAGATAAATAGGGACCGCTTACTAGCGGGAAGGTAAACAGCGTTTCCGTGTGCTGCGCTGGCTCGCCAGATGCAGCTTTGTCACGCTGGCCACGTGACCTGGAAGTGTCTCTGGACAGCGCTGGCCCCCGGCCTCTTGAATGAGATGGGCGCACAACCCTAGAGTCTGTCAAGACTGGCCCGTATGGGCAGGGGTACCTTTACCTTTAACTTGCCTGGTATAACTGTTTTTAAACAAACATCAATGTACAGAAGTAGAAATTATTTTTAAGAAAAATTCTAAGGACAACCCATCTTGTAAACAGCAACTACTCCCCAAAACAAAATAAGAAATAAACTCAATGACCACAGAATGAGTCTCTATATGGATGGGAATGGAAACTTGGAGGATAAGGTAATAGAATGGAGTATGCAGGAAGAATGCATGGCTAACTAGAACCCTGAATAGGAAAATGGCACACTGCAATTTTCTGTTGAAGGCCCATTTATATAGTCACCTTTTCAGTCTGAAAAAGAACATGTGCCTGTCAACGTCTAACTTCAACTAGAATGTTGAGGCATTGGCTATTACAGGGTCTGCAGCAAACCAACACATCTTCAGCCAAATTAGAAAAAAGTAACAGTTGGGTCATTATTTTGCTTATTTGGCTTGAAGGGCATGGAAGACTGGGAGTAATGAAGAGTAATGAAGATTGCTTGTGTGTGTGTGTGGGGGGGGGGGGGTACTTCTGGTCACAGCCTGGTCCCTGGATAACCAGGTGGTAACAATGGCCAGGAGTGCTTTTTATCAACTTCAGTTTGTGCACCAACTTGTGCACGATCTAGAGTAACTGGGGTTGGCCTCATGCTTCAACCACATACAGGATAATGTAATGCACTCTATATCTAGTTGCTTTGAAGATGGTTGGCAAACTTCAAACAAATGCATCTACTATGATTTTGACTCCAATTATATTATCTAATATAGTAGCCTTCTGCATTGGTTACCAAATTATTTCTGGCCTCAATTCACTGTGCTGGTTAGATCTTTAAAATCTTAAACCAGTTGTGGCCCATCTCTGAGCTTCTGAATCTGTACTGTTTTACTTTCAGGAGCAATAATTATTCCTGATGGGGAAATGGCCAAAAATCAATTCTTGCTCCTCAGTAATTTAGGATGCAGCAATTTTCTGGTTGGCTTTCCTCTTACACCACACAGCCCAGCCCCTCTGTGTTAGCAGATTTCTATTGCCAACAGTGACAGAGAGCATGAAAGTATTATCACTGGGTCCCTGCTGGCTTTGGAATATTTGTAGGTATACTGTTACAAACAAAACAAATATATTCATGATACCTTGAGGGATACCCCTTGCAAGCCAGAGCTTGTTTCTATTCCTCAATGCAGCCATACAAAGGGAAACCACTTTAATAATAGAGTTATAATGACACATTAAACTACAGGACTACATCTAGTCAGCCCAAACCACATGCAAGAGCATACCGCTGCCCGAATTGTATGTTTCATGAGTGTATACAACCGTAGCCTTGTGTGACTCCACCACGCCTTCTGAATAGTTTTTGCTGCTGTGTCAGGATGAGACCTGGTGGAATAAATTGAAAGTTACCAGACTATGGTGATTGGAACTTAAAATTATCGCCAGAAATCAATTACATCCCCACAGGCCCATAAAGGGAGGAAGAGTGCACAGCTGGGTACACTTGTCCTGGACCTCAGAGAGCTATGGCAGTCAGGGTGGGTCCGCCAGGGGCCTGCCAAACTTATGCTGTTTGAGTTTATAACTTTACCCTAACAAGACCTTTACCCTCCAGGCCTCATACAAGCTCTGTGCCAGCCTGCACCCACATGCTGGAAAGAGCTTCCCTGTTGCTTTCTGTTTTGCAGCTATTACAGAAACAAAGTTTTTTCTTCTTTTTTTTGTTAGATCATTTTTATTAATTTTCCAATAAAAGACATCCAATTAACACATCAAATCATAAACCAATAAAAATAAAAAACTAAAATAAAAAAGGTCGAATTAACTTCCAAATTGTAATTTTTAATTTTACGGTTTCCCATAGTCTGAACCTTGAAGCATGTCCAAATCTCAGTCACAGAGACAAAGTTTCTGACAATGTTTGAAACTCCCATTGTTCTAGACGCATTTTGCAACAGGGAATTTCATTAGCGCAAGCAGTTTTAGCTCTGGGTGCAGTACTGCGCCTAAGATTTCAGATTAAGCCTGCAGAGTGGAAGGAAAGGAAGACCTTTTTCTGCCTTCCAACTACTCTCTGAAGGCTGGATAATATTAGGGGGTTGGGCAGGGGAAGGACTAAACCAAGTGAAAAATGAACATAATTTAGCTGCAATTCATTCATTTACAGCTTTGTATTCGTGTTATAAAAAAGCACACCTAAACATTCCGTTGTTGCGCCCATAACCTAGGTTTAAGGTGCCATTTAGCTCCTTGCTGTCACATCTCAGTTTCCAATATTGGTTTCTGACCATCAAAAAGGTGACACCCTTCAACATAGATTAAACTGTGCTCTCCAGGCCAATGTTTGTGAGCCATAAAAGAACATATATTCGTCAGAAAACTGCTCACAAGACAAGTTGTTCTATTTGTTCCACCCTTGTAGTTTGGGGGCCAGAGTCCACACAGATCCATATTCGTACTTAAAGACTGATTAGGTTTTTCCAACTTGCACAAACTTTTCAACGTGTTATGTTACGCTCCCCCTGCAAACACGTCGGAAGCCGGCCGTTTGGGACTTAAATCCGTGGTATGCTTAGACTAGGGATTCAGCTAGCTATACAGCTGCAAATAAAGCGTTTTAAGCGTGTTTCAAGCGCAATATACAACATGACACGAGATGGCAATGGTGAGACGTATGGAAAACTCTATGTATTTTTTAAAAAGCATTTTCAGAGCGGCTTTTTACATGTGTGTAAATCGTTTTCCTTCGCGTTTCCTTAACAGTTGGCTGAGGAGGAAATTCAGCACGCGGGGAAAGCTACATTTACTGAGCGCCTGCCTCACATGCGGATGGTAAAAGCCCCCACGCGAAAAGGTGCCAACCCACACGGCCACCTCCTCCTGCTCTGTCCTTAACAAATTCACGGTAGAATTGGAAAAGCATAGCTCACTTTCAGCCCAGAGCCAGGCTCCCAGCCTATCCGACGCCCTTACCTCCGCTTTATTCTGCTGTCATTCTTGGATCCTGCCAGGTGAGAGCTCCTGCTCCATATCGTGGCCATCCTCGACTCAAGAGCCCGCAGGCGCCGCAGTCGAACTCCTTTAGCCGGTCGCCTAGCAACAGGGACGCACAACGCGACCGGAAGCCAAGTTGGGCACCGCCCACCAATCGCGCGCGACGTCTCTCCTCCCCCTTCCCTCGTATCGGGCTGGTGCCGCTCTGGCGTCCGTCCGCGGCGCGTGGTTTGTGCGTCATTGCCGTCGCGCCGCACTCCCGCAGCGGCGCTGTCCTCGGCATGTTCAAGGTGAGAAAGTTTCACCTGTAGTTCTTGAGGAGGGAATTGAACGAAATCACTGTGGTTAGTTTTCTTTCTCTTCCTCCGCACCCAGCCCCGGCTCTGTTTCGCCGCGCGCGACTTTCGAACTGTGTGTGTGTGCGCGCGCGCGCCCTTGCGCCGTCACGGTCGGCGCCGCGCTCGTATTACCGCGCGGTTGCCATGGAAACATGCCGGTCAATCGCGGCGGTTTTTAAAAAAAGGGAGTGTAGACGGAGGTTTGCACGCGCTGGGGTTAGCAGCCCCGCCCTCTTCAGTTTTGTCTTTTGTGTGGCCGTTTGGGCTCCGCGGGGGGGGGGGCAAGCCGGACCGGAGAGTGAACTGCTCTTCTAATTCCAAATCCTCCGCCCGCGCACATAGGGAGCCCTCTCGATGTTGGGTCAATGCAATACGGAGTTCAACTCGCATTTCAGCCCTCGCGCAAATCCCCTCTTCCCTCCCATTTAGAAAAGAATCTAAATGCGATCTGGTGCTGTCGGCTCAATTGGATGTACGCATATGGCGATAAAAAAACCCCCAGTGATGATGTTCCCCTGTCGGTGTTCATTTCCTAGCAGAGTTCCTAGCAGGCTTTTTAAAACGACTAAATCGTATGCATTTTGATGGCGCTGACTCCCAAGCGAGTTTAGGATTGTAGTCACGTCAAATCAGAGGTAAATACCATTGAATTCTGTGAGACGTGCTCTCAGATAAGTAAGTGGCTGTAGGGATGCAGCCTTAGTTCGTAGCACAACCAGAGAATCCTTTATCACCTTCAAAGATGCGAGTTACAGTCCTAACACCACTTCATGTGGAGTGAACCCTGTAGAATTCAGTAGGACTTCTGAGCCTATGTTTACATATGAATAGATTAAGTAACTTATCATGAAGTGAACTGTAATGCACAGATGTTTTATTATGCCATAATAAATCTGTTAGTTTTTAAGGTGCCACAAGCCTCTTTGCTTTTGCTGTTTTGCATGGGATACTGCAGGGGCAAACAATATATGGAACTGTTTTTGTGTTTTTTTAAAGGAAGATGGTCTGCCATGTAATTTGTATTAGAATTCACAATGCCTACAAACCTGAGTGAAGTTTTGCTTCTGATACAGAGGGACAATGAAACTTATTTCGGATCTGTTACAGGAGTAACTATTCATCCCTCATCAGAGGAGCATTGATTGTTGATTTGTATGTTTCTTAAATGTTTCAGTTTATATTCAGGTGTTTGAAAATACAGTACAGTAGTTGCTAGTTTTCTAGGGTTATACATCCTGCCTTTCTACAGGGGGAGCTATAGGACCAAGCTATGTGAAATAGAAAGGTGTTTTGTATGTTAATTAACAATGTAATTGTCAAAAAAATCATGATCTGTTTTTTCACTTAACTGTATTTGATGTAATTCATACTCCCAACCAATTTGTGGAACTCTTGGATTTGATGACTTTGTTATTCTATCTTCGTCGCTAATTTAACTGCTGTGGTTTCAGTACAATCAAGTAAATATATTTTGTGGAACAAAATAAATAATTCAATGGTAGTTTTGAACATGGTTGTAAAAATAGAGGCTATTAAATGCCTCCCTTATGATAAAACACTATGCACACTAGATAGTCTATGAATTAACAGTTAAAGTTTAAATTAAACTTTCTGGGCCATTTTCAGTACTGAGCATTTGCAGAGCTTTGTGTTGTACATTATAATCATATGCATGTTTACAGAAAATTTTTCCCTCCCCAACTTCAGTGATCCCAAATAAAAGTGCACTGGGTGGCAACCATAGAAAACCTGATGAAGATTGAAGTGTTGTTCTATTTTAGGCATCTGTTTATTTTAAGAGAACATGTTACTGATAGTATGATTTCTATTTGAAGTATTCACTCAAATTCATCAATGCCATGAGGGAGCTCAAGTGTGCACATAAAGTTTCTCTGTCTCCCAAGTGTTCTCTCCCCCCCCTGCCCCCGCCCAATTTATTATGGTAGACAAATAAGGATCTAGACAAACAAGGATCTGCACACACTGCTTTTCTTTCTCTTTAAGTGATGCCTAACCATTGTTCTGAATATGGATGGCTTAAAATCCTTGGAAGAGTGATACAAATTGTTTGTAGTCCTTATGCCGTCAGACATTTATATAATTTGTGTGCTCTATTCATCTTGCCTCATTCCTAAATTTATTGTAGCAAACATGTTGGTATTGGTATTTACAGATTATCTCCAAAGAAGCTAATTTCCCTAACCTCTGAAGGTTAGTATGTTCTCTTCTTTGGTAATTAATATTTATTTATAACAATAAACAATTACAGAAGTGATGGGCAAGTTTCATTTCTGATGGCAGCTGAGTGTCAGGAATTGAAAGCACAGCTTTTCAAGCTAGATTTCCATGGAAGCTTATCAGAAAATATTGATTTGCTTCCACTGTGCTCCAGTTCAGGCTTAACTGAAAACAGAAACGTTATTGACATGCTATCCTCAAGAAATGCAAACAGAAATACTGACAAAATGTAGATTGATAACAGTGGACAGGGTTCTCTAACTACACACTTCTGATAAACACCTCGGCTTTTTTATCTGCATGTATATTAGGCGTATGGGATGTGCAATATAATTCCACTTGAGCCCATAAAATATAAATGTTTTCATCATATTTAGGTAAAGCAATTGATGGCTGCTCCTGCTAGTTTAAGCTTCCTTGGTGTACAAGTTTATGCCGCTGCTCCTGAGAATGATGCATCTAAAAAGAACTTACTGAAAGTTGATGAGGTAAGAGTCTGTTGTCTTTGTAAACAATTGTTTTCGGTTAGCCAGCACCCAGTTTCAATGTGGCCATTCTTAATTAAGAAGGTTCCTCTTTCTGGGGTGCAATTATTCTGCATACACGTTGATGTCCTGAAGTAATGCAGTACTACTTAATGTTTACTATTGTGGAATAATTTGACAATAGCAAGTAACTTTGTGTTTTCTGTTGTTCACAGCTTTCACTCTATACTAGTCCATCACCAAAATCAAAGTATGTGGAAGATACGCATACACAGTTGGAGGAAGGTATCTGTTATGTGCGGCAATCTTTGGAGCCATACACAGCCTGGTTTCAGGTATAGCAGTATGTAATATTGAGAGTCCTGGCAACTGATGAATTCATACTAGCATGAAGATCTCATTCCAGAACTTCCCATGAGTAGAACCAGTTCTCTTGCATACTAACTGTTGATACAGATGTCCCCATACCATCATTTTGCCAGGATATGCTGTCTTGAAGTAATTCTACCATTTTCTAAATACAGATTTGCCTGACAAGCTATCTGACCTAGTTTTTGTTTGGTTTCAGACACAAACTGAGTGTTAACACATGTTATTTAGCTCCTGTAACGAATGTGCTTGAAAATGCCCAATTGGTTCTTTGTTGAAGGAAGTTCTCTTAATGGAGTTTTCGGGTTGTAAGCTGAGGGGTACAGTTAATAGGAACTTTATAGAGTTTAAATTCATAATGAGACTAAGCTTTCACTGTTAATTATTTCAGATTGTGGAGATGCAAGTATAAGAATTCCACAAACAGGTTGTAGTCCAGATAAGCTAATGGCCAGTGCATTTACATTTTAATCTCCCAGTCCTGTTACCGAAGCTTCCATACACCCCTCTGGTTTAGGGCCCCCCAAGACCACCTGCAATTTGGTGGTGCTGGCAGATTTTTTAAACAGGGTTATGAGCAGGATTTGGTCAAGGCCTGAGCCAGGGAAAAGGATGGAGCCCACTGCCAGAGTTTTCTTTCTGCAGGGTGCCCCTTTGCTAGCAGCTTTTGTGGGGCACTTATAAAGCAGTGCCCCACCAAATCGACACCCCTGCTCTCTGCTTCCTTCCTCTGCCTCTCATGGCTGTACGTTTAATTAGGCTTTGGTGTTGTTGTTTTTAACCAAATAAACATAAGCCCTGCACCTGAACTACTTCGGGGCCAGTTCCAGGGTGGTGCGGGTGGTTCTGGATGGAGTGTCCTGATTTGGGACCCGGTGATTGTGGTCATGGCTGATGGGGCTGTGCACAGCCCTGTTTTTTTAATCTACCTTTAAAAACTAAGCCAACACGTGCCATGTTCCAGTAATATCTTGCTTGTGGTTCAGGTTGTTCTGGTTTAATTTGCAGCTGTGGCACCATTCTTGGTATCACTTCCATGTTGCTTCCTGGTTGTGAGTATTACTGGGAGCAGTGGCATGTGGTGAAATTTTTCTTCTTCGTCAAACCTTTATTACGCATTACAAGTACAAGCCATCATAAAACATCCATATATAAAATTTTAAAATATATACAAATAAACAGCCATGTAAAATAAATAATAACGAGGATTTTCATTGGGATTTCTCTATGAAAATTTTTGTAGGGGAACAGCTGGAGGCAGAGGCACCAGCTTTGCAAGGGCGATGGGGCAGCACATCATGTGTGTGACATTGGGACATCCTGACGTTGCATGCATGAACATCGTGCCTTCCTCCCTAAGCTGGGCAGAAGCTTCCCAGGCTGTGGGAAGGAGGCATCAGGGTTCTGATAGGATGCTGGAGCCCTCCTGCCTTCTTCTCAAAGCCAGGGTGGCTCTTGGACCCGTGAGCATCACACCTCCCACCCTAAGCTGGGCAGAAGCTTCCCAGGCTTTGGGAAGGAGGCATCAGGGTTCTGATAGGATGCTGGAGCCCTCCTGCCTCCTTCTCAAAGCCGGGGTGGCTCTTGGACCCGTGAGCATCTCCTTCTCAAAGCCGGGGTGGCTCTTGGACCCATGAGCATCACACCTCCCACCCTAAGCTGGGCAGAAGCTTCCCAGGCTTTGGGAAGGAGGTGCATGGGGAACATTTAGGGGACTAGCCTTGTCCCCCTAGACCACTGGCTGGGAGGTGCACTGTGCAGTGCTTCTGCGGGATTTGATCTCTTTCTTTGTTCCCACCCTGGCTAAGAAGTCGGAAAGCAGCAGCCAGGACATTTGAGCATTTTGACTTCCTACAATCTCCTTCCTTCCATATCAGAAGAAGTGAGAAGTGAGGGAAGCTACCTCAGTCAGGATTCAGGAATTGCTGCCTCAAATATGGGAATGGAGAGCTTCTCTTCCCCCTCCTCATGAGGTCAGTCTGATGAGTAGAGTGAGACATGAGCTTCCGTGAGTTGTAAGGTTACAGAAATAGAGGAAGGGGCTAGAGCTAGTGCACTTGTCTGCTCCCCCACCCAAATCACACACATGCAGATTATTTTGTAACACTCAAGAAGGCTCTAGGTTGCCTTCTTGAAATAAAGTGTTTGGATTAGAGTGTGCCTTGTACAAATGACAGGACCATTTAGAGACACCTAGAAGTGAGGAATCACTAGCTTACATTCCTTCCTGTGTGTGGTAGACATTCTATAGCAAGCCTGGTGTTACTTGGTAGCCTACAACATAGTATAATACGGTATATAGAGATATGATCTATATAGAAACCATTTTAAATTGCTTTGGAATACCTGTAATGCCACTAGGTGCTTACAAACAGCTTCGTGATCTTCTTTGATGAAAAACAGTAGCAATTATCACTGTTGTTCCCATCTCTAGGGTTTTTCTGACAAAGCCATGCCCAAAGTAGAAAAAGCAGCTGAATATGGCAGAGGTAAGATCCATTGATAGTTCCTACAACTAAATCAGATGTGGTTAAGTAGTAGCAAGATTATAAAAACAGTTTTACATAATCTGTATGATTGCAGCTGTATTCAACATTGCTAAAGCAGCTGCCTCATTCTGCTCAAGGGGAAGCTAGCCATGTAAGCTGCTTATTTCTGCCCTCTTAAAGGTCTCATTTATTATAGGCACATCACACCAAAGGTTACCCATAATGAGATCCTGTGGGGACCTAGTCATACTGAGCCCATTACAGTGGTTGTTTTGTTGTCAGTATGCTGATTATAATTAACACAAAAGGCTTCCACCTTTTTTACTGCAACTTTCAAATCTTTGCCTAAGTTATGCAGGAATGTACTTTTCTCAGCTTACTGTAGTTTGTCACTGCAGGTCTTAATTCCCTCCTCTCCAAGAACATTATGGCAGTGATGGGTCTGATATGCTACAAGGAAAGGCTGGGAGATGGGAAGCATTAGGGGGCAACAAGATACCTGAATTCTGTGTTAAGGCTATGTTGAAATAATAGGTTTTGATGCTCCTATACCTATACTGAAGCATTAGAAGATATGCAGCCTTGGCTTCTCTTTCTCTCTGTAAAGGAACCCCGGTCTTTTCAGCATTTCCTGTTTAAATGTTTCTGTTCTTTATGGTCATGACTTTCTAGATGTGCATTGTATTTCTCCATCTTGGCTGTACAGTGAGGCGAGGCACCAGTTAATTGCTGCATATTTATTTGCTGCAATGTATTTGGTTTTATTGGAGCGTATTAGGCTCAGAACAATGTGGTTATAAGAAGATAAGAGACCTATTCGAAATGAAACAAAGGTCTTATGCTGTTTCAAATAATGGACAAACAAGAAATGATTGAGTGAAAGTGCAAAAGAAAAGATCTCAAAATGCATCTCTTCCGGGGCATAATGCACTTTGGACTTTGAACCATAAGCTAATAGTGAATAGGTTATGCAAAACAAAAGGATATTTATTTAGATAACATCACTGAGGATCAAATTAGACATTAACATGGAGTTGTCTGTAATGATCTTTTTACAAAAATGAACTATGGGACTATGGGAACTATGGTTTCTAACCCTTCCCTCCATGCCATTTTCTTGCTAGCTCCCCCACCCCGTGTCATTTGCCCCTACTGGAAACAGTATAGTCATATACTACCTGTCCATGTATGTCATTAAAAAATAAAAATCCTTAAGCTAAAAGAATCCGATTCTTTTTCTCTCTCTCAAACTGTTTAAATGATTTAAAAAACAGAAAGAATGACGAAAACCACCGTTGGGCAGTACTTTCATTAGGACCAGCCAAAATTGTAGCAAGTTCTCAAAAACTCTTCATTTAGATTACATTTGCTTTTTAAAAATGTAGAGAAATGGAAGAGAGAATATTTATCACTTAATACTGTACCTTGATCTAACTTCAGAGTACCAGTTCCCTTTACCCTCCCCAAATTACTCTGGCCCACTGTTCTGGGGCTTAGTTCATTCTGGGGCTTGTCAATCCCAGGGCTGCAGCTAACTAACCATGGATGATCGAAAGGCAGTCCTGTGCTTTGTACAACAGAATAGAATGCTTATTGCAGATGTATTTTTAAAGGTTTCATGCTGGAGAAAACTGCACATAAAGGAATCTGATAAGCTACACCCTGAGGAATCGTCCCTTATTGCTGTATCAATACAGCAATATCCTGTTCGATACCAGATAGGGTCAGAAAATAGTAAATGGTAAATAATTGTACATTTCTGAATCATAGCATTGTAGAATTGGAAGGAACCCTGAGGCCATCTTGTCCAACCCCTTGCGATGCAGGAATCTCATCTAAAGCATCCCTGACAGTTGGCCATCCGACCTCTGCTTAAGAACCTCCAATGAAGTGCATAGAGACTAAGGCATTGGTTCCGATTTTTGAAAGTATTAATTTCATTTACTCAAGAACTCTCAAAGAAGCAGCACATTCACATTTGCTCTGCAAGAATGGTTCCCAGAGATTGTTTCTTTGCCTAACCAGATGTCCATTCTAGCAGCACCAAGAGGACAAGGTGGAAGCTCCATAGTGCTCACTGGGGTTCCGCAGAGATCTTTTGGGCAAATGGCTACTCTTAGAACTTTTCTTTTAATTCTTATACTCTTAGCTCAATCTTTTGGTTGTGTGACACAGTCTTGATTGCAGATACTCTTTGGATTGCAACATCAACTTGGAATGTTTTTTGAGCTTGCAAGATTCTTGCAGCATCTTTCAGATCCTCATCTGAATGCTTCTAGGTTTCAGGGTTTCAAGGTCTTTTCTGACTACATGACTCAAAGGCCATAATCTCTGTCCTTATCATAGTGCCTTTAGGGTCTAGGCAAATTGGCATTGTTGTTCTGGAACATGCAGTTTCATCCCCCAAGGAATGTTGTTTTTCTTTAATCTGATGTTATTCTTAAAACAAAGTC
Organism: Podarcis muralis; assembly: GCF_964188315.1. Taxonomy (NCBI): domain Eukaryota; kingdom Metazoa; phylum Chordata; class Lepidosauria; order Squamata; family Lacertidae; genus Podarcis; species Podarcis muralis. The sequence continues at coordinate 64,250,487 of NC_135658.1, forward strand.
CTGTTTTTAGCTGTGTGCAACTGGATCTTGTTTTCCCTGACAGCCACATTTCCAAAAATTCACCCATCCCCTATTCATACAAATTAGAATTGAGTACATTAATTTTTTTTAGTAAGTATAACAGTGTATATGATTATATTCACAGAACCTTCAGATTCATTTTGCAAAATAAAATCTGGCTTGATAAGGTGTGCGACAGGTACTAAAAAGCTGGGCAGAGCCAGGTTCAAATCCCCACATTGCCTCTCATCCTAACCCACCTCATAGAATTGTTTTGAGAATAAAATGTGGGAAAGCTATGTATGCTGTCCTGAGCTCCTTGGAGGAAAAGTGGGTTATAAGTGGATATTAAAAGTTGCTTGTAGTTGTAACCAATTATTTGTAGTTGGAAATATAAGTGCAAATAATACTTTCAAAGTTAATTGAAATTATGAAAAGATATACATACATGGCATGTAATATGATGCGTTCTGATTTTTATTTTAGAAGGCTACGAACTTCTCAAAAGCCCACCTCCAGGATTTTATCCGAGGCTTGGTGTCATAGGTTTTGCTGGTATTGTTGGCTTGTTTCTGGCTAGAGGTATGTGATAATTTACAATTCCCCTCTTCAAATTCTATGTGATAAATTTCTCTTTCATTGACATAAATATTGATGTGCAATGGAGATTTAACTGTATCTTTTTAATATGTTGAATCCTCATAATTGTAGAGAAGAATTTGGAATTATGTGGGCAGGATCTGCTAAAGGCTCGGAAGCCAGGCTTGAGTTCTTTAGTCGTTAGTATATCTATGTTCTTATAACAATGTACCTATAACAAAATATTGTGCCATTTGGATAGCTTAGGCTGGCTGAAAAAATTGTGTTATAATGTGTGGATCACCTTGTTCAGCACATCATTTGTTGGATACAGACATCGTGAAAAGTAATGTATATTCTTTGGCGCAGGTTCCAAAATAAAGAGGTTGGTGTATCCAGCAAGCTTCATGGGGATTGGTGCTGCTCTCTACTACCCGCAGCAAGCCATTACCCTTGCCAAGGTTAGTACTGTGAGAAATCACACAGTTCCTATTTGTATAGCTGTAAATATGGCTTGCAAATAGCAAATGCTCATCTGCTGTTGTATGTACAGTGTTACCTCGGTTTAAGAACAGTCTGGTTTAAGAACAATTTGGTTTACAAACTCTGCAAAACCGGAAATAGTGTCCCAGATTGAGAACTTTACCTCGGTCTAAGAATGGAAGCTGAATGGTGGAAGGGCACTGGCAGTGGGAGGCCTCATTAGGGAAAGTGTGCCTCGGTTTAAGAATGGTTTTGGTTTAAGAACGGACTTCCGGAACAGATTAAGTTTGTAAACCGAGGTACCACTGTACTTTGTTTTAAAGGCAAGCACAGCTTATTTCTTACAAAAGCCTGCATTACTAATACATGCAGTCTAAAATGCCAGAATGACACAACATAGGGTAGTCTACTTCTTTTGGTGTCTTTGTGTCAGCTAGGCAGGTTTTAAGGTTTTGCAGTGTTGCTGTATGAATGATCAGTGATCAAAAGTCTTGTTTCCACACTTGTATTCCCCTCAGGGTTGCCTTAGAATTCGTAGAATAGCCCTAGGTATGTATTTTTCTTAAAATTGTCTCTTGGTTGAGTGAATCCTTGTGGTTGCTTGTTCATGTGAAATAATTCACTCTCATCCACTGAAAATGGTGAGGTTATCCTCCATATCATAAGTAAAGCTGAAGAAGCAGCTGTTTTTGAGGCCCTCTCTAACTGTGTAAAGCAGTGCTTTTTCCCTAGAAAAATAGGTGCTGGTGCTCACCATGAAGTTGTCACTGTAAGTGTCACACTTTTTAACAACAACGACAAAAGATGTGCCGGTACTGCGTACCCTTGAGTACCCCTTGGGGCAGGAGAAAGCACTGGTGTAAACCCATCCCTCTCAAGTGTATTTGAAGCAATTAAATCCCACATTTAATGTGTTTGAAGCATACAGCAATGCTATATGGAATGAGTACTGAAAGTAATATGCTTTGAAGTACAAAGACATGGAGTACAGATGGAGCACAGCACAGTTTGTTTACAAGCTGGTGGCTTAGCCTTAAGTTAATGATTAATCAGGGTTCTTGCATATCATTTTTTGCAGCTGAAGTTTTGAGCAGATGTTTTCTAGATTTATCTTTGACCTTTCTTTAAGGATAACTAGTAGTTATCATATGCTTCTTTAAGTATTTTTCTAGACAATCTCTGCATTTTGTAAGGCTGGCTTTCTTATACAGCTTTTGTGGTTTCTGTCATGGTGTTCCATTGTGCCAGAAGCGGTTTAGTCCTGCTGGCCACATGACCCAGAAAGCTGTATGTGGACAAACACCGGCTCCCTCAGCCTGAAGTGAGATGAGCGCCACATCCCATAGTCGCCTTTGACTGGATTTAACTGTCTGGGGGTCCTTTACCTTTTTACTGGATTTGATCCGGTAAAATAAATTGAATAAAGGAACTTCATAAATGTAAAGTTTGCCACCACATCCCTTAGAAACCTCTAAAAGACCGCCTTGACAGTGTGGGGTGAGGTTGCTGTGAGGAGCAGGGTACAGGAGCGTTTTCTTTCATTAGCTACTTTTAGTTATTTTGGGAAGTTTACTACATTCCTCAAGAATGCCCCTGAATCTCCTCCTTTGCCGGGGGTGCTACTGTGTTGGGGCGGGGGGAGAAGGAGACTGGGAAATATCCTTCCATAAACCAACTTAATCTGCCAATATCTTTAGCAAGACATTTTTCTTGCAAGAACAGCTTTTTTAAAAAGTTGGTACTTGTGAATAGCTGTTGCATTGCTACAGTAGTTTGATTAATCTCATAGAAACGATGTTGTCCTTGTTCAGAGGGCTCTAGGCTTGTACTGCATGGATAGCAATTGATCTTCCCTGCCATTATTGGGCTGGGTCAATATTTTGCTGTAATGGCCTATGGCTAGATACAATAAAAGTAATTAAACTAGCACTTCTTCATAAATGTTTGTAAAGTTTTTTTTAAAAAAACCCTAAAAATAAAAATACACAGTGTTTCAAGTGGATGTTAATTTGACTGTTGTTACGAAATCTCTGATTTCTGAAAGGTAACTGGTTCTCAGCTGTACGACTGGAGTCTCCAAGCCTACATAAATATAGAATCTCTCTGGAAAGATCCTCCCAAAAAGAAAAAATCTGCAAAAGCCAGTGACAAGGTATGACATTTGAGAGTTTGTTGTGCTGTAGGTGTATCTCTGTTCTTGGCTGTGTTCTTTGTTTCGGTGCTATTCTCCCTATGCTTTTAGAGAACCAGAGCTGTGCAGGGATAAGTCAAATTAGTCCCATAGTTTCAAGTACATGCTGTTGTTCCTAGAGTTCGAAACTCCCATTGTTGCAGGCATGTTTTGCGAAAGGGATTTTCATTAGCCCAAGCAGTTTCTGAGCTCTGGGCGCAGTGCTGTGCCTAAGATTTCAGATTAAAACTGCGGAGTGGAAGGAAAGGAGGACCTTTTTCTGCCTCCCCACTTTCAGCTACTCTCTGAAGACTGCAGAAGAGACCCTTTTAAGAATATTAAGGGGGTGGGCTGGGGAAGCATGGCTTTGTTTTTTGCAGCCTTCCGATGAAGACTAGACCATGTGAAAAATGCACATAAGATTTTAGCTGCAGTTCATTCATTTTCAGCTTTGTATTCTTGTTATAAAAAAGCGTGCCTAGATATTCCATTGTTGTGCCCAAAGCCTAGGTTTAAAGTGCCATTTAGCTTCTTGCTTTCATATCTCAGTTTCTAACATTGCTTGTTCCTACTTTCATATACTCATAATTAGGAAATGCAGCACAGTACTAGAAATGCCATGCTCTTACAGGTTTGGGATTCAAGCAGCATGCTACTGCTGCTCTTAAATTATGTTTAATGGGAGATGCCGTGTAATATGCCATTTGAATTTTTTACATAGTATGCTGCTCATTCTTCAGGTTTGCGTGTTTATGCAGTAGTTTGTTGCAGAAACAGGCTACAAGCCTCTACATCCCATCAGTCAAAATTGTAGTTACCTTTTAGAGATGTCAGTGACATTTTTCAAGTTCTTGTATCCTTCTGCTGTTAATTGCATCATATCCTTTCCTAACCTCATTCCTCTCTTGTTCCTTTTGGTTAAACTACTTCAACATGTTAATTTCAGTTGATGGTACCTGACGCGTCGTAGGCCCCTTGAAATCCATGGATTTGTTAGTGATGATGGCCTTCAATCTATTTGTTTCAGTAAAGGACCCCAAAATACATACTGAGGAGAAGCTAACATTAGATCATCCTCTAGAGATGGTATATGCCCAAAGAGTATGGAATCTTATAATCAAATACTTTATTTTGTGGAGGCAAATTGTTTTGATAAAAAATTATTAAAACTTCAGTCTGTGATGTCTTTTTAAGGGTGATGCAGATAGTGACAAAACAGCAAAAGTACAAGAAGAAAAAGCAATAAAATAGAATTGTCTATGGCTTCTCAATGAACAGGTAAGGTGCACTAACTATTCCATGGTTCCCATGAGAAAAATAAGAATAGCCCTAAAAGTAAAACTGGATTAGTTGTTAAGTTTGTTTTTTAAATTCTTCTGGCTCCAAATACATAATTTACTCAAATAGAACACTTGAGTGATGCAATTTTAAAACTATTAGCTGTTTTTATTACTTGTGTTATCTCTCCTGACCATTCCAAAGGTATGGTGATGTGCATAATATTTAACTACAGCAATTAAATGTTTTCAAAGGCTTAGAACTTTGTAAAATATAAATCAAGCTGGGGGTTTATCTCTAAAGCACCAGTTTGCAAACTCTGCTTAGGTGCATAGCTGAGTGGCAGAAAATCATGCTTTGAAATCCATGTTTGGAATAAAACAGTAAATACATATCTGAAAGTAATGTATCGGCTTGCACCCCTCTATAGCTATGGTTCCTGTTCCCTTTTTGCCGGAGGAAGAAAAACTAATAAAGTAGCTCCATTGCTTCTCACTTGGCACATTCATTTGAAGCCCTTCTGCCATGTGTTCCCTCCAAGGGAAATGCGGAGAGTGCAGACATGAGAAAAATACTTCTCAGCAATGGCTCCCCACTTATGGTATACTCTCTCCAGGCAGTCACATTACTTATGTGGTGTAAGAGCGAGCCAGTGTGGTGTAGTGGTTAAGAGCGGTAGTCTTGTAATCTGGGGAACCGGGTTTGCGTCTCCGCTCCTCCACATGCAACTGCTGGGTGACCTTGGGCTAGTCACACTTCTTTGAAGTCTCTCAGCCCCACTCACCTCACAGAGTGTTTGTTGTGGGGGAGGAAGGGAAAGGAGAATGTTAGCCGCTTTGAGACTCCTTAAAAGGGAGTGAAAGGCGGGATATCAAATCCAAACTCCTCCTCCTCCTCCTCCTCCTCTTCTTCTTCTTCTTCTTCTTCTTCTTCTTCTTCTTCTTATCTTTAGGTGGTAGGCAAAAACAATACTTTTCCATCAGGCCTTTGGTTTTTAATTATGTCTGGCCTTTGTCAGTGGGTGTGATGTTTTACTCCTTTTTTTCAAAAATATGAATCCGTTTTAGATTTTAGTGTATTGTAGTTTATGCTGACTTTAATGTATGTTATTAATTTTTTATTGTAAATGCATTGATATTTTGTAATGAAAAACAACTAATAAGTTTGATAAATAATAATCATTTAAGAGTTTTCTAGAAGGTAAATCAGATTACTTGAAAATTGGACGGTTGCTGGCTAATGTGAAATATTATGTTATCTATAGAGTTGTTTTATATGCACTAACAGCAAGGAAACTATGGGCTACTTTTTGGATCCCACCTCAAACAATGTTGACTAAACATTTTGGGGAACTTAACAATTTTTTTTTTTAAAGTTTTGAAAACTTGCAGTTCTGTTTAACTTATTATTGGATAATCTCTCTCTCCCTCCTCCCCCCCCTCCGAAAAAAGCACCACAACAACACTTCTGCTGTGTGGAATAGTTTTTGGTTACAAAAACAGCAACAATCTTGACTGACTGCAAAAACTAACTTTAAAACCCTTCTTTTGAATACAGATGGATTGAGCGCCTGCAGGAGATCAACACTTTTCTAAAAAAGAACAGAATCTGTGTTGACTATGAGTACATTTTGTCTGTGATTTGGCTCAACAAGAACAAGACTTACAATCTGTTTGAAAGCACCGTATCTGGATCTGAAGGGACACAGTCCTGTTATTTGCCAGCTTTGGACTTTAGGTCAGAGTTCAGCAAGATTACTCATAGATTTTGTCAGGACCTCGGTCTACGTCTGCAACCCTGAGCCCTGCTTACAAGGAAGTACTGGACTTAATGGGACTTAATTCTAAATAATTGCTTAGAAGTGTCCTGCAAGTTGAGTCTCAGAACTCCTCTGTCTGTTGCTACTATTTATAGGCTTAATTAAAATGAATGCCTGATTCCCCCCTTATGTTTGGTCATTTAATCAGCATCCATATATTAATCAGAATAAATTACATTCTTGGTCAGAACAAAGCTTAATTGTGTTACGGGTGGCGGTGGAGAAGCTAAACAACATATGAGCATTAAAGTTGTGCCCAGCAGTAGGCTAGCAAACTTGACAAAAGGCTCAGAAATACAATGGCCTTGTCTCTTTTCTGTGCCTTCCCCTTCCCCCTCCAAATCAAACTTTTCTGGATGACGAAGGTCAGTGGGAAGTGCATAATGGAATGCCTGTGAGATTCCCTCTATAGATGGATGGGAACAGAACTCTTTGTTTTTCTTTAGGGTTTTTTGCTTGCCTGAATGCACAGCTCAGTAAGGGTCAGAATGCTGCGCTGGTGAGAACTAGCTATAGCATAGCTAATGACTTCGTATCGGCCACTCAGGAAGGAGAACTATAGAGCAAGGGAATGCAAACATTTTGTGTCGGGTTGGACACAATAGATGAGCTTTATCTTGCTTGCAGCCACATCACATCATTTCCAAGTGAAAACAGCCTAGCTGAATGGTGGCATGCTGGCAGGCTGCCCATTCTTTAGTTTCACGTGCAAGAAGTTTGCAAATGCATTTCAGACATGTAAATGAAACAGCACAAGGCAGCATTGAGGATTTCTGTTCATGCCAAGAACATTGGACCAGCCGAATGGGAACACATTTCGATATTTGATGGGATTTTTCAAATATTGTAGGTATCCTGTATGAGTGTGTTGTTCTTCCTTTACAATTCAGGAAGAGGTTATGAGGCATGGGAAATCCTGTATTAATGTAGTATCTGCCCTATTAATAAGAGCAATTGTATGCCGGCTCTGTGAATACCTACATTACTCATGTCATGGCCTGAAAAAAAAGAGAAACTACACAATAGACTTCAGTCTTATCTGAGTAATCTGGTGCTGCTTCTAATGCAGCCTTTTTTCTTGTTAAAAGCCCTCTCTTCTCTCTCTTACATTGGGACACTGGTTCTTGTGTCTGTTTGCATGCCATTTGACTGCTAACAAATTACCTCATTAGTTCAGCTTGTTTCTGTGACAAATGTGCACTTAAATGTAGTTTTATGAACTTTACTTTAGACCCTCATCCACATACTAGGGGTTCATTAAAAAAAAAAAAGCTTGCAAATCCATAAGACATGTTCTGTAAGGGCTAAAATCTGGGGCATGTTCAGATCTAGAAAGTCATGTTGTCAAGATGCTTACTGAAAATGAGGCCTGGATGTCTCCAGGATGATAATAAGCAGGACATTAAGACAATCTCTTGTTTGCCCCCAGCATCTGGAATACTGCCTCTGGACAAGGAAGATTCATTTAGCTATCCTAACTAATGGTTAGTTAGGCTGTTCCTTTGCCCTCATGGTGCCAAGCCGTACTTGGAATGAATTAGATTTAGTGTATTTGTGTTACGTAATAAATATAATAAAACCTACAAATTAGGGGGAGGAAGGGAAAGGAGAATGTTAGCCGCTTTGCGACTCCTTCGGGTAGTGATAAAGCGGGATATCAAATCCCAATAAAATAAAAAAATAAAATAAAATACCCATCTGATACTGCGGCTGGCATATAAAGTACCAACATATGTTCAGGAGGAAGCATGTGTGGAGCAGATACTTCTCTATCTCTAGATCTCAGCCTATGTAAAAACCAGATTTTTCAAAATCACCCTAAAACACAATTGGCTCTTAACTGTTTAAGGCAGCCAAATCAAATTGTACAGCATTTTTGTGATAGAGGTTTCTGGCATTTACCTATTCTAGTGTTCAATGGAAGGGAGTTTCATAGTTCCAGGGTAGCCATTGAGAATGCCTATTTGTTTATTAAATTTGCATACCACCCTTCATCTGTAGACCTCAGGGCTTTTCACAACATAAAAATACAAGATAAAAACACAAAATACATGATAAAAACAAGAGCAGCAACAAAAAACCCCAATACCCCCCCATCCACTCCCACAAATACATTTAAAAGTGAATAGGATGTTAATCAGCCAAAGGCCTGGTTGAAGAGAAATGTTTTCGCCTGGCACCTAACTGTGCATAATGAAGGTACCAGCCAAACCTCCCTGGAGAGAGCATTCCACAAACGGGGAGCCACTGCAGAAAAGGCCCATTCTCATGATGTCACCCTCCAGACCTCTTGTGGAGAGGGACACAAAGAAGGGCCTCAAAGGGTGTTCTCATGGTCTTGATAGGTCCGTATGAACTTTGAGGTCCTGAGCTATTTAAGGCTTTGTAGGTCAAAATCAGCTGTTTGGATTGCTTGTGTGCATAGTAGTCGAGCACATTTCACAGAGTAGCAGAATGACCACACACTAGACAAATTATGGAAGACCCAACCTTGAAATGTTTTCCTGAACTAAACCAGGACAGCTGCATGTTTGCAAATTCTTCTGTGGTAGGGGGAGTGGGGCAGGCAGAGGGAATGCTCATGGCACTTAGCAAATGAGGATCAAAGGTTTATCCTGGTCTTCTCCCTGTTTTTGTGTGCAGACAAGTTGCGAGAGAGGTCAGCCACAGTTCACTTGCAGCTTGAGGCAGTGCAGTATTGAACATTTACCACTTGGACCTGCTGACTTTATGAATTTGCACTTATTTAAATCCCGTAAGAGAAAATTATCCGACTGCATTTCAGAATGCATTTTCTCACCTCTTTAAAGCTAACGCCTGAAGGCTAACGAGGCAAGTCTCATTTCCTCTTACAGTATAACCACAGCAGCTCAATTTCCTGCTCTTGTGAAATGCCGTGGTATATTATCTGTCCATTCCAGCTCAAGACAACAATAAAGAAATACTTGGGTAACAACATGTTTTCTTTTGTTGCTTGTATTCATTTAAGCGATTTATTTTTCTATGTAGGATCCTATTTCTCAGAACGCTGGGGCTAACCAAACTGACATGCTGACGTGATTATGAACTTCTCTAAATTCATATCCTGCTGAAGAAATCTGAACAGTGCTATAAACAGTTTCTGTGTCATTTCCCTCCCTTTTTGTTGCCTATAGCCGACACCTTGCGTTAAGAAAGGCTTGGCTGAATTATTAAAACATGCACCCACCATTGTTCTATTCATGTGCTGTCAGCTTGTAAAATGCAGTGGGAAATTCAGATTTCTGGTACTTTAATATTGGCTTAAGAGAGACAAGCTGTATATTGCCCTCAAGCAGTTCTGGTTTTCATTTCCCCGCTTTTGTTCTTAAATATAGTAACAGTTGTTAAAGCACATGAGGCAGTGATATGAGCCTCCGGTGTCATAGCCACTTCCTGGGAGGCACTGTTAGCCTTCCTCTCATGTCTGCTGGTTGTCAGTCCAGAAGGCAAAGTGATGTGAAGGTGGCATGGCAAACAAGTGCTGGGAGGGGGGGGGGAACACACTTTAAGTGAAAAGCAGGGGGACAACGGGGAACCTCAGGCCTAACTGGCCCTCGGGATTCTCCAGACCACACTTTGACCAACACATCCTCCTTGAGTGTTTTTGTGTGATTGGAACGTGTTCTTCAACTCATAATCCCCCTCTGCTTGCCTGGATAAAGATGACAGAGGTCTATGCGTGTGTGTAGAAACTAGGCCACTGTACCAAGGTCAAACTCACACTGGTTGCTCCATCAACTTTTGTCGCTAGCCCCAATCACACCTGGCACATGGCCCCCACAAGGTTGGCCAGAAAGGAATGTGGCCTTTGAGCTGAAAAAGGTTCCGCAGTCCTGGTCTGCTACTGATCACCCATCACAAAGTGGCTTTAGCAGGGGGAAACTAAGTGCTAATGAGAATTACTACTAATTGGAAGTAACATTTTCTTGATAGAGCAGGGATGGGCTGCAGGTTCTCCTGGACTACAAGCCCCATCACCCCAGCTCCTTAGACAGGCTGGCTGCAGTTAGTGGGAGCTGGGAATCCAACAACATTAAGAGTTGCAGGATGCCCATCACAACCCAAGAGAGAGAGATACAGGAGGATGGGTGTGAGAAAAGGTAGCATACATTTCTCTGTGTGTATGCCTTTCATGCTTCCCCACCCCCTTAATGTATAAAAGGATACTAAAGGTGTTTTTCATTTCCTTAAAAAGACTTGTGCCTAGAGGTATAATGTATGAGAAGTGTGGTTTGTAAGCTAAACAATAAAAGCTCTACAGGAAATGAGTCAGTGATGCCAAATGTGTCCAACTTGCTGACGTTAGCCAAAGGAACTCAGATTACGTTCTTCGGTATCATTCTCAGACCGTGATTATAACATAGTGTAATGGGGGCTTTCCTTGGAAATTCTTGCCAAAGCTACTGCTATCAGGAAATAACCGGCACTCTCTGACTCTTAAGCAATGAGAGGACAGTTGCATATACTGATTTTGGGGGGAGGTAGGGAGAAGAACAGTAGGTTAAAAAGAAAAACAACACAGGAGGTGGAATGAACAAGTTTGTTGGCTTTTAAAAGGTAAAGGACAGTTAAGTCCAGTCATGAACGACTCGGGTTGCGGCACTCATCTCGCTTTACTGGCCGAGGGAGCTGACGTGTGTCCGCAGACCATTTTTCCAGGTCATGTGGCCAGCATGACTAAGCCGCTTCTGGCGAACCAGAGCAGTGCATGGAAGTGCCATTTACCTTCCCACCGGAGTGGTACCTATTTATCTACTTGCACTTTGACATGCTTTCGAACTGCTAGGTTGGGAGGAGCTGGGACTGAACAACGGGAGCTCACCCCATTGTGGGGATTCAAACCGCCGACCTTCCAATCGGCAAGCCCAAGGCTCAGTGGTTTACACCACAGCGCCACCCACGTTGGCTTTTAGCAACCATTAAAGACAGGTATGTACACAGCACTGTTTTGCTTTCTTTACTGCTTCCCACTCAGAAATAACTAAGCAGCACTTGGACTATGATTTACAAAAGGGTAACTGTTAGTACATTGCAGCAAAAACAAGTCTTGTGGCAGCTTTTTAAAGACTGCTCAAAACCAGACATTAACCCTTTCCTGCAGCTCATTAACTGATGACACCATCAGCGAAGTCAGCTGATTGGGGGGGGAGAAACCAAAGTCTTTGCAAATCTCCCCACAGTGATATCAATGAAATTTCATGGGTCTAAAAGTACATAATAAACAAGTGCATCAAAGAACCACTGAATAAAATATTACACCAGTTTGTGTTGCTAGCATGAAAAACAGTTTATTTGCTTATGAATGCAAATAATTAAGAAAAAAACCCTACCAGTGTGTACACTGTACACATTTGAATGACACTTACAAGAATGAAGTTATATGCAATATACATTTCAGGATCACAGGTGTACTGATGGGAGGATGGAGACAGACAAGTAACTTGACTCTGTAACTTGTCACTGCCTGTGGGATTAGAGTCCCAAAACTCCAGCAAACAATCATATTTATGCCACTGGTAATAAAGCTTTTGAATTAGGGTCCATATTAACTTATTTCATTACTACAAGGTTGGATAGGAAACAGGAAGGACAGTCAAAAAGGAATTATTGGATGCAAATTGCTATTGTCCTGAGAGCTCAGCTCCTCACTCTTCAGCTGCCATCTTCATCAAGTACTCCTTGTCTATTTTGAAAAGTCTCCATCCTTCCTCAGAAGACAGGTCAGAAGCTCCCCGTCTCTTGTAGAACCTGATGGAAGGCTCATTCCACTCAGCTACTAAGAAGTGCATACTGCTGCAACGACATTTGACAGCCACCTAGAGAAAGAAAATGGGCAGGAATAATTAAGGGAGTATTTCTGTGTGCTGGTATGTGGTACTGCTTCTTTAAAAAATTCTATGTAGGGAATTTCCAGATGTTGTAGCAGTTACGTTGTTTCACTGAATCCCTACTTGATCTATTTTCTAGGTTCCCTAATCCACTATAAATCTCTTGAAAAAGAAGAGCTTTAGGATAAGTTACAAAAAACATCCCCAATGTGCTTCTTAAGCAGTTTGCAACCTTGAACAAATAATGTCAATATGCAACTGAAGCAGAAGGGGAACCCTAAATATCTGAATGGCCTGGTGGATATTGCAATATTCACAAGTTCAAACATAGTGGTGTGCTTCTGCTGTACAATATTTCCTTGAAATAAGACACATGGTACTGAGCCACGCTACATTTGGTCATGCGGTTTACTACTTATACCTCCTTTGAGAGGATGTTTCCAAGGCAGGCTGGTCATCTGAACACTCCCATCATCAGAACAATGAGAGTGTGCTACCACAGAGAACTCTATCATGGGCTAGGCTGTCACAAAGAAGGCAGCACCATTAATCCAAGGAAGGATATTTAAAAGCAGCATGAGAGATATCCCAATAGGTGCAGGAAATGCTTTAATGACACAACTCTGTTGAAAACATTTATGTAAAAAAATTACATGTTGGGACGTGTTCTAAATAAAAGTACTTCTTGTACCTATTGGGATACTGCTTTTTATGCTGTATCAATGCAAATGCAATCAAAGGCACACTTATCCATGGGCACTGCACAATCTGGATTGAATAATTTCCCAACTAAATGTGACTTTGGTTAAGTGATCATTTTAGAACACTTTTTCCATATCAGCTTCTTACCTGACTTAAATTCTTTAGAATTTCTGAACCAATGCCCAAACCTAAAAATAAAACAAGTGCAATTTTATTAGTCACGTTTTTAGAAGAGTTGAATCAAACTTAATTGTAAAATGTTTCCTTAAAATTTAAATAGTACCTCTGAACTCATTCATTACAAAGAAGTCTTCAAGATACAGCAGTTTTCCAATCCATGGGTCATACGTGAAGTAATACATGGCAAAGCCCACAACACTGTATCCTGCAACAAAACGTATTTACTTTACATACATGTGCATACATACAGAGTACCTTTTTAATAAAGCAACAAGTTAGTATATACGAAATATCACATGCTTGTGCCAAAATAGTCACTCCGAACATGCAAAATTAATCTTATGCTGCAATAAGCCAAGTTTAGCACTCATCATACATTATAATGAATTGCAGTTTAAGTAAGATAGAAATTCCTAGCAAGTTAAGGCCATCCTGGAAAGTTCTAAGACCCTCAAAGACCAGCATCATATTTTTTGGTCACAGTTTCATGTTGTTCTTGCACATACCCAGGAATTACGTAATTGCAACACCTGGCAAGTTGTGTCAACAATTACATCATAATTATAGCCTTTTGCTGGAGAGTCTCTGTACATACCCTATTGATACCACTTTGGAAAACAATTCAGGCTTCTACAATTTTACACGGCAGATCAGAATATTGTGGCAAACATTTCAACTCTGCTTCCTTCTAGATTTTGGAACATAAAACTCCCAAAGCAAAAGCCCCTGAAGTTTGTTTTCCACGTTAATTGATGTCCATTTGTTTACAATGCAATCACTCTTTTTTTTTTTAAAGGAGGAGACTACAGGATTGCCTTTGTGACAGCTAAGAGCAAATACAGCAGCTATTATTTTTCCAATATGAATATTTCAAGGAAATAGTGATTGCTTTCAAGTGTTTTCTTTGTTTCATTGCTTGCGTCATTCTCCTATGCTTCTGCTTGAAAAGGGAACAATTGTTCACTATCCTTACTACATCCTAGTCAATATTCATATTTAGAACTTCAATCTTGTTACATGTAATCCAAGGAACAGAGTTACATACAGGATTTCTGATCTACCGAGTGTTTTGTATATGCTTTTTTCTCTTTCTTTTTGAGGTACATGTTTTGGAATAGGATTTGACCCTGGAGACCTTACCTCATATATCATGATCATCTACTTTATTGTGTAACGGATCTTTTAGTTACCTCCCCGCCCATCCATGTACACGGAAGGGCCATGTACATGGCGAAGCTAGAGACTGTAACCTGAAGATTGGGGACAAATTAAAGAAAACATGTGATTCAACAGGATTACATAGTGATAAGTTAGGGTCAAACAAAAACAGCCATGTAACGAAGTGGAATTATAGTTTTGTTCTTTTACGATTATACCTGGTTCTCCATCACCTTCAGGATAACTGAACAATAAGATACAATTTGAAAAGTTCAGTAAGTTTTAGCATTCACCTTTGCAATGAAGTATGGCTAGAGTCTTACTTATTATAAGCATTGTTATTTACATTCTGTGATTTTCTAATTAATTTTTTTAAAAAAGTTTCACCTTCAGCTGTCCAGTGTTCTTTTGGCACTTCTGCAACAAGGCAGTGGTAGAAGGGATGTTCTCCAAAGCCGTCCTCAAGTAGATCTACAGGATTACAGTAAATGTATTATCTAGCTACTGTTTTCCTATCCCCAGGTTGAATTGTCATAAAACTGTCCTGGTAGTCTTATTTTATATTACCTTTTTCAGTCAGTACCACTTGATCCTCCATTTCTTCATATTTAGCAAGCTCCTGTCCGAAACAAAGCATATATGTTTAGTTATATTTCATTGGACCAAGTTCTGTTAACATATTTTGCACTTCTTTTTCTTGCGCCATGGACCATAGTCTATATAGAAAAACCCATTTTATAGAATACTATCTGCTTCTCTTCTGAGAAGAGTGAAAATTCAGTAGGGAACTATACAGTTAATGGATTATGTACAGTATTGATTCTACACCCTGAAGGACCTGAGGGAATTGCCCAAAGATTAAGAAGGCAGCCCTTACACACACTGCCCCCAAAGCAGGCCCTAGTGAACACTTGAGACTTACTTCCAAATAAGGATGCACGGAATTGAGCTGTTCCATTCTTGACATGTTTTAAGCATTTAATATGACAGGAACAAAAGGGTTAATAATAATTCCAATGTATTTAAGAAATGTAAGTTAATGCTAAACCTTTGGGGGGGGGGGAAATTCCCAAGTGAAATATGTGTTCCTCAATGTTTGTATCTAATGGGACATCCCATCAAAGGAATTAGACCAGATGAACAGCTGAATCACTTTCAAGTGCAGTTCTGGCGCTGGGTCCTTGCTTCCTTTTTTCTTTACAGCAGTCACTTGTGCAGAGGGGTAGAAACTGTCTGCAGCCTATTTCGCAACAGCAGGAAGAGGATGTTTTGCCAACTCAGGAGGGCAAAGGTGTCTGTGCCCAGAAGGAAGTTATTTCGCTTGCAGAACAAACAGTTCCCACCCTCAGTGGCCTACCTTTGCCCTTGAACTGTATGTGCTAAGCTAGACAAGAAGTGGGCGGGGGGGGGGGGGAGACTCCTGAAAGATCGAAAACACAAGATCGTTTTTGCTTCCAGAGTAACTGCCATGGTGAGAAATTCTAGGCATGTTTACACTCCAAACGTCTAAGATTGCAGTTCAAACTGGTGTGTCGCCGAGTACATACGTGGGGAATTTCTCTCTCGCTATACACACGTCAAACGTTAGCATTTTGGTTTGCTACACAAACCGCCTAAAGCAGGTGCAGGCTTATCTACGGGTAAAAATACTAAGAGATCCGTGTCGTCCAGTCTCTTACTTTTATCCCACCTGAACTAAATTTTTTTGTCGTTCCTTTTTTTTTTTTTTAAAGTCGGAAGGCGTGTGGTGGCAACTGATAAAAATGCCCTACTTTGGCGTGCCTCGCTAAGCAGCCCCTCTGGTTGGCCAAGATAAAAGCGCGCAATTCTTCCTTCCCCCTCCGCCACCCAGGACGGCGCGCTCAGTTCAGAGAACAACTTTTATTATATTAAAAAAAGAAAAGACAAAACCTCTCAAGAGGCTTAAGACGAAAGGAGGCCAATGGAAGTGACTTTTGTTTTTCCACTCTTGTTCATTGCATCTGCTCGTTCCTTGCCTGCGCCTGGCCTGGCGCAGAGCGAGATCTACCTTTATGAGGCGCAGGAGGTCGGCGCAGTCCTCGGGCCGCGCGGCGCGGATACGGAACGAGGCCATTTTCGGCGGCGTTTCCCTTTGCGTCCCCCGCCTCGCGTGAGTCCCCGATAGTTGAAGAGCAGGAGGAGCAGTTTCTTCATTCGCGTCCCGGGCGCGGCGTGGGCAGCTGCGGCGGCGGCACAGGCACAGTCAGGCTGCCAGCATCCCGCAGCAGCTCTCGGAGCGAAACAGCAAAGCCACCGAACGAGGGCGCAGCGGACTCTACTCCGGGTGCCCGCCGAGCAGCCCCTATTTATGCCACCGCCATCCCGACTCCCAGCCAATCACAAGTTGCCCCTCTATTCTGCCCCCCCCCCCCGCCGCCGCCGCCGTTCCACCTTCGCCTCTTACCTCATCTTTCCAGGAAATGATGCCGGGTGGAAACTTCTGACTCATCAAGGCCCGAGGCAAAAGGCAAGCAAGGCTGTGCGGAGACCGCCACCTTCTGGAGCGAGTAACCCGCACATCACCGCGCCCTGCAGGGAGAGGGCCTTTGTCCCAGGCTTCCTGACCTCCTTGCAATCTCCCTTGCGGCACAGCCTTCCACAAAGGCTACTATCCCACCTACATCCCACCTACTGATGTATATGCTCACAAGGGAAGACTAAATATATATGGCAGTTTAGCATCGTATGCACACGTGTTTTTCACCTCATCTGCACAGCATAGTTCTCATCCAGGCGGCAGCCCAAGCCCCCCCCCCCCATATTTAATTCGGATTTTCCTGATCCTGAGGGGACGCAGGTGGCGCTGTGGCTTAAACAACAGAGCCTAGGACTTGCCAATCAGAAGGTCGGTGGTTTGAATCCCTGCGACTGGGTGAGCTCCCATTGCTTGGTCCCAGTTGCTGCCAACCTAGCAGTTCAAAAGCACATCAAAAGTGCAAGTAGATAAATAGGTACTGCTCCGGCGGGGAGGTAAACGGCGTTTCCGTGCGCTGCTCTGGTTCACCAGAAGCGGCTTAGTCATGCTGGCCACAGGACCCAGAAGCTGTACGCCGGCTCCCTTGGCCAATAAACTGAGATGAGCGCCGCAACCCCAGAGTCGGTCACGACTAGACCTAATGGTCAGGGGTCCCTTTACTTTTTACCTTCCTGATCCCCAGTTGGGCTTATCCATACCTCTGTTTGCCCCTCGCTTCCCCCAGGGAATCAGGACAAACAGCAATCAGCCCTCAATGTGGTAATAGGGAAATCCAACATAAATCACATGCTACCCAACTATGAGGGTATTGAAGTTCATTTTGTGGGTGGGTTTTGGTTCTACCTGTGTGCTGTGCGGTAATGTTTTGCTAGGTGCCATCTAGCACCACATCACCTAGTTCTGTTGGCCAGGCACTTCTCCATGGGCTGGTCACAGGCCACAGGCCACACAATTAAGACAAAAACAAAAATCTGCTTTGTGCAAGTCTGGTATATCGGAACACTTGTTTGGCACACACCCTGCTTGGCACACACTCCACACACATTTGCATACACATGTGCACAGGCAGGGAGCCTCAATGGCGACCTTCTGGAGGCTTCACCCAGAGCAAAAAACCAGATAGCCCCTCGCTCTCCAACTATGGCACTGCCTAAAGGTACATATCTTATGTGACATCTCTCATTGTCTTTGCGTTTACTTCAAAGTAGCTGCCAGAGAAGGACCACAATTTGATCAAGGAAGTGGTGCTGGGGAAAGGGAGGGGAGCAAAGAAACCTATGCCAGGTCCCCAGTCTGAATTGTCTCACAGAGGTTGCTATTAGCCCTGCTCAAAAAGGAATGCCACAGTTGAGTAGCTTTGGGGTTACAATTTTACAAGAACTCCAGAAACCACCTTATGCGATTGGTCTGCCTACCTCAGTATTTTCAATGCTGACTGGCTGTAGCTTTCCAGGGATTTTGTCTGGAGTCTTTCCCAACCGTGTCTGGAGCTGCCAGGAACAGAACCCTGGACCTTCTGCCTGCAAAGCTTGTGAATTTTTAACTTTGTTGTAACACGTTGAACACCATCTGCTCTCAAGACTTGTTCCATCTAACTCCTTGCTTTAAGGAGACAAACAGAGATGAATCAGTGTTATAATCTTCTTTCTAATAAATGTACAAGCAGCTTGGCCATTTGGTTTTGTTTTTAGGCAGATGCAGAGATGTGGGGCCTCTAGGACTTTTTATGGGTTTATAAACAAATAAATCAGATGGAAATTATGGCCAGTGACGCAGTCACCATCTGGATTGTATTAACTATGGTTAGCCTGTCCCACATATATAAATGTATGGTCTGAGAAACAGGGTTGCCATATTTCAAAAAGTAAAATTCCTAACACCCACAAATTTACTGAGCTTTTTGGGTTTTTTTGTGATTTTAAGCTCACATCGGCCCCAGCCAGCGTGACCAGTGGTTTGAGGTGTTTGGAGTGGTGGTTCAACAAAATCTGGAGGCGCATAGGTTGATCATCCTGATAGGTAGAAGAACAAAATTTATTAGAGAGCAGGAAAAATGACCTTGTATGTTTCTAATTACATGTGTGGGAGGGAAGAGAAAAAGAAATAAACTGCCACATCCTATGCATGCTTCGCCCAAAAGAGGAGGAGAAAACACAGCACAGAAAATCCAAAAACAGCATAAAAAAGCAGACATTTCCCCCAGTATCCTGGGAAAAAACACTACAGCCCATTAACTGGGGACCATGCTGGCAACCACACCCATCTGCCACCCACATACAGAGGCAAGCAACTGAAAAAAACTGAGCACGTGGCCCCTGCGCATACACCTGCACCAATGGAAACACAATGCACACAATGCCAGTGTTCCCATTCCATCAGCCGCAGTGGCGTAGTTTCTAGTGTGGCCAGTCTCCAGACACCTCTCATGCAAGGATTCAGTTTCATTAAAGCTTTTCCTGAGCACTGTTTTCTGAGTGCAACACACTGTGGCTGTGTACACGCTACCATTTAGTCTAGCTCAGGGGTCAGCAACCTTTTTCAGCCATGGGCCGGTCCACCATCCCTCAGACCATGTGGTGGGCCGGACTATATTTTTGGGGAATAAATGAATGAATTCCTATGTCCCACAAATAACCCAGAGATGCATTTTAATTAAAGGCACACATTCTACTCATGTAAAAATACACTGATCCCTGGACCGGCTGCAGGCCGGATTGAGAAGGCGACTGGGCTGCATCCGGCCCCTGGGCCTTAGGTTGCCTACCCTGGTCTACCTTCAGTGAGCTCCCACCACTGGTGTTTGTAGCGGTGAAATAAATAAATAAATAAATAAATAAATAAATAAATAAATACACATGACTTTAGTCACAATCCATATCTATCCTATAGTTGCTTGACAAATACTGCTGTTTCATTCTCTCCATCTGATTTGAAAAGGTAATACAACACGTTCCTGTCACAATTATGCTGAGATCTGTATGTTGAGATAGCCACTGCATATGCACAGATGCCAGAACCATGCTGTGTTTTAAGCTCCTAGTGTGCCTATAGCCACAAAGGAGAGGAAGGAGAGCCAACACAATACGAAGCAAGGAGGGCATGAGACATGAGCTTCAGCCCCACTAAGGAGGTGGTGGCAAATATGGACTCATTTTGCCTTTTGAATGTATAGGAAGAAAGAAAAGGCCACCTCACTGTAACCCACTATCATCCATATATATATATATATGAAATGATACGGGTTTTGGTGTCCTCGGGTGTCTTCCCGTGTAAAAGTTGGGGTGTCTAGGCGACGTTTCGACGAGGTCTTCATGAAGATGACGAGTGAGACCTCGTCGAAACGTCGCCTAGACACCCCAACTTTTACACGGGAAGACACCCGAGGACACCAAAACCTGCATTCCTGTACCCGTGAAAATCTACGAAAGCAAATATGAAATGATATTATATATAAGTTATATAACTCAAGTGATGGCAGTAACTTTAACCATCTCTTTGCAATTCCATTAGAGCAACAAATCCATTCTGTGTGCTACAAATATCTTGATTGCCTTAAGGATGCACAGAACGAAAAAGGAACAGTAGTGGAATCGGAAGGGCACCTACCCTGAAATGCTACATGCTGAGCTTGCCCCAACAGCTACCTCTAGGAAGAGAAGAGGGAAGGGGAATTGCTACACCTTATGTAGGTCAGTGCATTTTCAGTTCTGCTTCTACCATCTGCAGTATACATTTAAAATAGCACCATACCATTTTAAACACTTTCTTCCAAATAATCCTGGGAAGTGTAGTCTGTTAAGGGTGCTGAGAGTTGTTAGGAGACCTTTTCCCCCCTGCACAGAGCTTCATTTTCCAGAGTGGTTTAACAATCAATTCCTCTTCCCAGGGAACTCTGGGAATTGTAGCTCTGTAAGGGAAATGGGGATCTCCTGACAACCCTCTGCACCTTTAACAAACTATACTTCCCAAGATTCTTCGGGTGGAAGCCATGACTGTTTAAAGTGGTATGATACCAACTGAAATCTATGGTGCAGATGGGGCCTTAGGAATATGAACAGCATTGTAAATGAAACAAGACCTGCCAGGTGTGTGGAATAGCCCATGTTTTACATGCAGAGGGACCTACCCAACACAAGAAAGGGACAAGTTAAGAGAAGTACTGTATGCACTAATTGTTTGGCGCTAACCAAACAGTACAGGCGCTAACCAGTCCTTTTGGCCTTCCTCTGGAAAACCGTGTGACCATCTGCTCACCCTGTTTTGCCTGATGGACCAGTCCTGTGAGTTAGCCACTGAACATGCCTTGTCCTGCTCCTTCCTTATCTCTTCCTTCCTGCCCCCTCCTTGCAAGTGACTGCCTCATATGCCCTTCACAGCAACACCCATTTGATCTGTGAACCCGGAGACACCATCCCTCCTTGCAGTCCCGAGTGAGCAAACAATTAAGGGGCCACTGCCATTCGACATGAGGGCAGTCGCCACTAAAACTGACAAGTATTCTATGAAGGAATTTCTGCTAACGTTGAAATACATGTGGACACACTCATGAATAGCATGCTATAAAAACTGGATGCTATAAAAACTCAAATAAACCAGTGCAGCTGCACTTGAGAACTGGGGTGTGGGTGTCATATTAGGCCAATGTTGAGGATTAATGCTTAATCCACATTCCACAGCTAGGCTGCAGCCATGGATGACTTCACATGCTGCCCAGCCCATATCTTCATAGTTTATCAACTATCATTCATAGCAAACAAACGAACACCATATCAGAAAACATATGCTTGCAACAGGAGGCATCTCTTTTGTGGTACTTATCCCTAAAGCTGGGAGCTATTCTCTCTCAAATCGGATTCTCCCATGCAAACTCACCCCATGGCTCTGTTCTGAGGAATGGGGTTATTATTAGCAGGCCAGGACACTGGTCTGATTTGGGATTTGAAGCTCACAATCAAACTAAATGTCAGTTTAAACTGGACAACTAAATTGCACATTGAATGATTTGGAATGGAAAGAGGAGTGGTCCTGGACTGAATGGGGAAATAATGGGGATCGAGTCCCACAGGAGAAAGCTTGCTTTAAGTCATAGTAGTTCATCATGAAAATGCTTCCACTGAAATAAATAATAAAAAATAAAAAATACTCTAGTAGCACCTCAGAGACCAACTAAGTTAGTTCTGAGTATAAGCTTTTGTGTGCGTGTTACATTTCTTCAGATACCCACATGCATGGGTTGAACAGAGTTTAAAGTCCCATCCTTAGCAGCAAATTGAAACACAGGAATTAGGTTCCAAAGTCTTCTTTTGGACAAGTCCAGTTGCAAAACAAGCTGCATCTCCCTTTTCTTAACCCGCTTAACAAAAAATCAGACAACAGATTGGGAAGAAAGTTTAAAATATTATTTACTTACTTATAGTTGTGCATTGGTTCTCAGCTACAACAGCAGTAAAAACTATACAGCTAAAATATTTATATTTACAATAGAAACAGCCTTGGGCACATGCCTGAGCTGGAGCAACAGGAGGCATGTCTGCCCCCATCAAAGGTCAAAATGGGGGGGGGGGAGAGGGAGGGAGGGAGGGAGGGAGGGAGAGAGAGAGAGAACAGGAAATTACTACAGTACAGTATATGCTCCTTTCCCCTCTCTATCAATTACGTTTCTATGGTCTGACTCTCTGCCTGTCAGCAATACAGTGGTACCTTGGGTTACAGACGCTTCAGGTTACAGACCCCACTAACCCAGAAATAGTACCTCAGGTTAAGAACTTTGCTTCAGGATGAGAACAGAAATAGCAGTGGGAGGCCCCATTAGCTAAAGTGGTGCTTCAGGTTAAGAACAGTTTCAGGTTAAGAACGGACCTTCGGAACGAATTAAGCTCTTAACCAGAGGTACCACTCTACAGCTCTGTGGTCTTAACACCTTCTCATGCTAATTAGCAAGAAATATGCATTGTTAGATTTGGTTGCTAAATCTCCCACATATAGTTCCTTGGGATTTTACTCCCATGTTTGATGTATTGTCTGCTGTGGCCTTCCCCACCCCCTCACTTTCAAATAAAAACATTCTGGGTTTGGCTGTGAGGATACAACTTAAATCACATCATGCAAATAGAGCTTTGACAGTATATTGAAAGAAACATTATCAACTTGAGCTACATTTGGGTAAACTTTATTTCATTACACTGTCAGAAGCATATATAATGAAAGGATGTACAACCACTGCATTTTCAACCTAGTGTATTTTAAAAATTCTTATCCATCTACTTCTTTGCAAGGCTTCTGCTCTTTTCTTTGTTCACAATCTCAAAGTAAGATCATTCGTCCCCATTAACTTTCTTCCCTGTGGTAATGGCAACAACAGTGTTTATGTTAAACATATCCTCCACCCCAGTGTTTTGTAGAAAGCTCCTTCTTTCCAAATGTAGCAAAAAGTGACAATTTAGTTTTTTGGATTAACTATTTTTCCAGTATTAATTGCTATACAGTTTGGACTCAAATGCTGCCAATACACACTTAAAAGAAAAAGAAAGCAATTATTGTATTATAAAGCTACTAATCCTTCCTAAAATAGTTAACGTGGGAAAGAAACTTTGTAAAGAGACAGAGGAAGTTAATCCAGAGAAATGGATGTTGGGGTATGTAAGAAATATGCTACTAAAAATACATGTATAACAATAATCCCGTTAATATAAAAATCATGTCATGTGTTCTGTATTAATCCAGAACAACAACCTTGACCTTTCTGAAGCTGTGAGGATGGAACAGTAGAAGGGACAACACCACTGTTGTCTGGTGCCCCTTGGGACTGGTATGCTCTCTGAGAGGCAAATGACAACGACCATAATTATTTGAAGGAACAAATGTGTTTCAATGGTATTTTCAAGGTATATGTACACAGCCTCAAAATGGCTGCCATTTATGTCTGGGATGTGGGGCGTATGGCTCTTGGGAATAACACTGCAATGGGGCAAAACCTCTATGGCTAACACCCCATTTTCTGAGATAAAGTTATGTGATGAACCTTTCCTTGGCCAATTTTTGGTGTTCCAGTGTTAGATTAATAGAATTGGAAGGGATCCCAAGGGTAATCTAGTCCACCCCGCCCACCTGCAATGCAGAACTCCTGTCCACAGCCATCAATGGGTGGGCTCAAACCACCAACCTTCTGGTTAACAGCAAGACCCGCTGGGATTTGAAGGAGCCTTGCAGGCATCCTTCCTCCAGTGCTGTTCTGATTTGGTTTTAAGGACTGGATTTTATTGACTATATTGTACTGCATTTTATATGTAAACTTGCTTGATAAGTCACACTGGAGTGAAAAGTGGTATACAGTGGAACCTCGGGTTGCGAACGTGATCCGTTCAGGAAGCACATTTGCAACCCGCAGAGTTTGCAACTCGCAGTGCCACGTCTGCGCACACCGCAATTTGGCGTTTCTGCGCATGTGCATAGCACGATTTAGCATTTCTGCGCATGCATGCACCGAAACCCGGAAGTAACTTGTACTTCCGGGTTCAGCGCAGTGCGCAACCCAAAAACGCGTAACCTGAAGCGTCTGTAACCCAAGGTACCACTGTATGTATACAAAGTGGGAAACAAATACAGTAAATAAAAGGAGCCCAATGCTGAAACCAATATGGTGCCCTCTGGATCTTGCTGGACTTCAACTCCCAGAACCTCTTGGCCATGCTGTCTGGGGTGGGGCTCATGGGAGTTGGAGTCCAATGGGAGGGCACCCTATTGCCTTCCCTTAAGGACTGGACTCCCAACTCCAGCTTTTATGCATGCGTTGAACGGGTGAGAAAACACCTAATTTTGAATCTAGCCCACTTTGGAGTAGATCCCAGCACTCTAAGCACACTGACTTGGGAGTAAGTCCCCGCTGAGTGGCTTTGCGCTGCAAACTCGCCACTTGTGCCATTAATCCCTCCCCGCACGGCCCTGACCTCGCAAGCACACCGGAGAATCAAGCCTAGCAGTATGAGAGGGGACGAAGTCAACGAGAGCGGCTCCTCCGAATGTAATGGACGAACCCGACGCCTAAGCGCGGAGATAGGCCTTGGGAGCAACTACTGCGGGGAAGAGGGGCGCGTTCTGCCGCAGAAACCAGCAAGCCCTCCGAAGAGCTTGCCGATCCAGGCGGCGGGGCCGAGTTCCTGTTCCAGGCGTGGCTGCTGCGTGCCTCGGTAGAGTGAGTCACAGGGCTGCCAAGGCGGTTTCCCAAGTGCCGCAGGAAGGCGGGCTGCAGCCTGTGCAAGGAGCAGAATGTTGTCCCCGAGGTAAGGCAATTCCTGGCGGCGGCGGCGTCTGCATCCAGCCGGCTCGGGGCGGGGAAGAGGGCTCCGCACAGGCAGGCGCGCGGCACTTCCAGGGCCGAGTGGCAGCGCCGAGGTCGGTTAATAGAAAGCCAGGCAGAGGCGACCGTTTAGGGAGAGCGGAGGCCCGCCCCTCCTTCCCCTTTCTCTCCGCTTCGGCCTGCGCCCTGGCAGGACGGGAAGACCTGGCCGGAGCCAAGCATTGCTTTCGGACGTACGCCTTGTCTGGGGCCTCCTTTTCCTGGGAGACAAGCGCTAGACACGGCATACGGTCTCTGGGCTCCAGAGGACTAGCCTCGTGACAGCAGGAAGCCGCAAGAAGTGCCACGGCAGCAGCGCACAGTGCAGTTTGAATCACGCTGACTCCGAAGTAAAGTCCTCCCTGGTTTCCCTGGAACTTACACCTGCGTAAATGTGACTAGGATCGCGGACGTGGAAGATTAAGCAATACTGTTAATTTCAGGAGAAGAATTTGGTGGGGTTGGGCACCAGTGAGTCACTGGGCAGAGTCGTTGAGTGGAAGTTCTGCCACCCATTTTTGAGTATTTTAATGCAACGTTTGGCCAAGTATGAAAGTTAAAAGTTCTACTACACTCAACTGTGTATTCTTAAAGTACCAGGGCACACAGGACGGGTGGTGCTTGGGCCAATGGCCTTGGCCAGTTTGTGCTTTTGCCTTCCCACCACTGACAGGCCAGCCTGCAAGGTGCTCCTTGCTTGTGCCTGGCAGAAACACCCTGTTGAGAGAGGAGGGGCCACTGCTGCTGAACCCATTCAACTTCCCTGCTGTCCCATGAAAACCCCCTTGTGAGGCTAACTAAAGCTAGATGATACTAGGATGTGATATCTACAAAGGAAACCAGCAGATGTACCAAAGCCTATATTATCCAGGCTGGGGTAGATCATGAAAGGGAAAGACAGTTGGTCACCCCAGCAGTGTCAGTGGCATGACACATAGCAGGGATAGCAGGTGCAATATCTCTTCTGGTTTCAGCTGCAAGTTAGGAAAACCTTCACCTGTTGCATAACAGCCATGGAACATGCAATTGTACAGGAACCCATTTGGAGCAAGTAGATTAAGAACCCCACTGAGAAACAGCCAGGAGCATCCTGGTTAGTGCTGCCTTTCTATTGGTCTGCATACAGAGGACAGCCCAAAGCAATGAGCAGCAGTTAACAGCCAGAGCACAGAGTTCCTGAACCTGGATGCACCATAGGTGGTGTAAAAAAGAAGGGGAGGGGTGGTCCCACCAGCTCAACCAGTTGGTGTTTCAGCCTCCTCCCTCATGGGGTGGGGTGGGGGGAAATGAGTGACTGCAAGTATACTTCTCCCTTCCTTGTTGCAGTGGCCCTCTTAGTGTAGTGACACCTTATTCTTCCTGGATCCAGACATTGATTCTGCAAGGCAAAAATGTTCATGTCTGTTTGGCCAGCAGTGGCAATGCTGTCAGTGGCCCACAACTTTCCTGCACTTGAGCTGTTCAGCTAGCATTTCTGTTCTGATAGTGATGCTTGCATACTTCCAGCCAGGTGGGACTTCTGCCATATCCTCTGGCTCCCATTTCATGGATCTCAAGTATAGGAATGCACCTTTAATGCCACCTATGATATCATACTCTTGACAGTATTCATTCTCCTTTTGATGCAGATGGTTTTCATTAAGCAAGGCCTGTCCTGCCCTGGCCAGGATGCTGACTTCCTCCCCCAGTGGCTCCCAGGTTTCCCAGACTATGGAGGAAGGTAATGTAACTGGGCTGCAGGCAGGTGTGAGAATACGACCAGAAAGGTTGATCTGTTTGTTTAGTGGCATCTGTAGCAGTAATAGCTGTAACTGGGCTTCTGTGTGGGAACTGTTTACGAAACAAATATGTTCTTAGCGTAACTTTTTCCAGGAGTAAACAGAAAGTAAAAGTAACGAACACAGTGAGTTGTCATTAGAAGCACATCACTCCATAGCACCAAATTGCTTAGTGGAAGAAAACTGGACCCTCCAGAATGATACTCAGTGACCTTGAGGCCTCTCTGCACCCACATCCACATTTACATGTGACAAGAAGGGAAACTATATTTTTTATGAAATGGCCTTGCTCTATGGCTGCATTAGGTGAGGGGTGTCTCAATAGTGTTGGGTGCAGTACAGGCAGGTCCCCTGTATGGGGAACCGAGTAGAGGGGACGCAAAATAATAACAACAACAACCACAATAAAACCCATCTATTATATATAAGGGTTGTGTGTCAAATTTTGTCCCAGCTCAAGGTGCCATATTACCAAAGTCTAACACAGTCTAGCAAACCAGCCTTGTTATCTTAACCTTCCCACAATTTACAGTGACTGGCTAGTTCCTTGCAGGCAGTGGCCTGCATCATCAACACCAGTTCCTTGTAACACTTTATTATGCGACCCATAATAGATAAAAGTGTAAACACGTGTTTTGAATTAAGTAGTTGTTTAACCACGTCTGTTATTATTCTGTATACTGCAGCCTAGAATGTCTGCATTTGCAGGCAGACCCACCACAGATGAAATAAAATTTCTTTCTCTTACAATACCCCAGTCTAGCACATGGGAGACATTCTGTTCCGTTTTATCTATGATACACAATTTTGTTACCTTTTTTAATTTAGATTTTAGGAATCTTACTGAAAGTTGTGTGATGTAACTATAATAATAGTTATGAGAAACGTGGAATAGAGGATGAAGATAAAGGAAGCAAACACAGCTATTGAGTACCCTACAGTGCTATGTACATTTGGAAAACAAACAGAGGGACATCTTAACTTTAGCACAGAAATAAATGATCAGTACAACAGAATTAAATCATATGTTAGCACACTTGTGCATACACTTCTGCATTTTGTGACTGAGTGCAAATTGACTGGGAAAACAATGCAATTAGGGTTTTTGCCTTGTGTTTTATGACACTGATAATCTAAATGGCTTTTTCTACTTTTCAGGACATTCACCCATTCATGTGAATAATGGTGTGTTGTGGTAACCTGTATGCATTTTAATATGGCTATATATCTGCTTCTGTCTTGCTTCTATCTTTCTTTGTTGGACGGTTAATGAAATATAAACATTAATATTTTCTGGCACCGGTTGCAAGTTAGCGTTGTTGGTGGCACTAAATGGGTTCACACTGCTAAGCAAATAAAGCATGTCTTTTTAATCAAAATATCATCTCTGTATGCCTGCATCTTGTGCTGTTATTTATGTTTACAATAAATCAGAAGACAAGTACCCAGGGACTTGTATAAATTTATGTTGAATCTAGAACCCTGTATTCAAATAACTGGTGAGCAAGCTGTGCCTCTTAAATCCAGTTTTCCAAAGCTTTCTTAAGTCCATGTCCTTCCAATGGTTCAAAGTGTCATTTACAGACCAACATAAGAAAAAGAGAGGTTGGTAAGCGTGACATTTTGTAATACTTTGAAATAAATATGGGTCCAATCATACACATTCAACCTCTTATTCCTAGTCCCTGTGTGAGGATTTGCCTCAGTCCTACTTTTTTGTTTTGTTTTCCTTACTCAGCTCCATACTGTTGCTACCCACTTTTTCCTAATGTTCAAACTTCAGACCAATGACTTCTTTCCCCCATTTCCTTTAACAGTTTACCAGATGAGCCTATAGGGACATTGCTAGTCAACACCTAACCAATTACTATATGTGCTTCCCTTAATAAGAGCTTGACAGAACAAAGGGCAATAGCTCAGCGATAGCATATCTGTTTAGCCTCGTATCCCCCCCCCCCCCATAGCATATCTGTTTTGCATGCAAAATGTTCTGGATTCAATTCCTGGCATCTCTAGGTAGGACTGGGAAGGACTCCTGCCTGAACTCCTGTAGAGCCACTGCTACTCAAATGTTGACAGTACTAAGCTAGATGGATCAGTGGTGTGACTCTACAAGGCATCTCCCTGTGCACTGTCTTAAGATACTTCATTTGTAGTAATTTGGAATGCTGTTTCCATATTTGCGTGTGAGGGTTATACAGCTTGTAACTATTCTTTCAGGCAGTCTTTCCCCACATTTGGACAGACGTAAGCAGAACAGATGTGTTGGGTGGGAAGCAATTTCACTCCTCAACAGTGGTGCCATATCCATGATTAAGGATGAATTATCTCTGTCTCTCAAGGGGCAAATAGCTTTCTGAAGGACAACCTTCAGAGCTGGTGCTATGTGTCAATGAGTTGTGGTCAGCAGTAGCATATCATCACACAGAAAGATAAGGAAAGCAAACAATACAGCTTGTATAGTTGAGCAACACCACTTTACGATATGAAAATTTGATACCGTTAGGCCAATTACTGCGAATAAACAACACCAGACAATTATTGTGTTATTGGGGCCATCAAGAAAAAAAGAAGTCATATTCCTTGATAGCTGGAAATGTTTCCCTTTTTTGGATTTAGGCAGTGGAGTAGCAGAGAAATGCCGTTGTTTGAATGTGGGAACAATGAAGAATCATAGAGATACTGGGAGGTTTTTGAGCTTGAGTTTAGCTGTGCCAGAAGCAGCATGGAAGGAACTACAGGGGCCCACTCTATACAGTTACTCTGTGGAAACCGGAGGATTAGTGATTGTGTTTCCCATTTTAAGGGTCAGCTTGTTTCCACTAAGCCCTGCTTGAATAAGATCATCAGTTTCCAATTCTCTCTTGTGCAAAGGAAACAAAAACCTGTGGTGCTGCTTCTGGAATCTCCTACCACTTGAGAAAGGAAAAGTGTTTAACAAGAAATGTTACTTCTTTTATAGCTCAAAAGAAATACAAACGTGTATAATGGTGGGTTTTTTTTTTTGTTTTTTTGAAGACTGAATGTACTTGGGGAGGGAACATCTGATCCCTACAGTCCAGACAGAAGGAACATCTGGTTGATGTGGCTTCCCTGCTTGTCCTACTGGGTTGATGGCAGAATAGTCTGTATGGGCTGATTCCTGCAGAGGGGTGATACTGATCCATAGGAAATATACCTGCAGCTTCCAAGGACATTCCTTCAGGACTATTGACCACTGCTGTACAGATGTACCCTAAACACAGCCTATGGATGGAAGTCAGTGTTGGCCTTACCATGAGATGAAGTGAAGCTACTGTCTCATGGATTGAAAAACTGAGGGCAGCAAAAATGGGCCACTCCTTAAATTGCAAAATGTATACATGAAGCACACCAATCTGACCATAAGATGAAAATAGGTCTAGAGCAGAGGTGCTCTAGAACAGGGTGGCTAACTGAAGTACCTTCAGATGTTGTTGAATTCTGACTCCCATCATCCCTGCCAGCATGGCCAGTGGTCAGGAACAATGGGAGTTGCAGTACAACAAATACCTAAAGGTTCACAGGTGAGCCATCCCTGTTCTAGAATATATATGATATTAGCAGGTGGAATCTGGATTCTTCTTGAGTGGCTAGAAAAATAAGTCTGGACCACAGATTTTGAAATTTGCCCTGGTAGGTTAGGTGGACTGCATGTGTTTATTATAGTTGACCTGGAAGAAGAGTCCTCTGACTCCTGTACTTTAAGAAAAGGGCACTGGACCTTCAGTAGTTTCAAGTACATATCTGATGCTTCTTCTGGCATGGTTGTACATTATTAAATACAAAATGATTAATATTCTAGTCATATGTAGTGCCATAAAACCTTGCTCAAGATTGTTGCTGGCTCTGTGAGTTGAGCTCAGCCGACTTAATTAGAGCAAAATGACTGGGTTTGTTTAAGTCATCCAGTTTACATGTAACCATTTTAATTGATTTGAGGGGTGCAGGTGTTTTGGACTGTTAGATTTACTTGCTCTGATGACTAGATGTATTAGCCTTGAGCCAGCTGAGGTAACGCACAACTGCCAGGTGCCTTGCATGGGGATCCATATCGTAGCCTGCCTCAAAAGTGTCATCCATCCAGTTTGTTCAGTGGCAAAGAGCATTCTGATATGTAGCGGCAGCTTTTTGCATATGCACATGGAAGCTTGGCTCTGTTCATGGGTTTCCCTTATAATATCAGAGCACATGAATACAGAAATCTATGAATGTAGACTGAGTAACTTACACATTCATTTTAGAATGTGCAGGCTTTCTTGCTGGGTCAAATTTGACTCTCTCTCTCTCTCTCTCTCTCTCTCACACACACACACACACACACACACACACACAGTCACAAGGATCAGTTGGATATTTTTGGTTGAAAAAAGGCAGAAGCTGTCATAGTCTCCTGTGGTTATAATGGTGTATCCCCTGTTAGCAGGAATGAACTTCACCAGCTGTTGCTTTTCATCTTCTCTTTTGCATGACTTTGCTTACTCTTCTGCTTCTTGGGAGGGTAGTAGTACCCTTTTGGTCAGTTAATGCATCAAATATTTCTGATTTTGTTGTGTTGCAGTGCGAAATAGATTGAGGGAGATAGTGGGAGCATCTACCAATTGGAGGTATGACACATGCAAAGCTTTCTTTGATTTTTTGATAGTTGCATTTCAAAATAAAGCAGAGCTGATTGGAATGTCCTCTTTCAGAGATTTAACCAGCTGTCTTCAAACTCTGAGGGTCTTTGCCCCTACAGGAATGATGGTGATGATTATGATAATACTTCTCATAAATGTTAATAGTTTATATGCATTATCTTAGTAATCCTTTAAAAAAAATCCTTCAGAGAAAGTAAATTATTATTATCCCTAAATTACAAAAATGATTTGAATCTGATAGTGCTTGCCTTAGGCTGTAACCAGGTTCAAGGTGGGCCCAAGATTTGAACTGGTGATTTTCCAGCTCAAAGATCTTAACCATTATGCTATGTAACTCTACTCTAGTAAACTTGTATTACATTTTGCAAGCTGTGTCCACTCGGAATCATCTGATTTGTTTTCCTCCAGAGACCATGTGCAAGCAATGAATGAAAGGAAAGCTTTACATACCCTCCTTGCAAAAAACCAAGCTGACCTGCCCCCTAGGAAGATGAGAGACAGCTATATAGAAGTTATCCTGCCTTTGGGAAGTCAACCTGAAATAAGAGAAAAATATCTGAACGTGCACAACTCTGTCAGGTAAACTCAGTTGCCTTTTTAATAGAATGAATATCTTCCTAACTTGGTGCCTTACCATTTGCAGTGTTATCTTAGGTACCATTTTGACTTATAAATCACCCCCCCCCACCCAAAACCTGGCTCTCCTAATTATTATATGTGAATTTTCAAAAGGATCAAACTATTGAGATGTTTAATGATACATTTTTAAACTTCAGGTTGTCCTTTTTTAAAAAAGCAACAACACTGCCACAGAACTATGTTGGATTCGTCCCAGTATCTTGCAAAGTAATCTTACCGTGTATCATTTTAACCTTGGTAGGTTTGGCCGAATTCTTGAAGATCTTGATAGCTTAGGAGGTATGTAACAGCCATGCAGTTTCATTGATCTGGTAGTCAGATTAATTTGGGTAATCAGAATTCTGGGGTCAGATATTACACAGAACTGGGATGCAAGTGAAAGGCATGTGAGTGACTCAGGCTTCCTCTTTTTTGCAGTTCCTGTGTAAATGCTCAAATAGTGAAGAGTGACATATGTGACCTATATGAGTTCTGCTCATGAATGCCCTCAACCTGCAGGAGCTAGATGGGAAATCTTCCCTTGCCATGGCAAGGATGGTGACTAGAGAGAATGGATCCTTGATTTCTCTTTAATCTATCCCAGATCCTTAGAGAAGGCAGCCAGTCTGTGATGCAAAGCACGACTATCCGGAAACAAGGGCTGCCAAAATCTCGGAAACCTTTTCCCAAGCCAGGATTTGTGTTTTGGTGGTGCATTGCATCCACTGGAGCTCTTCACATGACTGATTGAATGAACCCATTTTAAGTATATTTGTGAACGAGACATTTTCATGCATGTTCCTTGTTTGTTTGAGCTCGTCAAGTGTTATTCTTGGAATGACACAAATACCACATTGTAAAATTTTTACTGCACTCCCTTTCATAAAATCTATAACTACAGAGAATAAATCATGCAGTCTCTTTTATCCTTTCTCTACAGTTCTGATTTGTTATACACACACAAAGCATGAAGCTGGTCAGATGTCTCCTTTGTCGATTGTTACAGCGCTGGTGGATAAAATTGGTACGGTGTTGTTGGATCTATTAAAAAACTTAATGCTTGAACTAGGAGTGCTCGCTGTGTTGGGTAAAAAGAGCTAGGCTTCATTTTGACATAAATGTTGGGGGGAAGGGCAGGAGATAACTGCTCCACCTCTTTTGGATAAGACTTTCTTCAGGCTGCCAGATGTTACAGTAAATGTGCATTTGCTTCCAAAACAACACCTGTGTTTCCATGCCCCTACTTTCATTTTAACAACTTGTTAGGTCCATTATGTCATGAGTTCCGCCCCCTCTGCTTCTCCCCCACACTAAATCAGTGATGTGGAGCAGGGCAGTGCTGAAATATCAGGTCACACATTTCCCCAGTTAGATACTGCCCTAAGAGGAAAGGCAGCATAATGTGCTGCAGCCATTTTCTGTGGCAAATGTTCACTTCCTGTTGCATCTTGCTTGACCTGAAGAAGGTGCCTGGCAAACCTTTCTAGGGAGCATTCTACAGCTGGAGTCTGAGAAGGCTCCTCTCCCTAGTAGCCACCCAGCTCCCTTCTCTTGCTGGTGGCACCCAGAGTAGGCCTTTAAAAAGGATCTAAAGGGGTGTGGGGCAAAGGCAGTCTTTTAGGTATCCTTGTCCCAAGTCATTAAGGGCTTTAAAGGTTAAAATGGGCACTTTTTCTGACTTGTAATAGATAACCAGAGGTAAGTTAGCTTCCTTGAGCTAGAGAAATTAAGTTACTTATCTTTAGTGTCTATGCTCTGACTCCTGTTTGTTTGCTTTTAGGATTATGGAAGCAGGATATTCGTCCAGACTGTGATATCAAGTTCGTTGGGAATGTTTCATGGGTAGGAAGGACATCAATGGAAGTAAAGATGCACATGCTTCAGGTTGTAATTTTTCCATATAAAAAGTAATACACTTTATGAGTGCCTGAGAGTTCTAAAACAAGGGCCTGGTTCACATATGGCATTAAACCACAGTTAAAAACAAACTGGTTTAATGTGAACGTGCACATTAGTTCTCTCTGCTCTGCTTTTGCACTTGTCGCATCACCAGGAAATCTGACATGTTGTGATGTCCCACCCCGGGCTTTTGGTTTGTTTCTCTCCAAACAAACCCTAGCTGGCAATTAAGGTTTGTTCTTGGGTTATTGCTTGCATGTATTTTGGGAGAAAGAAAGCATGAGCCTGGGTTTGGGCGGAACAACAAGCCAAACACTGACTTGTTTTCTGATGGTGCAGCTGGAGAGAGAGAGAGAGAGAGAGAGAGAGTAACGCAGTGTGCCCCAGTTTCCAATAAACCATACCTTGTATTTAGCTATAGTTGAATGTGGTGTGTAAACCAAGCCACTATGAAGGCAGAACATAACTTTGCGTTATCAGCAGGAACAAGACTAGTTTGCTAAAGATGATTTCCCTTCCATTGTTTTCTTTTAGTTTCACGATGGTGCCTATCATCCTGTATTAGATGCAACTTTTGTCATGGTGGCCCGTGATCCAGAAAACAAAAGGTAAGGCTTTCAGTAGACCATTGGGAATAATTGTACAGTGACAAGTGGTAAAGTCTTTTGCTGAAGGGAGGACAAAAGAGGAGAGAGCTGCTTGCCCAGTGGGGGCCGAGCTGCGACACTAGCTTCCTGACACGACTGCTGCTTACTGAAAAGTGGGGAGAGATCAGGGTTATGCCGGTGTACTGGTGGAAGTGCTGCATTGGCTCTGCTGGTGGGCTGCATAGCCTCCTCACCCTTCTCCCTCTTGGTAAGTGACAGTGATGCCTCTGCCAGGACGCTAACACTATAGCTCTGTCCCGCCTGGAGAGCTGGTTCTGGTGATAGTCAAACGCTGCTGCATTCAAACACTCAGGCAGGCATATACACGCCTCATTTATTTCCTCCCCTTTATTCACAGGCCAGCATTTGTGAATCCACTGATTCTTGAAAGTCCAGAAGAGGAAAAAATCTTTAAGGAAGGCGAAGGTATGTAATGCATTCCTCGGGGTTGTGAAGAATTTCTGGTTGTGGTCCATTCTCCCATTTCATAAAGGGCATTCAAAGATGGATTTTCAGGGTTCTCCCTCCAGCTCTGCTCTTATAAGTATTGAATATGTGGAAGATCAACATGATTAATAGATAATAGGGGAAGGAATTTAATTGTCCCAATTGGCTTGTAACAAGCCTGTCCACTCCATTTCACTTCCTTAAATATCCTTTTAAAGCCATGGAAGCCAGTGGCCATCATTATGCTATGCAGGTGAATTATGCCTTGGGTGAAGAAATACTTTCTTTTGCCTGTCCCAAACTTACCACTGATCAATTTCCTTTGCTGACCCAATGTGTCATTATTAGTTTTGAAACAGGAGGGGGTTGGATACAGTTATTGGAAACATATTTCCACCAAGTAATTTTCTGCTCATTTTCATTTACTCGGTTAGCAAACAAGACCAGAAGAGTTGATTCCAGTAGGGCTTCCTTGCTAAAAATGGCTCCTACTGCAGAAGAAAGAAACATTGTACATGACATATTTCTTAATACACTGGACCCAAGGTAGGTGGCGGGGCAATGAATGCCTTTACAAACTTTACTTCTGTTCGGGTCTGAATTTTCTTAAAGGTGGCAACTTGTTATTCTATCATTTCTCAGCATGTACCTATTTCAGGCATTGAAAAAAGGGCTGCTCAGATGTTGTTTCCCCTTCTTTTGCCTTGTGCAGAAGTGAATGCCCAGGCCAGGAGATCCTGCATTTATTTATTTGCGTTTTATATCACTCTTACTCCAGTTGGGAACCCAGAGAGGTATACCATATAATTAAAATACTGGTACAAAAATAATATTTACAGCCCTACTAAAAAACAAAATCTAAAAAACCAAAGTGACTAACTCTGACCTTAGGTTCTCTTCTAACCCTGGATACTGAAACTGCTAGAGGAGGCAATGTCCGTATCAACAGTCAGGAGACATTTGTGAATGTTATTTTTATTCCCCTTGTGTGTTTCTCTGGGCAGCATATGCAAGATTGTCCAAAATTATTCTTACTAGTCCTTCTCAAATAAGTTAGATCAGTGGTTCTCAAAGGGTGTGGCAGGAGAGGATTGCAAGTGTGGCAGGAAGATTCAACGACAGTCAGTATTATATGTTTGAGAACCACTAAGTTAGTCTGAGAAGTTAACCCTGTGCAGTACGTTAGGCTGAGAGATACGGCTGACCTGAGGCTGCCAGTGAGTTTCATGGCTACGTGGGGATTTGAACCTGGTTCTCCCTGATCTTAGGCTGGTATTCTAACTATTGCACCACTTTGGCTCTAAGAGGTATCCCCCTGGCTCCCCACCAAGGTGACAAAGCTGGCCTGAGGTAACTCACACAGAAGCTATTCAAGGGAAAATGACACACTGATTCCCTCCCCCCCCAAAAACCCTGGGATTGATGGGAAGCCATAAAATTATCTGAACCTTTAAAGATGAAGTGCTTTATTTTAAAGTCCCGAAAAGATTTAAAC
The DNA here is from genome assembly GCF_964188315.1 of Podarcis muralis. Classification (NCBI taxonomy): domain Eukaryota; kingdom Metazoa; phylum Chordata; class Lepidosauria; order Squamata; family Lacertidae; genus Podarcis; species Podarcis muralis. The sequence goes on from NC_135658.1 coordinate 64,287,079, forward strand.
AGCTTTGTCCAGCAACTGGATTTTTTTATTGCAAAAAACTGACCACAAAATGGGTCTTAAAAAACACAGGAGTGGATACATAGGCCATGTTGCAATGAGTAGATGGCGATTCCCCCCAGAAACAAAGGCCAGTGTACTCTTTGGCTGAGTGGATATTTCAATCCAGACCTCTTCATTCCAAGTGTAGCACATTTAACTACATCTATTACACACATCCTGGTTGGGGCATTCACTATGCGTGTCACGGTGCAATGACGATGTGTGTGAGCCTAAGGCCTGCTTGTTGTCTCACTATGTGGGAGACATGGGGGGGAGTAACATTCAGACAACCCCAGGTGGAGGTTAAGCAGGGGCTTTGCTTCGTAAGGTTGGGCTGAGACAGCATCTAAACTCTCCGCCTCTCATAGGACGGTGAGTTTTCGGAGTCGGCTGCTGCCACCCACCGCAGTGTGGATGGAAGATGCAAAACTGAAAGGTCTGGAAATCTGCCATCCTCAGGTATTTGCAGAGAGCTATAGCATGATTGTGTTGGGGGGGGGTTGTTTTGCTCTTGGTAAACAGATGTTTGACTTCTTATCCGAGCTGTGATATTTGATGGTGCTTCGGTTATATGATAGAAATTGCAATCTTTTTCATTCTGAAGGTATCTATCCATGTAATAAAGTAGTCTTGATAGATTTTTGTAGTCACACAATTGTTTGTGAGTCACCTTCAAAAGTCAGCTTAATTTTTAATTGTAGCATTACAAGAAGGCTTCCTAGCTGTATTATTCTGAAGCTCTTTCCCACTGCGGAGGAGGTCCCACTAAGCATATCATGTGAACATTATTGGTTCATGGCTGCTGGCAGTGTATTTGCCAGAGATGCTGAGCAGCTTTCCAGTAAATGTTAGCACATCCGTTGACATACTTAGGAAATCCATTTTTCATCCCTGCCCTCCTCCAGGCACTCCACCTCCGTGTCATTGTGTATTGTTGTTGTTGTTTAGTCGTTTAGTCGTGTCCGACTCTTCGTGACCCCATGGACCAGAGCACGCCAGGCACTCCTGTCTTCCACTGCCTCCCGCAGTTTGGTCAGACTCATGTTTGTGGCTTCGAGAACACTGTCCAACCGTCTCGTCCTCTGTCGTCCCCTTCTCCTTCTGCCCTCAGTCTTTCCCAACATCAGGGTCTTTTCCAGAGAGTCTTCTCTTCTCATGAGGTGGCCAAAGTATTGGAGCCTCAGCTTCACGATCTGTCCTTCCAGTGAGCACTCAGGGCTGATTTCCTTAAGAATGGATGCGTTTGATCTTCTTGCAGTCCATGGGACTCTCAAGAGTCTCCTCCAGCAAAATAATTCAAAAGCATCAATTCTTCGGCGATCAGCCTTCTTTATGGTCCAGCTCTCACTTCCATACATCACTACTGGGAATACCATGGCTTTAACTATACGGACCTTTGTTGGCAAGGTGATGTCTCTACTTTTTAAGATGCTATCTAGGTTTGCCATCGCCTTTCTCCCAAGGAGCAGGCGTCTTTTAATTTCGTGACTGCTGTCACCATCTGCAGTGATCATGGAGCCCAAGAAAGTAAAATCTCTCACTGCCTCCATTTCTTCCCCTTCTATTTGCCAAGAGGTGATGGGCCCAGTGGCCATGATCTTCATTTTTTTGATGTTGAGCTTCAGACCATATTTTGCGCTCTCCTCTTTCACCCTCATTAAAAGGTTCTTTACTTCCTCTTCACTTTCTGCCATCATCATTGTGTATTACGGCCATGAAAGAGCATGCAACAACCTACGGGCTAGGTTCAGGTCTTTGCCAATGTGTTTTTAGCAAAAGGTACCAGCTGCTCAGTATATATTGCAGTCTTGTGCCCGTTCCTCTTCCTGTCCCCACTAATTGGTTACAATCACAAAGTAAAGCTTGATAATAATTGCTGAGGAATATGTAAAATACCTCTTGCATATTGACATGTGATTAGGGCGTATTGATAGCTAGATTGATGATATAATTCCATTGCTCCCTTTTCTTCCTCACCGTTTTAATCATTGATTTGCATTTCTCACTTGATCCAAAATGCTTTTATCACCAAAGCTACATATGTACTTTACATTTAAAGTACAAAGAATCATAGGAGCTGCATTTTACCCCTCACAGAGTTACAATTATCAGTCCTCAGCATCCTTTGGGGGTGAGGAATGTTGTTTGCATTTGCTTTAAACGTATACTGTGTTGGCAGCCCAAATTTCCCTGCTGTCACTGGACAAAATTTCCTCTATCGCCAGCATAATTTGACTGGCACAAAAAGTTGGTAGTTCTCACTATCCTTCATTGCAGTTGGTTGGACTGCAATGACTATTGGGAGTCCCTTCCACCTCTACAAATGGTATGATTCAGGGATACACAGTATATTGTATTCTATCCACAAATTATTCATTTTGTGCTTTTTGTTATGTTGCCAGTAGCACAAATTGCTAATTACTTGTTTTATGGCTACCTTGATGGAGAACCAGAAATAAATAGACGTTTTAAGGCAACATTTTCTGTAAGGGTGCATCATTCACCACTGAATATTTTTGACTGTAGGAACGCAACATTTTCAATAGAATCTTTGGGGGATTTCTCATGAGGAAGGCATATGAACTTGGATGGGCTTGTGCCTACAGCTATGGGTAAGTCGCAGGATGGTAATATTTGTGGGACTTAAAGCCCGGGGAGTCTTTTGGGAGGGTGGGGGTAGGGGAAGAGGGCCGGGGTTCACTTGGTTCTCCCTCCAGACTTCCTCCTTCCCGGCTATGAGTGGGAAGAGCACCTTTCTCCTCTTGCACTCTCAAATCAGTGCCATGTGAGCAGGGAAGAGGCCACGTAACCTTGTAAAGTGATTTGTTTTACAGATTCAGTGCAGCAGCCTCCCCCAACTTGGTGCATCCAGATGTTGCCCGACTACAGCTGCCATTTCCCCTCACTATCGGGAGTGATGGCAGGAGCTAGCTGGGAGTTCAACAACATCTGGGGGAGATCAGCTTGTGGAATGCAGCTGTAAAGTGATGCACCCAAAGACATTTGGGCTAATTTTGTAGGAGTTAGTGAAATCTCATACAACAAATGAGTATCACTAAGTTGGACAGTGAAAAACGTCTTAGGAACTGCCAGCTGGTCTTACCCCTTTCTTTCATAAAACAAAATTATTTAAAGCCTTTTCCTAATTGCAGGTGATATCTATACACAAAAATCAGCTTTTATGTAGTTTCTGATTTCTCATGTTTTTTCATGTTACTTACAACGCAGTGTTCCCTATGTTTCCCTTTTAAAAATGTATTATTTTCCTCCGCTCCAGAAACTCCCGGCCTTATGTGGTAGCTGTAGATGATATCATGTTTCAAAAACCAGTTGAAATTGGATCTTTGTTACTACTTTCTGCCCAGGTAATGGATTTATTCTACTGAAACCATTTTAATAGATCATACTGGTATAAATCATTTGGCTGTCCCTGAAAGTGAGCAATAACAAGTCAGAGAAACACTGGCTTTCCTTTTCAAATATTAAAATGTTGTGTCTTCCTTGTTCATTTCTGAATTTGGAGGCCCATAGTAGCTATTTTTTGTTTTAAAGGTATGCTATACTGAAAAAAATAATGCCCAGGTTCGAGTACACAGTGAGGTGTATGATCCAGCTACCAGAGTGCACCATACAACCAATGTCTTCCACTTCACATTTATGTTAGAAAATGAGATACCAAGTATTGTTCCCAGAACATATGGCGGTGAGTACCTATTTTGGAAGCTTCACACAGTGCATGATATTGCATGCTGCAGTGCAAAAGTAATGGTATTATAGGATCATGGAAGATGGATTCCTTCCTGTTCTGGTTGTCCCCCACCCCAGTACCCCTTTTCCTCTCTTATCACCTCTCTTTCTGGGTTCATTTAGGTAGCCCAGAGAAGAATTGTATACTACCATATTGGCTGTATATCTGTTTCAGCAGCAATATCGTAAAAGCCAATTTGTGTAAGGTCGCGAATTTAAGCTGTACTTTTAACTTTTCACGGTCGGAATTTGGAAAAGTGTGTGACTTATATTCAGGCCAACATGGTAATTTGTGCATTCTGTTTTTTGTACTAATGCAGTTCAAACTGTGTGAATCTAGGTCCACAGTTCCTATCCATTTGTTTTGTTATTTTAAGGTATTAATCTGCCCACTTATTCAGTCTGTGCTGTGTGAAGTAACCTAAACGAAAGGAGGAACGATGAAAGTGTTCTCAATGAAGACAAGAGTAAAACTTTTATTCCAATTTTGGAAACAGGCAGGCTTAAAAGCGAGAACCCAGAGTGTGTAAGGAAAAAGTGTGAAAAATTGACTCGAGTATGTCTTACTAATTGACCACATAATCTTAGGAAGTTTGAGAAGTATCTATATAAATGACTTACGGTAGTTGCTTTTTCTTGTCTTTCAGAATCCATGCTGTATCTGGATGGGAAGCGGCACTTTGATTCCGCCATGAAAGAAAACATAGCACCCTAGCAGTGTGCCACCTTTGGAAGGAGATCGCCTTGGAAGCTTTAAGCATATTGCTTCTCCACAGGAGGTGGCAAAGCATTTCTGCCATTAAAAACAGTATGATCATGAATGCAGAAATGCTCTAAAGCACTTACTTTTCTATCCATTTATTGTTTATTTCTATTTATACATAGTTTTTAGATTGATTTTTGTATTTCATATTGGCGTTTCATATATTTTATGTATTTTTAATGCCAAAAGACGAACAAACTATATATCATGACCATCACAGTGGTCATTTGCTTTGCAAAGTGAACGAAGGTAGCTCTGAAAGGTGGAGGGTGAAGGAAATGCAGTGTGGAATCCTGCCACTGAACAACTTTTGCATTGTTACTCAGAGGTGGTGATCAGTATACCATTTAAATTCATATGCTTTTACTTAAATTTTTTCTACCACTGACTCCAGACTGATAAAAGCAGCTAAAGCTCCTGCACACTAATTGAAAGGGATTAAGCAGTTACATGGTGTGTCAAGGCCACATCAGGTCCATGAAGACCATTACCCTGCCTATCACAGTGGAACTCCCTGAATTAAGCAAGAACGTCTCTTGATTTCAGCCTTTGATAAACTCCTACCAGATATGGAAATGTTTTACTGAATAATGTATTATATCCTATAATAAAAAAAATCATACGCTTGATTGAAATAATCTTATTACAAGCTACAAAAATATATTCCAGGTCGCTTCATATCACGTATGGTAGATCTACCCTCACATTGAAAATGATTTGGCAAAGATGGTGTTCCAATTTGTGTTTTTAAACTACGCATCAGTGAAGCCCGCGATTCCTTTTGGAGCTTTACCATTTTGTTTTTTCTTCTTTTCATAGATATTTCTCTATGCCAGTTGCATTTTGAAGTTTTGGGCTATTCAAAACTGAGAATGCAACTCCCTCTTGTGGATGTTTGGCGCATAACCATGCTTCTACAATGAATAGCTTGAGATACTCATCACATTACTGGATGTCCTCCATCTGAGAATAAAGATACTTGACACTGTATTTTAGTGTTTAAATTATGCATTTAATTTGTAAAAATGTGAGTGTTTGGATTGTGCAGTTTCTATAACTCATCTAACTTAAAAATACATCCCCAAAGTTTAAGTAACTGTGATAGCTTTTTCCAGTGCTTTTTTCTGGGGAGACGCAGGAGGACGCATACTCCTAAACAATTTGTGAATCTTAAGTTTGGCCTCATTGAGGGGCAGTATTTCAATATGAGTAGAAAAATGAGAGTACCCCTACACATTTTTTTAAAGAATAAAAGCACTGGCTTTTTCACATTTGCTGTGTACTGTCTCTCAAAAACATTGTGTGCATAGATTGCGAGTCAATAATTGAAGTTTAGGCTTAATTTGGAAACAAGTTCCATCTAGTCCTATACCCTTTGCAAGAATATAAGCAGATGGCAGCACAAATGAACAATGATTACCTTCTTCTCATGCCCATCTTGCACTCATTTGTTTTGACTCTGCGTTTTCAAAATAGTAATCATAGAATATGGGAAGTCTGAATTATGTAATCAATATATTGGAGTGGGCAACCTCCAGCCTGTGGGCTTCCTGCTTGCCCTGCAAGGCTGTTTTCCATAAACCATACCTACCTACCTTCCTGTGATGTCAGGCAGGGAGGCAGCTGCTTTCCCTGTAGAAAGCAGGGTTGATCAATCAGGTGGTGTGTGTGTGTGTGTCCCCTTGGTTTCGGTGTGTGAGATTAATTTGCACACTTACTAAATTCTATGGAACACAATGCTTACTTCAGAATAAACATGCATATAGTTGGGTTAGAAATAGTTATTAGTGTGTCTAGCAGCATGAGACTTCCTACAGTGAAAGTAATTTTGCATGGTAATATTTTAGCACTGCTTCACTGCTATTATTCTACTTTAGTAGAACAAGAAGCCTTATACACACTGAACGAAACACTGGTACAATTCTACCAAGAAGCAACACACAAGCAATTATCAAAATTAGTGGAACTTTTATTGGCAGATTCTTAGCTGTGAATTGTAGAAGAAAGCAGTCAGTTCACTTTACCAAAATACTTCAGTTTTCCTGCAGGATCTGGAATTATCTGGATAAGGAGAAAAAAGTCGCAATCAAAACCAAAATAGTCTAATGTTTGTTATATATCTGCTGTATAAAGTGAACTAAGTCCTGTGCTGATGATTGGATGTATATTAGACCCATCCATCCTCCAATGAGTTCCCCAAGATAACACAGGTACTCAAATACCCAACGGTACTTACAAATCTTCTCTTGGCCACCACATTCTCATAGCATCTTCAGGTTTGATCTAAACACATGCAGAAGGCATGGCTACAGCTATTAGTGTATTCCTGTTTTCATGTCACAATAGTTTGATGATACAGAGTATCCTACCGACTCATGTGCCCTACCTCTCCTGCTGCTGCTCAACACACACATTTCCTGGTAAGAACTACAGTTACACCAGTTCAGATATGGTAAACCAAGGGTGGGTAGCCCTGGCCCTCCATGCATCTTATCTTTCCCTCTCCCCTCACTGGCCCTGCTCTCTAACAAGTGTTTTTGCTTGTCTGGAATGTGTCCATGATCTTTGATAATGCTTCTTGCTTGTATGGATTTTGTATTTTCTATTTTTTGACTGTGTTCTTCCCCTCACACACTGGATATGGTGACACATACACCCCAATCATAATGTGAACATAGGATTGCACTGATAAGCACCATGGATTTTTCTGGTACCAAGGTGCACCTAATGCTCTTCGGATTGTACCCAAAATCATAAGGGGGAAGATCGGAATCATCGGTGTCCTTCAGTAACATGTCAGGATAAAACAAAGTACTGTAGGGATGTAGAACTGTCTTGAGAACGCATGCAGTGTTCTTTTGTGACCTGTCTACAATTGCACTTGTGATAAACCACATGTTATTCCATTGCTGCACTTGTCAAGTCACTGGCCAAAAAACTCAGATTAATATCCTCAACTTTGATGTTTCTTTATTCTGAAAGTCTATAATGTAGAAATAAATGGCAAATACTTATACAAAATGTTTATAAAGACTGCAGCCCTGTGCATACATACTCAAAATTAACTCCAATTGAATTTAAGGGGACTTATTCCAAGTTAAATGTGCATAAGACTGTAGCCTAAGTGGATGTATTCAGAGACTGGGAAATCTATTGACCAACGAACATACTGTTATAAGTTAAGAGTGCAAAATAACTAGTACTTGTGATTTTTTGTATCTTACTGAAATGCTATAGAGTTCTGGAGCAGGTTTTTGCACAACTATAATGCTATTCATGTAGCAGTTATCTAACATGCAAGCACCTTAAGGAAATAATTCGTCTTGATTTTTCCTTCACTGTGTAAAATCTTAGCAAGAAAAGCATGCTGGAAAAGCTGATAGAGATAAGATGAAGAAGTAAAAGGCAAAGTTTCAAATGGCATTCAAATTGCCCATGCATTGCTTTTGGCCTGCTGATAACATTCCCCACATGACATAAGATAAAAAATTTTAAATGGAGCATTCAAGGAAAAACTATGTTCCAATTATATTTATAAACACCAACTTACTGTTTCACTGCCTGGTCTCCAACCAGCAGGGCAAACTAAGAAGACAAGGAAAGGAGACATTAAGCTCATGGTTAAAAATAACCCTGCCTTCCTATTCCTTTTATTCTGTGGAACATGAAAGAAATAATTCATTTTCTGCAACTGCAAATCTATATATGATGAGGTAGCTGAATGAAGTAGGATTTAATCATAGACTGAGAACTTTTCAATTAGTTTTACAACTAATACCAGGAACCAGGCATCATAGTATTGAAGGCTGCTAGAAATGTTAAGACCAACAGTAATTTGTCAAAATATCTAACAGTCTCAGCTTTCTTACTTGCTATCTAGATGAAATCTTTCTTTCTGTGTAGGCAACTGAATGTTTAACCCTGCAGGAAATACCTTCTCCATGTTCGTCAGTATACTGGAATGCTTGTACTAGACGAAGAGTCTCATCTACAGATCTGCCAACAGGAAGATCATTCATTGTGATTTGTCGAAGATTTTTCTTGCCATCAATAATGAACAGGCCTCTGTGGAAACATAAATATAAGAGAAATTGGCAAGACAAATATCAATAACCTCATTCTGTGCATATATATATTACACCTGTCTGCAAAACACCTGTATCAACTCTTCACCGAAAGCAATACATTTTATTTCACTATGGGATCTAACTATGCACGTCATAGATCCACTGAAATAACTACAGTGGTGCCTCGCAAGACGAAATTAATTTGTTCCGCAAGTTTTTTCTTCTTGCGAGTTTTTCGTCTTGCGAAGCACGGTTTCCCATAGGAATGCATTGAAAATCAATTAATGCGTTCCTATGGAGACCGCTTGCCAGGCTGGCGGTGCGGAGAAGGGCTTTTCTCCCCACCGCAAGCCTTCAGGACAGGTATGGGAACAGAGGGGAAGGCGCGCAGCGCTTCTCCTCTGTTCCCGGGGCTTGCGGTGGGAGGAGGGCTTTCCTTCCCACCGCCAACATTCAGAACAACATTCTGAATGTTGGCGGTGGGAAGAAAACCCTCCTCCCACCGCAAGTCTTCAGGACAGCCATCCAAAGGCTGGCGCGGGGAGAAGGTCTCTCCGCCCCACTGCCAGCCTTCGGAGCAGCCTTCCGAAGGCTGGTGGTGGGGCGGAGAGACCTCCTCCCGCCGCCAGCCTTCGGAGCAGCCTTCCGAAGGCTGGTGGTGAGGCGGAGAGACCTCCTCCCGCCGCCAGCCTTCGGAGCAGCCTTCCGAAGGCTGGCGGCGGGAGGAAGTCTCTCCGCCCCACCACCAGCCTTCGGAGGAGGTTTGAGGACAGTGGGGAAGACGCGCTGCGCTTCCCCGCTGTCCCGGAGATTTCCCTATGGGCTTTCGTCTTGCGAAGGAAGCCCATAGGGAAATTTGTTTTGCGAAGCGCCTCCAAAACGGAAAACCCTTTCGTCTAGCGGGTTTTCCGTCTTGCGAGGCATTCGTCTTGCGGGGCACCACTGTAATTGCTAACCGAGATTTTAAGAACTGTGCTCTTGTTCTAGTCAAGTTTTTCTCTGCAATAGACTGCTGTTGTAAAATTAGCAATTCTGATCTTGCAATTTTTTTAAACACAGATTTTTGTTGAATGTAACAGAATTTTGATACAGCATCATGTAGGAAAAATATGACAATAATCTATAACTATTTGAGTAGCAGACAGAGAAGGAAATGGAATAGTTAACATTATACCTAAGAGCATGTCCTTGATCCTCTAGGTAAACTCCATAATCTTTTGAGATCTGGTGTGTCAAATCTGAAAGAAGTGGTATCTTTATTGGTCCCAATCCTCCTTGCTTCCGAGCTGTATTAATCCTATAGCAATGAAGATCACCAAATACTTCAGTGAGAACTATTCCATACCTGCACTGTCAACTTAGTATCATTCACAGTATCTACTCTACATGATAGGTGGTGAATTTAATGGACCTGATCTAGTCTTTGCATCTCCCTCACCCTCTCCTGTGTACACTTCTCCAGAAATGGAAGTTTCCTGACAACACATGCTTCCTGCCATTGACAGGCCTGTAACCGGGCAGCTATACTCATGGGATGGCTGCAGTTACTTAACAGTCCCAAGTTTCCAATCAAGATTTCTACTTTGTACAGAAAATGTAACAGCTACCAGTAAGTTGTGTAAATGAAAGGGAAAAAGGACTTACCATGCTAAATGAGTGAACTGCGAGTCTACTGAGCAAGCAACCACTTCAGCACCTATTGCTCTGAATTCTTCAATTCTGTCACTAAAGGCAATGATCTCCGTTGGACATACAAATGTGCTAAATTTAAAGAGAGACCAAAACGTAAATTTCTAAAAAGAACAGATCCCTACTTATAACCAATCACTAAAATAGAAATGAACTGCTTTCTGCAAAGCACTCAATTTTCCAGCTATTTATTTATTATTTTCTTTTATTTATGCCAGCCCATTTATAGCCTTCATTGGTCACTGATTCAAGGATGCATGTAGGAAAACAAGTTTTGCTCTATTACAACTTCTAAAACTCTAGCATCCTATTCTAAACATTTTTGGCAGTGTATTCTGTTCAACCATTTTGCAGTGCCAGAATAACAACATACTCTGTGATGTGTTCACATAGCTGTTGATATATGACATCCTAAATACTTATATGGTGCTACAGCAAATATTTTGAGTGAACTACTAGACAGAAAATTCTATTTCCAGTCTGAAAGCAGCAGTCAAGTTCAACATTATTATTTGTCCTTCACTTCAAAAATCAATCAACTATATGGTAGTGGGATGGATGCCAATTACCAGGAGGAGGGACGAAGTAGCAGGAAGATTGGTGTGATGGGGCACACTGGTGCAGCCATCCAGCACTCCTACCAGTGTTCCTGTACCACATCAACCTCCCCACCATTTCACTGCTCTTGGTAAATAGCAGTAGCCCTGTGGCCAGCAAAGTGACACTGCTGCTCCACACCACTGGGTGAGCTTGCTTTTGCTTGCTACATAGTGCTACAGGGCTCTGCTATGTATAGTGGGTCATTTCTGGAGAGTAAGGGCCCTGAGTCCTTGCTGGGCTGTTATTCCTTTTACAAACTAACAGCTTACATAGAGACTACTACCATATCTCTAGGAGGCCCTGTCCTGTTGTCCTACTCCAAAAAAATCAGACCACACAAGTTCAGAATTAGAAGGATTGATGACCATCGCATGGGAGTAGCCAGGATTTATTTGAGGGGGAGGAGGAGGCAGGAATTATGTTGGGGGGGTGGGGCAGAACCGAGTTATCTGCGATGCAATTGGTCACTTAGTTAGGTAATTTTTTTTTATTTACTTGATGGGGGGCAGCTGCCCCCCTGCCCCCACCCATGGATCATTGTGAATTTCACACATATTACCCCAGTAAACCGAGAAAACACTTAGGATTATAATTAGTGGGATTTCCATAGCCACTTTCATAATTTTATATTTTCTAATTCTTTATTCCTGTTAAATAAGCAATTTTTTTGGCCTAAAAATGAAAAGACTACTATGATCAGCAAGCATTATATTGTGAAAATATACATATATATCATGTGTTTTGCTTACAAGTCAAGTGGATAAAAGAAGAAAACAAGGTATTTTCCTTCGAAATCCGTTAATTTCAGCTCTTTAAACTCTCCATTGATGACTGCTGTTCCTTCCCAATAGGGTGCTGGTTCGGAAACTAAAAATGAAGGATACATTGTACTTTAATTCATTTTGCCTGATTGTGCTGGGATATAAGTGCAATATTTCTCTTTGAATAGATTAAAATATATAATGTTCATTTTAAAGAAGCAATGCTGGAAGAACTCAAATATTGGAAAAATTATTTCAGTTGTGGTTCTTATGACTTACAGTAAGTTATTGAGAACTGGTGTACCAACAAACATACACTAATGCCATAGCACACATTTTTATTTATTTATTTATTTGCCGGTGATGTGTGCAACACAAATGTTTGGAACTATGTCAGCACAAATTTGGAAATTCATAGGATGGGTGAATGGAATATGTTGGTACTAAGGTGTGCACTAAGAAATGGCAGCTAAAGGGATAGGTGCAGTGCTGAAGATTGGGATTTGAGGTTCTACAAAACTTTTGTTAACTCATACTTCACAAGGTTAGAGTACGATATCATCAGAAGAAACCAGCTGGATTCAGGCCAAAGGATGCTACTTCAGCATCCTATTCTAGTGGCAGCCAGACAGACACATATGGGAAGTCTGCAAATGGGACCAGAGTGACTAAGCACCCTCCCTGTTCTGATTCCCAACAGCTGATATTCAAAATATATTGCATCTGACAGTATCTTCAATGGCACTGTGAAAGGTAGCAGTCTAAATCATAGTAATCAGTGCTTGGTGACACTGAAGATACTTGATGAAAAACATAATTGAGCTATATAAAAAATGGGCCCAACTGCAGCCCAAGTATGAAAACTAAAGAATCACTGTCCATTGATTAACAAAACTCTCTCTGTATCTACTCAGACGTAAGCCCTACTGAATTAAATGTAAGTACAGTATGTATATGAATTAGGATTGCAACCTAAAGACATATACGCAAAGCACCTTCTTACTAGATCAGTTTATGATGACTATTTACAAAAATAGACAAGCCACTCTTGGAACTAAGTCACTATTGGATACAAAGTTTGTCTTCTTTGCAAATTGTCTAAATAACAAACAAGAAATCTGCCAGATTATTCAGTCTTGCAGTTTTCTTACCAAGAGGTACTTAGGTGAAACTTTTTTTGAAAAACAGCATATTGATTGTACTGTAGTACAGAATGCCACTCTTATCATTTCAGAATGCTGTAAAACACATGGCTACTCACTGAAGTACTGTGTTCAATGGGGCTAACTCCTAAGTAAGTAGGTGTAGGATTGCAGCCTTAAACTTCTTCTTTTAAAAACCTCTCTGCACTTTCAAAGCAATAGCCTTTGTCTGACGTGTCCTTACAAAATAAAACAACCTCTAATCAACTGTGCACCGACAAGGAAAGTAAATATTTGAAACAAGAGGGAGGTGCTTCTTTTAAATTTAACCCATTCTCACGCTACCATTTGCGCTGGGTGGGGGGGAAGCCTTCAAAACTCCACCCAATTTGCAGGCAGAGAGCACTTTTTTTGGATTTAACCTGCTGTTCCTTTTTGGAAGGGGAGCTTAAGAAGAAACACGGATGAGGCCTGTGGCCACTTGATTCTGTTTTGCCTATTGCGGAATAATCACTTTTCTTCTTTGAAGGCCTCTCTCTCTCTTCTGCTGCAAGAGATCAACAACGACAAGAAGCCACGTTGCGGCAGCGACATCATTTCCCGCCCCCCCCCCAATTTCCCAGCAGCGTCTCTAACTAACACGGCACGTCCTGCGCGTCTCAGCAGCGCCCGCGTTTCCCCCACCCCCGTAAATTTTCTTCCCCGCAAGGGAACAAAACTGGAGCGGGGGCTGTGGGTGTGTGGGGTTTTGCTTTGCTTTGCACAATGCCAACGTCGAGATGAACAATAACGAATAGTAAAAAAAGCAGAGGGAGCAGGGAGGGGGAAAGGCTGGGCTGAGGGGCTCCTCCTGGCCGCCGCCCCGGCTTCTCCCTTAGCGCCAAGGATGAGGCGACGAGGCAGCCGCCTCTTGTCTCTCTCCCTCCCGCCTTCCCGCTCGCTCCTTCCCTCCCTCGCCTCGCCGGGCCTCTCCGGCACCTACTCTTGGCCTTGCTGAGGTGCAGCGAGTGGTCTCGGACGGGCACCCGCGAGGCCTCGCCCGGGTACACCTGGCCCCCCGCATAGTAGTGGCACTTCTCGTCGCCCGAGCCCTGCGCAGCCTCGGCGGTGGCCGCCTCCTCGGTCATGACCGCCGCCAGCACCAGCAGCACGCCAACGGCCAACGGCCGCGTCGCCAACCGTCGCGGGCGCCTCGCGCTCCCCGCCGCCCCCTGGCATTCTGCGCGCGGCGGCTCCATGGCACGTCTCGCTGGCCCCCGGCGAAGGGCGGAAAGAGAATGGCAGCGCCGAGGCCCGGCGGGAGGAAGAGGCAGGCGCGGGAGCCCGGGCTGCTTCTGGGGGCGGGACCCGACGGCCGACACTGACACGCCCGCCCTCTTCCCCTCGCGGCTCTTCCCCGCTTGTGCTCCGCTGAGGCGCAGTTGCGCATGTCCCGCTGACTGCGCCCTAGTCTGTGAGGGGGAATGCAGTCTCGTCGCGGGAGGAAGCTTGGCCGCCCTCCAGGATGCGCCTCTGACCGTTGGGCATGCTGGCCTGGGCTGAGGGGATCCCAGCAGCGCCTGGAGGGACACGGGTTCTCATTCCCTGCTTTAGGTGACTCGAGTGTCAGTGCAACACCGGATGTGGCATAACCACAGCATCGCATTCCGATCAGCAGCTGAATTGTTATACTTTGTGTGGCATTTTCCCCCAGAGTAATATTAAAAGCTGCATCCCCAAAATTTTCTCTGGGAAAGGACACAGATGCCTGAAGAGCATCTGATTCACAGCTGCTTGCTCCTTTTTGGAACTGAATCGCTGGCCATGAAGGAAGCATAGAAACGTGTTACCATAACAAGGACAACAGCAGCAGCTCCTATTTGCATTCTCGTAAAGGGAAAGCAATGAAAGAGCCAGCTTCTCATTAACAAAGTGTCTAATTCACTTGACCAGAAACAGGTGCTAAATCAAAAGTGATTTATTATCAATAAATGAAATCCAGGACATGGTATCGCTATGCTGAATTATCAAGGACATGTTTTCACTTTTTTTTTTTTTTTTTGCAATTGTTTGCTATCAAGTATTTATTATCAATAAATGAAATCCAGGACATGGTAACCCTGTGCTGAATTATCAAGGACACGTTTTCACTTTTTTGCAATTGGAAAATATGGGCAGAGGGGAATTCAGTGAAAAGCAGCAGCAGCCACCAACTCCTGTGTGCACTTCGACTGCTGCCAATCCTGTTCTGCCATGCCCAATGAAGCTCATGCAGGACCAAACTGAAGTTTGGACTCAAACTGTGTCTGCACACAGAGTTTTTCTCTACATACAACTTTGCTGACAGGAAGCCCTTTTGAAGTTGTCACCTCACTCAATGGCATCAGCTGGTTGCTATGTGGGCCCTGTGCACCTGCCAAAATGGCCTGAGGGGTGGTGGTGGGAGAGGTCAGAATCTGGAAAAGGTGACCCACCCCTGTTGTAGAGGTGCTGCTTTTTCCTTATGTTGGTGTTCATGTGTGAAAGATAGAAAGGCAATTTTAAATGTACTTGTACAATATTTGATTTTTAAAGTGATTAGTGACTGTGCAGGAAGGCATTTATAGCTGCATTTCATGCTTCTTGCATTATTATGCCACTTGCGAACATGTTATGTATCTGAATCTCAATTTATAATCCACCCACCATTTTTCTTGTATTGAACTAAAGTGTATGTATTTGGGAATGTTTTCCTCTCCATGGAAGTGAGTTTTATAGAGGCAGATTTCCCTTTACCGTGTCCCTTCTTCCCTCTCTTGTGAAACTAACAATGTTGAGGCGGAAACCTTAGCACTTTCATGGAGGCTATGAGAGCATCACATGTCCATCTCACTTCTCTGCTGCTGTTACTGTTACTACTCAGCAGAGCAGGCAGTTTTTTTCCTACTTCAAAAATTATGTATGCACAGCACACCAGTCTAGTTGCACACAGGAATACTTTTATCAACCAAGAAACTAGAGGCACAAGTGAATCTGATATCGTTTCCCCCTGACTTTGTCAATTTCACAGGAAAATAGGGGAGTAGGAGGAAACCATGAAGGAACTAGCAGTATTGCAGGCACATATAGGGCAGTCTGGCTGGTATTTAGGATAGGAATGTGGAGAGATGCCTTCTGAAGGCACGTGACATTTCAGGCAGGAAAATAATGGTGATATGTTCATTAACTGAAAGGGAAAGTTGCCATATCAAAATTAAAACAGATTAAAATGCACATGCATGAAATAAAATTATCCATTAGATACTAAACATGTTGGCATGGAAGCAAGTCTCAATGCTTCAGTGCAACTTGCTTTCAAGTACAGTGGTACCTTGGGTTACATACGCTTCAGGTTACATATGCTTCAGGTTACAGACTTCGCTAAACCAGAAATTTTACCTCGGGTTAAGAACTTTGCTTCAGGATGAGAACAGAAATCGTGCTCCAGCGGCGCAGCAGCAACAGCAGGAGGCCCCATTAGCTTCAGGTTAAGAACAGTTTCAGGTTAAGTACGGACCTCCGGAACGAATTAAGTACTTAACCTGAGGTACCACTGTATGTGCTAAACTATTCTTACGTGGCTTAGAATCAAACTTCAAAACATTAGTTTTCATGGTATCTTTCCTAGCTTAGATTGCTCCGGTTCTAGTCATTTTGGCTCCCTTTCGTTACCTCTGTCCTCAGTGTCTTCTACCTTCCTTTCCATCTGTTATTTTTATACTCAGGGCTTCTGTCGAGGCTCAAGAGCAACAAATATTAATTCATTGCAAGATCAGTTTCATGCAATGTTGGGCTCAAGGAAACCTATGAGGGCTCATTCTATCCTTTGCCTCCTACCATTGCCTTTTCTGTGGTTGTTTGTTGACAGCAAGAGCTATCTTTAAGAGCCAGAGTGTCTGATCGCCAAGGATTTGTGAGGAATGGCGAAACCCCCAGTGTCCTAACACAAAGACAGCTTACTGATTTACTGCTACGCTCTGAAGAAGAGCTTCTCCACTTTTCCCATCTTGGAACAGTCAAGGTATTAATTTTCACTTCACTTGCTCTCTGTTCTGAACTGCAGGCCCAAAGCAGGGCTCGGGGGAGGGGTTGGGTACAGGGATACCAAAGAAGGATGTCAAAAACATCAGAATGGCCAATTCTACTGCTTTATTAAAAGAAGATGTAGACTTAGCAGCAAAGCGGCCTGCTAGGCTTCCCAGCCTTTATAGACGCAGGATGGACACCAAAGCAAGGCAATTGCTTGTCTGCGCCCAAACAAATGTGCCTACATTCCTTATACGCAAAGCAGCGTATGTCACTTTGTCTAGGACATATCACTTCACCTGACCAGGATGCAAATACCCAAGTCTTACAGATGGTTCCCCTTTCTGGTCTCAGAACCCAGTACCCCAAGCCCACAGATAGGAGTATTTGCATTGAACTTCCCTCTTTAACCTAATACAGCTCTGTGCATGCCAGTTTCGTGGTAATTGCCTTCTCCTCTCTGTAATTGGCATTAGGGTCTTCTTAGCGCTATCCAAAGGTCAAATTTAAATACTGCCAGTTTCTTTGACAAACTGCATAGCAATCAATCTTCCATTTTTGTAATATACCTTCCTTGACACTGTGATTGCTAATTCCCTCTGGTACAAGTATAATATATATGTAATCTGCCTTGTACACAGTGACTGAACTAATGATCTGACCACTCTTCCTCCTGCATATGTGCATCTCCCTAATGTGTGTAGACAAGGGACTCAGTTATATATGCAAAAACAACATTTTAAGTGTGTTTTAAGTGCAATATACAATGGAACATTTCCAATATCTTTTTTTTTTTTTTTGGCAGTATGGAAAATATTATGCCAAATGTAATATCCGGACTGCAACATGGCATTCATTGCCACTTTTTGGAGGAACTCGCTGATATTTAACAATATTCTGCTGAAATTGCTAGCTAGCTCCTTTTATCTTCTCAAACTGAAAAGGGCATTTCAACAAATATATGGCACTGGCTGTCATATATGAGAGAAAATCTATAAAGCAGAGGGAGAGGGGATTTTCTACCAGGGAATAAAAAGAAACGTGGTTCCAAAGTGGTGTTATGCTCAGTAGAATGAACATGATGAAAATTACTAATTGGAAAAGTGAAATGTTCTGGCTCTCACTAAGACAGACTGGTGGGTAGAGTAATGTGCAGGGACTGCAAAGTGCCTGTAGAAAGGAATTCTGCACACATAAAGATTTGGCTTCCTGAGCAGCTTTTGTTTTTACAGTCCTGCCTGGAAGCAACTTCTGGCAATATCAATTAGCTAAACCAATGCAAACATGGGCTGATTGAACAATGGTGACAGGTTATTATCATCTGCTTAGACATTCTTGTTCTGGTGACTGCTTTCCTTCTTTTGGGTGATGAAAGTAAGTGTACTTTTCTAAACAGTATAAGTCTGGTTATGATTCAGGTGAATATGATTCACAAAGGTGTTTAGTTTATTAGACTTATGATGTACCTGTTCAATACACCTTGGGGGAAAATGAGCATTAAGTAGTTATTTTAAAACCACAGTTCCATCCATGCATAATACAGTGGTACCTCAGGTTACAGATGCTTCAGGTTACAGACGCTTCAGGTTACAGACTCTGCTAACCCAGAAATATTACCTTGGGTTAAGAACTTTGCTTCAGGATGAGAACAGAAATCATGCAGCGGCGGCGCAGCGGCAGCAGCAGTGGGAGGCCCCATTAGCTAAAGTGGTGCTTCAGGTTAAGAACAGTTTCAGGTTAAGAACAGACCTCCAGAATGAATTAAGTTCTGAACCCGAGGTACCACTGTATATCTCTTTAGCACTGCTGAGGTATTGCTTCCTGCAATCAGTTGGAGATGGCATTGAAGTAATGGTTCCATACGTATCAAGCGATCCTTCTCCATGGCTAAGATCCTTCTATAATGCTTACTCAGAAGTCTGTCCTCTTCAGTTAAGGTTCTTTTCAATGTTGATTAAAAGCTCCCTATCCCTTTTATTGCTTCCTGTTCCATGTGGCTTTTAGGTTACTGATGAATAGCCTGTTAATTGCATCTGGAACAGTCACCTTCATTGCCTATTAATATCAGTTACTGTTTCCATGGAGTGCACTTTAAATACAGATTTTTCTTTCTTTCTGAATTCTTTCTGAAGCAAAAGATTAGTATTTCACTATATAAAAATGAAAAGTAAAAAAATGATGAGAAGAAATTGGTAAAAATATAATCATAATTAAAAACTTTATTTAAATGGAACACCAGTTCAAAGTAAAACAATGCAGTATCAGATTCAGAAGGGAAAGTCCCCACAAATCACATTTGGTGGGGGAAATAGAAACTTCAGAGTGCAAGCATCTGGGAGTAATAGTATCTGGTTTCTCCATAAAAGGGGAGTGGAAAAAAGGCAATTCCTTGCTAAACTGCCAGTGTGGCATTTGTCTGCGTGTATCCATAAAGAAGGCTGATCACCGAATAATTGATGCTTTTGAATTATGATGCTGTAGGAGACTCTTGAAAGTACCATGGACTGCAAGAAGACCAAACCTATCCATTCTGAAAGAACGAACATAAGTTTGACCAAATTGCAGGAGGCAGTGGAAGACAGGAATGCCTGGCGTGCTCTGGTCCATGGGGTCACAAAGAGTCGGACACGACTAAACATCAACAAAATCTATCTATAGCTATAGTTTTTGCAGAGTGGATTTAACAGACCTCCCAATATTTGACTGCCACTTCCCAATGCTTGTCAAATTAATCTGTCAAAATTAGCTCTGAGTCTTATAATTCTGAACTGAATTCATAGCACATGCATGTGTATGCATGTGTCTGAAAATATCTCTTTCATTTAAGAAATGCCCACCTGTGGGCTTGTGTGTGCATTGGACATGCTCTTGACTCCATTTGGAAATCTCAGATAATTGCATTTGCACAATGCTTTTGAGTTTCTAAGCAGGCACTCCACATATATTATCCTGTTTCTAAACCTTGCAACAAACCAAAGAGGTAGGTCAATATTATTATTCCTGTCTTGCATATGAAGAGGGTCAGGGCATAAGCAAAGAGAGCACACCTTGCCTAAAGACACTAAATGAGTTCCTGGTAGTGGTGGGATTTTACAACAAGGACTTATTGAATCTTAGACACCTGCTTTACACCTAGGAACATTCAACAATTGGTTAGAACGTCAAATAACATATGTTACATAAGCAAGGATCGGTGTAACTATTTGAAAGTCCCTTGGGCTTAGGAGTGGGTTGGAGTTGTTTTTGGAAAGATGTAGATACCTCAATACTGTAACCAGATCGCTATCAATTTTTTCAATAGGTGGCAGTGTTCTCCTACTTTCATACCTCAATGGCAGATTTCACAGCAGAAAAAAACCCCATGAAGATAATGGCCTGGATCCAAACTACCACATAACAACTGTGTTGTTCTGTTACAATATGCTCTAGGTGGAGCTGCCTTTGAAGATCTGAAAACTATAGCTGGTTTAGAATGCCGCTGCCAGACTGTTGATATGTGGTGCGTGTGCTGTTATTTAGAGCATTTGACTCCATTGCTATTTAATCTGCTTTGTGTCCTGGTGCGTTTCTCAGCCCAAATCAAAGTGCTACTGGTTGTCTTTAAAGTTTAAAGACAACAAGTGGTACTTTGAATTCCGCTCAGAAACACAGAAGGAGCCATTGCAAAGCGAAATGATTTGCCTCTGGAATACCTAAAGGTCTCGTTGCTCCTACATGGCTCTGTCTATCTATTAAGCTCTTATGAGGAGACTCTGGACCACACCTCAATGCTGTCTGAGGTGTGCTTGTTGGTTATGGGGGACAAGTCTTCTCAGTGGTGGATCCTAAGGTCTGGAATCTTCCTCAAGAGGTTTATTCAGCCCTTCCCTCCTAACCTTCAGGGAAGCAGCCTTGTTTAAAAATGCCTTTTATATAGTTTTGTTTTTAAACAAATTACTTGTGGTTTTAAATTGATGCTATTGTTTTGTTCTGTTTACAACCTGTTTTGGGGACTCCATTTGGAGTAAAAAGAAGGATATGGCTATAAAAATAAATGAAATAAATGAACGACTTCTGCACTCTTAAGGGTTTTTGTGTGTGCATGTGTTTCTCATACAGCAGGTGGTGTGAGCTTTTAGTCCTTTGGTCCTTTTGGCCATGCTTGCTGAAGCTGATAGGAGTTGTAGTTTAGCAACATCTGGAAGGCCAAAGTTCCCCTTTCATACAGTATATGAGGGAATGGTTGTAACTCAGGGGTAGAGCTTTGGCCTGGCATGCAGAAGGCCCAAGTTCATTCCCAGGCATCTTCAGGTAGAGGTGGGAAAGAGTCCTGCCTGAAACTCTGGACAGTGAGCCATTGCTAGTCATGGTTAAAAAACATGTACAAATGGTCTTAAGTTCAGTTTTCCACATTGTCAAATCAATTTTCAATTTTTTTTAAAGTTCTCATGAAAATTTATCCACATTTTAGTGCAAATTTCTTCTCATACTCATTTTTTGTATGAAAAATAGCTTTACAGTGGTACCTAAGGTTACAGACGCTTCAGGTTACAGACTCCACTAACCCAGAAATAGTACCTCGGGTTAAGAACTTTGCTTCAGGATGAGAACAGAAATTGCGTGGTGGCGGCAGGGGGAGGCCCCATTAGCTAAAGTGGTACCTCAGGTTAAGAACAGTTTCAGGTTAAGAACGGGCCTCCAGAACGAATTAAGTTCTTAACCCGAGGTACCACTGTATATACAAGCAAGCAATTTCCTCTTATTTATTGCTTTTTGTATGCTATTTTCACTAATCTAACATTTTTATGTATACTTTACCTTAGTATATACATCTATGTACACAGCACTTGACTGGAGAATATTACAAAATTCAAAGATGTGTAACTTTAGAAGGATGCCTTTGTTTTGGTTTGCAAATTGTTTTGGGAAGTGTGGATTAAGTAGGCTTGCCTTGAAATGCAAACTGAACTAAATTTCTCTCCCATCCCTGCCCCTGCCGAATGCAACATAGTAAACTTCTTTTGCAACATGAGACACAGTTGCAAATGCAGCAGAATGAGGAGGCGGGAAGATGAGGTGATAAAACCAACCACACCACTTCAGGCACCATTTTTATAATGCTTTCCAAGATATGATGGGAGTGGGAACCTTTAGCCCTCCAGCATCCATCAGTTCCAGTCAGTAGAGCCAATAGCCATGGATGCTGGGAGTGGGACTCCAACAACATTTGGAGAGGCAGTTTTCCCACCCCTGATATAAAAACTCCCTGCAAATAAAATAAAATAAAAACATTGCACACCAGGAAGAATGGCTCTAGCCAAACGCTTTCTCTGCTGAGAACTTTTTTTTTTTAACTAACGGAGTTGTTTTTACATTGGAAACATTGAAAAATGTGATTATAATTCATTCTACCACCTTCAGACTCTTCCATCACATTCCAGTCTTCTTTTGCAGCATGTCTACATACAGCCTAAGGAGACTTTCTAAAGTGATGTGGCATAGGGTGGCAGAAAATATCTGAAGGCCAAAGAAAAGTAGTTGAAAAATTGCATTGGGCATGCCCCAACCCCAGGGCAAGCTAAAGCAGTACTTTGATCTATCTGTGTTATGTGATTATCCAATGATTATTTCAGAAGGGTGGGGCTAGATTAGGGGTATGTGGAATCTGAAGAAGGAAAAAGAGTTAAAATTGTGTATTTCCTAGAACAGGCAGAGAGGCAAAGGTGGCCAGAAAAGAAAGAAAGGGAACCAATGGAGACAAACCAAAACCCACCATCTGGGGCATTTTAAATGTTAAGTGCTTGGCGTGGGATGCGTTTTAATTGGTCAGGAGAGGATATATTAATTGCAATTTATCCCTCCAGGTGCCCATGTGTTTTGGTTAAACAGAGTAACAAAATCCCATTCTTGGCAGCAAAATGAAAAGAATAAGAATTAGGCTGTAAAGTCTTGTTTTGAGCAAGTCCAGCTATGAAGTAAGCTGGCTCCCCTTTCTTACCCTGCTTAATAAAGATTCAGACAACAACCTGGGAAGTAAGTATAAAAATATAATCTATTTACTTATAATCTTGCATTGGTTCACATCAAAGGCAGCAATAAAAACTATGCAGGCAAAATACTCACATTTACAATATAACCAGCTTCAGAGCACATCTGCCCCCATGGCAGGTCACAGGAAGAGAGGAACAGGAATTACTATATGCTCCTTCCTCTCCAGAAGAGGAGGGGAAATGACACCACACAGAACCCTCTCTACCAATTGTCTTTCTATGGCCTATCAGCTCTGTGGACTTAGACCCTTCTCACGTTAACTAGCAAGAATATGCATTTGTTAGGTTTGGCTGCTAATCTCCCACACTTGGAGCATCTAGGGAAGGGAGCAACCCAAAAACTGTGAGAACACATGTAAAGTAGCTGTTGGTTTTTTAGGTACGTTTCCATACATTCTCCTGGTGACTGGGATTGTGGAGGTAATGGATAAGTGAACACACATGACCCTTTTGCTGTGAAGGACTAATGGCAACTTTCCCCTTCATGTGAGAATGCTGGCAAGTGACAACAGTGGCAAGTGAACATGATTATTCATGCATCTGACAATCATTTATATTCTTTAGCTGTATAGCCAGTCTGTTAGCAGACTTCAATGTGTGAATAATGTATCCTGAACCATGACAAATGAGCAAAGCCTTTGCATCAAACTGAAATGTTTATGACTGTAGTATAAATTTGGCATTAAAATAGTGCAGTGGTCTACCTTCTGTTATTACCTTTGCCAGAGTTTTTAGTCAACTGCATTGAGTAGGTAAGGCGCTACTGTTTCAAACCAAATTAATTTGCCTGAAAAAGCGGAAACCTCTGTTTGTATTTCCAGAAGGGAAATGAAATGTAGGGTTTACCCAAAGCTTTACAAGATAGAGAGAGCTACCCATTACTTACCCTTATCTTGTCTCAGCAGACAGTAACACTCAGACTTTGCCTTGCTACAGAAATTATCCTGGACTTTTAGAATGGATTTTTTAAAAAGCCCGAAGGAAACCAAGTCTACACATACAGTGAGGAACACTGATCTCCAGCAATACTTCCACTTTCTGAAAACATCAGGAAAAAACAAAAAATCTGGTCAAAAGCACGAGACTGAAAAGAACAAGATACTTAAGAAAAAGATAAATCTAGACTTAAGACTAACTACCCACAAATATAACACATACTCTAAAATATGTGATCCTGCATATGTAAGATGTAAATCCTCCTAATTTACTCAGATGTAAATCCTATTTATTTCATTCAGAGTAACCCCCAAATAAATATTCATAGAACTACAGTCTATGCCTTGTTTTGACTGTATGGAACATACAAGCCAGTCAAACACTAGACAGCTTTATTTTAAATGATTTTGTGATGTGTGCTGTACAGTATCCCTATTATACACTACTTAAAAACCATCAGAGTAAGCTGTTCTAAATTCAAATCATAGTGTGTGGCACTCATGTCACATGACCTGCCTCTACTCAGGGCCAAGCTAGGAAGGAGTCACATTTATTGCATTTCTTCATTTGCTTCCTCCATGGGAATTATGGAGGGTGGTAACACGAGAACGGGCCTTTTCAGTGGTGGTTCCCCACTTGTGGAATACTCTCCCCAGGGAGACTCACCAGGCACCATTGTTAGATATCTTCAGCCACAAGGGAAAAATCTTCCTTTTCCACCAGGCTTTTGGCTTTTAATTATCTATGGCCCTCTGAATGAGTGTGATGTTTTTACCTAGTTTTTTAAACACAGTAATAGAATTGTCTTTTAGAGGGTTTTTTAAAGTAAAAATACTGGTTTAACTGTATGTATGCATTTGTTTTGTAAGATACTGAAGGTTGTTTTGAGCTGCAATGGCAAAAAAGGGAACCATGACATTTAATAAATAATGATAATAATTGCTCCACCCATTTTGCCTCCAGGCCCACCCACTTTTTGCTTCTGGCCCCACCACAGGCAGGCACCCTTCAGATGGTCACCTGTGAGGGAAAGTGGCCTTCAGGCACTTACCGTATTTTTTGCTCTATAAGACTCACTTTTTCCCTCCTAAAAAGTAAGGGGAAATGTGTGTGCGTCTTATGGAGCGAATGCAGGCTGCGCAGCTATCCCACAAGCCAGAACAGCAAGAGGGATTGCTGCTTTCACTGCACAGCAATGCCTCTTGCTGTTCTGGCTTCTGAGATTCAGAATAATTTTTTTTCTTGTTTTCCTCCTCCAAAAACTAGGTGCGTCTTGTGGTCTGGTGCGTCTTATAGAGCGAAAAATACGGTAAAAGTTCCTCACCTCTCTGTGTACATGGTAGAGGAGAACAGGAAAATAGCCACATCAAGCAAAATCCAGTGCCTTCCAACAAAATGAAGGATCCTCCTTGGTGGACTGGTACAATGCTGCAAGCCAAAGTGCAAGTACAATGATTGCAGGTGCCAATGTTCATAGCCTAAGAAAGCCAAAAGATTCCTGATTATTTTGTATTTGTGTAATTATGTTACTGCAACGTGACAGGAAAATTAATTCACAGCTTCTTTTTCCGGACAAAGTCAATGTGTTCTTCCATCCATTCTAATTACTACTTTTTGGCCAAATAATGTGCCCTCTTGCTATCACCAAATTATTGGAAAAGTGCTGATTCTGAAAAGTGGTGAAAACATTTGCAGTACTAACATGTCTGTACTTGTATTACTACATTATAAAAGCATACAATTTGATCTAGTTCTAAGTGCCCTTAATAGTCCTGTTTGAGCAGCGTGCTAATACACAGAATGGTATTCATTGATTTGGAATGATGTGTTTTGGGAAGTGAAATCCTGGGTAGTAATATTTCTTGATTCAATCTGCTTAAAGGAGGTAAAGACGTAAAGATTTGAATTTCTAATGGGAAAGCAGTTCGACTGAATGAGCATATTAAACTTTGCTTATGCAAGCTTTACTAAGCATTACTTGTATAACTGAATAGTGATAATAAATCTGGAAATAGCTTTTCTTTATTAGTGTCACATACTGCAGTTAAAAGAATGGTAGAAAAAAGGATGCGCACTGCCTCATAAAAAAATGAAGGCCCAGGATGATCTTGTTTTCCATACTGTTTATGACAGTCCCATGGTTCTGTATTTTTGTATGTCCCATTGCTTCCTGCTGAAACTCTGTAATTTGTTTGCTGTTGTTGCTTGTCCTGTTTTTGTTGCTTGGGAGTGCAAGAATGCCCCTCCAGATAGTAATGATATGCTTACACTGGGTAAGCATCGCAGAACAACTAACGAAGTAGAAAGGCACGTGGATGGTTCAGTCTAAACCCACCACCAGCACACAATTATTGCAGCCACAACATGTTGCAGAAGGCACCAATAAAACAGCAACAATATGCCAGTCTACCTTAGACAGAAATATGTAGCTCAGTTCATTTTTCTTCATCGAACAGTCAATGACAAAGGTATGCGTTTTGGTTTATAAATTGTCCTGTCCCTAAGGGTTAGGTCCTTGGTATTCAATGTGATGTGCAAGACGGGAAGGTTGCAGCCGCCTCAGCGGCACCACCCAAACTTCAGGTGACGGACTGTTCTGCTGTTTTCCTGAGGTACGAATAAGAGGTACAGACTGAATGTCCTTCCAGAAAGGTTGTGTGGAGAGCAGTCTGACTCCTAAGCAGAAAAGAAAGAGAACTACAATAAAATAAAAGCATGCCTCTCTCGTCACACTGAGACACACGAGCCATTTTTAGTGAACTGACCCTTCTAAGTAATCAACCTTGATCCATCATTTGTTACGCTTTTGTCACTTTTAAAAGAAACCATCTCAGCCTATTCATATCTCATGCCAGATAATAATGGAAATAATCCTTAAGAATCACTTACAAAGGTACTTGCAGTGCAGTAGTTCAGGTTCCTCTCCCCACCCTTTGAGTCAGTTAGAAATAGAGGATGAGAAAAGGTAGATGAATTAAGCTCCATGGATTGATCTGATTTGTAAAAACCAAGTTCTATAAGATGGATAAGAAGATGCTCCTGAAAATATAAGTTTCAAGAGGGAAAAATAGTTATGTGCTGAAACACCCCCCCTACCCCCAAAGAACTTTCCAGAGTATAAACTGAATGGTACCTCTCTTTGTGGACAACATTACAGAAGACGGTTCCATCTCTATCACTAGGGATCTGTTCAATACCGTGTAAACATTTTGTTTGCCGCTCAGCTTTTAAGATGCTTTTATTACGAGGAGAATTAAAATTAATTCGCCACGTTATACAGTGTCTGCGCAAAAAGTAAAGAAAATGATCAGAGTCCTTAGACAATAGAGAATGAGTCATGACTAGAAAAAAGAAGAAGAAGAAGACAGCGGATTGTTTAATGTACCTAGCATAAGGGGAAAGTCTGCAGAGTGGAAGATTTACTGAACTACATAACATCAGCTTGAGTTACTATTATCAAAGCAGCACAGATGGCCAGACAAAGGAGCATATAATGAAATAAATAAGAGAGAAACACTCAGTGATTTTAGAACAGATGTTAGCAAGCTCCTTAAATATTTCTAGAATAAATCTGTTGAATGGCCTGCTGTCGTAATCAAAGCAATGTCATGGAGGATCTCAGGCTTACATTAGTCAAAGAACGGTGAGGTTAGATACTTGAAGTTTGGAGTACCTGCTATCACAGGTATGTGAGGTGTTTCTAATTCATTTAGCTACACAATGAGCTGGTTTGCACGGTATGGTAAGCCAAATTATGGCTAAGCAAAACCACACAATTATGGTGGGCGCTGGAGTGGAGCTCACAGCCCCTTTTGGTGGTCCTGCCAGTGGATATTGCAGGGTGTGTCTGGGACCCCAGGCGTAAACTTCTCTGTTGTGGCGCCATGTTTGTGGAACTCCGTACCTTTGAAGGTGTGCCAGGTGCCTTTGGTAGTCACCTTTTTGGGGGATCAGCTTTAGATGTATTTATTCACTCTGGCTTTTGAAGACCTTTTAATGTCAGGTGCTGAGCCATTTGCTTCTGTGTTGTGGTTATGTCTTGTAATATGGAAATTTAATGTATGTTCTTATTTAAATATTGTATCAATATAATTGTATCTTATGGCTTTATCTGCAGCGTAAACCACTCTGTGATCTTTAAGGGCCTACAAATGTAAATTAAATTCAATTTAAAAGTAATTTAAATGAAGCAAAATTGTTTAAGATTCAGGATTCAGAATAAGTACCCCCACACACATAGCACATAATTGTGGAATTTGCTGTCACAATATATGGTGATAACCATTATCTTAAATGGCTTTAAGTGGGATTAAACAAATAAAAGTATCAATAACTACTAATAATGGCTGTACGCTACGTTCCAATGTCAGGCATGCCTCTGAATACCAACTGATGGGAGCAACAGCTAGATATTTACAGTTAACGCAAAAACAGCCTAGGACCCTCGTACTTATGGGACCGCCTCTCCTGGTATGCCTCACAGAGGACCTTACAGTCCACAAACAATAACATCTTGGAGGTCCCAGGCCTCAAGGAGATTAGACTGGCCTCAACCAGGGCCAAGGCCTTTTCGGCTGTGGCCCCGGCCTGGTGGAACGCTCTGTCGCAAGAGACCAGCGCCCTGCGGGATTTGACATCTTTCTGCAGGGACTGCAAGACGGAGCTGTTCCAACAGGCCTTTGGTCGGGCCCCAGGCTGATGCTCCCTCTTCTTTTTTGTTATAAGACCCAGTGTGTAAGTGGCCTCCCTAACCCTTTCCACCAGCTCATATAAGACCAGCACAAACAGTTTATTTATTAAACTTTGTAGATGAACAAAGGCATAAAATAAAGAGTAGGACTGCAGTCTAGAGAGCCCCCATAGGTGTAAACCAAGTCTTTTGCATTGCACAGAGGGATGTCCAACTTCTGTTCTGTCACTTATCACCCCCCCCCCCCCGCCCCAGCAATAGCTACATTGCATCACAAATCACTTTCAAAACTTCCTGGAGTTTCAATAGTAGCTGATCAAGTAGTGTGCACAGCTGCTGTAAGGAAAACAGAGTCCCACTACCCAGCTGGAACCTGCCACATGGTTTTGGGGATCATATGTAAAATCATTTCTTAGCAGCTGAAAATGGTTTGACTCACATGGTGCTAATATTTCTTAATGACATTAACAGCACGGAAGGAACCATCTAAATGGGGAATAGCTTGCTATTTAATTGAGAAAGAGAAACACATGCATGCAGAGCTTTACATTTTAGCATTTTAACAAGACAAGCAACATTTGTTAAGGCCTATGAATTATCTTGAACATGAGGCTATTTAGTGTTTTATATTATACCAAGGAGTTTAGGAAAGATATTTAAAGTGTGGCTTTACAGTTCTGCTCACTTTAAGCATTTCCCCAAAATGCTTTAAATGGGCTCCTTAACTAAATTGTGATATTTGAGATAAATATGTAAACAGAACAGGAAGTACAGAAGGACACAATACTGTATGCTTGAAATACCAATGAGAGAGAGAGATAGATTGTATGCATGGGATCACATGTTCAGATGTTAAGTCCTGAGCATATAAAGTAGGATCTCCATGAGGAAGAATCTGGTTCTTCTGTGATTAAACATTATGGCTTGTGGCAAGTTAAGAGATCTTGCTCTTGAAGGCAGAATCACCTTTATATCATATCTAGAAAGATCAACAATGGACGTCCATGTCAGGAGAACTAGGTCAGAATATAAAGATCAAGGGGGAGACAGGGCAGAAACCATTTACAGTGGTACCTCAGGTTACAGATGTTTCAGGTTACAGACACTTCAGGTTACAGACTCCGCTAACCCAGAAATAGTACCTCGGGTTAAGAACTTTGCTTCAGGATGAGAACAGAAATTGCGCAGCGGCGGCGCGACAGCTGTGGGAGGCCCCATTAGCTAAAGTGGTGCTTCAGGTTAAGAACAGTTTCAGGTTAAGAACGGACCTCCAGAACGAGTTAAGTTTTTAACCCGAGGTACCACTGTATTGGACAAGTAAAATGACTAGAGTCTCAGTTTAGGAAAAAATCGGGGTGATGCAAAACAATTTTTTGATGGACAGGTTGGCATCTATGTGATTGATTCTAAAGTAAGTGGATATGTAGATACTCTTATGCAAAAACACAGACTAAGGCTTAGCCATGTGTCCTATCAGCTTGAAAGCGAAGGCGGAAAGAGCTGTGTAAACCAACCTTCAAAATTGCTGAGCTTGCTTAATATAGTATTTGCAATTAGCATCCCTTTCATCATTACTAGCAACCTTATGAAACAAAAACATTTTCGCGGATAAAAGAAAAGCACTGGGAATATTTTCCACGCAACATCACTGCAGCCGGGTCATAGAGGACATAGTCTTTGAAAAATTGAACATAGCTATCTAAAAGTAAGTGAGAGAAACATTACACATGAAGCAAGCTAAGACAAGAAGACCCAACACTTCTATCTAGTGACACCTTCACTCAAGGAAAAGAATCAAGTCTTGGAGAAAATGTAATTAAAAGTCAATATAGATCAAAAACAAAGATGAGAGTTATGGGACGAGAGATGATCCCCTTCAGTCCTTTCTTTCATGTATTCAGAGAATGTGTGAAGCAGGAGAAGGGGGTCCACAAGTCTGGGAAAAGGACAGCCTATTCACCCATAGATTATTCCATGTGATCAGGAAACTGAACTGCAGCTGAGTTCTTGCTGTCTTGCTGTGCACTGTGGTCTTCAGAAATAAGAGATACCCAGGCTTGAAGCCTGAAGCAGTCAGCAAATACTGGACATTTCTCATCTCTGAATACTATACAGGTCCACAGCCTTTTCTCTCTGAAGTACTCTCTAGCTTACTACTTTGGCTGAATACCTGGTATGTATTGGTCTGCAGTCAATCTCCTTGGACCCTCCTAGGAACAAATCCATCATGAACACTACATCTATGTTGTGAATTATTCCTTTGCTTATCAAGTTTTGAAAGCAATGCTCTTTGTAATGCACATTAGAATGACCAGAATTTTGTGGTGCATGCACTTTGGATTTGCAATCTGTTTGCTTCCCGCTGTAAACCAAAAATCTCTCTCCACAGTGCTGAACCTTCACTGAAAGAGGGATTGGTATGATTTTCTATATTGCTATTAAGAATTGTGCCGAGCAATCCTTTGATTGTTCGTATGGAATTGGAAGTTCACTGCAAATAAGTGTGCATAGGGTTGCTGTTACATTTTATCTTCTATAGGTCATTGAAAGGTCGTCTGCCCATCATGAGCAACTAGGTATATTGCAAGTAGGGAAGAACTTCCGAAGATCAAGGCTTATATCTGCCACTTTTAAAATGCGAGTTACTGTAGGTTAACATAATGTACAACAGAAGGAGGATACACTGGCTCCATTTGACACAGCGAAGTACTTTAAAACCCTGTTTCAGTGTGAGAGTGTTATCCAGGTTTGTAACTCAATAAGAGAAAAATGTTTATTTTGAATAGATTGTGTTTTCTGTATAATAGTGCCAGGTCTATCTTAAATCTGAAAATGTACTGTCAGACTAGATGTGATGACACATGCAGCTTGGCTCCTACTGAATCCATTTAAAATGGGATAGGGGTGATTGAAAGCATAGGAAACAGGGAACTGAATCTCTTCTCCTGCTCATGCTGTTTGCCCTAGAACTGTTGTCCCTAGCATCCCCCAGTAGAGATTATTTCCATAATGACTCAGTTTGTATGTAACACTAAGCCAAACCACTGTTTAGTGTGAATGAGCAAATTTGTAGCTTCCCAGAATGCAGAACGTGCCTGAAGAGCTCCACCCCAGTTCTGCTTCTGCTGCTGTGCTACCAGGGACAAAGCCATGGTTTTTGTTTATAATAATAATAATATTTTTTTATTTATGCCCCGCCCTCCCCAGCTAAGGCCGGGCTCAGGGCGGCTAACAAGCAATAATAAAAACAAGTTGAATGAATACAATTTAAAAACAAGATTAAAATACAACATTAAAATATTGAGACATTAAAATATTAAAATGCAGCCTCATCACAGGAGGAGAAAGGAAAAAGGAAAAAGAAAGAGGGGGGAGGGAATCATATTGGCTCCAAGCCAAAGGCCAGGTGGAACAACTCTGTCTTACAGGCCCTGCGGAAAGAAATCAGATCCTGCAGGGCCCTGGTCTCATGAGGCAGAGCGTTCCACCAGGCCAGAGCCAGTGTTGAAAAGGCCCTGGCTCTGGTTGAAGCTAATCTAACTTCCTTAGGGCCCGGGACCTCTAGGGTGTTGCTATTTATGAACCTTGAGGCTCTCCGTGGGGCATACCAGGAGAGGCAGTCCTGTAGGTACGCATTGCATCTGAACCTGGGCTCATGAGTGCTAAACCAAGAACAAACCTGGGCTTGTCCGGAGTGAGTCAATGCACAGTTAAATGGGAGTAAGATTATTGAATTTAATTTAGAAGAAAGATGCATAGGATAGGCCTAGTCTTGATTGTGTATTCTGGATTGTGGCCTGTCCATGCTCTGAGTGT
Organism: Podarcis muralis; assembly: GCF_964188315.1. Classification (NCBI taxonomy): domain Eukaryota; kingdom Metazoa; phylum Chordata; class Lepidosauria; order Squamata; family Lacertidae; genus Podarcis; species Podarcis muralis. Next base: position 64,319,381 of record NC_135658.1, read on the forward strand.
TTAAAGAAGCTATTCTTTCGAAGTGATCAGTACACAAGATGGTGCTTTGTGCTCACATCAACAACAAAAAAGAAGAATATACCACATGTAACACTCATGATCTGACCTTAATAAAAGCCAATGGCATAAAAGTGTCATGCAAATATAGTAAGATGATGATTAACAATAGATAATTAAGCATGTGTGATTCTTTGAAAAACAACAGTGGCACAAAGCTTTCTTGAGAGCCAACTGTTTAACCTGAACCAGTGTTTGCTTATAGAACTGATTTGGCTGCCTGCTTCATTTACACAATAGTAACGGGGCAACAGGAGTTTTTACGGGAAACGCCATAGTGATGGAACTATTTTCAGCTCTGTTTCCTCCACCCTTAACAATCTAACAAAACAGAAGAGCAAAGGAGTGTGATCATGTTGCTATTCTTAGCCCCATTCCTAGACCTAGAGGAGTAATCATACATTAAAATATATACAAAGCAACCAGATAAAGATTAACAATGGCAAAAAACAAGCCTTCACTTATTTTGAAACAATGATGGGAATGGAAAGCTCTCTCTCTCTGTGTGTGTGTGCGTGTATTTGTGCAAAGAAGTAAATGGGCACATTCTGTTCTATTGCGTGGGTGTGTATGCATTGTACACCGAAGGTGTTTTAATCCTCTGATTCTCTCGTTTTGCTGTTTTTGTACCTTTTTTTTGATCGGAAGATTTGAATTCTTACTTATTTGCTGTTTGTGTTGTAGTTTTGGGTTAAGCCATTTCGAAACGTATTTTATAAGGATCATTTTTCATGTTTGTCGCTGTAATGTATTAGGATTTATATTGCTTTATCCTCCAGCAAACTTCCCTGTGGCCATTTCTACTGAAGGGCAGTACAGAAATCTCAAAACAAATTAGACAAGTAAAATGCTGTTATTACTTTGGGGGGCCCCAGGCTGAAAACCCCAGGATGATGATGGTGTTTCTGATGACAGTGACAACAACCACCTTTTATAGGGGACCTACCAAATGAGACATATGGCATAGTTCTAAGCATGTTCCCTTGGAGTTCCCACTCAATTAAATGGGTTTTACTCATAGCAAGTGTGTTTGGCAGTGAAGCTGAGTTTCTTCTTCCTGCTAACAGTCTGAATGCTCATGCCCCCCCCCCCCCCCCCAGTCTCTCACTTGAGGTCTATAGAACTAAAAGGAAAAAATTCAGGTATGTTTTCTCAGAGATAAACTCCACTCAATGGAATGGGGCACCCTCCCTTGGAATAGTGTTAAAGAGTGTAAGATAATACTCTGATCCCAGGCATATTTATTTAGAAATAAGTGAGCCACTTTGTGTTACCAATGGCCATGCTGGCTGGGGCCAGTGGGAGGTGGAGTCCAGCATCATCTTGAGGGGTCCCCAGCTGACTACCTCTGGTTTTGGGTGTTTCTAGCCAATTTACCATTTCCGAAACACTATGCAGACTGACACACAGGCGTCCGCCAACATTTTCACTTCTCTGTATTTTGCAGTGCACTTCTCCAGCCAAGTAATGCGTACAAAAATGCACACCCTCAGAGGAAGTGTGCATAAAAAAAAATGCATGTATTAGTGAAAGTAGCAAACCAAAATGCATCCCATTAGGGAAATTATAAATATCAGGGAACAATGTGCTTTGCAAAAAGGTGCGTATTAGGCACAATCGCTTCCCCAACTGTGCACGTTTGGAGAAATTTGCACTAAAGTGCTGGTGGATTTTTATGAGGATTTATGAAAAAAAGAAGAAGAAAAGTAAACAGATGTGGAAATGTGGAAGACTAGACTGAAAAGGTTAGAAACTGAGAGAAACCAAAATTGACAGACTTGCCTATCTGTACCCCTGATCTAGGTAATCAGTATATTGCCCAGAAACAGACACTGGCAATTTTGAATGAGCAGAGATTTTTCAGCTGTGAAAAGGATTTAATCAACATATGGCTGGCAGTGGGAATGTCATCGCAGGGGAGATCCCTACCTCTGAACTGCAGACATTCATTATACAGTGGTACCTCTAGTTACGAACTTAATTCGTTCCAGAGGTCCGTTCTTAACCTGAAACTGTTCTTAACTAGAGGTGTGCTTTCGCGAATGGGGCCTATTGCTGCTGCTGTGCTGGCAGCACACAATTTCCGTTCCCATCCTGGGGCAAAGTTCTCAACTCGAGGTAACTCTTCCAGGTTAGTGGAAGCATTTGCAACCTGAGGCGTTTGTAACTTGAGGTACCGCTGTATGTACTATGTTGTGATCCCTCTGCATTCAACCTGTTCATGCAAGGAGCTTCCTCTGTGCGACTGGAGGCATAATAAATCTTTGTAGGTCAGGCCCAGTGATGTCACTCTTCCCAGGCACATTCATTGAACCCCCTTTTCACAACTTAAAAAGGGAGGAAGAGTTAACAGAGAGTCTAAACTCCCTGTTAGGAGTTAGCCAAACAGGGAGTTCAGCCTTGGCAGCGCTCCTCAGGTTTTTCTTTGATGTTTAGCTGCCTGGTGTAGAAATAGCTATGTCCTTCTACTATTCTCCATTTGTATATCTAAGCAAGTTTCCAAGTATTTGTTATGTTCATTATGCTTTTTTAAAAAAAGTGTATTTAAAGCTGTTGTTTTTTATTTTGCAAGGAAAGCAGCTATGAGGCATGATCTGATGCCTAGCTTGGAACTTATAGGCTAATCTTTTTTTGGGGGGGGGGGGAGAAGGAAGCTGCTGCTGGTGGGAATTTTTGGCAGGAGATTGGAAAAGGGCTTCAGATTGAGCAGTGTGGTGTCAGTTGGGGGTCCAGTGGCACCTTGTCCTTCCAAATTGAAGTGGCCGTGTGAAGCACACTTTTCAAAAAGCAAGATGACCAGTGTTAAGTCGTGGGTTGACATAGCAGCCGGCACAGCGATCTCTTCAAGTAGCTCTTTATTATGGTAAGCTGGAATAGAACTAACTGTGAACAGCTCAGCCGGCCTGTATTTATAGGCAGCTGGCTGTCAACATTGTAACCACAATAGCCCAGAGTTCCCGCCTAAAATAACTGCCGCGGACCTGAGTGAAAACTATCTACAGACCTGAGTGAAAACTATATACAGTATCCCCCTGTTGGCCCAGGGTGAAACTACACTACATAACAACCATAACCTATAGATTAGCCTTAAAACCAGTATTACAAAGACCCACGTAAGTCATCAGTGGTCTCTCATCGGAAGAAATCTAAAGCCTGTTTGTTATGATGTTGGAATTTGTAAAGCCTTTTAACAAAATCGTGTCATTGTTCTTTTGAAGCCTTTATGTGATGTGTGGTCGTGCATTTTTTAAATCAATGCTGGTATACATATAGTTAACATGTGAGGCACTTTTTTCTACTCACTGCAGGAATCCTTTAATATTTTTTAAGAGATTGTTTCTCAGCCATTCCTTTCAAATTAGTAAAGGATTCCTGGAGTGAGTAAAGGAAAAGCATCTCACATTTTAACTACATATTTACCAGTGTTGATCCCAGGAGGATGAGGATTATAGAAAGCTGTCTTTACAAAGTCAGATTTGTTTATTTATGCAGCCTAGTGTCATGTTCTCTGACTGGCAGCATCTCTCTAGGCTCAGAAACACAGCGCCTGCTGATTCATCTTTTTTTAAACTGCAGATTGCAAATACAAGACCTGGCTGTGCTGTGAGATCCTCAAGCAGCTGGCCTTTTAAGCCTCACTGCCTGGTGGGGTGGGCCAGTGGCCAGCCAGCAAGGCACTGCCCTCAAAGTGAGGCCTCTGATCGGCCTATTTATTGTTGCCCTCTTTGGTGAGAAGGGAGACCTCTCCTCAAATACCGGCTGAGGGGAATTCCCCAGCAACAGCCGGGCGAGCGAGCATGCTTTGGCTGCTGGGGAAGAAGGTGGAGTGTGAGGGACTACAACCTTCCATCCACCCCCCCCCCACGGAAGTGGTGAGCCATTCACTTATGTATGGTCCATTATACCACGTTAAAGGCACAGCCCTTTTCTCCCTGCTTATTTGAGCTTGCCAAAGAAATGGATATGGCAGTACATTCAAGCTCCTTTGAAGATGATAAAATAGAAGGCATGTATATAAGGGCAAAGATCTCGCCAACTGCTGGAACAGTAGAAGAGGTAGATGGAAAGAACCAGCCAAACTAGATCAAGTAGGTAGGCAGGTAAGTTAAGGAAGAGCCTGGCAGCAAGAAACAAGAGTTGATCGCAGAGTGAACCTGTGGCTAAGGCAATAACTAGACCCAATAGCAGAAGATAGCATGGTGAGCTCAAATAGTTGAAAATGAAGAAACTATGACATCCAGCAGGGCTTCTTCTATGGTCAGGCTCTGATGCAGAAGTGACATCAAGAAGCATCATATATCGAAGCCCTGCCGTCCCAACAGGCCTGGCCTCAGCACCTGGCTTATTTGGGCAGTTGCCAGGGCCTTTGCACAGGACTAGCCAATGACACATTTTTAATTTCACCACCCCCTTTTATCCCAGTATCTGGACATTATCTGTTTTAAGATATCTGAGCAGTATCTGGAACCTTGATCTAGTTGCCATTTTAATTTCCTAACATAGTTTCTCTCTGGGGCACTGCAAGGAATGAAAATGTTGCTGCTTGGAGTTCTACTGCCACCAAGCAAGTCAGTCCGGGGCCCCAAGAGCAAAGAAAAGAGAGAGAGCCAAGCAGAAGGCACTAAAACCTGCATTTGAAGACACATTATTCTTTTGTCCAAAACTGACATGCCAATATTGGCTTCTCCCATTAGTTGCTCAGAACAGTTCAAACGTTACAGTTCAGAATATTTTTATTTCTTTATTTATTTCTAAGCCCTTTTGCTTCCCTGTTGACATTTGGACTGTCCTTGAGTCTCATTCAGATGAGGTCGCAAACCTGTTCTGTTCTGAAAGAAAAGGTCACGCAATGTGTTTCGCCAATGTTCTGTATCAGTCTAATCTCTTGCATGCTTTCATTGGTACACTGGCGTTATATCTCGGTGATCTGGAAAGAATGAGAAAAGAAAGAAAGAAAAGGTGACATACTTTTCAAGGTTATACAAGCCAGAAAATACATAATGTAATTTGTTTTCTTTTTAAGGTGCATCCTAGTAACAGAGATTGATATAATAGCAAAAGGGGGAATGGAGGAAAAACATAGCCCTTGCTTATCAAATTACCATTTCTAGTGTCAGACTTGCACTTAAAAATCTTTCCAGAGAATTCTCTGTAGCAATATAGCTACCTGCTAGCATTTCCACATCAAGTTCATTTACCCTTCTTTTCATTCAATAACCTTTTCTATGACTGGAAATATTTAATGTGTTATGTGACCAGCCGTTTTAAAGACAGAGCTGCCAATAACTTTATCCTTTGCTCTTTTGTCTATTCCTCCCCCACCCCCACCCCCACCAACCTAAGATGACGCTTGCAAAATTCCTGTTTTACTTGAATACCCTGCATCTTCCTTTAGCAGGGTATCCAAATAACAATTACTTTCTCTTTGAAACAAAGCCCGCTAGAAAAAAATGTGACTGGAATGGCATCATCCCTGGGAGACAGAGCTGAATTGAAATTCTGTTCGCATAGGAACTTCTACAGAGGTTGCTATAGTGCTGCTGTTTGTCGTTCTGTAGTCAAAAGTCTATTTCTACACACAGATCTCCTTGTTCAGGAGGCTTTTTGCTTGACTAGAGTTGAGTATTAGTGCAGGCTTGGCAGTGATATCTTAAAACAGATAATGTTCTTTTTAAATGCTGGGAGAAGACATTGAGTTTGTTTATGCCAGGAATGAAGAACCTGACCCCCTGCAGTTGTTGTTGGACCACAACTCCCCCTATTCCCAACCATTGGCCAGGCTGCTTGGGGCTGATGGGAGTTGTAGTCCAGTGTCATCTGGAGGGGAGAAAGTTCCCCATCCCTGGTTTGGACAATCAAACTAAGACCTAACTCATACATTGTGAATGTTCACCATGAATGAGCATTATGAATTAAGATGTGAGTCCTTGTGATTGCCACCCAAGGATCCAAACAGTTTGAGCCCCTCTCAGTGTGATGCTTAACTAGACATCTGCTTGGGTCTAGTGGCACCAACATGAGTTGGGTTGGGTTTAACTACTTCACAATCTTTGTGTTGGGTTGGCTTCATGCATATGGTTAGACAGCACTCCTATGTGTGGAATAGTGGTTAGGGTGTTGGATTAAGACCTGGGAGACCAGGCTTCAAATCCCCACTCAGCCAGGATACTGTCTCTCAGCCTAACATATCTGACAAGATTGTTGTGAAGATAAAACAGGGAAATGGGGGAACCATGCATTCTACTTTGAGGTCCTTGGAGGAAAGGTGGGATATACATGTAATTAATAATAATAATATAGCCTGCTGGAATGGCTGCTGGTGAATGTTGAGGGAGCAGCCTGATGGGAGCTGGTCTTTTAGAAGAATATGGAGAAGCTCTGGAGTCCCGTGTCTTTTCCCCCTCAACAGTCACACACTTTAAATTTCATTTGCTTTATATATCACAGACTCTTTATTTCATTTGTACACAGTGAGTAATTTACATTCCATTATGGTTTGGGCCTGCACAAATTGTGACCCACCACTGAACGCAACCCATCTGCCCTCAGTTGTGGCTTGCTGGGTGCTTCATGACTCTGATCTTTTTAGCAGGCTGCAAAAACACAGGGGTCATTGAGCCACTGGTAAACTGCCATACGTGGTTTGTGGCTTATATTTGTGGGTCGTAAATGGCAAAGGGTTGATATTTATACTGATTCGGGCTTCATCCCTAAATGTGAAAAAATTGAATCAGTACTCCAAAAAATGTCAGGGCATTGAGAAATAGTTTTGGTAGAAAAGCAGATGGTGGGGTGGGTGGATGTTCAGCATCCTCCTTATGCTGCTGATTGAGTTCTGTGCACATGATTTGTACATATAAGAATCTTTGGCATTACCGCTAAGAAAATCTTCTGCTTTATATTATGGGTTTTCAGGGTAGACAGATCTAGGCACCTTCAAATTAACGATGGATGGGGTAAAGAAAGTTTGCACATTAAAAAAAGTAATTAGATTTGTTTTAAATTTAAGGTTTTTAAACTTACCATGAGCACTGGAAACTTGTTTTAAAATATATATAATATGGGATGCATGATGTGAACAGGAAGCTGCACTTTGTCAAAACATAGGCATTATTTCTTTACCAAATATATCAGCAGCAAAACTGATGTCCTTGCTTATCCAAGGGAAGAGTTAATACTAACCATTCAAAAGCAGTCCCAAAACGGCATACTGATTTTGAATGATAATTATAAAGATATATTCAGTGTAATAGGGTGTATGTGGAGGGGTAGTACCTCTGGTGGGGGGCACGTTGTGCTCCTTCTGGAGCACTCCTGAATCCAGAAAAGGTTAACAGTATATTGGAATGCAAAAAGCAAACAATTGATATTTTACTGCAGACTCAACAGCAAAGGGTATAGTTATTCTCTTCTGTTAACTTTCAAGTACAGCTGACTGAGAAGAAAACATTTTTGTGAAATATCTGAAAGTGTACCTATTGAGTTCTTACTTTAAATTATTTAACATTTTATAGCTTGAAACATTAATTTTAAATAAATCTTTAAAATTACAGCATGATTTTATACACCTCTATCATGTCTTCTCCTTATTTGTCTTTTTTCTACACTAAAAATCTCCAGTGTTTTTCAGTCATTGGTTCTTTGTTCATCTTCCTTCCCTCCTACCAGCCACAGTTGTTAGTGACTTGTCATGGTAGGGAGGGCACTACAGAAACAATATTGTAAGGGAAAGACAGGTGCCAGTGACACAGAGCTTGGGGAGAAAAAACAATTTCCCATTGCTTTCTCTCTACCAGATGTGTTACTGCTGTGGAGGAAACTGTTCCTGGGGAATTTTGTAGAGTTAATGGAGCCATCAGTCTGTAGCAACAGAAAAGGTCCACCAGGATGAATGATATAAATGAAATACCATCACTCTTTACAAATTCAGTTGACATTTATCTTATTCCTGCTCCCCCCTCCATTGAAAGAAAAGTAGAAAGGGTCACAGATTTTTGTTTCCAAAATTAAAGAAAAAAAGATTGATAAGGAAGGCTTTATTTTTAGACTGAACAGTCAAAGGCCACATCTGATATTTATTTCTTTTCATATGTAATATCTATGCCCAGTTTTTTCCTTAAGCAGCTCCTGATGTTGTATATAGAGGGTTATTCAATTTTATTCCCCTGAGGTTGGTTAAACCAAAATAGAAGTTCTCAGCATCTCTGAACAGTGCTATGCAAAATAACTGTATTGAAATAATTTGTATTACACACAACTTTTTGTGTCATATGTAAAAGCCAGTGAAGCCTTGTCACTAGAAGTTTGGGCTTTGGATCTTGGACTTCTGGGGACAAATTCCTGCTCATCTTAGAGTTTTCTTAGGAAGCTTAGGACAACATCACTGGACCTCACTGCAGTTCTTCAACTTACTGAAAACCATCTGCTTTAAATGGTGGATCTCAGAAAGGATTGTAAAGCATTTTGTACACTTGAGATGTTACATCTGTTTCCAAAAAACCTGAAACAATCATGCAATAAATCATTCAGACAAAACAGATTTCTGAGGTAGGCAGATTGCAGGCTGTGAAGAGACTTGGGGTACATTCAGCTATGGGGAATATTGCATTAGTTTTCCAAATTATAATGCTAGCACTTCTGTCTCATTTTCTAATGTTCCTTTCACACTGCAATATCTGTTGTGTGAAGGGATGTGGGGTGGTGCTGTGGTCTAAACCACTGAGCCTCTTGGCTTGCTCTGTCCCAGCTCCTGCCAACCTAACAGTTCAAAAGCACACCAGCGCAAGTAGATAAATAGGTACTGCTGCAGTGGGAAGGTAAACGGTGTTTCTGTGCGCTCTAGTTTCTGTCATGGTGTCCCGTTGCACCAGAAGTGGTTTAGTCATGCTGGCCACATGACCCCGAAAGCTGTCTGTGGACAAACACCACCTCCCTCAGCCTGAAAGTGAGATGAGTGCCGCAACCTCATAGTTGCCTTTGACTGGACTTAACCATCCAGGGGTCTTTTACCTTTTACCTACCTGTGTGATGGAAGTGTGGCTTTTTGATTAACATTCCAGCATGTCTTGCTGAGTTTTATTCACACCAGTGAAATCATATACACTCTTGGTTTTAAAGAATATTGCTCTTCTTTTTTTGTATCTCTGTAAGTTGCTTTGAGTGTGGTGTTTTATGGAAAGGCCGCTAATATATTTATTAATCATGATGATAATGGCTATTAATAAATATCACAAAACATTTCTGAAGTTAAAAGTATGTCACAAAGAGAAAAGCTATCATCATCATCATTGTTATTATGTGATATGCAGTGTTTGACTTATGTGTACTGTATGAGTTCGTTGGATATCATGCATCATCATTATTTTAATGAGTGGCTTTGAATTATAATGATATGCCCAGTACAGGAAGTTTTTGAAACTCCCATTGTTCTAGGCGCATTTTGCGACAGGGAATTTCATTAGCGTGAGAAGTTTCTGAGCTCTGGGTGCAGTTTTAAAACTGCATTGTGGAAGGAAAGGAGGACCCTTTTCCACCTCCCCACTTCCAGCTACTCTCTGAAGACTGGAGAAGAGTCTCTCTTAAGAATATTGGGGGTGGGGGTGGGCAGAGAAAGGACTAGACCAAGTGAAAAATGAACATAATATTTTGGCAGCAGTTCATTCATTTTCAGCATTGTATTCTTGTTATAAAAAAGTGCACCTAGACATTCCGTTGTTGCGCCCATAACCTAGGTTTAAGGTGCCTTTTAGCTCCTAGCTTTCATATCTCAGTTTCTAACACTGTCAGGCATTGATTCAATGTGGAAATACAGAGTATGTGGCTTCAGCCACTAAAATCAGAAGCTGTTCTTTGGCATGAGGCCCTCATGGTGCCCATCTTCTTGTCACTGCAAACTTTGCTGCCGAAGCATTTTTCACACAGGAGGGAACTCTTCCCATTTTGATCTCTTTTCACTTGTTTCTCCCTTGTGTGCAGGAAATTGATTATCTCATTTTGAGGATAATTGACAGTGATTATTCTTAATCTAGCATCCGCCACAGTCCAATTCCCACTCCTTTTAATACTGTGTCTGGCTTTCTTTGTCACAGCTGCGTTCCAGAGAAGTAATCCACAACCTTGGGCAAAAGACCACAGTCTCTATAAACAAAAGTCAATACACGTGTGTTGTCATTGAAAAACTGAGCAACCGCTGTTTGAACTGTAGGTCGAGAATGGAGAAAGACACTTGTTCCAGTGTAGCTGACTTGGCATGTTACACTGCACTTTGTTTGCAGAAAATGGGACTCAGGGGTTCCATTCAAGAGCAAGAAAAGAAGCCAAGATGAGGACACTGACTAAGTTAACTCACTTTCTTTGACACCATCCTCTCAGTTATCACTCAACATTGACACATACATGGGCTGTTGTCATTGAGAGGCAGGTGTGGTAAGTAGTAAGGTGATCAAGAGGAAGACATTTAATGACCCTACTACTGTTTTCTTTCTGCAACCTGTTCGCTGGATATACAACACCCCCACTTCCTACCCTTCTTAAGAGATGTGCCCCTCAGTTATTTATAGGGATAGGCAAATAGGTCAATTTTGGTTTCTCTCAGTTTCTCACATTTCCAACCTTAAGTTCAGTTCTCCACATTTCCATATATCAGTCTGTGATTTTTTTGTTTTGTTATAAAAAGTTATAATGCAAATTCATCAGCATTTTTGTTTGCAGTTTTGCCAAATATGTACATTTTTTTTCCAGAGCATTGCCTCCTGATACTGTACAATGCATTTTTTCCCCTATGTGGTGTTTGCCATGCATGCCTACACTACCCTAGTATATGCATTTTTGTACACAATTCCTGGCTTGAGGACTGCACTGCAAAATTCAGAGAAGTGTGAATTTCAAAGGATGGCTGCATTCCAGTTCTTGTTGTTTAAGAAAGTGAGACGTTCACCTGTAAATGAGAATGGAATAGAATTTTTCCTCCATCCCTAGTGATTTATGCTGCTCCTGGTAGATATAGGTTATGCATATAGGACTTGGGCCTATGCAGGCCCTTCCATAAACAACCCTGCAGGGTCTACTCTACTGTGATTGGTATGCTCTTCAATATCTCAGGCCGAGGGCTTTTTTGTACTGCTCAAAATTCTTTAACTAAATAAAGCATGGATCCTTGTGCCTAGAATGCATTTCATTTACCCTAGTAACAGCATCCCTGCCTATAGCTTCTCTTTTTTATTATTTAGTTATTCCATTTATATTTTGTATTTCCTCCAAGGAGCTCAAGGGGGCATAAATGGTTTTCCTACCTTCCTTGTATTGGGACAACAAGCTTGTGAGGCAGGTTAGGCTGAGAAACAGTGACTGGCCCAAGGTCACCCATTGAGCTTCATGGCTGAATGGAGATTTGAATTTGGGTCTCCCTGGTCTCAGTCTAACATGGTAACAGCTGCACCACACTGGCTTTGAGATTCATTTTGATACCCCAGACAGAAAGGGAAACTGTGATTGCCCCAAGATTGCCATGGCAACATGCTGGATTAGTCACATTCCAGAAAACAGCTAATGTGCCCCATGGAAGCTCTCTCACATCAACTATCTCTTCAAATGCAGTGCGCACTGGGCCTCTTGCCTGCCTGACAAGTGCTCAGCTATGAGGGAGGGAGGGACAGAACAGTCTGGAGCAATTTCACAGGTGGGGACCTTTTTAAAAAAGTATATACACTCTAATACTTTTATGAGATGGTCAGAGGACTGCCTTTCAAGCTTTAAAGTTTTTTCCATCATAGATAACAGCCACTCCAAGCTGGTCCAACTTGGAATATAACCAATGACACTCCTGCAGATGATCTCAGTACCTGGGCCTAAGTTGTTCTGGGGTCATGAGACATCTCCCCCCACCTCCAATAGGAGAGTATCCCATTACATGTAAAACATCTCCAGCCAGTTAGTTGTGGGGTCAGTAAATTGCTACTGAGGTAGGGGTTTGTTTGTTTGTTTTTTATGTCATCAGCCTTAGGATATGGAAAATTAAAAATGAGCATTGGGATAAACAGGCTTTTAATGTAGTCATTATCAGATGGTAATGTATTGGTGATGAGGTAACAAACACATGGAAAAGCCAGTCATTTGTGCCAACTGCCTACAGTTTCTACATGTGATCAGAAATCTAAATCTAAATAAGCAGCTGCAATTCTCCTACACGTGTGAGTGGATGCTGGCTTCCCATGTAGCTGCCTGCTCGGTACTGTCAGTCAGTCAGTCTTTGGTAAATGGTTGTCTGAAGTTGCCCTAAGAATCTACAGGGCTTTCTGCCTGGTTCTCAGAACATGCTGCTATTGCACATATTAATATTGCAGTGTTTTATATGACTGGATACATGTGGACTGACCAATTTTTGGGAAGAAAACATTGTCAAGGCGCATAAGTTTAATTACAACTTTACTTGCAGAACTTTCTTCAAAACAAATCAAAAATTTGAGATTTGAGATTTTTTTGGGGTGGGGGAGTACTGTGACCCAGTTGCCATAATGCACAAACCATCAGTGTGTGTGTGCTTTTATACCTGTGCACACACACTTTTAAAAAATCATGTACCTTCTGTGTGGACCAACACATTTTTTTCAGGCTATGTACCAATTCTATTTGGCTTATACACGTAAATGCTGAATAACTGCCCTCAAGACCCAGATAAACTCTCTGTAAACTTGCCCTTTACGTTCACACATGGTGGTTTCCAACAGTTATGTCACCCCTCTGTGCCTTCAAGAATTCAAACCCTCTCATAAACTAGTTACCTGTTAAGCAGCTAACACACAGTAACACTGAGGAGGGAGAAAAGGCCACTTTCATTTTCTAAATGCCCCGTACATGGTCTGAAATTTAATCCCTCTGTGAATCATAATCTGCGATGCTCAGAATAGATCGACTATATATATCTAATGTTATTTTCAGGGACGTGAACAGGAAGGCTCCAGAGCTTGTACAGCCTGTGTTCAAGCATCTCTGTTGCGCCAAACAATTTAGGGCAATGTAGTCTGGAAATAATTCTCCCCCTCCCCACTCCTCTCTAGCAGTTTACTGGGTGGATGTGTGGGCGTCTGTAGTGGAGGCGTCTTGGGCTTGCTAATGAAGCTAAGGACATGAATAATATTTGACTGCTGCTGCGTGATGCCTCTGAGAGCCGTATTCATTTGTCTCTGTAGTTATTTGAGAGCAAGCAGCCGGCGTGTGCAGGCGATCCAGTCCCCATCCTCGGCTTTCTCTTCCGTCGCTTCTTAATCTTCATTTATAGCACTATCTTAAAAGAAAATATGGAGCATATCTTTTGCTAAAAATAATTATATTGCGATTAGCTTTACTTAAAGGAGAATGGGATTTAAAAATAACACGATCGCTTTGACAGGATGGGTTTAATGTGTGATCCACATAAGAATTAGTAGGGCCATTTCCTTGATAGCCACCAGACCTTTCAGTTGAAACCGTAACTGCAGCTGCCAGCCAGAGACAGACTTTTAATTACTTTTTTTTTGTAGCGGGGGTGGGGGTTAGGGGTGGGAGGGAAACCTAAACAATTATGTCTTAGGACTTATTGTTTTGTATTCTCTCTGTGTGTGCTAGAAATTAAAAAAACTGGCACCTTCAGAAGAGATTACAAAGAAAGAGCAGAGTAGAGAATGAAACGAGCTTATGTCTAATAAAGAACAAATTGCCTAAACCAGAGGGACTAATTTGACTGAAAAAATGTTGTTGTTTTAAAGGCATATACAGAAGCTGGTTTAATTAATTGCAATGATCCTGTTTCCTGTAGCTAAGACATATTAAACATGTCCAGAGATGTAATAAGGAAACAAAAGTCAAGATGGTGACGCTTTCTAGTTACGAGGAGCAATTTTTCACATTTGATTTTTGTGAAGGTTTTCTCTGTCTGCCCAAAGCTCAATGTAAGGAAGAGGAGGTGGATTAACAATGCAGAGGCACTATGTTCTTCTCCCAGCCTGTTTATATGCTGCTACAAATTAAGGGTTTAGTGTCATGGAAACAGCTCCTTTATTTGGAAAGCGACTGCACCACTATGAGAAGCAAACAGAGCATGCAAGAGTGAGAGAGAGTTGGATGGAGGGAGGCAATGTGTTGTCTACTCAGCCTAACATTATCTAACATGTTTTCCGATACTTTTGGAAAAGGGCAGAGGTTCTGAAATACTTGCTGCATTACTTTACAACCTATTGGTTTCTGCACTGGCATGTGAAACATTTAGGGCAACTGTGCTCTTTATGTGTTGGCATGTGAAGAAAATATTATTATAGAAATACTGTATTGGTTTTCTTTTTCTTTTTCAAGAGCTGACAGGGTCAGGGTTAAGCCACGTTATGTATTCCTGAAGTCTGTCAGGAAGGAAACGCTTATGAAATAATAATTTAGAAACTAAGGCTACTAGGGGCAACACTGTAGGCTTAACATAAGCTTGCACTGTTTTTCTAGGTGCAATTTAATTAATGTGGTAATATATATATATTTAAAATAATAATAATCCTGTTCCTTGTACAGTTTGTTTTATGCTGTTTTAAGCTGCTGAGTTTTAAGTTACTCTAAGGTCATGTTTTGTAACTCAAGCCTTCTTGAGTTCACTTAATGAAAAAAGCAGGACAGGAGTATTTTTAAAAATTAATAAATAAAAACATTAGAACAGCAGAAATTGGAGGACATTACATTGGCATTCATATTAATGTCACATTTATGTGGTATTAAACTACTCCATCATCTACCAATATTTTTAAAAAAATACTATGGGCTGCAGTTAATTTAAATTTGTTAACACTTTTTTTCTGTTACTAGCTAGCTTATATTATTATTTATTAAAAAGGTAGAATATTCAGTCAATTGTGTTCTTGGACTAGTACCTAGGAAGACCAGACTTCAAATACTAACTGAGCTATTAAGTTCACTGGATAACTTTGGGCCAGTCACGGTTTCTCAGCCTAACTTACCTCTCAGGGCTGTTGTGAGAAAATGTAGAGAAGGAGAACCATCTATGCTACCTTGAACTTCTTGAAGGAATGGTGGGATATAAATGCCATAATAATAAACTTTTTGAAAATGTGAAGTCATAAATATCACGGATTCTGTTTTTATGTCATTTATAGCATTTTCCTCAATAAGAAGTTATATACCTTTGTTCCCACAAGTTCTGTGATGGTGAACTACAGAAAGCACCATTTTGAATGCAACAGATTACATCTCTCTCTATGGAGATTTTATGTATCAGCCCTGGAAATGCAGGTATTTTATTGTAGATGTATTTGGTTTTTGATCTGGGGTGAGATCCAGCTTACAGTGATCTCAAGGTAGAGGAAGCCTTGAGGCCCCACCATTTATTAACTCAGTCTGAGGGAAAACAAGATATGGATTTTCTTGAGATAAGAGAACATGTAGCTGGATCTCATAATTTGATCCCATAATTTCAGAGCTCTCTAGTGGTCCGTCTGAACTTCTTCTTACCTCACCAAAGACCAGTGAAGGAGACAGCTCAAGGAAACTCAGTGGCATGACAGCACAAGGCTCTAAGAGAGAGCATGTCCTTTTTAAAGCGCCCTTCTCCCATCAGCTTGTGAACTGTGATTTGAGAATTTAAGGCTGTACTTGTAGTCTGTTAGCACAACACCTCTTTACATCACATCTGTCCCTGCACCTGTGGATCCTCTGCCCTGCAATTCAGTAGCCCGATCCAGCTATTCAATGCACGTTACCCACAATTTTGGAACCAAATTGCTCCAGTATGATGATCTTGGAGTATTGTTCTCCACCGTCTGCACATACTGCTGACCTGGAACAGGATTGAAACTCAGTTGACCAATAGCCCGACTCAGTATAAAACTGCTTCCTTTGGTTCTGAATAAAAACAGGGCTCTCCTTTCCACCCCCAAATGTGAATGTATTTCATCTTTGGACTGAAACAATGTATTCAAATACGTAGCAGATTACCAAGTTCTATAAGGTTAATTCCTCCTGCCTCGTCCATTTGCTTTTATATTACATTTTTTAAAATGCAACACTCTATTTATCCTAATTTAGCATTTATGTGATTTGGCTGCATTAATAGGAAAACAGCATTTCTAGGTGAAAGCCCAGCAACCTTAGCAGATTGGGGCCAGAGGTGCCATCTTCTCAAGATGATTGAGGGGGCCTGACATGATGCCCTGACGTCAGACACGCATAATATTGGGAGGAGGCAGGGACTGGAGCTGAATGCCCAGTGAACATTGAGAAGGCCCACCCTCTTAAAAAAGCATGGGGGAGGGAGACAGTGCCTCAGCCCCTAGGAGCTGGCACCTATGATTGGGCCTCATACCAGTTACAGTACACCGAGCTAGACTTTAGCTGTTAAACAATGAGTCTGAAGGACTCTGTGAAGGACTATGTGTGTATTTGAGAGGAAGTTAAAAAGAAACACATTGAACTAGCAGCAGGCGACATGGTAGGATGTTGCCATTCACTTGACCCTCGGATCAGTCATGTCTCTGCTGCTTACTGAGGGGTAAAGAGAGGGGAGGTAGCAGTGTGGTTGGCATGGTGCAACTGCACCAGACTGGCTTCTCCAGTGTGTTTGCACCATGCTGACCTTGCTGCTGCTCACACTATCCTTCTCTAGCTCCCGGTAAGTAGCAGTGATGCAATTGACTAGAGGTCAGGGGAGTGGTGGTGCTCAAACATGCTGTCCTCTACTGCTTTGAGCTTAATCTTTTCCCACATAAAGGTACAGGGCCTGTAAGCAAAGGCATCCCTACCGGACTCAACAGTTCTCATCTTTACCTCTACAGTGGTACCTCGGGTTAAGAACTTAATTCGTTCCAGAGGTCTGTTCTTAAGCTGAAAAAGTTCTTAACCTGAGGTACCATTTTAGCTAATGGGGCCTTCTGCTGCTGCCGCGCGATTTCTGTTCTCATCCTGAAGCAAAGTTCTTAACCTGAGGTACTATTTCTGGGTTAGCGGAGTTACCTGGGTTACCTGAAGCGTCTGTAACCTGAGATACTACTGTACTACAGCAAGCAAACTGCACACAATGCCATTATGGGGAATGAGAGGACTTTGCATGTCTTTCACTAGGTTCTTGAATGGCTTGAACACCACTAAGGTGGAGGTATTAATAAAGTAGAGGGGTCTGTGTATAGACCTAGCCAATCTCCTAGTACATTCCTTTCACATGCACTTGCCATATTGGTGGTGGAGAAATATTGAGACCTGTGGGGATACTTTCATGTGGTGCCACTAGTACTTGCATAGGGGAATAATAATAATAATAATAATAATAATAATAATAATAATAATAATAATATATTATTTATACCCTGCCCATCTGGCTGCATTTCCCCAGCCACTCTGGGCGGCTTCCAACAAAAGATTAAAAATACATTAAAAGTGATGCCCATTTCATACTGTGATTTTACTGTGTGCTACAGTGCTTACACACATATAAATATTGCTGTGATTTGCTATAGCTTACAGGTATATGAGCCCAACACCCTGCTCTCTATGGGAAGTCTTCAGGAAGGACTTGAGTACAACAGAGCTCTTGTTTTGTTTGTGTTCTGTCTCTGTATTTATATGTGACGGATGACTTGTTGCTTATCTTTATTGATCTCTCCTTAGATCTGAAAACCCAAGAAAGGGTTAAGAAATACTGTCAAAGAATAGAAAGTGTTTGTTCTGAAATTGAATCACTGTGATGGAAAGCTTTCATTTGCCCCTTGTGAAAGCACAATAAATGCGATAGCTGTGACTTTTCTTGCCCAGAAAAGAGAAAAATGCCTTTTATTACAACTCCCTGTTCAGGAACTGAGATGGTGTGAATTGAAGGCTAGGCGCAATTGTCTGCTGCAATAACTCTGGCTTGGGAAGAGGTTTTAACTGTGTCTAGCTCCTTGGCTGCCTCTTCCCAATTTCCCTGTGCCATCCTAGGGGAAGAACTGGTTGAGTGTGTGCTTTGCATGCAGAAAGTCTCAGGTTCAATCTAGGGATGGGGAGAAATTCAATTTTGCTTGCATTTTAATGAGGAACTAAGTAATTCACACTCCTTGAACCAATACGTGAACCGAAACACAATGATCCTTCAAAAGTTGCATAATACTACAGAAATTGCTTGCAGAAATGTTTAGAGAGAGTCAGTGTGGTGTAGTGGTTACAGTGTGTTGAACTAGGACCTGGGAGACGAGGGTTCAAACCCCCACACAGCCATGAAGGCTAGGAAAGGCTCATTTCTCAAAACTGGAGAGCTGCTGTCAGTCAGTGTTAACAGTACTGAGCCAGATGAACTAATGGTCTGAGTTGCTATAAGGCAGCTTCATCTGTTACTATGATTGGTGCAAGATATGAGTAAAGTAGGTGTAGATGGCACTTGGAAGTGTTACTGTCTTGTTTTTATTCCACCTCAGATATCCTCAAAATAGGAAATGCTAAATCAGGCACAGGCAAACTCAGCCCTCCAGATGTTTTGGGACTAGAAGAAGAAGAGTTTGGATTTGATATCCCGCTTTATCACTACCCGAAGGAGTCTCAAAGCAGCTAACATTCTCCTTTCCCTTCCTCCCCCACAACAAACACTCTGTGAGGTGAGTGGGGCAGAGAGACTTCAAAGAAGTGTGACTAGCCCAAGGTCACCCAGCAGCTGCATGTGGAGGAGTGGAGACGCGAACCCGGTTCACCAGATTACGAGTCTACCACTCATAACCACTACACCACACTGGCTCTTGGATGTTTTGGGGACTACAACTCCCATCATCCCTGACCACTGGTTCTGTTAGCTAGGGATCATGGGAGTTGTAGGCCAAAAAAAATCTGGAGGGCCGAGTTTGCCTATGCCTGTAAAATGAATTTAATTAAATGTTTGAATAGTGACTTAGTATGGCACTCACTGACCACTGAGGCAGATGTGAGAGCCCCACCAGCTCTACTGGGATTAGAGCAGTGTAAGTTAAAAAGTGGAATGATGCCCCAAGAACCAAGTTAATTCTATGCGTTCTTGTTCTTTTATTTAACTCTGAAATAAGCACACACATTTTGACATTCAAGGACATCCTTTTAATTTGTAGTCCTCTCTGAGAGATTTGTGTTCATGAAGAGAGGAATAGGTTTTACTTATTTATATTCACAGTTTTAGTCATGCATTATTTTGGCTCTGGAATATTGTTCTGTCTTTAATCATTCATAGTTGGAGATGAATAAATGACAGGGATAATTGATACAACTGTTGATTGTCAGACTGAACAAGGGTTCTGACTAGTTCCTGTTATAAAATGACTGCCTTGTTTGCCCAATGTTGAATTAGAACGGTGTACGAAAACCACAAAGGAACTGTGTGTCAGTTGTTAGGACAGAGACATAGCTGGGACAGAGTTCCCAACTGAGCTTTTTGTCTTGTGAGCAGGAATTGAACCCAAACCATTCAGGTTTCTCACTCCTTTCTTTTTCCAGTTGGACAGCACCATTCCATTGTTTACCTTATTTATCATCACGCCATGTGGATAGATTAGCTCAGCATAGCTGCAGAATGATAGGGATGGAGCAAAAGACCCACAGCCTCCTCTTCAGGAGCCCACTCATTTCTTCTAAGTCATGGTTTGGCATAGCATTTTGTGTGGCAAACTGTGCCAATATGTGCAGTATGTTTGTGGCTAAAATGTGGCTTTGAAATCTAGACTTGTTTTGTGTTCATAATCTTACAAGAGTTCAACCGGGTATGGAATTGGAGCAGGGCCTAATTACAGTATTATGTCATTGGCACCAAAGAAGAGAAAAAAGAAACGAAGTTTTACTCTTTGGTGTACATGTGGCAACTTTTTCAGTTGCGAGTTCATATTATTTTTGAAATTACAGGGTTTATGGAAGAAAATATCATAGGTTTGCAACTTCTGGACAGTCTCAGGAAGCTGGGCCTCCTTAGTCACTTGAGATATGAGGAAGCGCATTTCATTTGTGTCCGACAAGGCGTTTCTTTTCCTGGCACAGAGACTGCAGATCGTACTTTAGGATGCAGGATTGCTGTCATCATTCATACTTTTTATCACCTCACCATTTGACTTCTGCAATATGTTCTGCATGGAACTATACCTTAAATCAAACCCAGCAATGATATGGAGATGGCCGGCTGTCTAGTAAAGAGTGTGACTCACTGGATGCCCATGAAATGTCCATGAAACCAATCTGATAGCAATGAAAGATTAGTAGCACAGTAAGATTTCTCATAAAAATCCAATTTCAGCAAAATATTTCTAATGTAAACAACTGCAGCGACAGAAGGAAATTGGAAGGGGGAGGGGGACTAACTTTGGTGTGATGTTAAACATCTAGCTTATCTGCTGTAACTTGGCACATCACAGTTTCATTGATCTGCAGAATTCCGACATCAGGGCATAGCAGGCAGCGTGAACAAGAAGTGAGACTTAACCTTAAGTACTTCATCAGTATGCAGAATCAATACTGTATAGTCAGGGGCGGCACATTACAGTTCACCGCTTGAGGCAAAACGAGAAGTGTTGCTTGGTCCTTCTGCTGCCATTGCTGTTGCCCCCACCTATCTGCTCCTGCCCCCACCTGCTCTGCTGCATTCGGCGCTGCCATTGGTGTCAATTTTGGGTGCCTACTAGCTGGGCCAGCTCTGTTTATAGTAAACCAAGATGCCAAAAATCTAGTCGGCAGTTCTACTCAATTTTTTTACCCATGTGGTCTGTTGGAAAAACGCCCAGAAAGGCTGCCACCTTCCCAAGCATCTCTCTGATGGTCACCCTCTGGCTGTAAATTTTCCTCAGTCCAGAGAGACCGGTGATAAGCGACCCCTCTCACCTGAGAGGAGCACACTTGTCTTCTGGCATCTCATTGCAGAAGAAAAAGACAATCAGTAGCTCTAAACTACTTTATTTACAGTCTATATACAGAGACTCCATCAGTGTGTCTGCTCTCTCTGAGCAGCAGTACAGAAGAACACATCTCACACAGAAGTGAAAGCAACTTTCCACAGTACTGAGACTGTGCTGAGACTTCCTGTCTCACGCTCAGACACTCACATGATATAAACAACCATTGTGCTACTCGCTGAGCAGCTGGTGAGATAAAAATCCTAACATCACTCCCCCATTTTTAGGTAACCTTAGCTGCGAAAGCAAGTGCAGCATCAAGAGACATAAACAAACAGTTGTTATACACATAGTAAACCCCTGTTGTACCAGTTCCACTTTTGGAACTCCCTACAACTGGATTGACCAATTCAAACCTCTGATTACCTGTCTTCCACTATGATTTGTGAAGCTTGGGCATCTGTAGCGAGAATGTCTGCTATGATAAACTGCTATGAAAATCCCACGTATGTGTGATGGCCCTACTTTTCAGCAGCAGATGCTGGGAGATGGGGAGCAGCAGAAGTGAGGTGTTGGACAACTTGATGTGCCATTCAACCTGCTCTATAGAGAGCCACACTCACGGAGTTACAATTCTCCGCAGCACTTAACAAATGACAATGACCAGAGATCTTTGAGGGGTGAAATGTGCTTTGAAAGTATAGTGTGTTGACAGCCACATTTGAAATAAGTTTGCCAGTTAGCCTGTTCAACTTCTGCTCATAGTATGTGTGCATGTGGGTTTGTTGCATTGTCCTTCACCTCAGACCAGGCATAGGCAAACTCGGCCCTCCAGATGTTTTTGGCCTACAACTTCCATCATCCCTAGCTAACAGGACCAGTGGTCAGGGATGATGGGAGTTGTAGTCCCAAAACATCTGGAGGGTCGGGTTTGCCTATGCCTACCTCAGACAGCAAAATGCCTTGGGCTAGCTCTGTTCTAGACTATGACAAAGACACATTCGTGCCATTACAATTTCTCAAACCTGTGCATCAAAAGAGCACACTAATTAAAGAGCCATCAGAGATCATCCTTAAGACTGTGAAGAAGTGAAAGCTGAGCGTCTTTGTACTCACAACAAGGGCTGCTTGCAATGAATAAAAAATATGTTTGCTTACTGAAAAAAAACCCCAACCCTCTCAATAATAGTGATTTGATTTTATAAACCACATGAAAAAAAAATGACATTATGAGGTACTAAACATCACATGGAAAGACTACTAAATTAAAAAAACCATTTTTGTTTTCTTAAATGCAAAGTCTAATTATAAACAAGTTGGCCACAGTGATTGCTTAGGTTCCGTTATGTTGTTATGTACTGAATTCTGTCTCCCAGTGTAATTTCTGACCTTTCGCGTTAAGTGCTCTTTTCATTTTATGTCTGGCGAACTTATTACATAAATAAGTTTGAAAAAAAGAAAAAGAAAACCCCCACTAAAATAAACAAACATCAGGGTTTCTGACTTTGAAAGAATGAGTGATAAGATTCTGGAGGCTCTGTTAAATGACAGTGCTGTTCGGTAGCACAACAATTCATCTAGAATTCATGAATAAATATCTCAGACCTGAATATGCAAAGCCATCTCTTGAACACCAGTTAGTTGTCTTCTGATAAATTATTACTTTTTACTTTTCTTTTTGCTACAGCTAAATATTCTGTGCTCTGTGTGACCATTGTGATCTCTAAAATAAGCCCCTAGAGCCTTATTAATTTTAATGAAGGTGACAAGAGGGTGTCGTTGAGAATACCATTGCTTGCTCCTAAGAAATGTTGCTGTTCAAGGTGGAGCCACGCATGGCGTTCCCCTTCCTCAAGCCAAGGTGCATGGTATTTAAGTGTGCCGGCTATGATGGCACCTCGGACAGAAAATCCTTCTCTGGGAGCAAAAGACAAAAATGGCAAATTAAATAACTAATAATTTGCTGCCCTTTCATGACACCCCAAAACAGCTGCTTGCGATGGCCATCTCACTCTGCCTAATGATTGGGCCAGCCTGTTCTGAACAAGTGATGAGGAGAGGAAGTGTGAGTTGTCCTTCCTCTTACTCTTGGGTCACACCTACACCATACATTTATAAAGCACCCTTTTACCACTTTAAGAGTCATGGCTTCCCCCAATGAATCCTGGGAAATGTAGTTTATTAAGGGTGCTGAGAACCCAGGATTCTCTGTAGGCGTAGTGGATCTGCTGCCTGGCAGGAGTATACATGTGCTGATTGTCACCACATGATCTACTTGGGAGAGGAGCTTTCAGCCTTTCCCAGCCTGGTGGCTTTCAGATATTATTGGACTCCAATCCTATCATCACTTATTCTTTGCATTACCAGCTTGGGCTAATGGGAGCTGGAGTTCAGCAGTGTCTGAGGGCAACAGGCTGGAAAAGGCTGTTGCAGTCCATCATTTGAAAAGGCACAGGTTACCCAACTCTGCTGTTGGTGATCAAGGTTGTAATATTTAAAATGACTATTCAGAATGACCTGGTTTGAGCGCTGCTTTTCTAGCAGTTAAGAAAAACACAAGCATTGTAGAATGTGTCAGCTTCTTTTCATACATTTTCCTTCCTGGTTTTACAAGAGACTAAAGCAAGTCCTTAAATGAGAAATGAAGGGCAAAATGACTAAGCAAATATAAAACCATGTAATGCCTCTTTAGGTGCAGAGCCATCCCAAATTACTAATCAGTCTTATTCAGGGTAAGGTGATTTTGTTAAAACTGCACAGCAATGAACATATTGGCTGCTAACAACAGCATCATCCCTGTTACTTCTAAATGCTTTTATTGCATGGGTGAATGGATCAGACAGACCTGAGACCTCAGTGAAATCCATGTTACCTATGAATTAACTCTCAAACATTAATTTTTTATTGATGTGTGTGTGGCAGGGGCAGTGGTGAGAGAACCCTACTCTGTCTCAGTTGCATTTAGGTTTGAATATAATTAACTCGCAGCACACCTACAGAAGCACGTCAGGAATTTTAATTGTACCGAGAAAAGACAATAGTCAAATTCCAGCTGGTGGTTACTGCTGAGGTGGCCTGCCAGAGCGTTCTCTCAAGAGGGAGGGTAATTTCTTCACATATTGGGAGGTAGCCCTAGAGGCAAGAGGCACTGCATACAGCTGCCTACTTGTTGACTGGATAGTTGCCCCTGTGGATGTTAACAGCCTGTGCCTGAGCCAGGGGAGCTAGCCAGTCAGCATCCTTGTACTTGTATGAAGGAGTGAGTTGGTGTTCCCTTCTGTCCTTGGTTGCTTCATAGTAAAGATAAAGGTAAAGGGACCCCTGACTGTTAGGTCGTTGCTGCACTCACCTCGCTTTACTGGCTGAGGGAGCCGGCGTACAGCTTCCAGGTAATGTGGCCCTGGACTAAGCTGCTTCTGGTGAACCAGAGCAGCGCACAGAAACACTGTTTACCTTCCCGCCTTAGCGGTACCTATTTATCTACTTGCACTTTGATGTGCTTTCGAACTGCTGTGTTGGCAGGAACAGGGACCGAGCAATGGGAGCTCACCCCGTCGCTGGGGATTTGAACCACCAACCTTCTGATCAGCAAGCCCAAGGGACTCAGTAGTTTAGACCACAGCATCACCCTTCACAGTAGCGACTGGCAATTTTGCTAGTGAACCACTTCACTGGTCACTGCTGAACTCAACACATAGTAGAGATTAATTAAACCCATTGGATTGTGCCCAACAGTTCTACTCGCAGTAGACCCACTCACATTACGGTGCCTAAGGTAGTCACATCTTTAAATTTCAGTGGTTCTTCTTTGTGTGTGACTAATGTTGGATACAAGCCATTGTTTTTAATCGAGGCCAGCATGGCTTACCGCAGTAGCAGTAGAATCATAGCTCAGCTGCAGGCAGTCATCAATTTTACCCTAGGGCAGCCCTCAAGCTTGACCTCAGACCATGCCTTTCCCCTTGCACACAGCGGCTGTTGCTCCCTTGAGATTTGTGCTGCCCTGAGACAAATGTAAACATGGCACCTGTGAGACTGGCAGCACTGGCTCTTCCTTGTACAAGGCCAATTGTTCTAGGCAATGGGATCTCACCACCTTTCAAGGGTGATATTTTCCTGGGACAGCGACATTTCCCCCCAAGAAAACATTCCATAGAAAGCACTCTGACAAGTTCAAGGAATTAGTGTTCAAATTGATGGTACAGTAAGACTATTTAAAGCCCTAGCACTGCAGGGTAGGAATTTTGCGGCAAAATATCACCAGTCATCACTGGAGCGTGCTCCCTGGCCAAGGAGCTTCAAGGCTCCCTGGGTTGAGTTCAATGGGTGTAGCCAGAGCAGGTTACTACAAGTAAAACTTCCCAATTTTGTCAACTAGGCCTAAATTAGTGACCTTTTTGACGCCAAAGGACCATAAACTTCTGGGAAGGTGTCCCACACAGGCCTAACTGAAGTGAAAGGAAAATATGCAAGCACTTTTCCCTCAGCTTTGCTTGTATTATTTTCTGTGAGAATATGACAGTAGATTGTGCTTCCCGAGTCAGATGGCTAATCCACACCTCTGCTTGCCCTGCCTTTCCCCCCTGGAAAACCCGTCTTTTTTCTGGATTGACATTTACTCCGACTTAGTGCTAAAGAGCAAGTTTCTTCAGGGGAAAACTGTGGGGCAAAGGCAAAACCACTTGGAAGTGTGCCTAGAAAGCCACTCAGACCCATGCTTTCTACAGACGGGACAAGTGGAAGTGTAGACAAGCCCAGAGTTGGTGTCTATGTTTGATGGTGCTGCCCTAAATGATACTCATAGTCTGCCAGCTCTGAATGTTGCTTCATCTTGCCTTGTGTTAGCTGGGGTTGCCTCTGGCAGTAGGATTTTATTTTTTAAAATAATAATAAATAGGTTTCCCTTGGGTTGCCTGCCATGTTTTGTATTGCTGCTTCAGCCACAGCATTGCGGGTGGGGAAAAACACCCTCTGTTTGTGCCACTGCAGCTGAAACAGACCCATAGGATCTGACGGTTCTTTTTTTCTTTTAATCTTCCATATCACAATTCTTAGCCCAGGATGATCAACTATTCTGTGTAAATAGCTATTTCCAAAAGGACCTAAATCAAACTAGTTTTTATTGTCCTCTTGGGGGGAAATACGCTGTGCATTTTAAAAAGCTCATAGAATTGCTTCATATTTTATTCAGGTTTAGCACTTTTCATCTAAGATTTCGAAGCACTTCTCAAACATTAATTATAATTCCTATTTACAATTCCCTGTGAACTAGGCCTTATTTTACAGTGAAAA
This sequence comes from Podarcis muralis, assembly GCF_964188315.1. Classification (NCBI taxonomy): domain Eukaryota; kingdom Metazoa; phylum Chordata; class Lepidosauria; order Squamata; family Lacertidae; genus Podarcis; species Podarcis muralis. The sequence goes on from NC_135658.1 coordinate 64,345,561, forward strand.
ACCAAAGCACACTACAATGGCCAAGACACGTGACTAAAACTGCTTGCTGAGAGTGTGTCAGTCACAAAAGGCTTTGTAATGGCCTTTGGTTAATTCAGTATCGTTATGCCGAACTTTGTCTAAATTTTGTTTGTATGCTCAGTGAATTGTCCTGAGAAGGGCTGAATTAGCCATGATGTGAAGCCAAATGGGCTCTGATTCTGCAGTGTTTGTATTTGAAGGGTCCTGCTTCCTTTTAAAAAACCCATCCTGTTCAGGAGAAGGTGTCTGCTTAGGAGACCATGTGTCCTACTATACAGAGGACTAGAAAAGCCGTATTAGCACCTTTCAGTGGTGGCTTTGAAACTTTGGGACAATTGCTCTACATAGGTGCCTCTCACTTCAGCGTTACAATCCTTTAGGAATAGTGGGAAGATATAACTATTCTGCCAGGAAGTGGGGAGGGATAGTATGTGGAGCTCAGTTTGTATTGCACCTGTTGCTGTCTTAAGCTATGATTTTACTTTATGCTGTGTTTAATTTGTACTGATGTTTTAACTGGATTTAGGGGCAGGGGAAGTATAGGTGTGTTTTAATATGTTAGACACATCCTCCCTGTGACCATATGGCAAAGGGTTGTATAGAAATATCTAAATAAATAAAATTGCAAGGCTGCCAGAGGATTGTCATCATATATATTTACATAAGGGCAGGGGTACCTTTACCTTTACCTTTATATTTACATAAAATGTGTCTTTTTGTTATTTTATGAAGGGCGCATATACAAATCAAACCATGTGCAACGAATACAACCGAAAAACCGCAGTAAAGCGGCAGGTTATAGAATAACACGAAACAATAAAAGCATTTGAGAGGAAACTTACAGTGCCAGTTGTGTTGATGTTCCTTGCACACCTGCAGACTGTCTGCTGTTAACTCTCCTGTGCCAAAGAGAGACGTGAGTTAATGGAGGAGCAAGATCATGTAAGTTTCTGTTTACAAAAATTTAAAAGGGGAACCATGCTCTGTTAGGAACATAGGTAAGCTCCTATGTACAGGTAAGTTTCTGTATACAAATGTCAAAAATGGAAAACTATTCTCCATTTGGAATACCATGTTGGCTGAGGGTTACCTGTGTTACATGTATGTTTGGTGGGAATGCTTTGCATGTGGAGAACTGCTAAGGCTGTATTTGGGAATGGTTATAGGGGGGAAGAGAAAGTGTGGGTGCAGCTTCTATTTCAGTTAATTTGATTAGTTGCTAACGATGTTGTGGAGTTTTATTGTATTTTTGCATATGAGTTTTATCGATCATGCTTTTTACGTTTAAGAGAATATTTTGTTTTCTTTTTAATTATGCTGCTTCGAATGTCTATTTTGTATCTGACTTTCATCTGCAATGTACTATTTTGATACTTTGTAATGCCCTATTTGATATTTTATGTTGTAAACCACTTTGAGAGAAATATGTGTTTTCAATATAAAAGAGGCATAAAAATTATTTGAAATATAAATATATACATGCATAAATAAATAAATAAATAAATAAGAACCCTATTATGGCCTACTGAAATATTTTAAAAGGAAAATGAATAACCATCTTCACTTAATCCCTTGCCAATTTTTTAAAATATTTTTTTTGTTTTGTTAGTACCAATAGTACTGGTATTCAGATGCCAGGTACAAATCTGGCTTTTTGTTCAGGTCTTTGGATATTTGTACCACTGATACTGATATGTTGTTTTTATTGTATTTTTTCTAGGGGAAAAATCGGTGGAATATGGAATTGCCCAGAGACCCTAGGTTGAAAGGTGGGATACAAACAGCCTCATCAATCAATAAATAAAATTTCATGGGTTTCTATGAACCAATGTAGGCATGAATGGTCTGGTCTGTGCCAATTTCTAATTTAATTCTAGGCCATTTCTGTATTAACCTACTTTTTAAAATAAAAAGTCCATAGGAAAATTATGTGTATTATTTAAGTATGAATTTTATCTCAATATATGCATTTCCAAACACATTTTGACCCAACTGCCCACATTTTTAATGCATTTTAGTATGTTCTTTGAGCCGAGAACTGCCTTACGAATCTGAAGAAGTGCAAAACCTAAAGGATTTTTGATCCTTTAATTCTAATCCATGTATTTGTCCTAAAGATGTGAATTAGGTTGGTTCACGTAAAAATATGGATCGAACAAAACTCTCCTCCATCTCTTGTGTAAATTAGGAGTTGATGCATTTGACCTGCAAGGAGATGAATTGCTAGACGGCTGATTTATCTCACCACAGGGGAGATTTGTGCATTTCCCCTTGGCAGGGGAGAGTCTGGGTCAAGATCAAAGAAGTACAGGTGATTATGGATCAAGATCCAAGAGCAGTTCTTTGAGTCATAGCTGGGATGTGTTTACGACTGGGATATTCTCAGTCTTGGCTGGCAGTTCTCAACAACAGTAAATTAAAATTTCCAAATAGTTGGTTGATTTCTTTCCCCACCCAACATTGATTTAAATAGCTGCTGAACTTGGTAGCCCAAATTCATAGGATTGCCAAAGTTTGACTCAAATCCTTTGCACTGTAATGGATGTTTATGCCAAATGAATACGAAAAGCTTGCAGAGAATAATTACAATTAAATTGTAATATGTTTTCTGGAATCAGAAAAAGAGGACTAATTTGGAGCAATAAATACAATTGGGGGAAACAGATCTGCTTGTAGATATTTTACAAAGGAAAAAAGGATAAACTCATCAGATGAATTATTCAGAATGAATTATTTGTTCGGCTCTGATGGAATTTATTATAAACTCACAGATTTGCTTGCATGGAAGACATGAGAGAAACTATTGCTAATGCACATCCATCCAGTGAACAATTCTTCTTCTTCTTTGAACTGTATTTTTCTAAATATTATATTATGCCACAATCCAGGCAATCTACGCAGAGTTCGGTGTGTTGGTTTCAATGGGATTAGATATGCATTGGATTTGGGCCCTAGTTATTTTCTAATGGAAACAGTTAGTCTCAAACTAGAAGTCACCTGTCAGTGGGAAACTGATGCTGACTGCCAAATTGACAAGGTGCACATTCAGTCTGCATAGCTGGGTGGAACTCATTAACCTGCTTAGTTATATAGATAACAACAGAATTATGGTTGTAATCATTGTTGCTGTACCCCAACTATCAATGATACATGAAATATGAAGGTGCGAAGATCAGATTATGAACTGGCTAAACATGGAGAAATTCTTTTGGGTGTGCGTGTGTATTCTGTTGTTGATTAACGTTAGGCTTTTGCTATAAAGCCCCCCAAAATATGAAAGTTTGTGCCAAGAACAATGACCTCAGCTCTTTAGGAGCTTCTCCTTCCAGACCAGCCTATCCACTCCATAAGATCCATTTAGGGAAGCTCTTCTCCATTTATTAATGGCAGGTGGCCAAGGCAATACTAGCTGGGAAGCATGTGAGAGTCTTCACAGAGGTTGCACTGAAAAAATGTTTGTACCTATGCTCTTGGGTTTTATTATTATATCTTTGTTACTCAGGCAGACATCTTACCTGACAGAGTTTTTTAAAAAACGTATGTGACTCTTGTTGTATTTATTTTTTTACTGTTTTATTATTATTGGGTGATATGCAACCTTATTCAGAGTAGACTAACTGCATTCAATGAACTTAAGTAAGTTAAGTCCATTGGTTTCAACGGATGATATCCAGCTAAGTGCTTCTGCTGGTGCAAGGATTTCTGCTTGTGCAACAGAACTTTGCCTCCCTCTCCTCTCCCTCTGTGTCCCTGTGCACCCTGTTCTGGGCTTTCCTCAAGAATGTGAGTGTAAAGGTACAGAATTGTATTAAAAAGAAATAAAAGAGGACTTTATTTACATGTTATCTGTTAAGCATCCCTGAAGGAGGAAAACAGATGCTTTCATTCTTGTTGTTTGTCAGAAGGGGAGCTCCCATGTGCTTGATGATTTGCAGCCATCACAAATGGGTGCTTATCAGGCACCCAGTGGGTGAGAGTAAATGGCTGGTGTATCACATGCACACGACAAGCCTGCAGTAGAGGATAAGCACTGCTTATTAAAATACACTGCAGAACTCCGCATTGACAGAAACTGAGAGAATGCTACCATCACAAAAGGCTTGCAAAATGCAGCACTCTTCCAATCTCATATACTCCTGACACTGACCTCCAATCTCTTCCCATTCTGACAGTCTCCCAAAAAATACAGATGGGCTGTTGCTGGATTCTGCTACTAATATTGCAGCAGCAGAAAGCGGCAACATGGAGGGAATTTTATAAGGCAGGGAAAAAATGTGTATTCGGTTTGCTGCTCAGTTTGCATTTAGAGCCCTTAAATCCCTTTGGTATTCTCATAAAAATTACTTGTTGATGAATGACTGGCAATATCAAGGGTCTCCATTTCACAGATATTCGTGTCGTCTTTCAGTTCATTCATTCATTTCATTTGTATGCCGCTGTTCCACAAAATGAATCATGCTCAAAGCAGCTTACAACAAAGAAACACCAGAAGAACAATTTCGTAATAACATAACGAAATAATAACATAGAAAAAAATTCATAATTACACAGAAAAATAAAAATATAACAACATACAAAAAGTCACATTTCAATACTATGAATATACCAAGATTATTTAAACACCATACAGCACCCAATAGCAAAAATAACAAGGGGACGTTACAGTTTTACCTTAGTCCTAGAAGCACCCACTCATGATGTTGCTCACCGTCTCTCTCCTGCAGCAGCTTCTTATAAGGCTCCCAAAAGCAAAGGGTGGGGTAGCTGGAAACACCGCTCCGATTATGTTGCTCTTTCAATGCTATCCTCCTTTTAAAAGACAAATGCCTGTCAGAATAACACGTTGTTGTGATTTGTGTCAGGGACATGGTCACTGTTGACACTGACTGGTAATTCTTAAGATACAACTTATGCATGTTGCACTTTCTGAAAAGAAGTCCCTGTTGCCTCTGAGAAATGCAAATTCTAATGCCATAGGGATGCTTCAGCAGAAAACTGGGCAAGGGGAGACATTGCTACCTTCCTCCTGTAAGTGAGCTTGGAACTGTTCCCCACATGTCCAAGACAGGAATGGAGAGCCTGTGGTCCTCCAGAGGTTGCTGGACTCCAGCTCCCATCCTCCCTAGCCAGCATGCCAATGGTCAGGGAGGGTGAGAAGTATAGTCCAACATCTTGGGATGTGGCACTGCCTGATAGGTTTTTCTGCTATGCATGTTTGCATTAAGAACACTCACATATCCATCTTTTCTGAGAGCATTGTGATAGACCAAAACATGGTTATCACTTAATTTTTGATAGCATAGAAGGCATAGGTAGGAGGTTTAACAGCCTAGAAATGCATTAACCTCATGCAGATTTTGTCCTACAAATCAGCAAGGGCTGGTAGAGACCATGCTGCTACAGCAGCTGTTTCTTAGGTCCATCCGCACAAATCCTAAAATTCTCCCTCAAACCATTTTGTGCCCGCAGAGAGGACTTTCATAAGCCCACAAGAAAGAAGTGTGCTGAATTAACTTTTAAGAACCAAATAAATCACCCAGATCTCCTGTTTTTTTTGCTTTCTATCTTGGTGTGCCAGAACAATAGTTCCATATTAAAAATAGGTATCATAATTCATCTCTTCAGGATGTCTTCCCTCCCCACTTTTAAAAAAAATATATTGCCCAATTGTTCTTATCCAATTGTATAATTATGATCTGATTTAAGAAGCCAGTTCTTACCTTTGTCTTCTAATAGACTTCCTGAAAACCATGCCAGTTGGACATATCAAGGAAACATTGAATGGGTTGGCTGGAAGAAAGTTCCATGATTATAAACATTAAATTCTGAGAGAGAATTCCCCGGTCCCTAAATATTAACAGATCAATCAACCCAGTAAAAACATGTGGCTTTAGTGCTGCACACCAAGTGAAATGTGAGTGGAGGAAAGACATATATTTTCAGCTCTGAGCTTGGATTTTCAGAGGAACCTTCCTTAGATTTGAGGGGTATCATTGCTTACAGGTCAGGATGACTCTTCCCAGACCACACACCCCCCCCCACGGAAAAAAAATATCACCAGAGAATTGTCAAGGAGAAGCAATTTCAGAAAGAAGTACTGCTGAAGAGAGGTTTTTCTGGGCCAGTAAATTTCCACATATATGCTCTTCAGAATTCTTCCCATTTCTCTAGACATTCAGTGCCTCTAGAAAAAAGATTTGAGTGGCATGGGTTTTGCTTACACTTATGATCTGAACGTAATGTTTGGAATTTATTTCTAGGTCTAGTTGATGGTAAACACACACACAAAAAGCACAACCTTACCTTGCAGCGTGTGGCTTTGGATCACATTTGTATTTGAAGCAGCTGTGTCCGGCTTCTATTATACTTCAGCTTCCATTGAAAAGGTTGCTTGGGGACAGGGCTGAATTGGATAGATGGTTTTCTCTGCACAATGGCAAAGCTTTGAACTTGATGGCCTTTTGCTTCTTTCAAAACCTACAATTCCATCCATCGTGTACCATAGAGCAGGTACTTGGCAGGAGCAAGAAACAACAGCATCTTAGGTACCTGTAAGGCAGGGAATATCTTGAATATTATTATTACGAATTGCTACGAGGGCAGAACAATTAAGTTCAGAAGTGTCTGGGCCTGTAGGATGGAATTTCAATGCTAGCCTCCTTGGTGGAGGAGTGAGGAGACAGCGAGGCTGATATGGCGTGGGCAGTGCCAATCTGGTGTCACCACTTCTGGTGAAACCTTTGGGTGAGCTGAAATTCCAGAACTTGGCTCAGATGTTACACATCTTATAGATGAGTCTGCTATGGACCTCTAGTGCCTATGAACATCTAGAAATTCAATCAAGCTTGGTTTATGTTAGATCAAGCAGAAATGGGAGCAGAAATCCCTTCCTGTATACAGAGAAGCTGACTGTAAAATGTTGGTTGGCTCATACTATGATAATAAAGCTTCATCGCTGGCTGTACATAGTGCTGATTGGCAATCATGAAGCCCCTTCACTCTGAAAGTGCCCCCCCCCCAGTATTAAAAATCCAAAATGATTGGCTTTTAAAGAAAGGTATTGAATAAATGTTCTAAATGACTAAACACCCTGAAAATCAACAGGGGACAGAGGGATGGGAAGATGAAATCTGCCCCCCTCCCAAAGTCTGAATGGAGATGCCAGCAAAAATCCATGCTAGAAAATCCATACTTGGTACATGGGCCAATAAAGGAATGAAGCTGGGGGAACGGCACAGCAGAAAAAGCTGTATGTTATTATTGGGCATAAACCCATTTATTCCCATTGATGTGTGCTTAAATGGGCTGTCCAGTGGGACTGCAACAATTTCCTACAGTTGTACAGTTCTTTGTATAAAATTCATATAAACCAATACAAATATACCAAAAAACACATTTTTTTTAAATGTGTGCTTTATTTTTTTTAAACCTGTATAAATAAATACAAAATGACAAAGAGGTTTATGTTTACTAAACATTGCATTTGATTGTATGACATTACACAGTGTCTGTCACAATAGGTTGACTTAAAATTGTGTCCCTTCAGCTGTTGGTGCATAATTACATAACTTTGTAGGATACAATTAGTCCTGAAGCTGCATCCAGCCACCCTTTTCAGTGAAACCCCTGAGTGCTTACAATTGCAAAAGAGTGTTAGGGGAGCCATTAAACCATAGTGGCTGAACTCTGGGAATTTTGCAAGGAAAACAAAGAGAGGAAGAGAGAGAAAGAGAGAAGAGAGTTTTTCTTTCAAGAGATAAAATCAACGCCAGGCTTACAAACACATTTCTTTCTTAGAAGACGATTTCCTCCTCAGTGGCTGAGAAACCCACAAAACTTTCAAAGCAAAATAAAATAACAGCGATAACAACAACTCATTTCATTACATTGCTTAGTCACCTGAGATTCCCTTCCTCCCCTTCATGCTCATAGAAAGCTTGGCAATGTATATATTTGATGCACATACATTGCACATGTACTTGAATCACATGTTAAAACTGCATTCCTGGATCTGCCCAACGTAATAGCATCCAGAGCTACTCATGGGTATGAATTTAGCAAAGAGAGCACATGATAGTTGCTAGGTTCAGTCTGAGCTTTGCAAAGCAAACTTAACTATACACTATTTGGTCATTGTCACCATGTCCACAAACATGGACCAGGTGCTCTATGCTAGGGCAGCCCACATCTGAATATGCTGTTGGGTTTTAGTTTCGCAGAGCATGAGGAGGAAGGATACAATCAGCCACTAAAAGGAGCCCATGATTCCCCAAACAGTTCAACATTCTTACCCATGGAAGGTCAACTGTCAAGGTTCTAAAAGTGTACTTTGATTTAAAATAAACTGGATTCACCAAATCTGGCCATTTAATAAACTAGTTTTCTTTTCAAGTAAGAGCTCCTTGTTTCTGACCAGCTCATCTGTGGGATTTCACCTCTTCTTTTAGAAGCCTATCACCTTCAAAAGACACACACACACCAAAAACACACCTATGTATCAGAATCGTATGACTAATCAGAGTAAGCTGTTGAGGATTGCAGTAAATAAAGACAACCTATTCAGGTCAATTCAGTGTCAAGTTCTAGACTGGTATCATAATTAACTACAGGCAACATGTGTCAGGCAATCAATGTTTGGACTATGAATTGTGGCTGGCTGGTGATGCCATGTTCCACAGTTTAAGCTTTGTAAAAAACTTTTTGTAACAAAGGACCATGGTTCTTCTTCTATGGTGGTTTTTGAAAAGTTTCTCAATTAAAATCAGTTCACACACTGTGTACTACAGTAGCAGATGGTGTGGTGAGGTGCCCCTGCTCCCCTGATCATTGGTCAGTCACATCAGTGCTACTCACTGGAAGGCAAAGGGGAAGAGATGAGGCAGCAAGGCCAGCATGGTACGAATGCGCTGTGGGAGCCAATTTGATGGTCCTGCCAGTGCGTTTGCTCTTTGCCAACCTCACTGCCACTTTGCCCTTTACATGTTGGTAAGCAGCAATGACACAGCTGTTGACTAGGTGACCAGAGGTGCCCCACCATGCCACCCACTATTGGTGTGCTGTGACCAGTGAAGGCATTCACAGGGTGAAGGCAAAGGGAAAGCAATGTTGGAAGTGGGTGAACATTATCAGGACTCTGCACGCTACCTGTAGCTCATTACTGACTTATGTGATTCATCATCAATTCATAAATTACTCTAATCACAACTGATTACACATTGGAGGTAAAATCAAAAGTTCTCCCACATAGGAGGGTCATGAATGCAACAACTTGCACCATGGAAGTGCCTGTGATGGAAGCTTTAGTGAAACCTTGGATCGTTAATGTATTATTTTTGTCACAGTCTCACAAATCACCTAAAAACACACAAAAGACAATTGCTGATGAATCATGTCTCTAGCTTGTTAAAAAAAGCAATGCCCAAGGAAACCCCGAAGAGCCAAACTTGTCCAAAAGAAAGGCAGGGCTTAATTGTTATCAGGGCTCAGGTCCTCTCCAATACCTTGAAAATGAGTGTTTTCCAAGAACGACACCGCTTTGCAGAGATTCCAGAGCCCTATTCAGATATTTGTTTAACTGTATCTGTGGCAGGGCTCTGCAGGCAAACCCTGCACCTTCCACCCCACCTCCCCATGTTGAATGGAAAGATCTGATGAGAGATTGCATGGCGGTTTGTCGAAACAGTTATAGTCCTCCCCCCCCCCACTCAGGGCCACATGGGAAGGTTGGAGATGGAAAGGATGGAGCTGGAGTGTACAGCTCCATGGCCACTCTGTTGATACAATTAACAAACACTTCTGATTTACACCCATGTCTGTTATTTGCATGGTGGACTGGAGGGCTGCATCTATGCTTCCATTACTCAAACACTGTTACTTCCTGGGTAGGTGATCAGGGCTCAGTCTTGCACTGTTTTGAGTCATCAAAGCTGGATTCAACTAAGCTGTTGTGGTAGTGGAAACTGGTCAAAGAGCCCCACTGAAACAACAGGATTTTCTGCCTCTCCCTGCCCCATGTGTCCCCACGCCCTCCCCAAATCTGCCTGGGAAGGTCTGGAGAACCCCATAACAGTGCACGGGGGAAGGAAAAGGGAGATAGTTCCATCTGGTAAAGAGAAACACTTGCACTGATGGCAGAATTCCACCTTATGGAAGAATCCTAGAAGCCTTAGAGGAAAGCAAGAACATGCCTGTCTCTCATCACTGACCAAGTGCAGTCTGTCACTGCACACTTAAGACAAAGGAGTAGGACTTCCATAGCTATTGGTATGGTTCCCCAGTAGACTCAATCTTGGTGCCATTCTTTTTAGATATTAGAAGGAAGTGATCAGGGACGTAGGAGGAAATGAAGAGACTCTAGTACATTACTACAATGAAAATACTTTCCTACATATGTTTGACTAGAATATTCTATTATGGTTGAAGCCAAAGTTTAAAAATAGCCAGCCTTCATTCCCTTCTGAAGGGCAAAACTAGATTTATTAGTGGAACATACTGTATGTTGCATTCAGTTCTTCTTTGTCAAGTTCACACTACATCGCTGTAAAAGGGCTTCATGTGTTCAACAATTTATAGTGACCTTGGTTTAAGAACAGCCCTGTTTACGAACGATTCGGTTTACGAACTCTGCAAAACCAGTAGTGTCCCGGTTTGCAAACTTTACCTCAGTCTAAGAACAGAATCTGAACGGTGGAAGGGCACCGGCGGCAGGAGGCCTCATTAGGGAAAGTGCGCCTCGATTTAAGAATGGTTTTGGTTTAAGAACGGACTTCCAGAATGAATTTAGTTCATAAACCGAGGTACCACTGTCGTTGTCTTCCATTTCTAGTCATACTGAAAACTGAGAGCTTCCTGTGATTACTACTGCACTTGACTGAGCAAATGGAAGGCCAGTCCGCTACAAACAATGCTATCAGTCAACCCTTCTGAAATCTAGACCTTAAAATTAAATATTATTTTCATATTTGTTTCCTGCTACTTCACTGCAAGAGAGGAGCAGGACTAGCACCAAGGGGTCTGCATCACTCGGCAGATACTGAGGCGTTAGCATTTAAGGAGGGCCCACTGTCAACCCATGACCCACTGTGGTGCAGATGCTTTTTCTCTTGAGCAGTGGGACTAGGTCCTTCTGGTTGGTTATGGTTCTCCATCCTTAGCACTGCCACCTGGAACAGTGGTGGTGGTCACCTCCTTCACACAGAAGAAGGTGTGCCCACCCCCCTCTTATTGACTGTACTGGCTATTGCTTGTCACTGCCTAGAGCGATTGGATCAAGTCCTCTTAGGGAACACACTGCTGTTAGTGCTGTGCCATGCCACCAATTGCTTGGTTACTGTGGTTTCTTTCCTCTTCTCTCAACATAAGAGAAACAGGACCAGTGGTCCCTTTTCCTCCCTGGAGAGATACCCATCATTCACCCACCAATCTAGTTGGCCAAGCAAGAACTGAAGACTGATTGGATGAGCCAGTGATGGGCCAGCAGCAACCGTTAATTGCAGCAGCAGTTGTGTGGAAAGGAGGAGTAGGTAGGCAAGTGGATCTTGCATCTTCTAGTTTCCAGCACCACTGCATCCATTTGAGCAGGTGAATGATTGGCAGCAGTGGGTAGCAGCCGCCAATGCTGTCTGCTCTCTGTTTCTGGACAACAGCAGCTGGCGGTATTCCTACCAGTCATTGCTGCTGGATCACCAGGTGAGCAGCTAGCAGTGGTGGAGGGGAGCAGCAGTAGCTGCCACCTGCATTCTGCCAGAATGAGGTGGGGAAGGAAGTGGATGCAGAATTGCTACTCCCTCTGATAGTGTGGAAAATGAGGCGGGGGACCCCAGAGGGCATCTTGCCCAAGGTTCCCTGGAACCTGTCCTGCAGAGACATTGAATTAAAAAGGATCTGTTTCTAAACGAAAACACATGTTCACCCTAAACAACAGGCTGAACAAAACCCAATTGCAAAAGGCAGGCACGTTACTGAACAACTTCATTTTATGCAACTTCCTTCGCATGAATGAAAGGCAAAAAGAAACTGGTGGTGTTGGGACTAACTACTTTAATTCTATTCCAACAACTTTGCCTGGATTGTAGGCATCATTTCCAACCCGAATGCTTTAGTACAGTCACTAGAGATGAGATGAACTTGCAGCCAATATGGCTGTTTAAAAATAATGAGAAATTAGCATGCTATGTTGACTAGCTAGACTGACAGAATGGAAGATGATGGGCAATGCTAGAGGTGGAAATGTTTCTGCTCTAAGTCTTGGAAAAACAACACCTCCCCTTAGAAAATAACATGATCACTTTCCTCCTCTCAATTTACCTGGCAGTTGTTTTCTGCTTTCATGCTCTGTGGCCTCTAAATGATACCTTTTCTTTTTGGAAACCCCATCCAAGTTTTGCTGATGTTTCCTACTTGCTGGTTCATTACTCCTGCAGCCGAGATTCGTTTTCTTCACTGCTCAGAATTAACAATAGTTGTATGAATATAGAGGTTATGTATTCCAGTCAATAATGGAATTCGCAAGGTTAACCTTTAGTTTCTGCTTGAGGGATCAGCAATACCACTGCAGTTTTCTCAACTGCGCTCTCATTAGTTAGTATTGCCAGGGGCTGAGCACAGCTTTTTACAACAAAGGGCAGGTTGGAGAAGTTGAGTTGAGGTCCTGGAAGATGCACCTTCTGGTGCTTCAAATTCCAAGCCACAGCTTTGGAATCTAGAGAGTATCTTGGAGACTCTTGCTCCTTCCAAGCTGGAACATAATGGGGGATAAGTGCCTGGCTCTGTTGGTACAACATCTTGGGTGGGAAGAGAAGGCCCCGTGAGGGAGCTTTGAAGCTCAGGACTGGGCTGTTACCCCTATTTAAAAGAGGAGAGAGTGAATCTGGCAGGCGGTCAAATTCCCCAATGCTTGAGAAGACTGGGTGGGTGCTATGCATAAGGGCAGTCTCAGAAGTGGCTTGATTCCTCTGGAATTCTCTGTGCCACAGCCTCAAATAGCTTTGAGAATAGCACAAGGCATTTCTGTTTAGAAAAGCATTTTGTAGTTTTAAAATGGTTTCTACAAGATGTGTACGTCTGAAGTCAAAAGGCAGTCTGCTGATGAAACGATTTTGTGGTGTTCATATTCTACTGATGCATGGCTAGGAATGCTGGGAAATTCTGTCAGATCAGAAATGGAAACAGGTGCAGAAATTTGAATGCTTGTTGGTCATAATTAAATTATTTACTGCATTGTTTTAGGTGTTTTCCTTCCATTGAAAAGCATTCAAATTAATTACGTAATTAATTATGTTAGTTTCGATCATAGCAGATGGTTAAATGAACAACGTAGGTTTTAGCAGAAGCCAAACTGCAGCAGAATGGAAACAGCACTGATGGCAAAAAAACATAGAAATCACTGCTCCCCCCCTTAAATCCCAACACATGGCTATACCTTGTTGTTTTATTATGGGTTTGTTGTATTTTAGCGGCTGCAAGCCATTCGGAGCAATGCAGATGCATTGGAAGACTGAAATACAAAAGTTTTAAATAAAGATACGGGGAGAAGTTATTTGTGGCTTGGAGGCTATCCCTACTATAAGTTGTATCAAGCTTATGTAGAGGGTGATATGGTCCTATATTCCAGCAATGAATCAACCCATCAATAAACACTATGCAGCCACACTCTAAAGTGATGCTCACCTTGCATTCTTGGCAGCCACTCCCATGTAACATAAATAATCAGTATGGCCTTCAACCTTACACATATACAGGGAAATAATAGTTTCTTTTAGAGAGCAGTGAGTATGCTACCTCCAGGATCCCCCTCCCATAGCATTTAATTTTAATGCAGGAACATAGGAAGCTGCCTTAAACTGAGTCAGACCATTGGTCCATCAAGCTCAGCACTGTCTAGTTGGTCTCCAGGATTTCAGGCAGCATTCTCTCCCAGTCCTATCTGGAGATGCTGAGGATTGAACCTTGGACCTTCAGCATGCAAAGCAGATGATCTACCACTGAGCTATGATCCTCCCCCCAAATATGGTTGAACATGGTGCTTAGTTTTTGCTGTTTGAAGATGGGTTTTCTAAGTGAATTCTGACTTCTCTGAATTTCCCAGCCAAAACAAAACTAGTTTTGTCTCTGCTTTCACGATGGAAACAAGTCATTGACTGCAGCAGGGGTCATCTATTGGCAGGAGAATAAGCATGCAGAAGAACAGAAAACAGCACTTAAAAAACCCTACTGCTGCTGCACCAAGCACTGTCATATGAAGCCTCATAGGATGCTAAGAGACATTGGCACCTTTCCGTGTAACATCAAACCATTTAGTAGTCCTTAAGCTTTTACAGGCCTGGCCTCATTTAATAAGGTGGTTGGCATTTAGGGTTTTTCTTTGCTGGATAGATCTTCTTCAGGTTTTTGAACTCTAGTCTCCATCTAATTTGCATTGTTTCCAATAAAATGCTGGGCGTAAGTTTTGGATATGGATCATTTGCAGTGAAATTGTTCCAATTGCTCCAGTTTTTCTTCCTTCATTTCTCCCTAGACTCAGATCACTTGTAAATTGAGAATGAATTTGCACAAAGCCACTATAGGGAATAATATCTCCAGGAATACCAGTGTGAATGAACTTGCTAGGCCAAGTAAATTAAGCTACCGGTAATTCTGCCACCCTGGAGTAAAATCTGCTCTGACCAATCAGTTATTAAATGGGTGTTGTAATGTTTTTAAATGAGTTTTTTGGTTAAAGGAATTATAATAGAGTAAACTTAAAAGCTTACTGTAACTGCCTTTTAAGTGATTAGCACTTAGGGTAAGTGGGTGATATTTTGAAAATGTAATGATGTGCCATAGAAGATCTAAGATCAGTGGCCACAATCCAACACAGAGTTGCTACTTTAAAGCATCATTAATTCCAGTGAGATTTAAATGTCCATATCTTTGAAATGGATTTATTCCGCTGCGTATCTGGAAGGCAAATTTAGAATCCAGCTTAAAAGCAAGTATGGAAAAATAATTGAAACAAGTGTACAGATTTTCAGATAAAAGATTCTGATAGACCATAACCTGGGGTAGGAAGAACAAAATCACTTTCTATGCGATGGAAATAATTTAAAATTTTCAGCAAAAGAAATATATTTATCTTACTGTAAATTAAATTGTGCCATAGGTCTTCAGTTTCTGTTGGGGTGAATTTGTGAACGAAGAATTCGCTTGCCTCTTTAAAGTAGCTTCTATGCTCCAAAGTGGATCCACCAACAGCAACAGGTCACAAAGGAAAGATACAGACACCGACAAAGGGACCAACCCATGGCAGACCCAGATGTCAGCTTTGTCTCCATGCCTACTCAGACAAGAGTATTACAGGAGCTAATAATGCCATCCATAACATCAGGGGCTCATTCAACTGCTCATCTTCAGTATTATATATGACATCATCTATCAGCCATGCCCTTCTGCATTCTAAATAAGACAAACACTCTGGTCGCTATGCAAAAGAATCAAAGGATACAAATCTGACATCAGAAATGATAAGTTCAAAAGCCAGCAGGGGAACAGTTCAACCTCCTAGGACTTCAGTAAGTGGCTTTCAGTGTCTATCCTGGAACAAACAACCTTCAAAGGGGGACTGCAATGTGAAACCGTCAAAGTTCACTACTTCATGAGGGTTAATGCGCTCACTTGTGGACTAATCCAAGACAAAGAATTTTCAGCACATACTTATAACAAACCCACAATGTATGTAGTATTAATATCTATTTTGGGAATTAGCGTCGTACTGCTTGTACTTTTCTGCATTTCATTCCCCATTGACCTCCATGGTTTATAATTCCCTGTCCAAATTATGCAAACTACACACACACACACATACACACCTGCAGCTCAGGATTAAACTGCATGCCAAAGATTTTCAACCTTTTTGAGTCCATGGCTCCCGTGACCAACTACATTCTTTCTGCGGCAACCCTGTGGGACTCAGGAGTTTTGTCACCCCTTGCCTGCAGAGCTGGCAGCCTCTCACTCTTTTTCAGACACCCTCCCTTGTGGAATGTTTCCTCAGCCTCCTCTCCTCTCCCCTCTCCTTGACAGTCCTCCGGGCAGTCACTGCTGCCGTCCCTCAGAGGAGTTGCCCCCTCTGCCCCAAAGAGAGGTGTCTCCTCACACCTCCTCACAGGGGCTTGGGACGCACCTCCTGGCCAGCCCCTGAGGCACCATTTGCCTGGGGAGCTAGTAGCCAGGGCTGCTGCAACAAGCAGCTGTGTGAGCTTTTGGGAGGCAGTGACACGAGAGGGCATCAGAGATGGGAAGGAAGGAAAGAAAGAGGGACAGAGGCCAGTGTTGCCCATGACACCCCTGACCATCATTAAAGGCACCCTGGGGTGCTACGGCACACTGGTTGAAAACCACTACTGTATGCAGCTGATGAATCATAGAAGGAAGGTACATTGCAGGTACATAGCAAGAAGGAAGGTACATTGCAACTTCCAGTTTCTACTGTATATTAATCAGAGTGTTTGTGCTCACAGCAGCTTGCCAAACCTGGGCATTATGGTACTTTGTGTGCCTGTGTGTGATTTCCATTTTAGGAAGGAAAAAGGTTTGGCAGGGATGCAAATGTCTCCTGCTTGAGCACCTCTCAAGCTGGCAAGAATGACAAAATACTTTACATTGAAACAAAACATCTTAACTTGCACATACATACAGATACCCAACAGCTGAACAGCAACAAAAGAAGCTCCTCCATCAAAGCGGAGCAGCAAGAATGGCTTGGATGGATATCTGGAAATGAACAAAAGAGACTTCACCAAATCACTAGTTTGTTTCAGCAAATGCTTCGTGTGCTTATCCTCCAAGTTTGTCCAAACTGCAGGCAATCGGAAACATCTGTGATTGAGGAGAGACCACTTTTGTTAGCTAGACGTATGGGAGATAATTTGTGCACTCTTTTAAGTCCTTGACAGATTCCATGGGGGAAATCGGAATGCTTATATACTGTATATAATATCTGAACACAGAAGCTCATTCTAACTTTTCCCTCTAACAAAAATATTCTTTATTATTGAAAGATTATTTGTGGAAGCCAGACCATTGGTTCACTTTCTTGGCTGTGGCATTAATAGCCCAATCCATTCTCTACACTAGCCCATAGGAACTGGCCTAAATGACCCAGTGCCAACAGAAGAGGGCAAATACACTCCTTGCCCTGATCTTGAGGTCAAAACTCATTCTGGGTGTTGGATCTGCACTGGTACCGTCGCATAAGGGTTCTAGCACAGCTTTTGCACAGCTCCAGTGACCAAAAGGTATTGTTGTTTTTTCAGGGCAGGTGCAGGGCTAAGAAACAGATCTATAAGAAGATCATAGGGTAAGACTGGAAGGTTGGCTGCCCGGTGCTGCCTGCCCAATGCCAGTGCAATAATGTTGATGACTGGGTGGGTGGGTGAGGCTTGCAGGTTACTATCCACAGGATATTTTCCTGTGCCATGGAAGCTAAAGCAGCATCATAAGATTTGGTTTCTAACACTTTCATTAAAGCTTGTAAGTGGCAGTAGCATTGCTTTAGCTAAGATAAGGAAAGAGACACAAATATCTTAAAAACTCCTCTGGCATAGATCATTGCAATAATGTTAATAATTTGTCTGTTAAATTGGTTTCTACCTGTCTCTTGTTTTCTGTACCAAATTTATTTCTTTATTTATTAAGGGCAGGGGTGGCAGCCATTGTTTTCCATTATTATCAGGACATCTGCTCTTAACATAAACTTGATGCAATACTGAGAGTTCAAAAGCCACTTCTTTGAAAGTAGCCCCACTAATTTCCGTGACTCATGGTCTACAGTCGAGATTACTGAAATGGAAATTACTGACAGAGGGTCGTAGCCCACATTACACGTTACGTAAAGGTGCTCATTGAACCTCATCATGTGTATTACTTGTGAATGGCCTGGAGTGAAGGCTCTTATTTGAAAAAGAGCCCTAACATTCACATTTGCTTGATGAAATTTAGGCATCGGAGGCTTATTTCATGGATTTTGGTGGTGCAGTTCTTAATATATCCCTTCTCTATTCTGCCACTAGACCCCCTAGCATATTTAAGAGAGTGCTACAAAATCTAGCATCAGTAAACCAGGTCTCCTAAATGAGACAAACACATTCAGAAAGCGGAGCGGGATCAGAGAACAAGAATTGTCTCTGTGTTGTATACATATCATTATTTCCCTGTTTTCTTTAAAAAGAAAAAAAAAAAGAAATGCTACAAAATCATGTTATCTTAAAAAATATACTGGGGGTTGATTACATTTTAAAACATCTCTTGATTCAGAAAAGAAGGCAACTGCAACATGACCCTACATTGACAGTGATTGCTGTATTTTACCCTTGCGTATGTATTTTTAAAAAAAATCTTCTTGGCCTTTTGTGGTTGTTGTTGTTTAACAAACTTGCATATGCATTTCCATTCAGAAAAGGTGGCGGAGGGAGGGGGGGAGGAAGCAACAAAAAGGGAAGTTAGATGTGATGGCTAAGATCCATAATAGCTGACTCACTGACTTGAGTTATTGCTGTATTGAAAGTTTCCTATAGCCTTGATGTCCAAAACGTACACTTAACGGCTCCTTCAGCCTTGACAGTTGACCTTTCAATGTGCTGGGATTTTGCCACAAGGGCAGGAACATCTGGAGGACAAACACAAGCAGTATGCCATTTAGTCACCAACCCAACTCTTCTACTCTCTTATCTCAGGCAGCAACCCAAACTGACACTCTCTTTGTATTGGGTGAATGTAAATTTCACTGTACTTTTTATGTGAAGGCCAATCAATGTATAGCTATTTCCCCCCCTTCACACACTGCTTTGGATGCTCCTGGTTTTAATTTGAAAACAGAGATCCAAACACCATTGTTTATATAATCAATATGATTTTCTTCTCTTGGTAAGATCTAGGGTGGCTTTTTTGTTTTTTTGTTTTGTTTTTAAAAAGAAAAACAAACCAACTAAGTCAGACTGTTGTAATTTGGTCAACCACTCGGGTGCTATCCATATCCACCATTTCAACACATTCGATTTCCTCCCGGTTCTCAGGAGTTTTCTTCTCTTTCCTCTTTTTCTTGGATGGTGGCAGAAAAGTCAGTATCACAGGTAAAATGGCAAAGCAATGAAAGAAGGTGACTAATGCTATCAAAAACAAGCACCTGAACAGTGTACGGGTCAGATTTGAAGGCACAGCTGCGAGAGGAATCAGACCAACAATGTAGCAGAGGTAGCTCTGTAAAATAGCTACCCCATGCACCTCCAGGGCATTCTTCACCCATTTAGTTCTCGTGAAATCTTTGCCCAGGATGAACGTTGACAAGAGAGGTGCACAGTTGTCAACAGTATAATTAATCCCATAAATTAAGCACAGCACAGAAATGCAGTCCAGCTCTACTTTCCACAAGGTCATAAAACCTATAACTCCAAATTCGACTGAGGCAACAGTGAGCGTGAGCCACACATTGATGAGAGAGTCTGCCACCAGGAACGCAGAGAAGAAGAGGAGGAATAAAGCACTGATACAGGAGTTCTGCAAGGGGGCCCCCACGTACGAGGCGTAACGATCCATGTAGACAAACGAAGGGTTGAAGACAATGAACTTGACCTTGGATTTGAGGGAGAGCTTTCTTAAGGTTTCCAAGAGATGGTAAAGCTCTTCCCGTTTGGTGTCCATGGTCTTGGCCACCAAGAACATTCGAGAGGCCACAATGTCGACTTCGTTGTTGTACTTCTTGGAGAAAATGATATCCTCTGAAAAATGGGCAAACGGGGGAGCTTTCAGAAAGGAGTTCCTCAGCATATCTGTGAAATTCTTTTTGGGTAAACCCGTCGATATGTTGAGTTTTCTAAGGTAATTTAAGTAGCTCTCAAACCACGATATCCTCACAAACCCCTTGGTGTACTCTAGCATGTCATCTTGGACGGTCATGTTCCAGTATTCGATGGATTCGTAGATATAAAACCCAATGACTGGACTGTAATTACTGAAGTATTTCTGCTGAGCAGCAGTATACTCCATGGTTCGTGTCGCAGTTGCTACAATGTTACTAATGTCTGACTCTTCGTTGACCTGCAGGTAGCCCATTAAGGCAAAGGAAATATAAATAAGGTAAAAGAGAACTACAAAAGGCTTGACATACGTGTTCGTTATCCAGTCACAGTAGTAACGCTTGAGGAAACACACCAAGAGGTGGCTTTCGTAGCTGTTTGTCTCCTCTGACTCTGCCGTGTCCTCACTGAATTTGGCTGTCAGAAGAAACCTATACCAGGCAGGCTTCTCTTGCAAGACGTCTGGCTTTGGTACCTTTCTGCAGAAGATACTATGCTGGTAGTTGTTTTCTATGTAGCCAGTAAACACGAGGCTGGAACCATAAAAGGAGAGTACATAGAGGTAGTTGAAGAAAATTGCAATACAGGAATTGCAGCAGAAGAGCCTGGCTGCTTCAATGTTAGTGAAGGGGCTGGCACCTATCCCAAAAGTGACCAGGTACATGGCAGTGGTGAGAGAAAAGGAGAGCATGGAGTCTGCAAACACGGCGGCAGTTCTCTCTTTCACGTGTTGGTCTTCCCTCGTTTTCCTCCAGGAGGACAACATTTCAAAAGTTCCATATAATCCATGCCCTGAAATAAAGGAGAAAGCGACAGTTCAAATGCCATCATAATGTCAGGAAGGGAGGACAAACCAGTAAATGAGAATGTGTCCCAAGGTGCATTCATTTATATGTGCATATGGGTGTGGTTTTCATCAAGGGTTTTTAGAAATAATAACAACACACACACACACACACACACACACACACACACACACACTGGAACCATAGCAATCAGGGCTGGTAATGTGCTGTGCCAGGAGGAAGCCACAGTTGTCACCAGGAAGAATTATGTTAGTGAGGACAGTTATTCAAATCAAAACTAATTTATGCATTTTTCATGCCATGTCTTCACTTCATGAGTTATCAAAGTTAAGGGAACTTTAACTGATATGGAAGTAAAACACCGAGCTTACCTATGAAGTCTATTTTATAAAAGACACAACACAGGGTGTGTGTAATGGCACAGAAGATGATTTCCTTTCCTCCCCCATTGTTTGCTTGTGGCAGGGAAACCCCAATATTGTGGTCAGACTAAATTATGCAAATCAATACAAGCCCTGCAAATCTGCTTAATTTTAAGTATTATCAGAGAAAGCTCTGTGTGTGCAGTTGGAATGCAGATGGTTCTTTCCCTGCTTTTGTAGTGAATAGCAAAGTCCATGTAGTCTCGAGAATTTAAGCTACCTGTGGGTGTCTTTAAAGCAAGTTCCTAACCCTTGTCATATTTCCAATGAATAACACTATGGGAGTATGACAGTCACACACACACACATTTTGTGGGGCAGGGGATTTTTTAAAAAATTGCTTGACATTCTCATTTTGTAACTTGAGATACTGCTAAACTGATGGATCATTTGTAAAGTGGCAGACAGCATGGATGGCTATGTTTGACAATTTACTGTTAAGTCTTAATCCTTATTAAATCTTTTATTTGCCAGCTATTGCAGAAATTTTCTACAGCAAACTTTAATAATAAACAGGGAAGAAGACAGCCGTCTAAAAGCCTATTATTGATCAAAATTCTGGCAGCTAGTGACTTATATATCATTCTTATCTAGATATGAAAATGAAAAGATTTGGAAGCTTCTTATTCAACTCTATCAAATGCTTTTTCATATCAATAAAATTAAATGTTTTCTTTCTTTCTTCCGTCCTGTAGATGTGCTACCTTTCAGGGCAAACCCCTTTCATAACAGCTCACACAAGCAATTTAAACATAAAAAGCATCTAGGTACAATACAGTTAAAAATAATATAAGACAAAACAGAGGAAATCCAAAAACAGCAGTAATAAAACATAACTCAGCACTTTAGGTAAAAGCATACTGGAATAATGGAGTGGGGGATGGAGGAAACAAAACAAAAGCCCTGCTCAAGACCCTGCTCATGGAAATATATCTGGGGAAAGCTGTGTTTTATTTTGTAGACTGAGCTACTAATTGTACTTTTCCCTGATAGAAAGGAGACTTTCTAATGCCTCATTTCCGTGTTTTTAAAAGTTTTTTATTATATTGCCTTTTAATACTGTATTTTACTTTTTTGTTCTCTAATATCTAATGGATCATTTGTTGATGGGCAGCTATATAAATCTATAACAAATATTTTCCAAAATTAGAGTGAATTAGGAAGACCGTATTTAGGTGGCAGCTTAATATGCACATGAAAAACCACCAGGCTTTTCATTGAATCATTGAAAACCCTGCAGGTTTTCAATCTGATAATACCAGAGTTCAAATTCAGATCTTTAGGTACTCTTAAACTAAAGTAAAACCCCTACTGAGATTACGTAGAAGGTAATTTCACCTTTTGAAAGGTTCACTCTTGTCTTGGAGAGCACAGAGGTGGCTGGGATCTAAAGGTAAAAGTAAAGGTAAAGGGACCCCTGACCATTAGGTCCAGTCGTGACAGACTCTGGGGTTGCGGCGCTCATCTCGCTTTATTGGCTGAGGGAGCCAGCGTACAGCTTCTGGGTCATGTGGCCAGCATGACTAAGCCGCTTCTGGCAAACCAGAGCAGCGCATGGAAATGCCATTTACCTTCCCACCGGAAGGGTACTTATTTATCTACTTGCACTTTGTGCTTTCGAACTGCTAGGCGGGCAGGAGCTGGGGCAGAGCAACAGGAGCTCACTCAGTCACGGGGATTCGAACCGCCGACCTTCTGATCAGCAAGTCCTAGGCTCTGTGGTTTAACCCACAGTGCCACTCGCGTCCCACAGTACTCTTTAGGTACTCTTAAACTACTTAAGAGTACTTTAGGTACTCTTAAACTAAAGTAAAACCCCTACTGAGATTACATAGAAGGTGATTTCACCTTTTGAAAGGTTCACTCTTGTCTTGGAGAGCACAGAGGTGGCTGGGATCTGAAGGTACTCCCTGCAAATTCCCCAATATTTACAAGCATAAGGTCTGTGATCCTGTCCATTTTGGATGCAACAGGATCACCATCATTTGTTATTCTGTCATATGAAACATGAATAAACATATAAAATGATATTTGGGTCCTATCTGCAGTGAGACTTCTGCTATTCATCTTCATTTTCCAAACTGCTTTATAGTTGTTTCCGCCAGGCAGGTCAAGACTGTCAATTTGGTAACTAGCACAGTGGCCCCATTAAGCTAATCGGGAGCGCTGAAACTCCCCAGACATAAAATCCTACAAAAAAGTGACTGACATCCTATTGTTAATTATGTTTTAAATAGTTATGTTCTATTCTCAGTAGGGAAAACTATTAAGTTCACTTTCACTGTCTTTATAAAGGCATATTGACCTCTCTCCTTTTAAAAACCCACAACAGCTTGCTTAGTAAAAGAGGCATGGAGAGGTTTGTTCTCATAAGTGCTGTGGACAAGTCTGTCTGAGAATTCTATGTATCATCCACATGAATCTGGCTGCTATTAAACAAAACATTCTGCAACCAAATCTCTGCATATTTTACATTTCTGGTGCCATGTTGCAGTCTGCTATAATTATGTACAAAGGCTTTGCCTAGTAACAAGCTATCACATTAAATCATTCAATTAATTGCAGAGATTAAAAAAATAATAATTGCGAAATCACAAGTGGTTTCCCAAAGTGTGCAGGTTCATTTTCTCCTTCTTGTTTCAACAATGAAAAATGTCTTCCATTTCTAACCCTGCATACACAAACTCTTGCACCTTTGCCTCATATTGATGAGCCATTTTTCTTTATTAGGATTTATTGGTCTTTTTAACGGATGTTCTTGATTGTTCCCTTTTTCAGCTCCATGGAACATATTTCCTCCACGTTTCAGAATACTTCAGCACTGCTTCAGCTACAAATAATCCATTATCTGGGAAAAGAGGGAGAAACCTGACCTGCTGGGGGAAAAAACGGTTTGGTAGCACAAGATGGACAAAAAGATTATGGTTAAAAAGAATGGCAAATCTGAGAGGAGTTTTTGCCGTCTGGAATGCTCAAGCATAGGAGAGCACTGGAAGAAGAAGAGAAGCCCAGAGGAAGATTAAAAAAAATAACAATCTAAGATATCTGACACATCTCCTCCTCTTCCTAGGGTTGAGCATCAGTGTGTTTCCCACTCTCATGAATAAATTCAGCTCCAACCAAACAGACATTAAACACCAAGTAGTAACTTCATGGATACTTTTAGGTATCATTTAAGGAATACGTTTTGCACAGTCCGAGTGAACTGTTACTTTTTGAACCAGATATGGTTTCTTATGCTGAAAGGGTATCTCTTTCTGATTTGAGACCATGTTCTTGCCCTGGGGCTGTAGAAGAGCAAAACACGATGCAGGGACAGGAGGCCAGCCAAATCTTTGAGTTATTCACAAATGCAGAGACCACATAGTATATCGCCAGCTGTGCAGAACTGGCTGTAGGATAAGCACAACCAGCTTCCTTGAACTGATCCACGAATGAGGAAGCCTCAGAGAAGGGAGAAGGGGGCCCGCACTGGACAGCCTTTACTATTATCTTCAGATGTGGAAGCCCATCCACTTCCCCAAGAGGGTTCCCCACAGAACAAAGGGAACTGCCATATGCAAAGCTGCAGTGTTCAGGAGAAGGAGTGCAGCCTAGCCTACAAAACTATCTTTTCTTTGTAGCCCATCAAGGAAAGACGATTTTTGTTGTTGTTGTAGTAAGGATTTTAATTTCCCCCAGATTTTAAATTCAAATGCAACGAAGTAGGAAAAGCTAGCAACAGCACCAGTAGATAATTGTATGTTTTTAAAACTGTATTTAATTGTTGCAAGCTAATCAGAGACCTTATGGCGAAGGGCAGGTAATAAATTAAAATGACAACAGAAGCAACAATGTTACTTTTTTACACCCTAAAAAATCAATAACTCTGAAGTTCAGGGAGATACTTCCAAGATACTGTTACCTTCTTTTGTGTTAGCAATATCAGATTGTCCCTTTTATTTTAATAGACTGCTGCCCTTAGACAAAAGACTAATGCTTAACATTTTGTAGGCAAACCTGAGGTAATCATGCTAATTATTTTGGACTACAATTCCTATCCCCCTAGATAGCATGAGCTGGTTGAGGCTAATAGAAGTTTTAGTCTAGAACACCTGAAGGGTACCAGGTGGACAAAGGCTGATCTAGTCTATCAGCTGAGGATAAAACACCACCTCACTGAACCATATCTGAATGTCGGCACATGTGGCTTCTTTAGCTGGAGCACTGTGAATATGATTATTTACTTTTTATATGCTTTTCTAAACTAAACCATTCCCACACTACTTTAATTTGCTATGTCAGCTCTGGCATAGTTGAAGGACCCAAAGATTGGGCCCTTCAGGGCATCCACAGGGCTTAGGATGGAATACAGTGGTACCTCGGGTTACATACGCTTCAGGTTACAGACTCTGCTAATCCAGAAATATTACCTCGGGTTAAGAACTTTGCTTTAGGATGAGAACAGAAATCGTGCAGCGGCGGTGCAGTGGCAGCAGGAGGCCCCATTAGCTAAAGTGGTGCTTCAGGTTAAGAACAGTTTCAGGTTAAGTCCGGAACGAATTAAGTACTTAACCTGAGGTACCACTGTAGATCCCTAAGCTTTTGGTGCTCTGCCCTCACCATAAATGCCTCACTTCATGGACTTTCCACTGAAGGACCACTGGTGGTAGCTTACCATCTGCATCACCACAGACAGGACATCCACTACATCAGAGTTCGCCTGCCAGTAGCACTGTTCTCCAGCATGCATGTGTGAGTGTGTTAGGACTGCAGCCTAAAAATCTTTAGTTACTACTACTACTACTACTTTATTTCTTATACTCCACCCATCTGACTGGGTTGCCCAACCACTCTGGGTGGCTTCTAACAAAAATACAGGAAACAGCAACAACAACAATAACAACCATTAAAAGCTTCCCAAAACAGGGCTGCCTTCAGACGTCTATGAAAAATGATACAGTTGTTTGTCTCTTTGACATCTACCTGGAGGGTGTTCCACAGGGTGGGTGCAACTACCAAAAAGGCCTTCTGTCTGGTTCTCTGTAGTATCACCTGCAGTTGCAGTGATGGAACTGCCAGAGGGCCCTTGGAACTGGACCACAGCATCTGGGCTGAGCAGTGGGGATGAAGATGCTCCTTCAGGTATACTTCAGGTGGTGTCATCATGCAAATACATATTTGTTTTGTTTTCCAGAACATAGGGCTTATCCATACTTCTGCTTGTCTCGCTGCCTTCCCTCCCAGGAAAACCCGCTGTTTACTGGTGAATCGGAACAAACCCCAGTTGGTTTTTCTGTGGATTGATGTTTGTTCCGATTCAGCGGTAAACAAGTTTTCCTGGGGAAAGCAGCAGAGCAAATGAAAAAAACTGCTTGGACCTGTGCCTAAAAAGCACGGGACAATCTGAAGTGTGGGTGAGCCCATAGCGTATGAAATTATTAATTTTTTAAACAAATGAGTAGATAGTAATGAGAGGAGGTAGGATTCAAATCTCCTCTCTCCTTGTACAGAGGGATGACACAACATCAGAATGTGTGAAAAATGATGTGCAGGTCATTCCCTCCCCCTGCCTCCACTCAACCACAACATTCCTCACTCCAGAGAGCTCAGTTGTATCATCCCCTCTGCTACTGGTCCAGAACTATGACCTCAGAGAGGGACAATGATGCCATTTCCTACACTGGCCACTCCCTTCCTCTCACCAGCTTCCTTTTGCAGCTCCAATCTTATATTCATCCCTGCCTTGACATAATTGTGGCATAAGGATGTAGAAAGATGGCAGGGATAGAATACTGAAGCAGAGGCGTATGAGACCACACATGTAGCTCATAAAATGCCTAATGTACGGATACATGAGTTAAAGACTGACAAATGGGTTAGTAACATGGAATGTGGAAAATAATAGTGTGTTGCTAGGCAACATGAGTGGTACTTGGGAAGGAAGACATATTTCATAACCCTGCCAGAAGGTTTGATTTTGCCCTTGCCCTTAGAAGTCCCCCCCATTATTATTATTATTGTTGTTGTTGCTGTTGTTAAAATTGGTATATAACCCTTCATCTGAAGACCTCAGGGGGTGGTTCCTTACAAGAAAACCACAGCTAACTCTCTCAATTTTGGAAGTATTAATGCCCTCAGAAGGGATGACACTGCTTGCAAATTTAATCCAATTCTGTCCAAAAACAAAAAGTTACAAGCGTAACTTTTTTAACATACTGTCCCCAACTCAAAATCTCCTGGAGCCATTTGCTTATGATTTGTCAGGCTTTAGCCATCCTGAAGGGGCTAGTATGTCTGGAAATTTCATTCATTCCTCTCAAAAGGAAAAGAAACTACAGTATAGCCATTTTTAAATTTCCCAATACTGAATAGGGAGCAAATGAAGCACACCTGGATGAATCCTGAGCTGAATTGGGCAGGCTACAAAATACCTCAGACTGAAGCAGACTATTTTTCAAAATGCTGAATCATAATCTAAACCAAATATTGTGAATGGTGCCCCCCTCCCCATATATATGTGTTTTGTTATCCCACCTAACCAACTAATGGGAGATGTATAAAGACAGTACATCTTCCACCTTGAGGTATAAAGTCATGGTTTCCTTAATGGGTTATAACAGGTCCCCAATAATGCATCTGAGTGTACACAACTCAGAACTTGTGAATACAAATACATACATACATAAATAATGACTACCCAAGAGATAGCTGAAGTTATCAGGCAACCAGTGCGACAAATCTATTATCTAGTTTTCCAGTATATTTGAATTCTGACCCAAATTCCAACATGTATTCAAGATATTTGTAATTACTTTTATTGGATCCAAGACCACTGAATCTGCCAGTATAAGTGTTTGTGTGTGTGTGTGTGTGTGTGTGTGTGTGTGTAATATCCTATGCTAAACATTAAATCTGTGCTTGCAGAAGTGCTTTTGAATTGCAGCTCTGATCTTCTGCTAAGAAGCAGCTCCAGCTGCCTTAAAGGCAGCAAATCCATTCACAGCTTGCAGCATATAACTTCGCTTAAGCTTGTGTGAATGAGTGCCATTCTTACACGCTTTTAGGGAGTAGCCTTGAATAGTCCAAGGTGAACATGGTGACGCTGTAGTTCAAGGGTGACCATCAGCCCCAGCCAGCATGTCCAATGGTCAGGAGTGATGGGATTTGTAGTCTGCAAAATCTGGAGAGCATCAGATCGACCACCCTTGCTCTTCTTCCCTGTTTTATGTTGCTTTCATTGTCTTTTGTTGTGTGCTGTACTTCTGAATATTTTTAGATAGTTACTATGTGCCCCGAGCCATGGGAAGGAAGATTAGAAATATAAATAAATTTTAGTCAGCAAACACACACATCGCACATACAATTCCCAATAGTCCTACTCATATTAAATCAGTTTACAGCAGAAATAAGATTTTAATTGACTGAGGGCTTATCCAAACTTTAGTCCAAAGGGATTTTTTTTGGTGTGAGTGTGTATGTGTGTGTGTGTGTGTGTGCACACACCACAATCTCTCTGTAATCCCTTCCTAGTGTTATATCCCATTTTCAAGCAACAAAGATGAAGAGATTGTCTTATTCACAAAATTCCAAGATGTGAAATTGACATGACAGCTGATTTAAGCCTTCAGTATATCTGCAGGCAGTGATAGAGAGGGGGGAGCAAGCCTACCAAAAATATGGAGTCACAGGATCAGCAAAGCATCCTCATTTTTCTGTGTTTTACTATTAGAAAACCTGTAAATACTTTCATCATGTATGCAAGACAATTAGTCGTATCCATATGAGATTTGGTTCTGAGAATTTACTTGGCAAGAGGTACAATCTGGCCAAATAATTGAGAAATCTAAATGAAGAATGGCCACATTAATATAGTTTATATCTTTTGTTTTTATTAACAAGGGTGCCTTTTGTGAGACATGACCATACCCCCCTCTAGCCCTTTATAGGTCTTCTTTTGGAAATTTACCTTGCAGTACTTTGGGGTGGGATCCAGTCACATAGCAGCAAATTCAAGTTACATGGTTGTAAGGTAAAGGTAAAGGGACCCCTGACCATTAGGTCCAGTTGCGGACGACTCTGGGGTTGCGGCGCTCATCTCGCTTTACTGGCCGAGGGAGCCGGTGTACAGCTTCCGGGTCATGTGGCCAGCATGACTAAGCTGCTTCTGGCGAATGAGAGCAGTGCACGGAAATGCCGTTTACCTTTCCGCCGGAGCGCTACCTATTTATCTACTTGCACTTTGACGTGCTTTCAAACTGCTAGGTTGGCAGAAGCAGGAATCGAGCAATGGCAGCTCACCCTGTCGTGGGGATTTGAACTGCCCACCTTCTGATCGGCCAGCCCTAGGCTTTGTGGTTTAACCCACAGCGCCACATGGTTCTAGTCCGTGCTATTTTTCTAGAAAAAGAGGTGCCAGAACTCACCATGAATGCCTCCCCATTTCTCTGAGAATGGCTGTGGCACCCACCAGAGAGGTGCTGGAACTGAGTTCCTGTGAGTTCCAGCAGAACAAAAACCCTGGTTATAAGTTGCTTGGAAGGTTTTGTGCAACAAACCTTCTTCCCTCAAATTTAAGACTCTCTATAATAAGGAAAGTGATGGGGAAATGCACTCAAAAGTGCAGGAGAACCCTCGCATTGATGCAATGTCACCTAACCTCCCTACAATCAAAGAATGAATGCTCAATAAACAGGTCATCTGGAAACATTTCCATTTTGAAGATTTAAACAAGGCTCCTCCCTAGAAGGCCAGAGACTATTGTTAGATGGAGCAGGCAGCATCTCTTGTGCGTATGTGTGTCTATGAATGAGAGAGACACGCTACCGCATGCCTGTTTTGTGTATTTGTGTATTAATGTGTAAGGCAGAGATATTGCTGCTCAAACAGTGTACATGTGTAAGGTGCTTGCACATGTGTGAAAGGCGGGGAAAGATGAGTGCTATTATATGTGACAGAGAAGCAGGAGAGAACTATTGCCTCTGTGGGAGTGTTAGAGGAGCAGATCTATAAAAATCCTACTTATTCTGAAGCAAGTGGAGGAGGGGGAAAGGCGTTCTTACTCCCCTTTCTTTTCAGGCCTTAACGTTCGCAGTGAGCAGTTCTGTGCATGTGTACGACATAGGGAGAGAAAGGAGAATCTGTCTTGGTTGTTATTGTTGCATTTATATCCCACCCTTTTCTCTAAGGACCTCCAGATGGCACACATGAGTCTCCCCCTACTCCAGTAGTCCACGGTTCCCTTGACCAGCTACGTTCTTTCTGTGGCACCCCAGTGGGGCTCAGGAGCCCAGTTATGTCACCCCTTGTCTGCAGAGCTGGCAGCCTCTCACCCTTTTTCAAACACCCTCCCTTGTGGAGTGTTCCCTCAGCCTCCTCTCTCCTCTCCCTTCTCCCGGGGAGTCCTCTGGGCAGCTGCTGCTGGTCTCTGAGCTGCCCACCCCAAAGAGAGGTGCTTCCCAGAGGCACCATTCACCTGCAGAGCTTACAGCCAGGGCTGCTGCAATGAAGAGCTGTACCAGCCGTTTGGAGGCAGAGCCGTGAGAGGGCATCAGAGGAAGGTGGGAAGGAAAGAGGAACAGATGCAAATGCTGCCCATGGCACCCCTGATCATCATTCCAGGCACCCCAGGTGCCATGACACACTGGTTGAAAACCACTGCTCTACTCATTTGGTCTCCCAAAGAACCCTGTGAAGTACATTAGGCAACGAGACTGTGACTAGCCCAAGGTCAGCCAGTGAGCTTCATGGCTGAGTGGGGGTTTAAAATATGATCTCCCAGGCCCTAGTCCAACACTCTAACTAAGGCCCGGGGGCCAGATCCGGCCCAATCGCCTTCTAAATCCGGCCCACGGATGGTCCAGCAATCAGCATGTTTTAACATGAGTAGAATGTGTGCTTTTATTTAAAATCCATCTCTGGGTTATTGCGGGGCATAGGAATTCATTCATTCCCCCCACCCCAAATATAGTCTGCCCCCCCACAGGTCTGAGGGACAATGGACCGGCCCCCTGCTGAAAAAGTTTGCTGATCCCTGCTCTAACCAATGTACCACATGTGTATTAGAAGAAGTACTGCATGTACATGTGCTTATGTAAGGGAGGCTGCCAGTTTGTGTGCATGAAATGGTAAATGTAAAGGTAAAGGACCCCTGGACAGTTAAGTCCAGTCAAAGGCGACTATGGGGTTGTGGCGCTCATCTTGCTTCAGGCCGAGGGAGCAGGCATTTGCCCACAGACAGCTTTCCGGGTCATGCGGCCATCATGACTAAACAGCTTCTGGTGCAATGGAACACCATAACGGAAGCCAGCATGCACAGAAAAACCATTTACCTTCCCACCACAGTGGTACCTATTTATCTACTTACACTGGTATGCTTTTGAACTGCTAGATTGGCAGGAGCTGGGACAGAGCAATGGGAGCTCACCCCTTCAGGTGGATTCGAACCACCAACCAAGCCCAAGAGGCTCAATGGTTTAGACCACAGTGCCGCCTGGGTCCCCTGCATGAAATGGAGGGAGGGATGATGATGCAGAGGAAACCGACTGAGGCTGAGAGACCATGGCTGCATGAAAGCTATACTGTGATATACAACACTGTATCACATACCTGCTTAGGTGACATGGAGGTTAAAGTGGGCACCTTAACTTCCAAATGCAATTGATTCTGGTGCACTCAGATCAATGTTTCGGTTTCAGAATAACCGCAAGGAGCTAGAGGAGAACCTTGCCCATTGAGAAAGCATGGGAGTTTTCAAATTCTGAACATAAGAAAGAAACAGAAGGTGGTTCCAGATGTTTTAAGGCACAGTGACGATCCCTGCCGCCACCCCCCCACTGCAAACAATAGTCTGGAGGGCCTTGAAGTGGTAGGCAGAGTAACTTGCAAGGAATCGTGCAGCATTTTCAATCTCTCTGAATAATTTTATGCCACTCACTTTGGGCCTTGTCAGGCTAAAAGGTAAGCATGCTTATCTCCCCAGGAGTGGTCTGTGACATTAACAAGAAAGCTGACAGGAGAAGAGCACTGATTGTGAACAATGACAGGGCAAGCTCAGGAGGCAGAAAAGGCAGCATGGGGAACGAGGCTAGGCAAATGGACTCATGAGCCTCATGAGCAAATGGACTCTGGCAAAGAGGCTGGGAAGATAGAAAAGAACCTTAGCAATAGATGGGAATTCTATTCACTCACATATTTAAGTCAGGATCCATAGAATAATTTTATTTTGCTAATGTCAGCTGATGGTTTTTTCTTTCTTTCCCACCCTGCTATATTTACCAAAAAAGAAAAGAAAAGAGAAAAGAAAAGAAAAGAATGAATGAATGAATGGCATGTGTAAGATAAGAGAAGCTAAAGAGGCAGATAATGAATGCTGTCTTGATGCTCAAAAAGGGGCAATATGGCAGAAGATAGAGTGAAGAGAGCCATGACTCCTCAAGTGGAATAAAAGTGTTTTAAAGGTGTGCTGCGGATGTGGTCTGTATTCTTGTTGGTGCCAGTTTAAAACATTTTTATTTGCCTAGGCATTTTAGATTATTAGATTTTCCACCATTCAATTGACTTTATTCCTCTTAAACTTGATTTTATTGCCAGTCTGTCTTGCAATGCTTCTACAGTTTCATAGTACACCACACTGAAATCCATTTTGGAGGAATATTGATTTATAATGTTTAATAAATAAATATGAGAAGGGTGCAGAAGGAAAAAGTGGGGTTGAGGGAGCCATATCTTTAGGAAAGGAGGCCTTTGAGGATGAGGAGGCCTTTGAGGAAAGAACATGCAAAATAAAGCATAGATTTTGAAAAATGGCCAGGGAAACAAATATGAAAGAATAAGGAAAGGAAATAAATGAAAGGGGGGTGGTTAAGAGAAACATATCTTTTAAAAAAATGAAAGGAAATTAGATATAGCTCACAGACTGGGGTGCGGAAGACAATCTCAAACTTCAAACTTGAAAATTCAAAACATTTGTGGCAAAATATTTTAAATGATCCAGTTTAATTTGTACCACACTTCCAAATAAGTGGCTAAATGTAAGTTTATGTGAAGGCTGACTGTGTCTTTGACTGTGGAAAACCATAAAGCCAAGGAATGGATTAACAACCATTGGTTTTAATGAAAATCTACTGTGATTGATAAAAGTGAACAGGAAGAACACTTACGTTATAGTATGCTCAGTTGCCATGCCAAATATTCTCACAAGCCTGTAGTTCAAGCTGCCCATCAGGTGACCTTTTCATTGTGCATTCACAATGATTTACGTTCATGATGCTCTTGAAGTGGGCATACATTGATATGGTAGAGTGTGAGACTCGTAATCTCAGAGCCATGGGTTTGAGCCCCACATTGGGCAAAAGATTCTTGCCTTGCAGGAGGTTGGACTAGATGATCCTTGTGGTCCTTTCCAACTCTACGTTTCAATGAGCCTATGAATTTAGCAGGAAGCACTTGGGCCCACACGGGCAGTGGACGTATAAACAGCACCTCTGAATGCAGTGCTCAGACTGTTTGAGCACACTTGGCACTTCAGGTTGCATGCCAACGAGAGGAAAGAAGGGGTAAAGAACTAATATATATCTATGAAGAAACACCCAGGTGCCCTGTATCCATTTCAGAAGTGATCAAGCAGCTAGAATACCCACCTCCCCACCATGGTCTTATTATATCTACTTCCTAGGATCTCAAATAGCACCATGTAATAATTGGCTGGGATGCGGGTGGCACTGTGGTCTAAACCACAGAGCCTAGGGCTTGCCAATCAGAAGGTCAGCGGTTCGAATCCCCACGACGGGGTGAGCTCCCGTTGCTCGGTCCCTGCTCCTGCCAACCTAGCAGTTCGAAAGCACGTCAAAGTGCAAGTAGATAAATAGGTACCGCTCTGGCGGGAAGGTAAATGACGTTTCCATGCACTGCTCGGTTCGCCAGAAGCGGCTTAGTCATGCTGGCCACATGACCTGGAAGCTGTCTGCGGACAAATGACAGCTCCCCCGGCCAGTAAAGTGAGATGAGCGCCGCAACCCCAGAGTCATCCGTGACTGGACTTAACTGTCACGGGTACCTTTGCCTTTACGTAATAATTGCCTGTGTCACTTCTCAGCTTCACAGAAACAGCAAATGAAGGAAAATGGCTACCACTGAGTTATATTGGTTTATAACAGGGCTGTCCAACAGGTCACAGGTCTACTGGTCAGTGCCCCTGGTGGATCCTGGTCGATTGCAGGATCCTCCCCCCTCCCCCAAAAGCTTGCAGTCTCTTGAAAATTGGAAAACCCTGGTTTATAAAACAGACTAATAATGGGGTGCTGCCTGCAAGTCCAACTAGTTCCTCCTTCGTTCCCCACTGCCTTGGCCACCCCACATTCCCTTCTCCCCCAGCTGCCCTGGTTGCTCGGCTCTTCTCCCCCTGCCCCCCATCACTGCTGTTGTCCTACTTCTTTTTTAACCCTTTGATTGCAGGTGGTCTTCCTGACTGGACTGTACAACCCATGCCACTCATTTTAATGTTTCAGACTTGAGATGAGTGTTTGCATTGTTGGTTTATTGTTGTATGTTATATGCAAATAAAAGTGTGTGTGTGTGTGTGACTAGAGTGAATTAGAAGGCAGGAATTAGGAAACCAGAGCTAGAGAACTGAAAGTGTAGGAAGGCAAGTGGAAAACTAAGAAAAAACCCACACAGGGCTGTTTGACATAAGGGTATGGTGAGTGAGGAGGGTTGTGTTTTTCGTATTGATTTAAAATAAAACACACTGATTTTTTTTGCCCTAGTAAATATGTAATTTTTTGATACTAGTACAGTACTGAACATTATATTTTGCCCAAGATAAAGCCGTCTCCCTGGCTGAACTAATTCTCATTAAAGATTCTTTAGACCCTGCTCTGCATTGGTCCTTCACTCTGCTGTCTAGCTTTTGTCAGTTTTTATTAAGCCATGCAAAGCAGTGGAAGGATTCAAATGAACTGGGCAATTTTGCTCTGACAATTATTTAGAGTTAAATTGCTTGCTTGAAATGCATTCCTGGAGGGAACACAAATGTGGTTGTATCTGCTGTCGAACAATGAAAAGCTGAAAATGGCAAGACTTGCCATAGTTCATTTCAACCCATTAAAAAGTGAGGATCCCAGTATATTCACTGCCTGTCAGTTAAGAATATGAAAATTTGTCCTCGGGCGACTGGTGTCTTGATCTCTCAATCCAGATGCCATTACAAAAATTACTCTATGCTGCATATTCTATGGATGGAGTTGATTTCATTCCTGCAGTGAATATATCTATTTCCCCTAATGTAGATTATTGGGAGCGGGGTAGGATATATGTTTTGCACAATCCACTTTGTTTTGATCAAGGTATTGTCACACCACATAGAGTCCAATTTATGGAAGTGAAGGAAATCATGATTAGTCTTCCAACTATGATTGCTGCCTTTAGACTGTATGATATTTATATTTCACTTTGAATGCAATCTGAAAATGGAATAAAGCAATTGTTGCCTCCAATTTGGACTTTCTTTTTGTTCACTAAGCATCTTGTGTTCACATATGACTGCTGTGAAGGATGGAGCTGTAATACCTTTTCAGTTAAAAATGTAAGAAGGGATCAAGCATAGTATGTGCACGCTTAAAATTCAGTCTGAATATATTAAAACCAACCAACCAACCAACCAACCAACCAACCAACCAACCAGGAAACACACCTGAAAGGTGTATAACACAACTACAAGATGTGATGAAGAAATATGAGATCACTTATGCTGAAACACAAATAAGCATTATAAATTAAATTTCATCTGGGAAGCCTCTATTAAATCAGTGTGTTGAGCATTCCATGAGTAAGTAATGTTGTCAACAGGGCCGTCTTTACCCGGGGGTGCAAGGGGTGCGGTGCACCCGGGTGCCGAATTCGGGGGGGGGGGCGCGTAAAATGTATACCTACTACACACCGGTCCCTCTCGATTAGCGGCAGTGAAAAGCAATGGAGTGGAAGTCCCCGCCCCCCTCCTCCATTGCTCTGTTACTCCTATGAGTCAGGAAACAAAAGCAGTTTTTTCCGCTGCATAGTTGTTACAGGTGGGTGATTTCCCCACCCAAGAAAAGCTTAACAACTTTGAGTTTGCCCCCCCCCCCAAATGGCTAAACTAAATTTGGGGGCACTGGGCGGCGCATATGCTAAAGACGGCCCTGGTTGTCAACAAGGAAGTATCTATGGTCTGCAGTGGTCCTTGGTGCTTTTAAAAATATGAACTTCAGCAAGTCATCTAATCCAACCCTCCTCTCTGCCTTGAGCCAGGAAATCCTCCACCTAAAGCATCTTTTTACAGACTCTGTCTTTCAAAATACTTCTTAGTTGCTTTTTTTTGGTCCCCTGAGAGGAATAACCATTATTGACCTTCCTAGTAGGGTGGAGTGAGGAGTGGAGATGTAATTTGCATGTGTTAATTTGTAAACATATATATTTAAATTGTTTGCTGTCAAATACTGAGCCTACACCAATAAAGGAGTTCCAGCACTCTCATGCTGGATGGCAGAATTAGCAGCATACTTTAGATCAGGCACCCCCAAACTCGGCCCTCCAGATGTTTCGGGACTACAATTGCCATCATCCCTGACAACTGGTCAGGTTAGCTATGGATGATGGGAGTTGTAGTCCCAAAACATCTGGAGGGCCGAGTTTGGGAATGCCTGCTTTAGATTAATGCTGGTTAGTGAAGACTTTTGTTCCTAGTGATCCTGAGAAAACCAAGCCTACAGAATCTTTTCATTAATGAAGATATTTTACTCTGATTTTTTTCCTGATGATTAAGAGGGCTATCCTGTTCAGCTGCTGATTGCGTTGTTTTTAACAGACAGATTTTTAAAATAATGGTATTAGTAATTTTCTGGTTTTTATTTGTAGTATCCTACAATGGCTTAAGGGACGCAGGTGGCGCTGTGGTCTAAACCACAGAGCTTGGGCTTGCCGATCGGAAGGTCAGCAGTTCGAATCCCTGCGACGGGGGTGAGCTCCCATTGTTCGGTCCCAGCTCCTGCCTACCTAGCAGTTTGAAAGCACGTCAAGTGCAAGTTGATAAATAGTTACTGCTCTGGAGGGAAGGTAAACAGCGTTTCCATGCGCTGCTCTGGTTCGCCAGAAGCAGCTTAGTCATGCTGGCCACATGACCCGGAAGCTGTCTGTGGACAAATGGCGGCTCCCTCGGCCTATAGAGCGAGATGAGCACGGATCTCTACAGTTGTCCGCAACTGGACCTAACGGTCTTTACCTTTTACAATGGCTTAGAGATGGTTAAATGTTAAGTGGTATGTAAATTATCTAAATAAATTTTCTAACATCATTAGATACACTCCCCTTATGCATGAAATGCGTGCTTCAGACAGAAACTTGTACTCCGCATTGCTATCGAAATCAGCTACACAAGTTATTGCTTATAGCAGGGCAGCCAATGTGATATCTCCAGATTTTGTTTTGACTACAACTCCAGTCATTGCCGGCCATTGGCTATGCTGACTGGGGATGCTGGAAACTAGAGTCCAACTACCTCTGGAGGGCATTGGCTACCACTGGCTAATGCCATTCATCCACCAGATGTGGTTGCAGAACGTATCTGACACAAGAGGAATATACCTTTGAACCATGCCTAAGAGATTCCCAGTATGTCAAAGCGCTCTCCATTGTCCAAATCAGAAAAGAATGGCAATTCCTGCCACCGCAGCAAAATCTCCAAGGAGGCATAAAACCATCAGTTCCAGGATCAGAGCTGAATTAGTTTGCAAAGCCTGAAGCATAAGGAATGTAAGCAGTTTCATCTTTTCTTTGCTTGAAAGCAAACATCTCTAGTTCAGCAGAGCATCCTTCAGTTATGTGATGCGCAAGATAAATCCATGATCTCAAACTGAAAATCAAACCATGATTATCATTGTTCCCTAGGCACACCCTGATAAAAATAAAAGCTAGTGGTAATAATCAATGTATACTTAGTAAAAACTATAATAATAGTATAATGTATATGCTATGTAAATACAGGTGTGGGGGGGGGGTCCACATTGCTGGACTTATTCACCAAGGCAACTGATATTTTAATTTCAGTTAGAGGAGCTGTGCAAGTTTTTATTATAAAGCTAAGTACCAAAGCCAACCAGATTTTCTACAGAGAAGCATGCATTTGATTTTTCTTTCTCTTGCATAACCCCCTGTGATGATGCATGTGTTTTCCACAGCAGCAGACAAAAACTGTGTTACGGAACAGCTTAGGCTCCATTCCATGTAAAGCATAAAAGAAAAAGATTTTAAGTATTACAAGTGTATCATATGGACTGATGTTCAGAATGCAGTATGATATTAAGTAGAAATGGCTGAGTAAGAGCTACACTTAGGAGTTAATTGGCTTCAAAGCAAGCATAAGTCAACCGCCGCAAATCTGAATTATTACTACGGATTAGATAAACTGTGGTCCATCCAAATGGCTTAGGCCAGCCTTCACCAACCTGGTGCCGCTTTGAACTACAACTCCCATGAGCCTCAGCCAGCTGGGCTAGGCCTTCACATTGCCCTCTCTCCTTTACTTCAAACTGAGCAATACTTCGGACAAACTAATACGTTCAGGCATACCCACAGTAATAATAGGATATGAGAGAGTTACCTAACATAATGAAGGGAATCCCCAGGAAGGTAGAATTGTATTTCCCACCAGTCAGGTTAATGATTCCAGCTGCAGTGAGAGTGGCCAAACTCACAGTTAACAACCCAAGGAGGCCAAGCCAGGGCTTGCTGCGGACACAGTCTTGCATGGAACAGCAGAGCATAGCCAAGGTTACGACGAGGACCAGGCTTGTCATCAGGTAGCGTTCCGACACCCTACTTGTCTCTTGGAAGTCTTCTTGAAGCGATGATGAAGTTAGGGGATACATCGTGACGTTCTGGTTGGATTTCTGGAACAGTTTGACCGTGTCGCAAAAGTTGGATTCCCATTTCTCTGCCACCATGTCGTTCAGGGAGTTGATTGCCTGCAAATAGTAGGTGAGTTGCACAGCTTCGGCAGACTTCACCCGGTCCTTGCTGTGCACAGTGATGCCCCCAAGTTGGTGCCCATTGTACACTTCCCTGCCATCCTTTAAGTGTGTGATTGGATACGTGATAGCAAAATTAGTTTGATTAGACGAGCGAGCCGCCTTCAGTTCCTTCAGGACGTGCACAATGTCATCCACGATGCAAGACTTGTCGTTATTTAGGATGCAGATATGGGCAAATGTATAATTGAAACCAGGTCTTTGTACTTGGATCCTGGTCACAGCAGAGTGCAACTACAAGGGAGAGAAAAATCAACACACATTATTTATCAGCTGATAATCTCTGCATTACAGCAAGCAGAACAGCAACAGCAGCAGCAGCAGCTTCATCAACAGTCTGTCTCCTCTTATCTAACCAAGCCAGCAGGTTTTAATAACTGCAGTATTCATAAGGACCTGCTGAAAATGGAAAACATGCATTGAAGTATTATTCTCGTCCCCCAAAACCATTTCCCATAACTCAATCAGGGTCTGGCATAAAGAAACACTGCATGCCTCATTTGGCTGCTCTCTTTCGTTCACACACTCAGATACGAACCTACCTGGGCCCTGAGATCATCTGCTGAGGCCCTTCTATGTGTGCCTCTTCCTTGAGAAGTCCTGAGGGTAGCAACACGAGGACGGGCCTTTTCTGCAGTGGCTCCCCATCTGTGGAATGCTCTTCCCAAGGAAGTTCATTATACACCTTTAGGCGCCAGGCAAAAATGTTCGTTTTTAACCAGGCCTTTCGTTGATTTGATTGACATCCAATGCCCTTTTAAAATGTGGTTTTTTTTCTGGGGGGCAAGGTGTTATTGGGTTGTTGTTTTTATTTTGATTATATATTTTGTGGTTTTATATTTTGATTTTACTCTGTGAACCACCCTGAGATCTCCAGGTATAGGGCAGTATATAAATTCAAATAATAATAATACTTTTAATATTCTCATCCAAACCCTGATAAGATACCATGTTTCAATTTGCAAGTTGTTTGTCTACTATAAGTAAAAGGGATGTAATGTATCAAATGTATAACAACAAGTATACTGATCTCTATATGTGTATACGCATGTATATATATATATATTTGTGTGTGTGTGTGTGTGTGTGTGTGTGTGTGTGTGTGTGTATGCAAACACTTTTTCATCCCTGTTAAATAGAACACATTACTGGGAGCTATGTGTTAGATAGTGATGTAAGGAATTTTTAAAATAATTTATTAGAGACGGCCAATTCTAATATTTGGATTAGAAACATACTACTCCCTGGGTACAAATATATTGCTTCTGATTGGTCTCCAATGTCTCTGCTGGGCTACCACCCTAAATTTGTTGCAAGTGACGGCTTTACATAATTTTGCATCCTCAGAAAGAGCAAGGTGCATATTGATTGGTTGGGGATGCATTTTGATACTTGCACTTCACACACAAATTTGCATATGCTAATCTACATGCAAATTTAGAAATAATTACAATAATTAGAAGTAAAATACTTTTCACTATAGTGGAGAAGGCTGTGACTAGGTGACCTGTATGCCTTCTGCTATCCAAGGCCAAATGTTGACAGGTAACTTGAAGGTCCCTGTGCTTCCTTCTTAGGTTTTCTTTAATCATTAAATGGGACTTCAAATAGAAGATGGTCCTCTGACAGCCTTCAAACAGAGGACTGTTTTCTGTAGGATGTACAGCCACTGTAATAAGTGTAGTGATCCACATTTGAAGAGTGTTCTGAACATCCCCTAAATACTCATCTTGTTGCCGACAGATACACTTCCTTCTTTTTTGGCTAGCTAAAGATTGGGGAAATTATCGGAACAGGCATTTGGAGAAGGAATAATGAGATGATATTCTGCCTTTTAATTGCAGGCGTTGTTGCATTACTAGGGCTGGGCCTACCATTAGGCAGATGATGCAGCTGCCTCAGGCAGATGATGGGGTAAAGGAAGTCCTGGGGATGCAGCCTGCTCTGTGTCTCATAAACTAGCCTGTTGCCCTCAGTTGGAATTGAGGATGCTGCTCAATCACCAATTTTGAACTAAGATTCAGCTGTCAGTTTCTGTACGTGTAAGGAAGCATGATGGGGGTTGGGGATGATGAGAAAGCTAACTTGTCGTTTGCCTCAAGCAGCAAAATGTCTGAGGCCAGTCCTGTGTACTATGCTAGATAGGGTATAACAAATCTCTAACCCCAGAAGTTGGAGGGATCACAGGCAAGTTGGAACATACTATTTCTTATACTGGGAACATGATGTAATTCATTGTTTTGGAATAAAGTTGACAATATATGTACTAAGGTCATGAGCCATCATATTGATCTTGAACTTGCCTTGTTGTTGCTAAATTGCTTTGATAGTTTGACTGCATTGAGAAAGCTCTCAGCTACTTTGTATAAGGTGTCTGTCACTCCTGCAGCTAGTCTGTGCAAAGATTCTTAACAGCAGCCATTTTCAAATGTTAAGGAGGTTCTGCTAATGCAAAAAATAGACTTTGGTAAATGGTCTATTGTAAAAATCAACTTTATGGAAGTATGGCATTTTTATAGTATTTATTTAAAGATCTTTGACACTCTTTGATCTCATTTAAAGCTGTGTTTGCCTAAATGTGTTTATTGATATAAATTATAAGTTTATGAAGTATACATTGTGTTTCTTATGAAGTATCTGATATTTGTATTCTTATTTTGTGCTGCCATTCTCATTTCAGCATATTTTAAAATCTTCAGTGTGTGGGACATCCCACATGTGTCTTTGTTTTCTATCGCATTTTTCTCCATTGTTTTTTATGATGCTGAATCCCCGAGTCCCATTAAGATGGCAACATTTCTGAATTTTGCTACACTTTTTCTTTCAGACTTTGAAATGGGCTACTTGGGGAGATAAGAAACCGATTTTTAAATTTAGAAAAGAGAAGAGAAGAGAAGAGAAGAGAAGAGAAAAGAAAAGAAAAGAAAGAGCTAGCGTGCAGTGGCTGTGTTCTCTTAATATGATTTAAAATCATGTTTAAATGAATTCTACTGCATGATAATAATAATAATAATAATAATAATAATAATAATAATAATAATAATTTATTATTTATACCCCGCCCATCTGGCTGGGCCTCCCCAGCCACTCTGGGCGGCTTCCATAAAAACCAAAAATACAATAAAATATCACATGTTAAAAACTTCCCTGAACAGGGCTGCCTTAAGATGTCTCTTGAATGTCAGGTAGTTATTTATCACTTTGACATCTGCTGGAAGGGCGTTTCACAGGGTGGGCGCCACTACCGAGAAGGCCCTCTGCCTGGTTCCCTGTAGCTTTGCTTCTCGCAATGAGGGAACCGCCAGAAGGCCCTCGGCGCTGGACCTCAGCGTCCGGGCAGAATGATGGGGGTGGAGACGCTCCTTCAGGTATACTGGACCGAGGCCGTTTAGGGCTTTAAAGGTCAGCACCAACACTTTGAATTGTGCTCGGAAACGTACTGGGAGCCAATGCAAGTCTTTCAAGACCGGTGTTATATGGTCTCGGCGGCCGCTATGATAATACATTTACAACACAATTTTATGAACATTTAGTCACAAGTATGTTCCACTAAGCTTAATTTGACATTTTCTATGTGTGCACATAATTGCCATCTTCAGCTGCAATCCTAACAACAATTACTAGGGAGTAAGAACTGTTCAACATTATGTTACATATTTCCAAGTATTAAGGTGGCATTTGAAGTATTAATAAAGCTTTTAATGGTTTTATTGAAACAGTCATTTTACCTATATATACTATACACCTGTGGCTCCTAGAAGCTGTCAGCATGTGACAGCAGCCACATCCCGAGAATAGCTTTGACTGGCCAACTAAAGCAGGTGAGGATAGCCAATGGGTGTCAAACCCTCAGTGAATTACAGACTTCCCCTTGCATGTGAAGATAGGCTCTGGTGGATTGAGCAAATGAGACCAATAGTGGGCCCAATGCTCAGGAAATGAGGGAAATGAGGGGCAGATGGGACTCATCAACCTGGGAAGGTAGCCCATCTAGGAGAAGGAAAAATCTGATGCTATACCTCCACTGCCTTGCGGGATATCTTCAGGACAAGAAAAGACTCAGGTGTAAACCCTACACCAGACACCTCCAACTTCCAAGAGACTGCGAAAAAACTTGTTGAGCTTTTTGGGGGGAGGAGAAGCTAAAGTTGTTGAGCTATTTTTCTGGGGCATCAGGATCCCACGATTGACCAGGACTGACCAGGGAAATCCCGAGAATCAACCAGTAGATCACGATCAACCAGTTGGACAGACCTGCCCTACCCAAATCTGGAGCAGAGTCTGCTTCCGGCAACTCGTCCAGCCAAACTGGTGCCAAACATATTGCTGTGCTTTCCCTTGGACCACATCAGTGAGGCTGAGAGGGGGGGTCTTGTCGTCTGGGCAGCCCAAGACCTCCATACACACTGCCCAGGCTTGCGCCCTAGGAGGTCACTTCAGTGTTGCTAACACAGTGGTTTGACTTCAACCTCAGAAGTGCACTCTGTTGTCTCTCAAGACACAGAATCCAACAACCTATACTTTTGTATACCACCCTTGGATCCTTACTAATGAAGGGTGGTTAACAAATTGAACTACTAAGTAAACAATAACTTAGCAAGTAACATTGCCCTGGGATTGCCCCAGGGCAATCCTATGCACACTTACCCGGGAGTAAGACCAACAGAACCTAGTGGGACGTTTTTGAGTAGGCCTGTATAGGCACGCACTGTAAGCTGCTTAACTGCTGTTGTATTTTGAGCCATTTTAGATGTGTGCTATTCTATTGTATTGCTTTTAGTAAAAGTTCCCTCAAATTGATAGCAAAGCCAGAATTTCATCTGAAGCCTTTGTTTTATTTGCTGCACCTGTTTCTGCTTTGATTATATTACATTGCCTCTGTTTTTTTATATTGTATTTTTAGAACATTATTGTATTTTACTGCTGATTTTAATTATTAGCTGCCCTGAGTGGTGAAGAAGCAACAGAAGGCTGAGATGGAATTTTCTTATTTTATATATACACACACGCACACAGACAAATATAAATGTATGTATAAAATAAATGTGCATACTAATTCACAGAATGCAATACTGCATAGATGGGGATACAGAGTGATTAGCTGGCAGAAGTCTGATCCTTGTGTGTTGATCTTAGAGTCTGTGTGGTAGAGGAGTATGTAAAGGCAGCATTGCCA
Organism: Podarcis muralis; assembly: GCF_964188315.1. Classification (NCBI taxonomy): domain Eukaryota; kingdom Metazoa; phylum Chordata; class Lepidosauria; order Squamata; family Lacertidae; genus Podarcis; species Podarcis muralis. Next base: position 64,389,853 of record NC_135658.1, read on the forward strand.
TCACAGAACATCACCATTCCACTGCCGATCTACAAACTACAGACATCCCACCTATTAGCCTTTAGAGGAAATGGGGTTTGAGAGGGTGGTAGCCAGAGCCTGCCAGAGAGGGGTCATAGAATCATAGAATTGTAGAGTTGGAAGGGACCCCAAGGCCCATATACTTCGACCCCGCTGCAATGCAGGAATATCAGATAAAGCATCCATGACAGATTACCACCCAACCTCTGTTTAGAACCTCCAAGGAAGGACAGTCCACAACTTCCTAAGGGAGACCATTCCACTAACAGCTCTTACTTCAGAAAGTTTTTCCTGAAGTTTAGCCGGAATCTCCTTTCTTGAAACTTGAAGCCATTAGTTAAAGGACCATTTGGCCCTGGGCTTCAAGCTCAAAGGGAGCCTAAAATTTAAAATACTTGCTGTTGTTTTTTTGCATTTGCTATGTTTCACAATTTTGTTAAAAGCCCATCCAGCCAAACTGTGACACTCCCATAGCTTAGAACTGCCAATTTAAGCAAATAAGAGATGTGGTTTGGTGAAAGACCTTTTTTAAAAAATTGAGATAAATTTTGTTATATTAATAGAGTTAAAAATGTTAATGACTTGGTATAAGTCCTAGCCGCTTCCACTTTCATTGGCTATGAAGTAAACCTGTCCCCTGCTCTTTGCCAGGAACTCTGTGGCAGAGCAATTTGTGGATGGAAGTCATAGCTTGGAGTCCAAAGGCAGGCCTATCTGCCACTTCCTTTTCTTCTTTAAAAAAAAGGATGTTTGGGAACAAAAACCAGTGAAGGGGCAGAGGTCACCATAATACAGTGGTACCTCGGGCTACATACGCTTAGGTTACATATGCTTCAGGTTACAGACTCTGCTAACCCAGAAATAGTACCTTGGGGTAAGAACTTTGCTTCAGGATGCGAACAGAAATCGTGCTCTGGCGGCGTGGCGGCAGTGGGAGGCCCCATTAGCTAAAGTGGTGCTGCAGGTTAAGAACAGTTTCAGGTTAAGAACGGACCTCCGGAACGAATTAAGTACTTAACCCGAGGTACCACTGTATACCATTGTTGAAAACAATTTCCCTTAATTTTTGCATATTATTTTCGCAAATGTATGTTCTAATACACATTTTCCCCAATGCATAAAATTATGAGATGTGTGAATTCTGAAGGAAAACTGGGTTTTCATTTGTGTATTGGATCGAGAAGTACAAATTGGGTAGTTTCCCATCAAAATGCAAACACAACTGAATTTCTCCCTTATCCCTAAGGTCAACCCACAACAAGATCTGGGTGGAGAAGGAAAAACACTGCCCTAACCCTATCTGTTTCCCAGTAGTGATGTATGGAAGTGAGAGCTGGACCATAAAGAAGGCTGATCGCCGAAGAATTGCTGCTTTTGAATTATGGTGCTGGAGAAGACTCTTGAGAGTCCCATGGACTGCAAGAAGATCAAACGCATCCATTCTTAAGGAAATCAGCATTGAGTGCTCACTGGAAGGACAGATCCTGAAGCTGAGGCTCCAATACTTTGGCCACGTCATGAGAAGAGAAGACTCCCTGGAAAAGACCCTGATGCTGGGAAGGATGGAGGGCACAAGGAGAAGGGGGCGACAGAGGACGAGATGGTTGGATAGTGTTTTCGAGGTTACCAGCATGAGTTTGACCAAACTGCGGGAGGTAGTGGAAGACAGAAGTGCCTGGCGTGCTCTGGTCCATGGGGTCACGAAGAGTCGGACACGACTAAACGACTAAACAACAACAACAACAACAAAACCCTATCTGCTCTGTTCCCAACCCATTCCCAGATTTTGAGCAGCTGGAACGAGACTGGACACAGAGCTTGAATTCCCAAACTGTCTGGGTGAAAAATAGTTATTTAGCAATACTAGGTGTACCAGTAATTGCTGCCCTTCTCTCTGAAAGTGTTTGCAGCTGTATGACACAGCCTATTATGGCAAAATAGTAAAACTCCTATTGCTAGCATTTGCCAACACCTGCTGACTCATTATGATTAGGAAAACCCAGTAGATTTCAGACCTGGGGAGCTACTTCTCTCCCCCCCAAGTCCTCCCCATTGTGAACAGCTGCAAAGCTGCATTCAATTTTCACTCATTATTTCAGTCTCAATAATTCATTTTCCAAGGAATTCATTTCAATGCCCCTTTTCTTTGTCTGATATTAAACATGAAAGGTGCTATAAAAGTGAATTACTACATTACATGCTAATTCATTTGGACACAGTATATTAAAAGAATTCCCCAGGAAACTTTTTAGTTTAATGACAGTGGAAGATGCTTAATTGGGGTGGCATTAGTGTACACTTAATCAACACAGAATTGTTAAATGTGAATGCGGGGTTTGAAAATGGTGCCACGGAGCAGCTTGGGCTGATCAAGATTATTATTTTTTAAATTCCATATAATTGTTGTCAACAAAAAAAGTATTGTTTTTTTTAAAAGAAGACTGGAAAGCACAGATTCAATGAATGATAAAATAACATCCATGAGGAACTTGTAACTGAGCTAAAAAAAACAACACCCCAAACGGCTGGCATTGCTTAGTCATTGCTCATAATTTAGGAGCTCACTCAGTATAAATAACTTTAGACACAAGAACACTGCAATCTCAATAAAACACTGCAGCACGGAGGGTTGTACAACACTGCCTGGTGTCAGGATGTCACACAGTTTTCTTCCTGTCCCTGAGCAATTTCCCCCTTTCCCCCCAAATGTATATTCGATTTTGTTGTTTTAAAAATGTTAAGGGCTCAAAATAAAGAAAATAATAGTTATCCTTGAAGAAATTCTGTCCCTATGTGAGGCAATGGTTTCTGCTGCTACGCAAAACCTCTTCTATATTTTGTGAGAGAGCTGTTTTGCCCATTTCTCCCTCTCATTCACCTCAACAAATCCAAGACTTTAAAAGCTTAACAGAGTATGAGTGCAAGCGGTTGCAAGTTTGTAATTTGTTTATTTGCTCCATTTATATGACACCCCATAGCAGCGTGAACATTATCGTTCCTTCCACTTGTAACAAATCTTTTAACATTCAGTTTCTTAGGATGGCCCTGAGTTCTAGTATTAGGAGAGGGGGAAAAAACTTTCCAATTCATTTTCACCACATCATGCTTAATTTTACATGTCTCTATTGTGTCCCACGACACAGCAGCCACGAAATTAAAAGACGCCTGCTTCTTGGGAGAAAAGCAATGACAAACCTAGACAGCATCTTAAAAAGTAGAGACATCACCTTGCCAACAAAGGTCCGTATAGTAAAATGTATGGTTTTCCCAGTAGTGATGTATGGAAGTGAAAGCTGGACCATAAAGAAGGCTGATCACCGAAGAATTGACGCATTTGAATTACGGTGCAGGAGGAGACTCTTGAGAGTCCCATGGACTGCAAGAAGACCAAACCTCTCCATTCTTAAGGAAATCAGCCCTGAGTGCTCACTGGAAGGACAGATCGTGAAGCTAAGGCTCCAATACTTTGGCCACCTCATGAGAAGAGAAGACTCCCTGGAAAAGACCATGATGTTGGGAAAGATGGAGGGCACAAGGAGAAGGGGACGACAGAGAACGAGATGGTTGGATACTGTTCTCGAGGCTACTAGCATGAGTCTGACCAAACTGCGGGAGGCAGTGGAAGACAGAAGTGCCTGGCGTGCTCTGGTCCATGGGGTCACGAAGAGTCGGACACGACTAAACGACTAAAAAACAACAACAACAACTTGCTTGCTCTCCACCCCCCACTCCTAAACTCACCTGGAAATACAGCTCAAATGATACGAAAGAAGGTTAGATTAATCACTGCCTGAAACAATTCACAGAAGGTGGATCCATTCCAATGTCATAATTTTAGTGGACAGAGGCAGAATGAGTGATTCCAGCTCCACTCCTTGAAGGAAAAGACCAAATGCACTTCAGAGGAGGGCAATCTACATATAGATGTCCTGGGAATACTAGAATTTCGATGAGTTTAATAAAGCGTATGCATTAATGCACAATTGCAACTCTGTAAACTATTTTTAATTTTTCTAAAAATGGGATTTTGACATGGATAGCTACGAGAGAGAAAAATGGAGGAATAGACCTAGTTATCTCCCCCTCTCTGCTAAAGTTGAATGGGATGCTGTCCTACTATAATCACACCTGTGCCTCTATTGTAAGTGGAACATCTGCTGAGGCAGAGATGATCTGAGAACTCGTCCATTCTGCTACTATCATGTGGCTCCTTTAAAAGTATTCTCTCCAAGTAGCTGCTACTTAATTGACACAATACAAGGGAGAAAATACAGACAACGTCTAGCAATGACAGCATGCAGGAACAGAATGATGTTTGTACTGCAGAGGATTATAAGGGTAAAGCAGGGTGAGGTAGATGGAAATAATGAAAGCTTTGTGAAAGTGTCTAATGAGGAGGGGTCTGCTTCAGTGTATGGAAAAAAACCCAAATCCTCATGGTTTAAGACTCGTAAACATGTGGAGTATCAAGATATGGTTTGGTATATCCTGGTTACAGACCAACCCTGTTACAGATGAGAGTAAAGGTAAAGGTAAAGGTACCCCTGCCCGTACGGGCCAGTCGTGTCCGACTCTAGGGTTGTGCGCCCATCTCACTTAAGAGGCCGGGGGCCAGCGCTGTCTGGAGACACTTCCGGGTCACGTGGCCAGCATGACGAAGCTGCTCTGGTAAGCCGGCACCAGCGCAGCACACGGAAACACCGTTTACCTTCCCGCTATAAAGCAGTACCTATTTATCTACTTGCACTTAAGGGTGCTTTCGAACTGCTAGGTGGGCAGGAGCTGGGACTGAAAGACGGGAGCTCACCCCGCAGCGGGGATTCGAACTGCCGACCATGCGATCGGCAAGCCCTAGGCACTGAGGTTTTACCCACAGCGCCACCCACGTCCCTACAGATGAGAGTAATAATCATAATAATTATGATCATCATCATCATCATCCAAGCTTAGTTACAGACTGAAGGCCACCAGAACTCACCCTAAGCCAGATAATTTGCACCAAACATTTGAATCTATTAAATATATATCATTCTCATTTATCTTTCATCTACAGGAGTGGTGACACTAATAGGTGTTAGTGATTGAAAGTGCTCTCCAGGATAATTAACTGGCACAGATTAACATAGATTTGGGAGGGGAAAATGCATCACTTTGTATAAGCATTTCCTGCGCAGCCTTGCTCAGAATCTGAAAATGGTCACAGTCCTCACAGAAAAACCTTTTCAGCCCAGAGTTCCTAGTTGGATATAAAGATGGGAGGAACAGCGTTGCTTTCCAAGTCTGACACATCCACCTGCTCCAAACTTGGGCAAACTGCCCCTGTCTCCTCAATATACACTGCTGTCAGAGTAACTGTAGGAAAACGCTCTGGGAGTGCCCCTGCAGCCCCATACTCCGAGCGTCCTCTGGTAATCGCAGCTCTGGAAAAGGCACTTCCCTTCTGCTCCAGTGCGCTTCAGTGACATATATCAAATGATATATGCACACTAATCTTCTAGCATAACACAGCAAGAAGCGTGAGACATCGTACAGCTAATATACGTATTTATTTACACACTATGTGCAGTGGTACCTCAGGTTACAGACACTTCAGGTTACAGACGCTTCAGGTTACAGACTCCGCTAACCCAGAAATAGTACCTCAGGTTAAGAACTTTGCTTCAGGATGAGAACAGAAATCGTGCGGCGGCAGGGGGAGGCCCCATGAGCTAAAGTGGTACCTCAGGTTAAGAACAGTTTCAGGTTAAGAACGGACCTCCAGAACGAATTAAGTACTTAACCCGAGGTACCACTGTACAGACAAAGGAATTATGGCGTCCTCTCTCTCCAGCTCCGAGAGGGAAAGCAGACACAGGTAAAAGCAAAAGTACAGTACAATAGTACATACAGCGGAAGAGATAAGACTGTCTTCCGTTCTCACATTCTTTTCCCACAGGCATGTGATTTACACCAATCTCATCTGCAGCATCGGAGGCGTAAAATACTAACAGTAACTACATCAGGGATACCCAATGTGGCCCTCTCCAGATGTTTTGGACTTCCATTAGCCTCAGCCAGCATGACCAACAGCCAGCATTTGTGGGAGTTGTAGTCCAGCATCATTGGGGGGGCACCACATTGGCTACTTCTGCACTAAATTAATCCAGGGCAGTGAGAGAAAGACCTGCTGTCCAGTCTTGCAAGCAGACCGGGCCGCTTCCAGGTTTGAGAGGGCCTTGGGCAAAGTGCCCTCTGGGCCTCTTCCTGCCACTGGGCATTGGTGGGCTTCTCTGGCTGCAGCGGCAGTGCACTAAGCAGCAATGGGCAGCTGGCTCTAGCCCCTTCTTAAATGTTCCACAGTGCCCCTAACCTTAGGGACTTTTAACAGTGGTGCTTCCCAATGAGCTAAGTACTGTTTTTCAAAAGCCAAGCCGTGAACTCTACTTTTTGAAAGTTTTGGTATATCTATGGTAGGGTTTTTTTTTTTATGTGAATGGTGCCATGGACTCCCTGAGTGGGTTAGATGAACCCCTTGGGGCCCAGAGATTCTTCAAAGGGTGTCCCAAGGCAGACATCAATAGTAGGCTCTCACATATGCCCACAAATGACAGGTGCTAATGTTGCCCCTGGCACTAGGAAAGTTTACCTAAGGAGCATCTTTCTTTAAAATGACAGCTGCGAGCTTCGAGAGTCTGGCAAATACATTAGTCAACTCACACCGACATTTGCATAACTGGTTTTTTTTTTAATAAAAAAAACTCACATTGCCTTAGCAAAATGATGCTTAAAGCTGTTATCTAATTCATGCTAAATTATCTCTAAAATGTGCATTTGTAAAATATACATTGGCAAAAGAAGTGATGATTGATTCGCAGAAACTGAGATCAGACCGGGGCCTGTGATTATGTGGTGCTTCTCCATGGCAAGATCCCACAGGCTGGATGCAGGAACTATGGGAGTGAAACACGTTCTTTTCTTCTGATTATTTCCTGGCCCCATCTGTGTAGCACCTGTATTCAGATATTTACGGCAGCAGTGCAGGGTCTTGCTATAGGAATGAGTCATCTGCTACTAGCAGTAGGCATGAACGGGGCATGAGCCAAAAGATAAATAAGGACATTAGTAATCTTACAAAATCTCATCTCTCCACCAACTTTATTTACTCCACATATTTCTTAGGCTAGATGAGGTTTGCTTTTGTGGGAATCTCTCCATTCTTTCCCTAAGATTGTTTTTCATTCCAGTATAAAGAAAAATAAGGTCTACATGGTGCTATCCCTTTGTTTCAAACAAGGACAATACACGTCTCAGTTGTAAGGATAATCTGCCACTTCTGTGCTGAATGGGAAGAGGAGAGCAATATTTTATCTTCTAAGTGCTCGGCTTGGAGGTTGAGTGTCCAAGGGAGACAGAAAAGTGAGAATGCAATCAGACTATAACATCCCGCAAAGTATTGTGACATCACCCATTTTATTTACTACATTTTATATCCCACCTTTCCTTCAAGGAGCTGAGGGAGAAATCATGGTTCCACCCTTTCTCCTTTTTATCCTCACAACAACCATATGAGATAGGATAGGCAGAATGCCAAAGATTACCTAGTAAGGTTCATGGCTGAGTAGAGATTTGAGCCTGCATCTACCAATATTAGACCACAGCACAGTGACTCAGTTTATAGGGTTGTAACCTGATTAATTGGTTAAAATGTCTTTAATCATATGGATTTAAATCAATCATTGGTTTCATAAGCTTGCATATGGATAATAACAATGCTTCTGAAGCAATAATTATATGTTCCTTTGCGTTACATAATTGCGTTACATAATGTACATAATTCTCTTTCAGTCAATCAATCAATCAATCAATCAATCAGTATCTCTTTTAAAATGGCATTTGCCACCTGCAGTATCTGTAAGTATTGGTATTAAAAACCATGTATTTAAAAACCTGTCATTAATAGGGGCTCCCATTTTAGTGAATTAATAATTTTAACTGATGAATCAAATTGGTGAATTGATTAAGCATTGCTTCCCTATCAATTTCTCAAAATATATTTTGCAAAGGCCATTCCCCCCCCCCCCCCAAAAAAAAATTCCCTTTCCTTTTGTGTTGTAACTTTTAGATTGTATGCCTGAGGGCAAGGACTATCTTGTTACTGATCACGTTAAGCTACTCTGGGAGTCTTTTTCAGCTGAAGAATGGGATAAAAATCCTTAGTATAAATGAATAAAGACTACAAATGTGTATTTTTATCAGAAGTTGGTAACCCCATAAAAATGTTTCTGTAGCAAACAGAAACAGAATTTATATATGCACTTACGGTTGCTACTTACTTGAAACTGATGAGTTCAAGATATTGTTTGCCTCCTTGATATTGCTTTCAGATGCTTCCTTTGGTGGCTGGAGGCGAGTCCTAGGCTGATTGACTGACTGCTAAATTTGAATTGTTGTTGAATTATTGTTTATTTTTCAAAAATATATAAATATAAATAAAAAATCTGTATGGGGTACCTTGTTAACAGTCCTGTAGGGTTCCTTTAGGACTAACGCAGTGGGGCTTACCTCTGAGTAATATATTGTACAGTTATTGTGGTATGAATCCACACTAGAAATCATGGTAACAGAGACCCCTTCGGACCCAAGAGAGACACTTAGGTGCTAAGTATTAATACAACTGCAATGTTTAAGTGTCCACTGTTTCTTTGCAAAGCAGGAGGGCAGGGAGATAACCAGAACAGGTCAAAAAGAACACAACCATTATCCCAGTGGAGAAACATTTGTGACAGCAGGGACCCCTTGGGGAAAAAAACTAAGATTTTTCCCCCCAGTTAAGTTAGAGGCTAACTATTTGTAAAACAGTGATGCTTAAGTGTCCATAGCATCTTTGCAAGGGAAGAGCAGAGGGGGGTGGGGGGGTGGGTACCAGAACTTTGCCACACCCCTATGCCCTCTCATTGGCCATGCTCACGTGCCCTCTTAGTAGTCCCACCAGGTCTACTGAACTCCAGCCACCATCCCTACAATCACCTGTGTCTCTGCACACTATGCAGCTGTGTAGCAGATACTGAGTTCCTGGCCCGTAAAAAGGTACCTACCCTATCCCTGTTTCCTCCTGCTGGCCAGCACTTCCTGAAAAATTCATGCAGATGACTCCATTTCTGACATAATGCTTTTTCATATATATGCCCCCATAGCAATAAGAATTCCAAGGGTATGCTTATGTACGTTTTGTTTTTGCTTAACTATCTATTTTGTGCTTTTATCCTGTACTTCTATGTTGTGAACCACCTTGAGATCTTTGGATGATGAGTACTACATAAATTTAATTAATAAACGGCCTCGGCCCAGTATACCTGAAGGAGCGTCTCCACCCCTATCGTTCTGCCAGGACCCTGAGGTCCAGCGCCTAGGGCCTTCTGGCGGTTCCCTCACTGCGAGAAGCCAAGTTACAGGGAAGCAGGCAGAGGGCCTTCTCAGTAGTGGCACCCGCCCTGTGGAATGCCCTCCCACAAGATGTCAAAGAAATAAACAACTATCTTTTAGAAGACGTATGAAGTTTTTAATGACTGATGTTTGAATGTATTTTTAATCTTTTGTTGGAAGCCACCGAGAGTGCTGGGAAAACCCAGCCAGATGGGAGGGGTATAATTATAATAATAATTATTATTAACAGCAGCAACAACAATGATAATAATAACTGTTTGTTTATGAAAAGGCCTTAGAAACGTCCATAACACCAGATGAATTCACGCCAGTTCGCCTGATAAACCAGATAAAGTTGATCAGCTTGTAACAACTGTGCTCCTACCAACAGGTTTTGATGCATCTCCCCACCTCCCACTTCGACCTCTACTTCTCTAACTCCATCACAATACATTTGGCAGCTGTCCTGGCCAGCAAATCAAATAGTGTTTCAGTGGTCTACTTTGCCCCGCCCCACTGTGCTCCAGGACAGCCTTTCTCAACATGGGGTCCTTCAGATACTGTGGGACTGTAGCATTCATCATCCTTAACCATTGGTAAAGCCAGAGGGGACTGATGGGAGTTGTAGTCTAAAGCAGTGTTTCCCAACCTTTTTTGGGCAAAGGCACACTTGTTTCATGAAAAAAATCTCGAGGCACACCACCTTGCCAGATGGGGAAAGGTCACTTTTTACTTATGTTAAAAAAAAAAAAAAAATAGTAACAGCATAGAAGGTAATGGTTAGGCTAGCATCCCTCTTCCAAATATGCTAGGTTTTTATTTGCAGGGACTGTTCTACATGGGAAAGCATTCAGCACTGTCATTCTCCCATCTGCCACCTGAATTGGTACTATTCTGGGTCAACTTACTCTGCTGCATGTGTAGATGAAAATGGCACCAAGTGTGGGGGAGGGGGCAGAACAGGTTTCAGATACAGGATATTAAGCATACACGTACTTCAGATTGAACTGGTTGCTTGCTTTGCAAGTTTTCATTTCCCAAATGACTGCCTTGGCAAGCGCTATACCTACCAGGCTCAACGCCGGTCTCGCGCTGCCGCTTCCCGCGCTCTCAAGGACCCGGGAGGAGGAAGGCGTGAAGGGAATCCCGAAGGCGCGAAAACCTCGCGCATGCGCAGGCCTTCCGCCTGCGACAGCCCAGTAGGCCGGCCGAAGCGAGCGGCGATGGGATGTGGGAGGGAGCTCGCTCGCCGCCCCGCGTGTGCCTATGTGGGGCACGTTACAGCCCCGTGACGTCAGCGCCACGCAGGCAGCCAGGCAGGCAGACGGCGAGAGCCCCGCGCTGGGCGGCCTCTCCTCGCCGCCGCCGCCCCGCCTCTCGCCGCCCGACTCGCCCGCCTCCCTCCAGGCAACATCTCGCGGCACACCAGGCAACGTCTCGCGGCACACTAGTGTGCCGCGGAACACCGGTTGGGAAACACTGGTCTAAAGCATCCGCAGGTCACCAGGTTGGAGAAGGATGCCCCAGGAGCATGATCCACCTTTTTAAAAAGTGTCACATGCACATACATTGAATATAGTTGTATACTCTTCTCCCTGCCCCCTTTTAAAAGCACAGCATTTTTAACAAACATGAAAAGTTGCATTGGGGAGTAAGGAAAAGATGGCTAGGTGTAAATAGTACTGTAAATAGACAACTGGACCAGTTTCTCTCGGACTCTGCTTGGAAGAGAAGACTCTGTCCCTAGTTGTTTTTATTATATTGCTGATGGCTCGGTCCTTCTCCAGGCTCTGCTATAGGGTGCTTATTTGAAAGAACACAGCTAAAGCTAAAGACAAATAGGTAGCAGTGGGGAGTCTGCAGATAAAAAGGGGGGAAGAACATCATTTTGATTCTCCCCAGTCCCATTAACAAGATCCTTCAAAACATGAAAGGGAAATGATCTGATTGCATTCACAAATGTCAAAGCACAATACACTAAGGTACAATATGCTTTTTAAAAAAATAATCCAAACAAAACACGAAGAGTATTGAAGTCTATGCTGTTCCTTTTAAGTAAACAAATTGCATGCATTTGCTCCAATGGGAGGTCAGGAGTATCCCTTTGCACAGTTACATAATCCCTGAAATCCTGTAAACCTGGTTGTACAATGTGGTGCTACGATCAAATCTATGGCTGAAAAATAAAAGAAATAAAATTAACCCACCATGTAAAACAACAGCAGCAACCCCAAACCCTGATGAGACTAAGCTGCCTAACACAAAAAGAGGTTTCTGTAGCTGAAGCTGAAAGTTCATCAGCAAAACCTGAGCCCAAAGCAGATTTCAACTAATCCACTCCTGACTCAGAACAACAGAAAACACTCCCACTGATTTTCATGGGAGCTGGGTGCTCACTACCTCAGTCGCTCTTCTCTGTATCCTGAAACCATTTTTTTTCACCTGTTGGCTCAAAGGAAACACAAGCATTTAAAAAATAAAGATGCACGCCTATTGTGAGGAGATGATCTACGGCCAGGGGAAAGCACTCTAAACATGCTTCATAGCACTGCTTCACATACAACCAGAAGACTGGCGTCAGGGGCTGGCACTGCTGGGCACTTGCTGAGGCCCACACTTGTGCTGAGCACCTTGCCCCTGCTTTTGCTAACCACACACCCTGCTTGGGTCCTCTGGCCCAGGAGGAGAGCATCAGCAAGAAACAGGAATGAGCAACAGGAACAAAAGCTGCCACAGCCAGCTGATTTCTCTGCCTTTTCCCTCCGCAAGCAGAGGGAAAGCAACCGGATAATTGCAATGCAGAGGGGAGGGGCCCACGGACCCCCCCCCAAAAAAACCCCAACAACAACCTGGAGCCGACACATCACCACAGGAATTGAGTTTGCAATTGATAATAAATGACATAGCTATATCTTGGTAGGCATTCCAAAATTAGCCTTCATCTGGAATTAAGGACATTGGGATTACTTGGTTTATATAAAACTAATCCCAAACGGGGCAGTAGTGAAGTAGATATTTTCTGCGTTTCATACAACAGCCTGCCCATCCTCAACCCTGCAGTGTGTGTCTGTCCTCGACCGCATCAAAAACATTTCAATTTGATTTTCTCTCTCTTTTGCTTCTATTTTCAGAACATTGTACGTGGTATTTTGTGGGGAAATATGGTACATTGTTACTCTAAATTATGCTGTGTCACTAGACATGTGGCAATAAATAGCTCGCCATATAAAATTAGCGTGATGGATATATTTTGTTCCAGCAGAGTGAGTAATCTGACAAAAATAGAGAAACGTTGCCGATATGACAGCCTGACACTTGTGACACTACCGCGGAACTATAAATTCTGTCCTCTGTTGTTTACAGATTGACTTTGAGGCCAAGGACGAAGAGCAACCTGTGGTTAGAAGAAGGAGGGAGGCTGCTGCACGTAGGTAGGGTTAAAAACTCTTTTGGCAAGGAGGCATTTTTCTTTACGAAGCCACACACCCCTGGAGCCATGTCATTATACAAGAGTTGTTGCAGGAGAACCTCAGGGTCTCTCATTAAAGAGAAAAATTATCTCCTCGGAGCTTTGATGGGGGAGAAATGTTGCAAATGTCAGTGGCAGGCATCCCAGAAGACAAATCTTAAGAGGCTGTTTCAAAAACAAAATCTATTTCGGGGATACTGCCCTAGTGAGTTCGTCAGCACCTGAGTTCAAGGAGGTCACTTAGGCTAGTGACTTCCTCCTGGCTTTCAGGAGCCTCATTGGTGGCTGGCAAAGTACAGAAGAATGTATTAAAGGGGGGTTGTTTAGCTTCTTTCTGTGAGGGAGCTGGAACAGTGGAGCCCAAGGGAGGGGGAAAACCACTGATGATGCTAATAGTGACTTAGCACAAATCTTATTACGTACAACAGGGACCAGCAATAAAAAATGCAGCATAACCCCACCCTTTGGAATTCAGGTCTCTGCAAATTGTGCTTGTAGTTTGTTTAGGTTTGGATGTGTTTCCAGTTCCAGGAGCAGGGGGAAGAAAAAAAAAGACCCTTTATTCCATCCTACCTCTCTGAGGCAATCCCCCTGCTGTGCTATATCATGCTAGAGGACTCGGATTTGGGGCAGTCTGCCAGCCTGGGAATCTCAGCATTTATAGCTGTATAGAGAAATGGTAATTTTGAGACTTGGAAAGGGGAAAAGGCTTTCTTTATTCTTCTTGAAACATCTCTGCTTGCTACAGAGAAAGGATGGTGATTTTTGTATACATATAAAAAAGTCACAGCTTGCATCCCTTATTATCAGCAGTTAGGGGGTTAAGCAGGGCTATTCCCTGTTCTCTCCCCCCCGCATCCAGTTTCTCCACTTCCAAATCTGTCACCTCAACATTCCTTAGAGGGTCACAGGGCCTTGTCAGGCTTTTTAAAATTATTTTTAAGGAACATCTTTTCTTTTTAATTGCAAACTCAAATACCATCACACTTAGAGAGTCCCCAGTACTTTGTTTTGGTTGGGGCTGTTTCACTTCCAACTTAATAGGCACTCAGCCACTCAAGTTCACTGCCAGAATTAGTGACGGACATACAATACGTTGCGAATATTCAAAATCAGATAAAAGTTAACATTTACATGCAAATACTGACAAGCACAGATGACTTTGTTGAATGCCTGAAACCTTGCAGATACACTGGTAAGTGTTGACCACTCCCTAAATATGATTGTTGCCATATAGCTGAGAACTGTAGAAACATATACCTATTTTTGGCAATCCACAACATTCATATGGGATTCTCAGTACTCTTATGTGTGTGTTGGTATTTACCATATTTTGGACATTCCATCAGGCATATATACAATTGCCTGGCATGGTGAGCTTATTAAATTTCTATCCCACCCTTCACTCTAAAGGAGTCCAGGGTAGCAAACACCAAAGTGCTAAAACAATACAGTTTTTAAAAATTCTAAACATAGGCATGCAGGACTGGGTAGATCCATTTACTCGGATGGATCAACCTCCACTTTAAATTGCTATGTTTATGTATGGTTGCTAGCTTTAACATTTATGTATGTTTTAAAGTTAGTTGTAACTAGCCTAGAGCTTGCCCTGCAATTTGTTAACAAATTGAATATGTAATGATAACAGAATCCCTGCCATTTCCAAAAAAGACTGGTGAATACTGCCAGATAGAAGACAATACTGAGCTAGATAGAATAATACTCCAAATCTGCATGTTCAACAGAGGAGCCAACTTCTAAAGAAGATAGTGGGGCCAAGACGTGATGTCCTGACATCATGTGTGTGGCGTTGTGAGAAGCCAGGGGACAGAGTTGAACACCCTCTGAACATTGAGGGGGCCTGCCCCCTCAAAAAATACATTAGAGAGAAGTGAAAGTGCTTTGGCCCCTAGGAGCTGGAGCCTATGGTGTTCTACATACTATCGGTTTCCCCTGCATGATTCATAGCATATAGGCCAATCCCTACATGATGCTCATATGCAGTGGAATACAATTTATTTATGTCAATTGAGTATGAAAGAAGCATACTATCCTAAACACATTTATAAGTGTGCAAGGGTGGGTTGACACAGCCGTCTGGGTGAGTCAGAAACTTATCCCTTTTTTAATGGTGCTCCACCATCTGATGATTGTCTCACCATATCTCTCCTATGGTTTCTGAGGCTAAAATATTTATACATTACTGAAAAGGCAGGAAAACACTTGCCACTAGTTGCCATCCAATTCAATACCACTCAGATTTTATATTTACAGGGTGATCCATTTGCACCATAGCTGGACTTTCTTTGTGATTTACCATTTCCACATCTGGATAGGATGAGGGGCATTTTGTGCCCCAGCAGTTCTATTTTACAGCAAAGAGAAAAAAAGGAAACCTTTACTGCATATCTTACTTCTACTTCAAGGACAGGCTATATCTTTTCAGCTGTCCATCTAGTACTTAAATATGGACTACAGTTATCCAAAAATGTTGACCATACTTCCATGGTGAAAATGCCATGAGATAAGGTCTCATTTCTCACCAAAAGCTGTTTTAATGAAACCAGTGGCCCATACAGTATTTAATTATTTCTTACAAAAAAGATGCTTTGCATTAACCGTGTCCTTTGTCATGCAGTTCTGATATGTTTACGGCTAATTCCACAATGATATTGCACTTAATGCCTTAGCTTGGGGAATCAGATTTTTCATTGAAACAAAAAATAATTTTCTAGCATTCTTGATCTCAAGACAAAGCTTGACAAGAGCAGAAACATTATGTTTCACACTTGATCCTTCAGGAAGGTGTTTAACTCCATTCAGAACAAAGTATTCACTGACTCCCAATATAAATTAGGGCTCCCACCCTCAATATCTCTGTCTCATCTCAATTGATCTTCAGTGAACCCAGTCCCCTGTAGTCCATTGCCTGATCTGTCAGTGGCACCAGGCACCCATTTAGGGCCTTACCACCTGACTTGGTTCTGCTGAAAAGAAGAAAAAGAGATTGGTCATCATCATATTGATGATACCCTTTCCCAAATCTCAGTGCAACCTGTTCAATCTCATGATTTTCTACACTTGATCTTAGGCAAAAGGCCAAGAAGATATTCCACTCTCATGATTTCTAACTCTAGCGTGATTTCTAGGGAATGATACATGATTTCAGAATGTCAAGAGTTGATAAAATCTACACTGGGAGTTGCAAAGCCAGCTCATATGAGACAGGATACTGAAAGGATTCCATCAACATTGATTTTATTTTAGCATGGTACAATGTATGGATAATATTTCCTTTTGTATTTATAGGGTATTTTACATATTTATATAGCAGGGGTTGTCTTTTGGAAAAAAAGAGCATAGCTTATTTACTTATTATTTCACTTAAGCAGGTAATCATAGCTAATTGCCTAGGTTCAGTGCTAGGCCAAGAAATTTTGCTGCCTGAAGCAAAGGGCAAGATGGTACCACCTCCCATTCCACATATAGAAGCTGAGTGGACTGGCAGCTGAAATAGAGTTCAATTCTGCTATAATGGGACAGCATCCTCCACAATACTCAAGGGCAGTAGCAGGTTAGCTTAGGGGTGCATAACAGTCTGCGTGGTGCACACACACTGCTTTATCCTCCAAAAGGGGAGGTGGGTGGAGGAAAGCTCAGCAGGGCTGCCTCACTCTGCCTAATGGTGGTGGCAGCTCAGCCTAGGATAGCACTTTGAGTGGGGAAGCACAGCTCCTGCATCAGATGCAAGAGATTTTCCCAGTTATGTCATGGTGCACACATTCCTGCTGCCCATTAGGACCTGGGCACAATTTATGGAAAGTCATCAAGGTAGGTGTGTAAACCAGGGCGAGCCAGTGGGAGATAAGTGTATGCGAAGCATTGAACAATTTCTGTCAGCATGGTAGCTGTTCAGCTGCAAACCGGTTTTTCAGCTGGGACATCATTGCAGTTACTAAACATAATGAAGCTTCCTGAAACATAGGAATATAGCAGGCTATATTATACTGCTGGCCAGTAATGGCACCAGAAAAAAGGTTTGTTTTTTTTTGAGGGAGGGCGGCACAGATGGGGCAAAGTATATTTCATGATGGGCAAGTTATGTCACACATGTTAGCACCTCTGAAAGAAAAATAACAGTAGATGCTAATCAGTCCAGCAATGGGGGGCAAAAGCTCTTTTCTTGTGGGGGCGTGTGCCTCACTGCCCCTGCCCGGTACCACCCATACTGCTGGTCCATCTAGTTCGAGTCTATGCTAATTGGCAACAGCTCACCTGGGTTTCAGAGCGGTAACATTCCTGGAGATGCCAAAGATTGAACCTGAGACATTCTGAATGCAAAGCTGTTGCTCTGCCATTGATCTGCAGCCCTTCCCTTTATTTGGCTTCATGTCTGAATTGACAACAATTATTTATATACATGTAGGGAGGCTGTTGCACCAGGAGATGAGAGCACTGAGTAAAACAGAACATTAAAGCAGACAAGCCATTCTGGTTTAGTGTGGTGCCTAAATAGGAGAGCAGGTGCAGAGGTCACCTGGTCAGAGGCCTCTCCTACTATGGTGGGATGTATTGTATTTCTGTTTAGCAGATTTCCAATTTTGCATTGCTGCATATAAATTGTCATATAGAGATCTGTGTCCTCTTTTTGGCAACGTATATGTGACCACCCTAAAGTACATCTAAGGTACTAGGGAGAAAGTTTGCTGAATGGAGATGAATGGTATGTGTGCAAGGTTTTTGGTTTTTTTTAATAAAAAAAAAATTTGTCATCCAATTATATATTTTAATGTCATGTAATATAACCCCAGTCCTCGCTCTCCCCCCTCTTTACATTACAACTTTCTGTATGTACTGTAGGCATTTCTTTCTGGTATGTTTAGCCATTTTAGATTAAGATTAGGATTAAGATTAGTAGCACAATTATATGAATTGCTTTAAAATTCAAATCAGTGTTATAATGTGAATATTTAAAACTTTCTCACCCAAACTGAACTAGAACTGGAATGGAACTCGCTAGGTCAATTTGCCATATCATCCTGTACTGAACTGAAGTGGAACCAAATAATAATAATAAAAGGACTTTGTAATGGTTCCCGAACCAAAAATGTGTAACGGTTTGCCTCCCAATTTTGACAGGACAGGTGAATGTGTTTTTCATGAAAAGCTGGAATTTAGTGCCATTATATCCAATCAAGCTCAAAACCAGTTCTGTAGCATCCTGTTGAAATGTATGCATTTAGAAACTATTTTAAAGTTTTAATCTGTTACTTACTGTTTAAAATATTTTAGCTGATTTATAGATTAGTTGGTTTAAAAGGAGATAATTTAAATGTGTGAAAACCTCAACAAAGATGCTTTTTAAAAATAAAGAAGCCAAAGGAAATGTGTGGTACTAGTGGGAGTAAGGGAAGCTTTTAATTGTCAGAAGAAAAGGCCACATTTAATAGTTTGTTCTTCTCAACCTTTCAATATCAGCCCTAGCTCTTTGAGGTAGATATATAGGCCCTGTGATTTGCCTTCCAAGCTAGATTGTAGGAGAGATGCCACTATAAGATCTGGCAAGCCAACGGGCCATATTCATGTAGGGATTTTGTGCAAGCATAATTCCCCTGCTTTTTGTGTGCTTCAGGCTATTTTCAAATGTCAAATACCAAATGCTTCTTACTCTTATTGGGAGAAACTCATGTAGTGTGCAAGTGTGACTTCACCATCTTTTACATTATAAACCTACATGAAAGAAATTATCTTCCTGTATGTAGACTTCAATCTTGGCTCCTTGCCCTTCATGAATTGTACTAGCCTCCAGTCAAGCAAGAAACCACCCTAATCCTAAACAGATACTTCCACTAGACTCTCAGAAGACTAAATGATACAATAGTCACCTGTCCCAGCAGAAAACGACTGGTTAATAAGTGTCTTGTTGATCTGCATCAAAGATGGGGGCCCAACAAATGCAGCAGCCGCAGTCAGCATGACCAATATTCAGTGATGATGCAAATTGCAGTTCAACAACATCTGGAGGGTCCTGGGCTCCCTAGCCCTGCTCTAGATAGACTATGGCAGCTTTGCTAAGCATTTTCAGGATTGTCAATGAGGATTGTCAATGAGAAACACTGGTATACAGCTATGGTTTAATCTGCCACTTTTGGTCCCCTTAGATAACTTCACTGTTTTTTTTTGTCATTATCCAGAATATCTATTTAGGCTATGATAAAGGCACTAATTTTCTAGGCACCCTGAAATAAAACAAACATTTTAGGCTGCAATTCTATACATACTTATCTAGGAATAAGTTTCACTGAACTCAATGGGACTCGTGAATGAGTAGAAACATACAGGTCTGTGCTGTTACTTGCTTTCCAGTTTTCATTTTATCAGCTTTCATTGCCACTAAATATTTGACAAAAGTCTAGTGCCATTGGGAAATTACTGTACCCAAGTCCAGGGAGTTTCTTTTTTTTAATGTTAAGACAGTATCAGCTTAAGCTGCAATCCTAAACAAACTTACTAAGGAGTAAACTCCACTGAACATGGTGGGACATACACAGGATTGTGTCTTCTCATTTAAAATCCCCTCTCAGTTAGTAGATGACTTCTGTCAGGAACGAGGGAACTTGCTAGATTTGGGAAAGAGCACTGGTGTCTTTCCTCATCATTTTCCCTGTCAAAAAATAGAAACCAGTTGCAAAGCTGTAGCTGTTAACAGCAGCCCAAATATACTTGCAAGTGGAAGTCTGGAGCTTGGCTCTATGGTTACATTGAAATTTTAAAACAGACATGGTTAACCAAAGTGAAAAAAATAAATACACTGCAATCCTATTTTATCTTTTAGCAGCGAATGAGGAGTTTGTTTAGAAATCCTTGTGAAAAAGAAAGGCAGAAATCAGCAGTGTCCAAACTGGGTCTGAGATATAAAGAGCATCTTCATTCCAGAGTTGCTAATATGAGCAAGCAATTCAGAGAGTGTGGCATGCTAAAATTTACTTGTCAGTGGAGAATGAGCTGCAGATGTAGCACCACCATCTGAGGTCCATCTTAAGCTAGGAGAGCCTTCAGTTGCTGATAAGAACATAGGAAGAACCTGCTGGATCAGGCCAATAGCCCATCTAGTCCAGCATCCTGTTCTCACAGTGGCCGACCAGATGCCTGTGGGAAGCCAGCAAGCAGGATTTGAGCACAAGAGCCCTCTCCCCCTCCTGTGGCTTCCAGAAACTGGTATTCAGAAGCATTGCTGCCTTCAAGTATATTGGCAGAGCAGAGCTGTCATGGCTGGTAGCCTTTGATAGCCCTCTTCTCCATGATATAATCTTGCTGATCTTGGTTTGATCTCTATGGTTTTTCTCCCTTTCTCTTCTAAGGGTGACTCATTATTGTAAAAATAGCCCTGCCCTTATGTCCCAAGACCATTAGCCACCCACAGGAAACAGTGCTCAAATCAAACAATCAACAGCCTCTCAACTCCTGGGTGCTCATATTGATAGACACAACTGCTTTGTATCAAAACATTACTAATTCTCCATCTAGGACTTAGGAGCAAACATAAGAAGCTGCCTTGTACTAAGTTAGATCCCAGGTCCACGTAGATCAGTATCGACCGGCAGTGGTTCTCCAGAGTGTCCTTCTTAGACCTACCTGGAGAGTGAACCTGGGATCTTCTGCATGAGAAGCAGTTGCTCCACTCTGGCCCTTCCTCATATTGCTTATAGAAGTGGGGATGACTTTTCCAGACATGAGATCTTCCTAAGATGGCGAGATAATAATTTTGATTGATGGGTTGCACCAGTAGTGCCATGGCCATCTTTCAGTGAAAAAAGGAGAAAGGAAAATAGGGGGACAGAACATTTCTAGACAGACAGAAGACATAGATAGAAGATGGAATAAAGACAAAACAATATGTTCAATATTCTTATAGCCATTAGCTCCCCGTCATACTTTTGCCTATCAGGTAGTCAATGAAACATCTAATAAAACTGCCAAAACATTTGCAAAGCTAAGCAGGGTCCAGCATGGTTTAAAACTGGATGGGAGACTGCGTGTTGAGATTCCTGCATTGCAGGGGGCTGGACTAGATGAACCTCGGAGTCCCTTCCAATTCTTAATTTAGCTACAAGGTGGAACATTATGGGAACCAGATGATGTGCAGTGAGACCCCATGCATGTTTGCTTTAAAGCAAATCCCACTGTAGCCAATGGGGCTTACTCCCTGGAAAGTGGGTTTAGGATTACAGTTTAAATTCCTATAAATCCTCTACCTGTTACCTCCTTTTGCTGCTCAACAATTCAACGCCACATGACCACAACATGTCAAGAATTTCATGTCCTGTCTCTCATTGCTTAAACCCAACTTCCCAGGATCCTTCAAGGGCTTAACCACACATTCACCTGAACATGGCACCAGCCCCAAAGAGAAGCGGTTAAAACAGAGGTCATTGCACAATGTGTAGATGGCAACTATTCAATAACAGAGAACATTTGGCATGCCTAATGACTTCTAGCTAACTGCAAAAGACCATGGTGTCAAAAGTGACTGTGGTGTGTGGTTTACCACCATCTCATTAAATGAACAATAAACATTCAGTGGCCAAAGTCTGATTATAAATTAGGTTGAACCGAACACTGATATAATTATCAATCTTTCTGACATAACTATCAGTTCTAAGTTGCACTGATACATAATGTCATGCATAAAAAGGTTTTGGAAAAGATTCAGAGTCATTTGTGTCTCGTTTCTAGAGCTAGCAAATCAGGAGAACATCTATGCTAATCCTATGCCTACTTATAACAGAATGTATCTCAGGGAGAATAAAGGAATAGGGATTGACATCCCTATGGTTTCCTTATTTGCCAGAAAATTTTCTATGGGAAGACACCAACTACATCACCTTTTTGATATTTCTGGGCCAGTATATCAATATTCAAATACAAATAATTAAATGTGAGATAAATGCTAGTATTACTGATTCTGTTCTATCATGGAATGCTTAGCATATGGTTTGATGGAACTTGCAAGACTATCTCTATGAATATGCATTTTCTCAGTTGAGGAGAGAGACTCTAAAGGTCAAAACATTTAAGATTACTTTGCAGTGTCTTCTGAAGACTTGTCAACATTTTTTTCTGTTTCCAGAAAATCACTGTCTGGCAATTCCCAACAGAGGCAAGGGAAACATGCAGTGCAGTTGTTTAATGCTGAAAAGCGTGTACGGGGCTAGTCATAGCCACACCTCTAAAACAATTCTCCATGTTTCAGAAATTTGTTTTCCTCCCCTTCATCATATTGTTCTTCTTTCCACTCACCTGCAGCTCTTTCTCGCATTTTCATTCTAAACCTGTACTCAAAATTATTGGAGTATATATTGTAATACAGAAACGGAAATTATTCCTGACAAATTACGACAGACTACTGAAATAGGTGGGACCGCTTATACCCAGGAAGGTAAAACCTAATGAAATACCATGCATTACACTACATAGCAAACATCTATAGAGTGGCGCCATTAAAACAATATACCCTTTCCTTTGATTTTGAAACTATGTGTGAAAATAGCATGTGGAATGGCATAAAAGAAATAGATTTCAAACAAAACAACACCTGGCTTTGACAAACTTGCAAGAGCTGTTACAAATTAATACTAATTTGTATAATACTTAATTTGTTCTATAGGAATTAAGTCCAGAGCAGCCCACAACCGGTTGACTTTTACAAATCCCCTTAAATCAATTTTGAAGTTTAGGT
Source organism: Podarcis muralis (assembly GCF_964188315.1). Taxonomy (NCBI): domain Eukaryota; kingdom Metazoa; phylum Chordata; class Lepidosauria; order Squamata; family Lacertidae; genus Podarcis; species Podarcis muralis. The sequence continues at coordinate 64,412,484 of NC_135658.1, forward strand.
TCAACTGCAGATCAGCAAAACTAACTGCCATTGCCTCAACTTGCACAATAGAAACAAGAGAGGGGGGATAGAGGTGGTGGTGGGGACAATCCGTGTATAATACAGGCAGAATGTTTTTAAAGTGTCATTCCTTCATTCACAAAATCTTCCACACACACCCCACCACCACCTCCTTCTCCTCCTCCTCACCGCCTCCCAAGATGAGAGGAAATCTCTACTCTGTTCTGCAACCAGGAGTCAACCCAACTGTTGCAGGGCTGTGACTTGGCAGCTGCATTCTCAGGGCAAGGAACAGTTACCCAGAGAGACACAGCCGCGTAGATAAATATATGATGCAGACACATCTGTTCACATTTAGAAGCAAATCTAACACGATTCAAGGAGTGGGGGTGCAGGAGAGAGGGGCGATTCATCTCTGCCTCTCTCCCCTCCACTACACACACACACACACACACTCGCCCGGGCATTACCTTTAAGATCAGCTCGGTGTGGTGTTGGTCCAGCATGTTCGCCCTCACGAAGGAGGTGATGATGACCCTTCCGTACCTGCCCGGGGTATGCAGGTCGGAGTAGAGCCGGTGCTTGGACCGATTGACGGGGAAGAGGCTGTTGACCAGGTTCCTCTCGATCTTGGCCAGGCTGTGCTTGGGCGCCAGCAGGTGCTCGACGCTCTCTTCGATCTGGTACCTGCTGAAGCTGGCGCCCAGCAAGATGGAGATGAGGACGGGCGCGGAGGCGAAGAAGACCGGGTGGCTGGCGATGAAGTGGCCGAGTCTGGCGAAAGACGTTCTCAGCCCCCTGTGCAAGACCTGCCGCAACATCCTAGTGCAGAAGCAGCGCAGGAGGGCGAGGCGCGCGCGACGGGATCGGAGGCTCTGCCAGAGCCCAGACAAAACCATCGGGGAGCCCAGGCAGGCAGGCGGCGGCGGCGGCGGCAGCTGCCCCTCCGGGCGGAAAGGGGCAGGCAACTCTGCCTCTCGCTCCCCGCCAGCCTCTCCGCGCACGGCGGGCGCTAGAGCTGCTCGCCTCCGTCCAGGAGGCTGCCGAGGGGAGTTTCCCGGCGCCTCATTGTCTGACTTTAAACAGCAACAAAGACTCTCCAGGGAAAAGGGCAACGGCGCCGAGGAAGCAACACCCAGAAGGGGGTGGGGGGGAAGGAAGGAGACCCAGATCGGATGGGTGGCAACACCTCTTTGTTTCTCTGGAGGGTGGTTGCGCTTTCTGCCCAGCCAAGTGGGTGGGTGCCTCTTTTTTTGGAGGGGGTGTTTTTGTTTGTTGGTCCAGGAGAGGGGTGTGTGTGTGTGTGTGTGTGTGTGTAGATCGAAGTGGGGGTTTGACACACTTGCTGACTAATCTCAGTGGAGCTCCCGCTCCCCGGCTTGAAGGGAGATGGTGGGGGGCAGGGATGGGGGAGGGAGATATATATATATATATTAAAAATAATAATAAAAATTTCGCACGCAGAAGCCCTCGACACCTGATCCTTTGGGAGGTGTTGCGATTTGTTGCTGCTGCTGCTGCTGCTGCTCCTGCTCGGTTGTAGATCCACAGGAGATCGTGGGGCTCCGGCTGGTTACACACCTGCAGAACTGAATGAATGGGTTTCCTCCCCCACCCGCGCCTCTAAACGATGACAGGAAAGAGACTCGCCTCTTCCTCAGTCCAAAAGCCCCAGGGGGAGAAACTCGCCGTTTCAAAGCACACGCTGCTGCTGCTGCTGCTGGTGCCGCCACTTGCGAGCGAGTTCAGGGGCAGTTTCCTCCGCGGCTTTTTCATGACAGTTGTTGAGCTTGAACAAATGACTAGCCAATGCCCAGGTGGCTCGGCGGAGCAGGCGGCTAGGCGAAGCAGCGCTTCCTCGCCCCCATCTTCGCAGGCTCTCTCACGCGACTCAAGGATCCGAGGGGTTGCACAACCAAGATGGGAGGGTTTTCTTTAAATAATAACACTAATTTAAAATAACCTTTATAGGTAACTTAGCTGGAAGTCTCGATCGCCGACTGCGAATCACCAGGGACGAATCCTCCTCCTCATCTTAGCACACAGGGAGGTGGGTGGCTCCCTGCCTTCTTCGTGCCCGCCTCGGGGTTTTCTGCTCCGAGGACTGGATTTTGTTTTGCTTTGTTGGCGACCCGAGGCTACTTCAGGTCAGATCCATGTCGGCGCCGCCGGCTTGTGCCGCCCGAGCGAAAGAGCTGCCCAGCCGCCTCCGGGAACGAGGGGAGCCGGGCGCGGAGCTGGGAGCGACGTGGCGCATGGCAAAGTTTCCCGGCTCACCTCTGGAGGAGTCCCCGAAGAAGCGCGCTCGGGAGAGGGCTGCTCCCCGCCGGGGCGAACGGCTCCCTCATGGCTTCGCGACCCGGATCAGCGCAGAGATACAGTTTTGTGTATTTCATTGGGGTCAAGCTGCCGCCTCTTCTCTCCTGGTCAGCGCATAGCGAAGGGATTCGCCGGTTCCCGGTGCCAGGAGCCACAGACGTCTGGGCAATTCCTCCAGCTCCCTCTTCGCTGGCGTCCCCGCTCCCCTCTCTCTGGCTCCTTTTCCCTCTCGCCGACTCTGCCTGCCTCTCTCTCTCTCTCTCCGCGCGTTGCTGCTTCGACGCTCTTCTCCGTGCGAGAGAAGAAACTGCCCAGTCTCCAGCCTAAATGGGCATGTGCGAGTGCTGCGCACATGCCCATTAAGAACGTGAAGCCGCCGCGAAGCCGGTGCCCTTAACCCTTTGCCCGGAGCTTGTCTCAGACTCCCCCTCTCCTTCGAAGGGGGCGCGACGAGGCGGGCGAGTTCGCGGGGTCGAGGAGCGCCTGCGCTGGCGCGCGCGCGCGCCTGGGTAGGTGGGCGGAAGGAGCAACTCAGCCCTCTGGAATCCCGCCAGGGAAAAGGAAATCGTGGGGTCACTGGGATGAGTAGAAATGCCCCAGAACAAGGGGGGGGGGGGCGAGAAGCGGTGGCGAAAGGACAGCTCTCCCAGGAAAGGATGTGGAGAAAAGGCCAGCCAGCTCTCCCCACAGGAGCATAGGGAGTTCCCTTATAGACCAAGCAAGGCCATTGGTCCATCTTACTTAGTGCTGTCTGCACTGACTGGCAGCAGCGCTCCAGGGATTCAGATTCACATTCCCAGGCCAATCTAGATGCGTCTGGGGTTGAAATGGGGAACTGGGCTTAACCCCAGATATTGAATCTTGTGCCCAATTTCAGGTTAAAGGGAACTCTTAGCAATATGCCTTTGGTGGGCTTTGGGTTGGTCCAGTCCTCTCCACCAAGAGAAAGAAGGCAGCCAAGGAGGTGGCTCTTATATATTTCTAAAACATTCCCACCCTACCTCCCTGTGGCACTTTGCTCAGAGTGTAAATTTGCTGTCATCCAGCTCTGCCCATTCTCTTGCTCTGGGTGGTGCAGTAGTTAGGATTGGGCCCAAATCCTAGGATTGGGAGAAGTCGGATGCGCAAGTGGACAGATGCAGCTGTTCATTCAAGGTCCTCCCTCTGAGCAGTGGGGTTTGGGCCTAGCATGTCTAGCAGTGGTCATCACTGCTTCTGTCCACTCTACCTGCTCACTCGCTGGGCTCAGGTCTCCTTGGCAAAGAGTGAATGAGCAAGCAGATTCTCCTCAGAAAGAGGGGCGGGCGTGGTATATGTCAGAAGCCATGGCAGCCACTCCTTGTAATGACTGCTCTCTTGGGTCTTCCAGCCTTTGCTATATTGAGAGAAAGAGACAGTGAAAATGGGTGTGATCTGAGCAGCAGGCCTACTCAGCTGTGACCCTTTCCCAAATTCTTACCATGGCACCTTCTGGAGGGGGGAGCACAAGTGAGAAGAATAAGAGGTGGCACCTTCTGGCACAAGCAGCCAACTCTCCCTGCTTGGATTCCTGCACTCCTCCCCTCTGTGCCCTGGGCATACCTAACCTGTTGCACCTCTGAGAGTCAGAGATCAGGTGAGCGACCAGAAACAATGGCAGCTGTTCCTTGCAACCAACCACTTTTGTGGACACCTGAGCACCAGCTACCTTGCAACACTTTGCCATCCGACTGAGAGACGGAGGTGTGGCTATTGCTGTGCATGGCACAGAGGTGGGAAGGAACAAACAGAGAACAGGCTTTCCCTACACAATGGTGCCTAGACTTCTCAGGTGCTGCTGCATCTCCTGAGTGATTGGGGCCTTCACAACTGCCTGATACTTCTAAGCTTTGATGCATCAGCTAAACCCCACTAGCATCAGTGATTCCTCTCAGTATGTAGTTCTGCCCTTTAGTACCTGGTTCTTGTTGTTGAACTTCTGGGTTCTACTACAAGAAATAGAGTATATCCTGCAAGCCTAACGTCTGCTCATACTTGACATATAACTTAGGAAAGGAGGCCAGATAACATACAATATTTCTGGCTTAGCTTCGCTTCTTTCATGTTTTCTATTATGGCAATTTCTACATGGCAATATTGGGATTTAGTTGCCCCTTTCCTGTTCTTTGCTTGCTGTCATTGTTGTTGTTGTTTAGTCGTTTAGTCGTGTCCGACTCTTCGTGAACCCATTGTTGTTATTAGTGAACAACTAGAAAAAATAAAGTCTTTGTTCAAGCTGTCTTGTTGATCTAGTGGAGCATGACCAAACGTGCAGGCACATTTTGTCATAATATTTTATCAATTTCAGCAAATGCTAAATTCCACAATTGTCTTATAGGGAACAGGATCACCACATGTGTAGAAGTGTTCCAGTCTTGGGGTATGTCATCCAATATTTATTGGACTATATCTGTATTTGTGTGTGTGTGTGTGTGTGTGTGTGTGTACACACTTTCTGTGGGCTAATATGTCAAATAAGGTTTAATCTTAAAATTAAGCTCTTGTATCTTAGGTACAATCTTAAATATACTTAATAGGGAGTAAATCCCACAGAATTCAATTATTGTACTCTGAGAACATAATGGATTTCATTAGTAAATAATTTTTAAATAGGCTCCATGTATTTATAGGATTGCAATTTTTTTTTTACTTAAGGAAATATAAAGACTTTTGTATGGAAGATCTTTCAAAGTAATTAAATATTTTTGAGATTTCTGTTAATTTCAGATATATCTCCAGATTGCTTGCTTGCAAATGATGGATGTAGTTGTAGATGTAGCTCTATAGTTATCAGTCAGTAAGCTCAAAGAGCATGATAAAAGAGCATGATATAAGAATTGAAGATGAATTTGAAAAAGTTAACTAGCAGAATTATCAGTATTCAAATAACTGATGAGAAATAGATTAATTTAGATTTGATAAATATAAGATAAGGCTAAAGTAAGAAAATTAACTTGAAACTCAGAAATATGAAAATTGCACAGAAAATAGCAATGGAGATTTCAGTTTAATATACATACAAATAAAATAGGAATATACTAATATATGATAATTATAATATTTGTAAGATGCTTTCATGGAAGACAGCCTATGTGACACTAGAGTGCCACTGTCTCATATGTGGAATCTAACTTGTAGCACACATTTTAATAATAATAATAATAATAATAATAATAATAATAATAATAATAAAGATTAGCTGTCTTTCTGTATTTCTTCCACTAGCCTAGTCTTCAGCAGCCTGGTGCCCTCTAGATGTTTTGGACTACAGTTCCTATGACACACAGCCAGCAAAATGCTGACTGGGGCTGATGGGTATTGTAGTTCATAATATCTGGAAGGCATGTGGTTGGCAAAGGTGGCATTAGGCCTTTTCTTAGGATGCATAATCTTTTTTTATTATTAATGTGGCACCAGACTTTGGAACAGTCCCATGACAGGTGTACCAGCCCCCTTTCTTCTTACTTTTTGACAGACAGCAAAAATTTTTTTTATTCCAGTAGACCCTGAAAGTATGTTGCTCTTAATGAAAATTTGACTGCATTTCTACATTTGCATGTTTTTGTGTGTTTTTTTAACATTTAATATAATTTTATTCTTGTTTTCTTGTTAATTTGTACCTTTCTGAATTGTAAGCCCCCATATTCTTGATAAAAGTGGAAGTATCAGTATCAGAAGTATCAGTTTCATAAATGAATACATTTCATGAAAACAGTCTTAAGTGCCTGTTACTTTTACATTCTCCCCTTTCCCCAAGTTAATCTGTTTTGCTTGTCTCAGGGAAACATTTTGTGTACCAATGATACAATATAAGTAAACTTTGACAGTTTCAGTTACAAATTTCACACTCCTTAGTTTGTCTAATAATAATATGGATCCAAAGGTTTCATTCTTCTGACGGATGAAAGTCTTTTTGTTGGAAGAAGGAAACCTTTGGACCTGACAAGCGATGGAGAACGTAGAAAAATTCAGTTTGGTTCACATTGTAACATGCACCTACTTTATTTACACTTTGAGAAATAATACATGCCCCCCAATACAGCTGTCCTTGAAAATCTGCAGCTCTCCAAATTTTGTAATGCAGTTCTCCAACCTAAACAAGTTACAAAAATGTGTGTATTAAGAGAAAAGTGTGCATATTAGTGGAAACAGAGCACAGTGAATGCTGTGTGTGTGTGTGTGTGTGTGTGTGTGTGTGTGTGTGTTGGTACATTCTAACTTCACACATTGATACTGGCAAGCCCTACTCTCTGCAGATGTTTCTGATGGCCAAGTGAAGAGGCCATACACATGTACTCACATATGGTTCCAGAGTGCATGACCAGCAGAATATGTGTTTCAGGGAACATGTGGCAAGAACTTGCCCATTACAAAATCTGTTCATGCATAAACTAAGATGAGATCAGCACACCATCAAAAACCCAATGTTTAAGTTATAAGAATTGACTCTTATAAACAAACACAGCATCATTACGAATCACAGAGAAGGAATTTGGTATATTTTAGAGGGCTGACCCATGTGTTCTGTGGAATCATTTGAAGAAAAAAGACAAAAGCCCAAAGAAGCATGATTGATAACGCTGACCGAAATCCAGTTTCTGTATGGTTTCCTGAACCATCACATGACCACCTCTGTGTGTGCTGAATGACAACCTGGGTGTGCTGAAGTGGTTGTGTGAATGTATTATTAGCATGATTGGGCTCCAACCCCTTTATTGTACTTCACTTTTATCATCTCTGGGAAAGGCAAAGTGTGCTAATGTAATCACATCTTAAGTGTCGCATGCTTCAGAGACTGACTCCACAGAATATTATATCAGCAAAGCGCTAGAACGTATGAAACACGTATAGCTAACCGTGGTTGTTCAAAATGTGATGGGAGACACGGCAGAAAGCATTTGCTCTGCTGCGTGTTTACTTGGAAATAAGTCCCATTGAGTTCAATGGGTGATGCGCCTTAGAAAGTATATAGAGATTTGAATTCCGCGGGGCCTATAATAAGGAAAGATTACTTCACTAAGGATATATGACAAGAAGGAGAATAGGATGTGGGGGGTGAGGAGACAGGAGAGGGAATAATAGAAAATAAAGAAAACAAAGCTTATATGGAGGCAGGTAAGGGAGGAAAAATGGAGAGACGGCAGCAGGTCTGTTCCATAATTGTTCCTATGGACATGGTGGATCCATCTGTCATTCCTTCCCCAGGGTTCTTCCAACAATACGACACTGAGAGCCACTGTTGTAAACAAATGAAACCATTATTATTACCAAGTACGCTAACATAGATTTGTCTCAGCAAATTAAAGCGCAACATATTGCATGTCAGATCCAGTGCCCATTAAAGCCATTCACAAAATATCCAATGATTTGAGTGGCACAGCTTTTGCTCCGGTATGGAAAAAAAAAAGTTTCCTCATTAGACGATTCTTTGCACCTATTGAACAGAGGTCTAATAGCCAATCAGTTTCTCAATTGCCAGGTTCTGATGTTCAGCGTTAGATAACCTCAGTGTATCAATTTTCATAATTAATTCATAGTTAATTCTCATTACCACTGTATCAATATGCTAATTCCTCTCAATAAATTTCCAATTAACATTCACAGGCTTGGATGCTAATGAGCAAGATGTGGAAAGATGCAGTCACAGAAGTCAAGGGTATATGTCTTTGTTTTCCTTTTCAGAAATGCAAGTGGCAGGATCATTGTCTTAGAATGCATTCAGCATTTGTCACTCTATACAGTTTATGGGTTAAATTAATATTGTGCTTAAATAAAAATGACACGTTGCTGAATATGCAGCTGTTAATTAACATAGCACATATGACTAGGTTTGAGGGTAATTGCCATGTTTTTAGGAACAAAAGCAATTGCTCCAGTTGTCATCCCAATGAATTCAAGAAACTAAAGGTTTTGGCTAGCACTTAATGGGAGGGTCAGACTAATAGTCCATCTAGCCCAGGGGTCAGCAACATTTTTCAGCCATAGGCCAGTCCACCATCCCTCAGAACATGTGGTGGGCTGGACTATATTTTTTTTTGGGGGGGATGAACAAATTCCTATGCCCCACAAATAACCCAGAGATGCATTTTAAATAAAAGCACACATTCATGCTCATGTAAAAACATGCTGATTCCCGGACTGTCCGCGGGCCGGATTGAGAGGGCGATTGGGCCGCATCCGGCCCCTGGACCTTAGGTTGCCTACCCCTGATCTAGCCCACAGTTTCCCAAATTTGGGTCTCCAGCTGTTTTTGGACTACAACTCCCATCATCCCTAGCTAGCAGGACCAGTAGTCCCAAAACAGCTAGAGAACCAAGTTTGGGAAACCCTGATCTAGCCCAATATTGTCTGCTCTGCTGGCAGCTGCTCTCTGGGTTCTGAGGCAAAGGTCTCTACCATCATCTGCTATTTGAGCCAGACAGTAGGACTTGAACCCGAGACCTCTGTGGCATGCAAAGCATGTGCTCTATCACTCAGCCACTATCTGTCCTCCTAACACATTCCTATGTACAAACAGGGTTCAGAAGCATCCAACTAGCATAAGGCTGTCATAGAGGATAAGGCTATCAATGATGGTCATGATGGCTATCTTCTACCTGTGCTGTTAGAGGGAGTATGCTTCTGAATACCAACTGCTGCAAATCACAAGGGACAGACTTTGGTACAGTGGTACCTCGGGTAAAGAACTTAATTTGTTCTGGAGGTTCGTTCTTAACCTGAAACTGTTCTTAACCTGAGGTACCACTTAGGCTAATGGGGCCTCCTGCTGCCACCGTGCCAACCCTGCACATTTTTTGTTCTCATCCTGGGGCAAAGTTCTTAACTTGACGTACTATGTCTGGGTAAGCGGAGTCTGTAACCTGAAGCGTCTGTAACCCGAGGTACCACTGTAATCTATTGTTATATGGCACCCTGTGCAAGACCAAAAGTTGGTGCCCCCAAATGTATCTTCTCAATTATGGATCTTCTCAATTTTGCAACTCCTCGGCTCAGCACACTGTGTGGGAAATCCACCCGCACCATCCTAAATCCAGTGCTGCTTCAGTGTGAACCCTTGTATTAAGATGAGGATAGCATGTATACAAAAAGAATCATAGAAAGAGACTTGTTTGTCTTCATTGTGCTTAGCATGTTGCCCGCAAGGAAGCAAAACTCCTGTGTGGATAATTCTACAGGATTCCTTCTTTGCCCATGTCTAGGTATGCACACAGCAGGGCAATGGATCTGCCCTTCTTTTTCTGCATGTGGTGGGATGTTGTAGGAGGCTTACAGGTGTTTGATGCATGGCGCTTGCCAACTAAACAGGCAAGAGACTCGGTGTGTGAGGGAGAAAAATCTAGTTCCTTCCTTTGTGAACTAGTCTTATGAGGTGGGCTAGGGAAACAAAATATATGAGGGAAAATCTACTTTATTTTGCAACAAACTAGCTAGCCTGTTCATGGTTTATCTGTGGGGTCTTGAGTCCTATAAGTAACCTGGGGACGTAATGGCAGTAACAGGAAACAGTAGGTGTCATTAATATGAACTTTCTCAAACTTGGTTCCATTGTGTCAATGTTACTTCTTGTTACCTGTCAAATCTTGTCCCTGCCAGGTCCTTCATATAACAAGTAGCAGATACCAAGAAAGGTACTCAGATTTGGAGAATATATTTAAATTTAACTGATTTAATAAATTACTTAAAAGCAAGGTGGTTAATAAACAGAAAGTCTTTAAATGGCAATGGAGTTTTTAACTTCCAGAAAGGAAGAAAAAGATTCCTATTACTTATTCATTGTATTGCTTAGCAGATGCACACAATGTTTTACAAAACACATAATGACATCTCCTGTTCCTAGAGACCTTGCAAACCTAATTAAGAACATGCAGAGATGGCAGTGCAGTGAGATGAGGGGAATGGGAAGAAGAAGTCTGACAATATGAAACGTGGTAAAGGATGGAAAGCAAGCAGTAAATAATGCAAAATAAGGGAAGCTGAAATGATTTTGCCACAAGTGAAGCATCACGAGATGTTATTTAATTTATATTATTTCATTTCTAGACTGTTCCTCAACCAAGTCTTCTGGGTGATTTAAAATGATCAATAAGATACAGAAATGCAATCCAATCTTATTAAAACTATCACAATGCAAATAACAGAAAACCTAGAAAGCAGCATAAAAGCAGCACAAGATCAGCAGAAAAACAGACTAGAAAGATCAATATTAAAAACCAGTAAGGGAGAAAAGCAATTAGTGGTCATATCTTAATTGCACTAAAACCATATAATTAAAAGGCCTGGGAAAATAAAAAGGTCTTCCCTTGGTGTTGAAAAGACAGGAATCCAGGCATGTGAGTTGAATCGCTTATAAGGCCTTCTTATGTTACTTTTTCCCTTATGGGAATGGCTTGAGTGACATAGCTCTTAGTTTTTTTTAATTTTAATTAATTACATGATTTTATTTATTTATACATTGCCTTTCATCCAAAGATCACAGGGCAGTTTACAGTATAAAAACACAAAATACAGAACATAACAACAGCAGCAACAAAATACCCCACCCCCATAGTATTAGGAGAAGTAACACAATAAGGAAGTGTAGATAAGTAAGTGTGGTGATACATACCTTGAAGAGAATAATGTTACGGCTGGGCTGTGCAAAAATGGCCTCTTGAAAATGCCCCTTATTTGTGGGCAGAGAAACTGAGGAGACCATTTTGCTGAAGAACAATTTATCCATCAGTTTCTTGAGGGTGGGGCTCACCAGCAGCAGCATTAGTAGCACAACCTCTTTCATTTCCTCTCCTCCCCCGCCCCAAGTTTGATTTCATTTTTCTGCTACATGCAGCAGCAGCAGCCCACAGAGGCAGCTTGGCCACCATTTTGCAATGTGCCAGATTTAGCAATGTTCTAGGGCGTTATGCAGGAGAAAATGGCAGCTGCCACAAAAAGTGATGGAAAATATTTGGAGAAATTTCTGCAAAGTACCTTTATTTTTCTGGGGGTGATGAGCAAAAGAAAAACTTCACAATTTTTCTCAGGAAAAAAAAAGCTGTCTGAGAAATTTTGGTTCAGCTCTAGTTAAGGAAGTTGAATACTTTTGAAAATTCAGGACTGTTGAGAAGTTTTTTGGGCATTGAAATTCCCCCATATCTTCAACTCTGCCATCAGGATTGCTTAAGAGATCAGAGAAAATAGGTTAGAATGCACAGTGCAGCAGCCTGCAGAAAATACACGACGTCTGGCTTTTTCTGTTGCTGACTAGAAAGCATTGTTTGCTCAGACAAAACGCCTATGACTACCCTCCATTTTGTAAACTTGGCACACATTCAAGTAGGGCCAGACACTCCAGTTTGATAAACCTTTTGTGGATATTAGGCTGGTTGGTAGGGCCGGATTTCTACTTTAATGCAATTGACTGAAAAACTGGTTTGAGCTTTAGGGATGATGAGGAATGGTGGGAGGCTCCCGCTGGAGAACCCCCTAGGAAAGAAGAAGAAGAGTTTGGATTTGATATCCCGCCTTTCACTCCCCTTCAGGAGTCTCAAAGCGGCTAACAATCTCCTTTCCCTTCCTCCCCCACAACAAACACTCTGTGAGGTGAGTGGGGCTGAGAGACTTCAAAGAAGTGTGACTGGCCCAAGGTCACCCAGCAGCTGCATGTGGAGGAGCGGAGACGCGAACCCGGTTACCCAGATTACGTGACTACCGCTCTTAACCACTACACCACACTGGCTCTCTAGAAGCCTCGGAAGAGGAAGGCTTGGAACCAGGGGACTGGCGGTGGGACACAGAAGACAGGTCAGAGATTGAAGGGCAAGCAGTATGGTTGGATGCCAAACAAGCAACAGGCTTGAATGAGAAGAAGAAGATAAAGCTGAGGAGAAGGTGTGGGGGCTAAAGCTGTAACAGATTCACAGGAGCCTGCCAGCTCTGCTGTGTTCAGCTCCCCTTCCCACTTGTTTCCAAGGGCTGAGAGATTTTTGCACGTAGCAGAACAAAAAGCACAGATAGTGCAGCCCTCACCCTGCCCCGGCGGAGTTTAAGATTGCAGGGAAAACAGCCGGATGGAGAGGAAACTTAGAGGGAAGTGGAAGGCCCAGATGGTCAGTTCTGGCAACTGTTTCACTGGAGCCAGTCTCGCCGTGGTTTCTCTGCTCGTATTCTGTTTCCTTGAATAAAAAATCAACTTTACAGCTCGTCTCTGAGTCTCCGTGTTGACCTGCAGCTGAACCAGCCCTGACAGTAGTGAATAGTGGATCAGTTAGGAAATAAAAAAATTCCTTCCAGTAGCACCTTAGAGACCAACTAAGTTTGTTATTGGTATGAGCTTTCGTGTGCATGCGCACTTCTTCAGATACATGCACACGAAAACTCATACCAATAACAAACTTAGTTGGTCTCTAAGGTGCTACTGGAAGGAATATTTTATTTTGTTTTGACTGCTGCAGACCAACACGGCTACTTGCCTGTAACTAGCTGGGAAATATTTAGACTCTGGACTCAATGGTCTTACTGGAGCAGTGGAGAGACTCTTTAGAGCAGGTGTGGGGAATCGTTGGCCATGATGTTCCAGATAAAGTACAGCTCCTATCAGTCCAAGGAAATAACCAATAACCAGGGATGATGGGAGATGTAGTTCAGCAATATCTGGAGGCCCCAAGGTTTCCCAAGCCTACTTTATATAGTGTTGCACATATGTGTTAAGCAGTCCCTGCTTGAGGGCCCTCCTCATTCTGCTGAGTGGGGCCTTGGACTAAAATCCTCCCCTGACATCACCACTGTTAGCAAATTGCACCTTGTGAACTGACCCAAGTGAGGAGTGCAGTCCTTTGCCTGTGCTTCTGACACAAGGACCTTGCCCTCCCTCAAAGCAGCATCAGTGAGATTAACTTGCTCTATTCTCCCAATAGTTTTAGGAGGTTGATTAGGGTCACTGAGGGTGACCCAACAAGCTTCATAGCCAACAACAACAGTGATATTGTTAGCTGCTTGGGACTAGTTTTTCTTAGTGGGAAGCAAGGCAGCATATAAATCTGTTGAATATATACAAAAATAAATAAAGCAAAGCAAAAGCTGAACAAGAATCTGCATTGGTTTTCCCACACTTACATGCGTATTACCATGCATATTGGCAGGTGAAGTAGAGATGGTCCTCTTGGAATATCTCTCTATTACGATGATAATATATTTATTTATTTATACCCCAACTTTTCTTTTCCGTGAGGAAGTCTATAATCATATAGACAGAACTCATGTGGCCATACCAGACCACCCCCCTCCAAACTTTTTTGCTCAGCTAGGCTATGTGAAGGGTTTTGTTTTGTTTGAGGTTTTTCTGCAGTAGAAGAGGTTCCAGACCAGTGTTTTTAAAAGGCAATTGAGATGCTGATAGCAGAGCAAAAGCTATAAAGTTAACACCCATGGATGATGAATGTGGAGCATTCACACCTTTTTGTCTTATTCAGCATGCAATTAACACATAAAATGGAACGAGGGCTCTCATACCTCTTTGTGAAGTGGATCATGCCTCAATAGGCAGGTTATCACTCAGTTGTTTCAGCACTCATTTGTGATCTTGTGGCACTCCTGAGGTGAGTGACTATTATAAATATGTGCAAACACCATAGATTTTCATTTTTATCTTTCTTTTATTTTTAAAAGGGCTGAATTTGATGCAGTAAATGCTGTTTTTTTTAACATGGGATAATTATCCTGATTTCTAGTTTCTGGATTTATTTTATATATGTATTAAAATCCACCTTTAGGGTGCTTCCCCTCCCAAGGCAGCTTACAAAGCATTCAGGAAAATGACAGTGATAAGATATCAAGTCATTAAAACAATAACATAAAGCAATATTAAGTACCTTTCAAATAACGGCAATGCATAAAATTATGAAGAAAACACAGTGCCGTTAAAACACCCAAAAGCAAAATGGGGTTTTTAAGAAGTTTTCAATGCTGTTTAAAAATACAGTGGTGTGTTTGGGTTTTATACAGGTTTCTAAGCATTGTTTGATATGTTGTTTTTTAATGAAATGGGATCCTTTGGGTGGAAGGGTTACGGATATAGACAGATGTATGCAACCAACCCATACCATACCACTCATGCCAGGACTTCCACTTGTACAACTTCTCCTCTGTCTCCTTACCCCCAATCTGTTCCAGGGGTTCTCCCAACACTCTATAGCAGAATTGGAGCAGGGTGGGGAGAGGAAAGGTGAAGGTGGTTTCATTCCACAAGTGGAGGTTCTTACAATGATTTTGTTGGAAATAACCCGATAAGTAAAAGTAACCAAAGACTCCTTTTCCTCTACCTCTCTCTTGTTTCATGAATGGGGGTAGCACAAATCAATCTTGGGCCACCAGCAAGTGTCCTGGGCTACCCGCTGTTCAGCCAGGAAATTCCAGTTCGTAGTTCGCACTCTGAAACAAAGCAATTATGTTCACATTTAGAAGTGCAGTGGTGAAGGGCAAGTACCTATGATAAGGAAAGGATTTGTCCTCAGATATAGTTCTGTAAATGCTAACTAGAAGTTTCTTGTTACTGTGGAAATTCCCATGCTCCCTTGTGGTTTCAATCACAGATGTTCTTTCTAGAATGATATTTTGGAAGGAAGACAATGTGGATGTCTGAAACTTAACACTGATCTTTACTGCAAAGTTGGAAGAGTATGGTATGTCCCAAACTGAGAACATTGGCACTTTTCCATGAGTGAAATGCAGTTTGCATAAAATTTGCATGTGCCCAGTGGATTTTACTCATCCTTTCACACCTCCATTGGTTTGTTGTACTACTTTAATGACTTCCGAAGCTTGAAAATGTTACCATGTATTGTGTGGGCAATTCATTTTTCAGAAATTTGCTATTTAAGCATATCTCCATTCCTGCATGCAGATGCTGATTCCTAAACAGTGAAATCAAGCCTCTGTATGGGGATGCATACCATACATACTATGAGGATGGTGGATGAATGCAGGGAAACTGCAGCGTTTAATGTGCTGCATTCTTTTACTTCACCTATTCCAGGGCTGAATGTGTTTTCCTGACAGTCATCCAAAAGAGGGTGCAGTACTGATACCTCTCGAATCAATCTTTCTGCGTGTTCAGAAGTAGGCTTCTGAGATCATGTTAGAAATTATTGGATTTAGAATCAAGATAATCAAGTTATCTTTCCATTTACCTTGTTTCTCAACCTTTCAGGCACAATGGCATCACGTTTTTTAATCTTTATAGCTGATGTCACGATGGCTAGAGAATTTTTTTGGGGTGGAAAGCTGAGGTTCTGAGAAGAAAGTGCTGTCTGCAAACAAATGTTCATCAAAAATGTACCCACTATACATTTATGAAGGTCCTTTAAGAGAAGAATCTAGCCCCTGCTCATCACTTTAGTTTTGTATTTTCCCACCCTTGTTTTGCCATCTGCTCCTACTACAAGTCCTTTGGGATCATACACCATTTGTGACTCTAACTTAGTTGGCCTTGCTGGCTGGCTCTGATGAGAGGGATGCATTCCTTTCTGGGATACCTTTCTAGGGACACATGCTGCTGGGGGCAAAAATGGGTGGAGCAATGATGTAAATCTCATATTTGCATATGCATATATGCATACTCACACTCTATCCTGCAGACAGACACGCAAGAGGCTTTGGGCCCTTCCAGATGTCCTTTTTGTTGCACATTCATGGTGACTTGTGCTCGTGATGCTATCAGGGTGATCACATGCAAACCTGAGCCTGCAGAAGCTTTTGGGCCGTCATTCTGTTTCATTTCCATTCAGTGTATATACCATAAATTCCAGATGAATTCCTACAATTTTCTTTTTAACCACCCCAATCCTCTGGTTTATTTTTGTTCCATTTTTGTTGTGCTATAGCCCCTCTGGGCAGCAATAATGTGGTAGCACTGGGGAAGCATCTCAGAACAAACCGAAGGAGAATGAATCCACCACTAATGCACTATTACTGGGTCAAGAACATGTTGCAAAATACATCTGCAGTAAAACACCAGTGTGGAGGGGCCCATTATCAGAGTTCAAGGGCATATTCCAGGCAGACAAAAACACTCTCTGTGTGAAGCAGGGCCACTGGGAAGAGCTCTGAGATAGAGAGATTGGGAGGGCTGCATTTGCAACCACCCTGGGGAAAAAAGGGACATCCCATTTTTTTCTCGCAAGAGGACAACAGCCAAAATGGCTGCCGCAGCCTTGCATAATTTTGGGCTGCACTTTTTCGGGCATGGCACCCAAAAACGCATGTTTTGGGGTTCTGCAGAAGATTGCTGCTCCCCAAGCGATCCTTTCTGTGAACCACTCCAAGTATAGGGCATTATATAAACTCAATAAATAATAATAATAAAATATTTTCAGGGGCTATGCTCTTGTGCAGGTCACATGACTCACATGGGAGTGCAGCCGCAGAAGATGGTGTCCTGGTTTGAATTCGCTTCATACTGGAAGTTATATATTTGGCCCTCTAGGCCTGAGGTTTCCTATCCCTGAGTTAATGACTGTGTCAGGCCTTACACACTTTCTATCATCATCATCATCATCATCATCATCATCATCATCATTTTATTTGTATGCCACCTTTCCATAGTTAAAACAATGCCCAAGGCGGCTTACAACATGGCAAGATTTACATAATTACAATCATAACAGAAGTCATAAACAACAAATAAAACACATCAAAAAGTACACAACCAAATGGAAAACAATTTCCACATAAATCAAAATCTAACACTAAGAATAGAGCATTAATATCACAGTTTAAAATGGCATAGGTAAAAAAATAACAGCAATTTAAAAATAAATAAATGGTGCTCTCTGCCCAGAAGCAGCAGCGGCAGCAGTCCTTTATGGGGCCTGTCAGGCCCCACCCCAAGCCAGGTGGAGAGAGGCAGGGCAGGGCCCTTCAGGCTCCCAGTAGGTCAGTCTCTGTCAATTGGGTGGACACCTGCATTGAAAACCCCTCAGAAGGAACACACCATATTTTTAACAGATATATAGTGTTATCACATTGTGTTAGGTAAGCCTCTGGCCTGGGGACCTGTTATGCCTCTTCAGAATGCTATCCAGATGTACACTTCAAGGCCCCTCCTGCTCACCATTCACATCTTTCATTATTTTAGAAGTAGACTAGGACTAGGACTGGACATCTCTTCCAGTACAAGGCCCCCTCACAGAGAGAGCTGTTTCCACCACATAGGACACAAGGCTACCCAAATCACAGGCCCCCTTTACTCTGATGTTAGCAGTCCTGATTTCACAGTTTGAGTTTATCTGGTTCTTCCATGCCTCCCCTGCAACCCAACCCAGCAACAGGCAAAGTAAAAATTAGACTTGCAACCTTTTATTTGGGTGGGAGAAATGAAAGACCTCCTGTCACTCTCCACCCCTGCCCCACACACTAAAATAAAGATGATCCTCTGAAAAAGGCTTTCCATCCTGCAGCTGGTTCTGCAATACAGTATATAAAACCTTAGCTGACCCACTGTGGTTTCTCCCCTTTCCCTACTTAAATAAGTATATAAAAAGACAGCTAGCACCTGCTTCTTTACTGGGCACTGCTGGTAGTCATTCATTGGCAGCTCTTTCATGATTCAGGGTGATTACTAAGGGAAAGTAGCTGTGACTCATCTGTTATGGAATACAGTTGTGTGGTGTGTGTTTGTTGGCAAAGAATGCCCTAGGTGGTGAGAAATGCTGTTTCACGGTCTGTCTCCGAGACAGTCCATTAGCTGCTTCTCTGACAGCAACCATGCTAAAATTGGATTGGAGATCCTTTGATTGCACCACTAACACAGGCGGATTGGAAAAGCAGACCAGAAGCAGACCATTGTAATGGGACTTCAGTGCATTGGACGCAAGTGATTACATTTGCTAACATGCCGGCATAGAAAGCACACTTGGGCTTACGTGTGGATTATTTTTTAGGGGCTTTTACGCATCTGCCACCGTGTCAATATAGAAAGAAGCTTCTGGTACCCTGATCATTACTTACTAAGTCTCAGGGTTCTCAAAATGTGAGGTGATCTTCTTATGGAACTTTGAAAAGTTAGAAAAGGACGGCATGAACACTTTCATTCCTTCTCACCCTTACACTAGCCAACACAATGGCACATCTTTCCTGAATAGTGGCCAGCAACACTTCCTCTCCTCCCTCCACAGGTACCCTGTGACATTCCCAAATCTGCCCCAGAAGGTTAACAGATTTAAGGGGTGGGCAGGACTAGAAGAAGGGGAGAATGTGCCCTGGTGGAGGGAGAAATCCTTGCCCTGATGAGATGTAAATTTTACCACTATGTTGAATACAAACCCAGAAGTCCCAGGCTCACTCTGCTACAGTGTTCAAGGTAGGGCAGAGAAAGACACCTTGTCTGCAAACCTAGAGAGTCACTGCCATGCCAATTAGATGGGCCGGTGGCCTTGACTTGCAGCTTCTTATGTTCCTTGACCTAGAAGCAACCTTGTGGACATGCCTCCCATTTGTAGGGATAGAGTGAGCTTTGCTAGCTGCTAGGATGATCGTTGGAACATGGTGTAAGAATTCTTGCTCTGACAGTTGCCCCTGAGGCCTAGTGACAAAGTAGGCTTGCAGTAAATCAGGTGTAAACACAGCAGTTAGCCTTATGCAAAACAGCCAAGGACAAAAAAAGAGAGTAAATGCATTCAGAGCTCCTTAGGCTCCAGCTTTTATCATCATATTAATATGGATTTACCCCTGAAGCTGTATTTCCCTCTTCATATTATTTCTTGTCTTTCTTGTCGGCATCTCAAACCATTTTGCATGTGAGTTGGCCATTTGCACTGAACAGCTAACAGATGCATAATGATTTGTGTCAAAAGGGTATTTTCCTGAATATTCAACAATATGAATAGCAATAAAACAAATTAAAGAAAACTCATGGAAATAACAATAAACAAACAAGAGGCTTGTGGTACGTGCTTTTCCCTACTCCAACATGTGCCTAAATGGTCCCAATGTACTGAAAAGTAACAGCTAATCCAAAAAGACAAGTCAATTTAGAGCTTTCATGCTATATTTTGAAAGGCAGGAAAGGAGCAGACGAGATAACATAACAGGTTCGCCTCGAAGGCAGGCCCATTCTGGCTGATGTTAATTAAATAGAGTTAAATAGGAGAGAGAAAGAGAGAGAAAGCTGAAGGAAAGGGGTTTATAGAAAGTGATAACTGCAAATATTTTGTCAAGGGCATGAATTTGTATCAAACAGCTGCTCGTATATTTAGAGAGACTAATTAATCTAAAATAGAGGCGTCATGCCTTCAAGAAAAGTACAATTCTTTCTAGACTGTAGTTGAAACACATATCCAAAAATTTGCACAGTAGTGATAAACCAAATCCCACTGAGATAGTTAACAAAATAAATAACCTATTAAATCTGTGAATAATCATGAAAAGTACCCTTCCTCTTAATCTTTCATCATCTTCTCAAAATTAATGCTCATGCCAAAGGATTGTGCAAGCCATTGCATGCACCCAAGGGAGCTCTGGGTTTCCACAAACAGTACCCCCAGCTTGAGTTTCCACAAACAATACCCCTATCCTACATGGAAAAACATTTTGAGGAGGCTTCAAAAAGCTGTTATTCAATTTATATCATGGCCCTTCTCCCCCGAAAGGACTATGAGGGCTCCAGTTACCAAAATTCTAAATAAGGAATGGTGAAATGTGAGTTCATGTGCTGAGCCCAGGCTCCCAATCATTTTATCTTCACCTCCCAGATCATCCACCGCTTTTGCTTTTGGGAACGGCAGCTGTTGGGTGAAGTTGGGGAGTGGTTGTGACAGCATCTGATGTATTCTGGGGGGTCTTTGCTGACACTTCTGTGTTGATGAGCACTGTTGCCTTAGAACTTCCAGCTCAGATTTCAGGTGATATTGGGTGATATTATTGTTTTGCTTCCTGGCTCCTTCCTACTTCCTACTTCCCCTCCAGACAGAAATGATTTCCCCTCATGTCCAGACTGCCTGCTGCTTGAAGAGTATGAATGAAAATGACAAACCCACATGCCTCCTATTGGTTTTAGAGGAGCCAGGAAGACTAATCCATGTTACCAATCAAACACCTTGCCATTTCTGTGCTCCAAGTTCCATTGCTGTCTACCAGATTCCCTTAGTAGTGAACAACAGCAAAACTGGATTAAATCAGGGGTCCACAAAAAGTCCTCAGCAGCCACCAACCTTGGGGAGGGCCTAAGCAGGCAGCAGACCTCTCCCATGGTCCCTTGGTAGGCTGCCTCTGAATTGGCTGGGGGAGATCCATTTAGCTCATGGGTAGGCAAACTAAGGCCCAGGGGCTGGATTCGGCCCAATCGCCTTCTAAATCCAGCCTGCAGGTGGTCCGGGAATCAGCGTGTTTTTACATGAGTAGAATGTGTCCTTTTATTTAAAATGCATCTCTGGGTTATTTGTGCGGCATAAGAATTTGTTCACCCACCAAAAAATTATAGTCTGGCCCCCCACAAGGTCTGAGGGACAGTGGACCAGCCCCTTGCTGAAAAAGTCTGCTGACCCCTGGTTTAGCTAATAACCATTGATAGACTCACTCCGTTTTCTGGCAATTTTGTTTCCTTAGCAATTTGTTTACTGGGCTAGTAAAACAAACAAATGTTTTGCAGGCTCATTGGCAAGGATGGTATGATGTCCTTGTTCACCACGTGGAACCTCAGCCTTTTGACACGTCACTGCAAATCCCTCTCTAAATGTGTGTGTGTGTGGCAGAGTGGAAACCAGATTTTCTGCATGGTGAGCAGCTGTGCATGAATGGCTCACACTGCAGCATCACAAAAGGAAAGGGGAAGCCCTGTATGCATACAAATATTGGGCTTTCACCACATTGAGTGGCTTCCACACAGTGAGATTTAAAACAGCTACTTGGCAAAATGGCATGACGGCTTGTTCTTTCCTACCTGCACAAAGTCAACAATGTAATTTAAGTCAAAATGTTATTCTTCAAAGAAAAGAACACTTAACCTCAGACCACAACCTGCAATCAATAGTTTTGGTGGGAAGCAAATAACTTGCTGCGAGGAAATTGACAAGTTTCTTCCCCTCCTTGTTTGTCCACTTCTCAGTTTGCTGCCATTTCAGTGACCATGAAAAAGAAAGAAATATAAAAAGAAAACAAATATAACTGAACTGGAATGTGGATTTTAAAAAACCAACAACAGAAAAAAGTCAGTACAGTGGTAACTCGGGTTACATACGCTTCAGGTTACATATGCTTCAGGTTACAGACTCTGCTAACCCAGAAATATTACCTCGGGTTATGAACTTTGCTTCAGGATGAGAACAGAAATTGTGCTACGGCAGCGTGGCAGCAGCAGCGGGAGGCCCCATTAACTAAAGTGGTGCTTCAGGTTAAGAACAGTTTCAGGTTAAGTACGGACCTCCGGAATGAATTAAGTTCTTAACCCGAGGTACCACTGTATTAATTGATTGAATATGTAGTTGACTGTATAGCACTAGAGTTAGTGTGGTACAGTGACTAGTAGGGGATTTAGTTTGGTTATAGGAAACTTGGGTTCAAATATCGGAAGCCCACCACTGCCCTGAACTGTGCTTCCTCCAGACTTTGTTAGATTTCAACCCCCACCAGCATGGCCAATGGTCAGACAAGGTGGGAGCTTCATCTAATAACATCTGAAAGGCACTGGGTCAGGGAAGTCTCAGTTAGGGTAGAGATGGAAAACCTGTGACTCTCCAGGTGTTGATTGACTCCAGCTCCCATCAGCCCCAGCCAGCATGGTTAATGATCAGAATGGAGGCTACTCATTCCTGCTGGGAAAACCACAATCTTACAGGTCAGCCTATCTCACAATGTGGTTAGGGCTTCTGTGGAAAGTTGAGGCACAAATGGAACAAATATAGACATTTATTTTTTCAGTACCATGGATAGTTCTGCATGTAGAGTAGTAGAGTTCTTGCGAAAGAAAACTTATCTAGGATGCCAGCACTGAGCCAGAAATCCACAAAGCAGATCTATTCAAGTTCATAGGGCCAGCAATTAATTTTGTAGACTGTGAGTTTGCCAGAAAAACCACAATTTGCCCAACCATATGAAATATGACTAATTGGTTATTTTACTGGACTGTTGTTGTTCAGCTGCTGTTTTATATTTTGTCTTTTTAAATTATATTATATTTTAACTATACTCCTAGCCACTCTGTTAACATAAGTTTATGCTGGAGGTGTGGGATAAACAAATGAAAAACAAATGCTGCCTCACTTGGTATTTACAGATTGTCAGTTTTGCCTGGCAGAGTGGGGAAGAAATTGGAGGTGGGGGTGGAAGAGAAAGATATTACATCCCTTACACCCTTTGGGAATGACAAGTCTGATATCTCACTATTGTCTTACTACTGACCTTTGTAAATCATGCAGGGAGACTCTTTGGTTAACAGTTAAATAACAAGTAAATAAATATCTGCAGACTTACACTGCCATATACCTAAAATGTATTTGGTTTTACTGTTCTCTGAATGTAAATAACAGATGTACAGAATTTATTTTTGGCTCAGCACCATCACACTTTAGTTCTTTCAGGCAGCTGATATAATAATGTAAATTTAGTTGTTATGGAAGTTGCAAATGGTCTTGCTGAAAGTATTCTTCAGTCCTTGAAGTGCATATAGGGTATGTGTGTGTGTATTCACAGGGTCCCAAGATATATATAGTAGTAGCGCTGTGGGTAAAAGCTTCAGCACCTAGGACTTGTATATAGTAGCGCTGTGGGTAAAAGCTTCAGCACCTAGGACTTGCCGATCAAAAGGTCGGCGGTTCGAATCCCCGCAGCGGGGTGCGCTCCCGTTGCTCGGTCCCAGCGCCTGCCAACCTAGCAGTTCGAAAGAACCCCCGGGTGCAAGTAGATAAATAGGGACCGCTTTCTAGCGGGAAGGTAAACGGCGTTTCCGTGTGCGGCTCTGGCTCGCCAGAGCAGCGATGTCACGCTGGCCACGTGACCCGGAAGTGTCTCCGGACAGCGCTGGCCCCCGGCCTCTTGAGTGAGATGGGCGCACAACCCCAGAGTCTGGCAAGACTGGCCCGTACGGGCAGGGGTACCTTTACCTTTTTTTTAAAATCTATCTATCTATCTATCTATCTATCTATCTATCATCTATCTATCTATCATCTATCTATCTATCTATCTATCTATCTATCTATCTATCTATCTCTATCTATCATCATCTATCTATCATCTATCATCTATCTATCTATCATCTATCTATCTATCATCTATCTATCTATCTATCTATCTATCTATCTATCATCTATCATCTATATCTATCTATCTATCTATCTATCTATCTATCTATCTATCTATCTATCTATCATCTATCTATCTATCTATCTATCTATCTATCATCTATCTATCTATCATCTCTATCTATCTATCATCTATCTATCTATCTATCTATCTATCTATCTATCTATCTATCATCTATCTATCTAATCTATCTATCATCTATCTATCTATCTATCATCTATCATCATCTATCTATCATCTATCTATCTATCATCTATCTATCTATCTATCTATCTATCTATCATCTATCTATCTATCTATCATCTATCTATCATCATCATCTATCTATCTATCATCTATCTATCTATCTATCTATCTATCTATCATCTATCTATCTATCTATCTATCTATCTATCTATCTATCATCTATCTATATCTATCATCTATCTATCTAATCATCTATCTATCATCTATCTATCTATCTATCTATCTATCTATCTATCTATATCATCTATCTATCTATCTATCTATCTATCTATCTATCTATCTATCTATCTATCTATCATCTATCTATCTATCATCTATCATCTATCTATCTATCTATCTATCTATCTATCTATCTATCTATCTATCATCATCTATCATCTATCATCTATCTATCTATCTATCTATCTATCTATCTATCTATCTATCTATCATCTATCATCGCCTATCATCTATCATCTATCTATATCATCTATCTAATCTAGTATATAGTGTAGTGGTAGCCGATGTGGTCCCCTCCAAAGGTTGTTGGTCCACGGCTCCCACCATCCTTGACTATTTGGCCATGCTTGCTGGGACTGATGGGAGTTGTATTTCAGAAAAACATATGGAGGGCACCACATTGGCTATCTTTGCTATAGTGAATCTTGTCTCCAGTGCAGGTAGCTGAGCCAAGCAGCTTGTAGGCTGTCCTATATATGAGAAATGTTTCCTTTCACAATAATGTACTTGACAAAATAGGAAGTCTCCTGAAGGACGAAGCTCTAGGTTTGGCACATGTAAAAATATATCTAATAAACTGGACGTATGAGTTTATCAGCTGTAAACACTTGCTCATCTAGAACTTCCGTGGGTTTTTCTGATGTGTCTCCTAAGTCTGCTCTGTCATTGCCTCTGAAGCCTTGCTGAACAGTTTGTTCCCTCTGTTCATCAGTTTGTTCTTTAAGGCATTTCTAGATATATAAAATCTTTTGTTCCTTCGCTACCCTTTCCTCATGTCATATGTATTCAAAGCTATTTTATGGTTATCTGATTTTCTTGTATCTTTCTCAAAGCACAGATTGAACATGACCTCCCAACACCAAACATCCAGTGGGGAGTTGCATGGGCTCCATATGTGTGTGGGTTGGGCTGGGTGGAGGAGTGTGTGTGTGTCTTTGTTGGGGGGAAAAGATGAATTCTTCCCCTCTGAACACAAGGTAAAATCATGAATAAAATTAGCAATAATCCAATCATGGATTAGTATCAGTACACTTCAAGTCTAAAAGTAGCATTGAAAAATGGAACCAAGCGGGCCAGAGTGAACAATTAATATTATTAAACAATAACAGAATCAAAGGTGTTTCATGCAATGCTTATTTGTGCATAGGTTATGGATTGTAGATTTGTGGGGGATTTTCTGTTGCATGCTTGTTTTGCTGTAACCAAATTATAGGTGTATGTGCACGGAGTTTTTTTGCTGTTCTTTTGCTTGTTTTTCTTTGATGTGGAAAGTCTTGATAAACTGTTCTTAAAAACAAAAAGTTTCTTTGGAAAGGTAAAGTCTTTGTATGCTGGTGGAGCACAGATAAAGGGGAAGATGATCTAACCTCTTGGCACAGGGATTTCCACCTAGGGAAAGCTATACCCCACAAAGCAATGGCCCATGTAAGAGAGCCATATTGGCCCATCTTAGAAGATGGGATTCACCTGGGAGTTGATAGTCCTTCAAACAGATTGGTTCCAAGCAGGGTCGGATTTAGGTTTGATGAGACCTAAGCTACTGAAGGTAATGGGGCCCTTTATATGTCTAGCTGTCCTTTGTCAACAACAAATTGTCGCTTTTTTTTGTGTTGAAAATATGCTATGTGGTAATTTACGGACCCAAAATGTACTAAAGCCATTTGCACATAACAAAATAACCAGTCAATGCAGAATATAGGCACCCTATGTATAGAAATGAGCAAACCAGTGATATTTTAGGGAGCAGGCTAGCAGGCGGGGCCCATTACTTACCGGTACATCATGGGAGCCTACACACACAAAACACTGTTGCTGTGTGTAGGTTTTATGTTATTTGTTTTTTATCTTATATTTTAGAAATGTACATCCAGTTTTTCCCCCAATTAATTTTTTTGGGGGCCCTCAAGAGGGGGCCCTAAGCTATAGTTTGTTTAGCTTATACAGTGGTACCTCGGGTTAAGAACTTAATTCGTTACGGAGGTCCGTTCTTAACCTGAAACTGTTCTTAACCTGAGGTACCACTTTAGCTAATGGGGCCTCCCGCTGCTGCTGCGCCACCAGAGCACAATTTCTGTTCTTATCCTGAAGCAAAGTTCTTAACCCAAGTTACAATTTCTGGGTTAGCAGAGTCTGTAACCTGAAGCGTCTGTAACCCGAGGTACCACTGTACATAAATGTGGCACTGGTCCCAAGCTGCTTAGAGCTCTAAAGGTGATTACCAGCCCTTCAAATTGCATTCAGAAATGAATCAGCAGCCACTGTTGAGGAACACAGGAAGCTGCCTTCTACCCAGTCAGGTCATTGGTCCGTGTCACTTAGTATCGTCCACACCTCCTGGCAGTGGCTCTTCAGGATTTTAGATGGGGCACATTTCCTGTCCTACCTGGAGATGCCAGGAATGGAACCTCGGACCTTCTGTAGACAAAGTGGATGCTCCGCTGCTGAGCTACAGGCCTCCCCCTATTGATGTTATAATAAAAAGGGTCACATGATCCTAACACTTGGTCCCAATAAAGATTTTAGCGGCAGCATTCTTCCTGTACCAAATGACATTTCAGGGTTTTTTCTTTCTTTCACGGACAATGAGCAAGTCCACTCAAGATGTAAATTATAAATGTTAATCCATGACCAGGCCTGAGTATATCAGCATAGATGCAGCTGTGTGAGCTTATATATGAGCTCCCTTGCCACACTTTACAATACTCAGAAGAAAGGAGTGCACTCATGCTCCTAATTTTTGCTGCGTCTCATAAGGTGCAAAGCTGCCCAAGTTATCTTATGTAAGTCTCTTGAGACCTCTTGTTTGCTTCCTTTTGTAAACCTAGAATAATACTGTTTACTTACATGCCTTGTGGGCACGTCTGGAGTTTAATTAACAGATTATTTTACAGTGCTTCGTGTGTCACAGAATCCAAAGGAGGCAATAAATCCAAGACGATGTATTGTTTGTATACATTTCATCACGTATATATTGGTTGGCAGAGAAACTACATGAAACAGAAGCCTTATCCTTTAAGCATCAGCTGGGCTGGTAATAATGAAAAGACCATTCAATGTGTATATCTATATGAAATCAAAAGAACAATTTTAAGACAGCTGGGGCAGGACAGAGTTAAAATTATTTTTTATCTTCATACTCAGACTGCTGCTGAAAACTGTCCTATGGGCTATTTTCCTGTAAGCTTAGATTGAATATTGCAGAGAATAGTTTGGTTTTAAAGGATCAATGGCCATCACATACATGATCCTACAGAAATGGAAAAATATGGGGAGGAGAAACCATTTAATGGAATTAGCCATCAAAGAAAGGATATCTTACAACTGTATGAGAATGGCTATTTAAATATAACAACAACAATGCAATCGTCGAACTGCTTGAAAAAGCCAAATTTCATCAGTGCCCCTCCATAGCATCTTCCTCAGTCTATGCTCTGGTACCCTCTAGGTTAGATTATTGCAGTGCATAATGAAAGGGAATATTCCTAGCAGTGGCAGACTTTGGGCTCTCAAATTTTAGCAGTACTTGGTGTGACACTAAAATTTGGCACCCGCTACCTCTCACGGTCCATTCTACATCAGTGTTGCAGCGCTCCCTGTGGTGCTGGTGCCCAGTGCGGCCAAACTGGTCATGCTATCCAAAAATCGCCTCTGTTGCCAGTCCTAGCCTTACCTTTCTCGCCCCGAGCTGGCCACAGTGATCTATGCGATGGTCACCTCCAGGCTTGAGTACTGTAATTCGCTCTATGCTAAGGTTACCAGTTTTTTTCCAGTGAATCTGGGGACACTTTTCAACTTCAGTGGGAATGGTAGAATTTTGTATGGGGACTGATTTGTAAATCTGGGGACTGTCCCTGGGAAACGCGGACATCTGGTAAACATACTCTATACGGGGCTGCCCTTGAAGCTGACTCAGAAACTCCAGCAGGTGCAGAATACCGCGGTGAGACTCCTTATGGGTTCATCCAGTGCTTTATCAGCTGCACTGGCTTCCGGTGGAGTACAGGGTCAGATTTAAGGTTCTGGTTTTGACCTTTAAAGCCCTATGCGGCCTAGGACTCTTGTACATACAGGAACACCTCTCTTGGTATGCCTTAAGGTCCATAAATAACAACACTTTGGAAGTTCTGAGCCCCAAGAGGTTAGATTGGCTTCAACCAGGGCCAGGGCCTCTTCAGCTCTGGCCCCAGCCTGGTGGAACGCTCTGTCACAAGAGACTAGGGCCCTGCGGGATTTGACATCTTTCCGCAGGGCCTACAAGACAGAGCTGTTCCACCTGGCCTTTGGGCTGGACTCAGTCTAAGCCTCCCTCTAATTTATCTCTCTCTCTTTTTTTAATGGAACCCCTTATATGGGATTTTGTATATAAATTTTCCCTCGGCTCTTTTTGCTGGCCCATGTAGGAGCAGCATGGTTGGCCCTGGTAAATATTTGACATTTCCCCCCCTTATGGCTTTGATCTATAGGCTACCACTAAAATGAAACTGCATTTTAAGCTGCATTTTAAGCTGTATTCTAACTTATATTTTAATCAACTGTTTGGGTTTTTTTTTTTTAAAAAAAATGTTTTTACTGTATTTATATTCGGTGTTAGCCACTCTGAGCCTGGTCTTGGCCGGGGAGGGTGGGATATAAATAAAAAAATATTAGTATTATTACTAGCTGGAGATCCCAGGGATTGAACCCAGCACCTTCTGCATTCAAATCAGATGCACTGGCATTGAGCTATGAATCTCCCCCTCTGCCCACATACTTCCTTCTCTGCGGGTGAAGGGGGGAGATCTGCTCTGCCCTACAGTCCCTGCTGGAACATCAACCCAGGGACCATAGGATTGCACTTACCTAGAAACATAGATTTCTATGTAGGGCTCCAGAGCCCGCTAGAAGGCTTTCACCGGAGCTACAACAGTATGAAATACTTATCATTATTTTCTCTTGAGGAGAGTTTAGACAAAAGGAGGAGGAGAAAACTATGTATTTTCCCCCTTTCAAAAAGAAGCTGCTCAAATGAACTAACATAGTCTATAAAGTAGAAAGGCTACATGAATTTCCCACGTGAGGAAGTACTACAAATCTGATGTTGGTCCCATTCAGTCAAGTCCAAATTCTAATGTATGGAAGTCCCTCATCCTGCTATTTATGGAATGTCTACATAGGTGTGCATATTGTATATGGTTAGCTACTGTAGGCTGTCACCTGACTTACAATTTAAAAATAAATATGTGAATCAAACAGTGTGCCTCCTTTTTTATGTTTTTCCAATATGGGGAACTTTACGGGAAACAGCAGAAAATCGGGAGTTCTCCCTGCTATCATTTCTGTTAGCAAAGAATGGCTGTTGCCCTAGCTGTCACTGTTGGCTTACCAGCTATTTTAATCAGGAAGAAAAAGAAGGTGAATCACAGGAATTATTTCTAAAGTGGATTAGAGCCATGCCTTTAGGTACAGTTCAGAGCCCATGTAAGGATGGCACCAAACAATGATGCCAGATACATAAAAGGCAGGTGCCAATATTTTTACAGGAAACAGATGCAAAAACTTGCACTTCTGCCACCTCTAATATCTCCTAATCTCTAATGTCAGCTGCTGGTTTAGACTTCCCATTATGGGGGAGTTAGATGATTTCCAATTTTTTTGGCTAGCAGTGATTATTGGAACTCTGGAAATTGTTCCTGTTCTCTTCATGAATATCTGCCTTTGTATCTTATGAAATCTGTAGCCTTACCAGCATCTAATGACAATCAGTGCTATGGTAATTCTACAATGTGTGAGTTCTCCCTCTTGCTCTTTGTTTTGCTATTAGAGGGGAGAAAGCTAACGTAAGCTACCTGCAAAATAATTTGCTATTATGTGTATTTCCAAAATGTCTCCAGCTGAGAACACCACTCTGAGCCTCTTAGATTACCAACCAAATATAGAAAGATCCTTATATATCTGCTTTTATGTAAGCTGAAAGGGATGGTAATTAGAAAGTACTGCAATGATGCCTAAACAAAGCCTCTTTTAACATTTGGGTAAAGATGGGTTCAAAAACTCCCAGGAGTTTTTTTTTTACACTCCTGTTCATAGAGACACATGCTTAGAGTCAAATTGCTTTTTCTGTTTTTAGAGGAAGGAGATGAAATGATTTATTGACAATTCTTTAAATTCTTTAAAAAAACACCCAGAAAAACTAAAGTTGTGGCATAGACATGCACATAATATGGAACAGTTGCCCTTATTGTAGACAAAATGGTTAAATGCTGATTTCCCTTAAAAATAGCTCAAAAATGTATTTTTTTGCATTTTTACTAGAAAAGCTCAACAACTTTGGGCAAAAAAAAAAAAAAAGGAAGAGAAAAGTTCAACAACTTTAATGTCTAGATTTTCACATTTTGAAATATTGCAACCCTAACCTAGATTGATCTCACGCTGAATCCATAAATGGACATTTATGAATCCATAAATGGACATTCCTGTGTATCTGAAGAAGTGTGCATGCACACGAAAGCTCATACCAAGAACTAACTTAGTTGGTCTTTAAGGTGCTACTGGAAGGACTTTTTTTTGTTTTGACTATGGCAGACCAACACGGCTACCTATCTGTAACCGATTCCCAGCTATGTGAAAGTTCCTGAGTTGCCTTTGCTAATCTATGATATATATTACTTAAGGCTGACTCACATTACCCTGTTTGTGTAGTCAACAGTGGAACGGTCATCATTACTTCACAATACATCCAGATTGAGACTCAATATGCCAATATAAATTTTCTAGGAGGTGAACCATGGTACACTAAATCGTGATCTAAGTGCCCAGACGCAGTCCCTATCTGTTCCTTTCCAATTAATGCGCTATGTGAATTGGGCTTGATTTGGCTTACAAGGCATAGGTTGCTTCCAGACTGTCACTATTTTGTGGGTGAGAATGTCACATGCCGGGAAATTCAGATTGAGCAATTGAAGTGAATTTTGTGCTCTTGTGCAACAAAGCTGCTTTTTAAAAATTTAAAAATGGACTTTTGTGGTGATGGGGAAATCCATTCGAAAGTGTGGGATAGCAGTTTATTGATGTGACATTGTCCCTCTAATCAAATCAGGATCAATGGTCAATAAACAGGTCATCGGGAAGTGACCACAGTATTTCTGGATTGAGTTTCCATACAGAATACTTCTTCACACGAATGATTTGAGGGGACAAAATTGTATTTCCCACCCTTCAGTACTGGCCTAGTGAAAAAATGAGATGTTATTGATCTAGCATAACAACTTTGGAAAGATATGCATAATTTATTTTAAAATCCATAGTAAGGTGATACCTTTATTATTCAAACCAAAATGCCACAAAACAAAGAGTTATTCAGTTCATTATTTATATGTTGAACAAAGTGGGGATGGGGGGGGGAGCTGTCTATTAAAATTATAATGTTTGCATTCTTTATATAAAATATAAGTAATGTCCTCACAAGGCAACAAGACTATAAGACACACGGAATTACGTTACGCAACACACACAAAACAGCAGCAGCTAAAATTTTTTCGAATGCAGTGCAATTGAGCTGAATGCAGCCTTGAAATGCAGACAGGGCCTTAGCTCTGTGGCAGATTGTCCCCATGCAGTCTGTGGCATCTCCAGACAGAGCTGGGAGGTACGCCTGTCTGAAATTCTGGAGGATCAGCAGGCAGATGGTACAAAACTGGACGGACCAATTGTGTAAGGCAGCTTCCTACATTCCTAGGAATAAATGCATCTACACAGTTTTGAAAACACTGACAGTGATGAGGTCATTGCATGCGTCCCTGGGAAGAGGAGTTTCAAAGGTGTGGGGCCACCACTGAGAAAGCTCTGTCCATAGTAGCTGTCAACCTAATGGCTGCTGCTGGCTGGCCAGAGAGCAGTGTCTTAGATGCTGCTTGGGCTGGCTCAGATGGAGGCACTGCTTCAGAGAATGTTGTCCCAAACCATTTAGAGCTGTAAAAGCCAAAGACAGCACCTTGAATTGTGCCTAGGAAAAAACAGGATGTGACCTTAAGGGCAGTATATATAGCAAGAGATATCATCATCATCAACAACAACAGCAGCAACATTATACCATCCTTCATCCAAAGATCACAGGGGGGGGGGTTACATTATAAAGTTGTTGAACTTCAACTTCCAGCATCCCCAGCCAGAATGTTCAGTGGTCAAGGATGATGGGAGTTGCAGTCCAGAAATATCTGGAAAACCTCATCCCCAACTACTAGCCATCCTGGCCAGAGCAGATCGCAGATTTGGGATGCAGGAAGTGGTAGCATTGGTCACAGGCTTAATATGGAGTGCAGGGAGAGGTAGCAAAAGTAATAGAGCAGGTTCTCATTAGGTACTGTGCAACTTTCAAGTTATAGATAGGTATTGTGGGGTGAAGAAACACACAATCTGGGTTCCCCAATTTTTAAAAAATAAAACACTATTAGTTCCCTAGATGCATCCCCAGGCTTAAGGGAAACACACCCAGGTCTCTTGTGTCAGAATTTTCACAGCTGGCAAAGGCCTAGGCAACTTAATCTACATGCAGAGTGAAAGCTGCCGATCCAAATCCTGGGTGAAAATAATATATAAGACATTAAAAAGCTCAAGAGAGCTTGAAGCTTTGGCAGAACCACCCTCCCCCCCAAAAAACCCCTGTAGCAATAGAATAGAGTGCTTGAGAGCAAGTGTCAGAGCATCCCTGGCAACAGTATAAGATGCCTGCAACTTTCCTTTCATTTATGCAGAAAACACATTGTGGAGGCAGTGTGGTGGTACATTGATACAGCAGGCAAGGTCCAGTTTCCAAATATTTGCACCTGGAGGAAAAAGACTTGTTTGGCTTGGATGTGTGTGAGAGAAGAGACAGAAAGAGGAAAGGAGGGAGATGAGAAAGAGAGAGCATTTTATTTTTTGTGTGGCAGAGGCTGTGGCATTTCCAGCAAAATTTCTCTGAAGCTGTTAATTGGTTCGTACATCTCTGCAGTGCAGTTAGAGTCCACCCCCCCCCATGACAACCATCCTTTTCAAAATATTTATTGTACTAGTAGTATTATGCATGGGTGGGACCAAGTATATAATATTTTCTTTGGCAACTAAGCCAGCTAACCGCCCACACAAAAATGGAACGCATTGGACCAATATTAACCTGCTGAATAAGATAAGGGCTTTAGAAATTCACTGCAACAGAGAAGAAATATGTGCCCTCAGGGCTGTCTCGCCGTACAATGAAATGAAATGTCCCTTTTAAAAGCTCAGTGTTGCACTAGACTGCCTACCCACATGTGTATCCAGGATACAGAGACTACAATGCCCCTGGCGTAATTATTGTACATGGTCTTTGCCCTGAGATGCATGGGCGATCTGGAATGTTTTTCACACAGAAATTATCATTGCTGTTGATACATTCTTTTTCCTTGCAATTTAGGATAACATGGGGACCAAATTGGAGAGAAAGATTTTTTCTCTCTCCCTTTCTCATGATACTTCAATTTGGCCCACCCAATGAAGCTGAATGTTGGAAGCTTTAGGATGGCAAAACATTCAGTATTTCTTTAAGCAGCACGTAATTAAACTATGCCTGGAGACACCCAATCAGGTTGTGCATAGCAGTGACCGGAGGAGAAGTGACAGCTGGGAGGATCGCGGAGAGAGGAGAAGCCATGGTGCTTCTGTAGCAGCACAACTGGATGCCTACATCTTCCCCAGCTGCAACAAAACATGTCTCTCCCATATCATTCTCTACAGCTACAGCAGGCACTGTAACCTTCAATAGTTTTGACTTCATCCTCAAAGGTGCATTCCTCCATTATTTCCCTAGACAGACAGATGCCAACCAACCAAGTAATGGCCACCAACATGGATGGCTTTAAACACATGGAGGATAAGGCAACCAATGGCTACCAGGCTATAGATCAGCTCAGTATTGGAGGCTATATGCCAGTTGCTGGGGTTCAGAATGGGAAGAATGTTAATTTTGTGAGCTTCCCATAAGCATCTGGTTAGCTAAGGGAGATCAGAATGCTGGGCTGGATCCAGCAGGGCTCTTCTGATATTCTTAAGGCAGTGAAATTGCCAAAAGGAACTGGGGTGCAGAGATGCAAGAAACACAGCTGCATTAAGGGTAGTTGTAAAAAATTGGTTATAATGCCCTCAAAGCTTATGAGGATAGATTCCCCCAGCTCTATGAGGGGAGAACTGCACGTTGCGGAAAAAAATGTGACCCCACCCTCTGCTTTTTCCTATAACGCTAATGCAGAGGAGTGGAAGACTTTTGCTACAGGGAAGAATTGGTGGGTGGATAGGAAAGGTGTTTAACCATTTCTTGCACGTTACCCAAATGCCTATTTCCCCCTATTAGCCAGACTCTGAGACCAGAAGTATTTCTGGGGATCAACGAGGGAATTTCCTCCCAATGCAAATAGCAGCTGCGGAGAAAGGATTTTCCTCAGAATCACCCCAGGGGAGGAAAGTTACAGTACTTCCGTCACCTGCACCTGCTCTGACTTACATAATTATCAGCCCCCATCGTGTGATATTTTCATTTTGCTAAAAGGCATTTAATGGCACTTTTAGTTTGCCCCTCAGCCTCCCTTACATACGTCACCCTGCCCCTCATTTTCATTACCTCCAGTTTGCCTAATTCAGTGCAGTATCCCATGTTCTTGTCATGTTCTTCGATTTGGTTTATCTATATCCATTACCCAGGGATGCTGCCTGAATCATGAGTGGCTTTATACTGTGCTAAAAAAGAGGAATTGCTTTGTACTAGCCAATCGTATTCAGTTGGAAATGGACTTTCGAATACTAATAAATGAGTTTCAATAACACTGAAATAAATCCATATTGTGTGTGTGTGTGTGATTTGTGACCTTTTTTGTTTGCTTGTTTGAAGTCAGTGAGCACTCACCATTCTTCAGATATCCAGACAAGAGATCTGGATTAGATAGAATATGCAGTAGGGTTTTTCTACCTTCCTACGCGAGATCAGTCCTTATTTTTCTTGACAGTAGCTTGCATGGAACACAGTAAAATTATTTCAGCACTAAACGGTAGGTGTTCAGTAAAACACTGTGAGAAGATTATCACTTTCTCACTTTTGCTCAGAAGAGCCAGAGAAAGATCCTGAGCACAGTGGCGATGACTTCAATGAAATGATGGACTTCTGCTTGTGTTTTCCTCTGTTTTCATCAAAATAGAATGTAGTTTGGGATTACTGTGGTCAATTTCTATGCAATTGCTTGCCAGGGACAACAGTCATTGTCAAGGGGTACCAAGGATGGGGGAGAAATTAGACTCAATTCACAGCTAAAGAATCTAATTCACACCTTCCAAAACCAAACTGAAACAGAGCATCTCTTTGATATTTGCACTTCTCTCAATTTTGCAATGCAGTTATCCAGCCACGTAATGTACACAAATGCATATAACTAGAGTAAAATGTACATAAAATTGCATATATCATGAAGATAACATACAAAAATGTGTTATATTGGGGAAAACTGCATGCAAACATGCATACACCAGGAGAAATTAACACCCAAGTTATGATGAATATTCATGAGGACTTTTAAAAAAAAAGCAAATAGATATCAACATGTAGAGAACCGAAGACTGATAAAAAGAGAGAAACTAAAATGGAAAGGTTTACCCATCCCTAGGTGTTCCATGAGTTGCTTAAGCAAAGGGGGGGGATTGGCCAGTTGCAACAACGTTTTCAGTCTTTGTATTGGGAAAATATTTTTAATTGGTCCAAAATCTCCCACCCATTAGCCTAATGAAGTATGTAACACATGCTGCTGTTCAATTTATTTGCAGAGTATGAGAACTGCAGGACAATTTCCTAACACCATGATAATTGTGTTTTTCACAGGCCTCAAAATGGGTCTTATATCATCAGTTCAATATAAAGGGTTCTGGGCCTTTGTGAAACCAGCAAATATCAAAATAGAAGAAATAATTATGCAAAACAACATCCATGGGCGGTTGAGTTTGTTCAGGGCGGGGAATGCACTATTCTGATGATTTAAGTATATTCAAGTACATCGTCTGGGAAAATGGGGTGCAGAGTATCTGCTGTTCTGTAGGAAAAGCAATAAGCCCTGGGTCACTGTGTCATGTAGATCTTGCTTTAACAAATCTTCCTGAATTCTGTCCCTGTGTATTAACCGCAAAGAACAGCGAGGGGACAAAATGAAACACAATTAATTATTTCAAAGGAAAGAACCAAATGAACAACTAAGCACAGAATGCTGATGGGCAACGCAATAATCTTTTTGGCACTTTGAAATAATAGTCATTTGGAGTCCTTGGAAGGAAGGAGCGATCCAGAGATGAAAAGTCAACTACACCTTAGTGTATCCTATGAATATAAGAAATGAGAATGAACCTATACTTTATAAGGTGATTTGGAAAAGCAATTTTAAACACCATTAAAGCCCAAAGTCTATTACGTCCAGCCGTTCCTTATGCTGAGTAACCAAAAGAACATCATTTGTTGAGTAATTAAATAGGCATTCCTTCTTTTCCAAACATCTATATAGTGCTGGCAAGAAAACATCTTTATTTTAATGGTTACCCTGCTTGAATTTTAATACCATGGGAAGTCACTAATAGTTGAGATTAGAAAGACTGCTAGCCTCAGCCTGCTGAAGACACGATCTTTGGACTCAGCTTTTTTGGGTACAGTATTCCTTTTCTTGCTCTTTACCCAAAAAATACAAAAGAGTAATGCTTCCCTTCTTTTCCACTGGTCTGGAGGATGCTAAGGCTTCGCCTCAGCTGTTGTTTACATAACAAAAAGTGTGCACATTAATTGCACACATCCAATTAATGTCAGATCACGTTTCATCCTCAAATTCTGAAGAACAGGAAGGAATTTCCAGACTGGTCGACAGACCTGATAACATCTGTGCTCTAGTCAGGATTGACCATTCCCAGGAGATACCTATGCCTCTTCTTACTGTAAGAAATGGCTGGTGCATACTAAGACCTGTAGGACCCTAGCCAAGGGTTGGCAAGAGATCCTTCCCCTTCTATCATCCAGTCCCTACAACAGCAGCAATGCATGGGTTGAACAGCACAGAGTAGAGTGTAAAGGTGAGATTAGTTGCTGTGGGATCTAGTCTTAGAGATTCTGTCATGGTTTCTTTAGCTGGGTCCTTTCCAAGGCCTTGATGTCAATGCAGATTTGAGTGAAAAGAGAAAAGTCTTGATAACACTTTAGTGAGAAAGCTGAACAAAACAGTGTGTATTTTGAGGAGAAAGGAATAGAGATGTGCTGGTCCCATGGGTTACCCGAGAGGCGAGGTCCAGGTCCGGTCCGTGGTCAAAGGTGCAACATGGAGGCAGTCCGTAGTAGCTGAAGCTGGGTGCAGGGCAGGGAGTCAGGTGAAGTCAGGAACAGGCATGC
The DNA here is from genome assembly GCF_964188315.1 of Podarcis muralis. Taxonomy (NCBI): domain Eukaryota; kingdom Metazoa; phylum Chordata; class Lepidosauria; order Squamata; family Lacertidae; genus Podarcis; species Podarcis muralis. The sequence continues at coordinate 64,449,946 of NC_135658.1, forward strand.
AAGCAGGGAGCCAGGACGGGTCAGGTGCTCTGGCAGAAAAGCAGGACAGGGTTCAGGCAGGAACTAGCAATCAACAATGTTGCTCCTGCAACTAGGGACTGGGGCTGGCCAGCTTTTATCTCCCCCGAGGCATAGGGGCTGCCCATGCCAATCCTCTGGTGACTCGCCTCTTCTGGCCTGGAGGCGAGCACTCCTCCTGCGGGAACTTAGTTCCCTCCGCCTCTCTGCCCTGAGCCTCTGTAGCTCAGGAGAGGCTGGAGGGTTACCGGACCTCAGCTTCCTCTGACGGGGCTGAGAGTGGAGCACCTGCAGGCAATGGGTCCTCCATCACCTCAGGAGCCAGAGCAGACTCAGCTGATGCCTGTACCTGAGGATTCAGCACAGGTGAGGACCCTTCAGGCTTATGCCCCAGCCCCGGCTCAGCTGGTTCTGGAGGCGGGAAATCCTGTGCAGGCTGGGATCCCTCAGGTTCAGCATCCGAGTCCGAATCCCAGGCCATCACAAGAGAAGTCTTGTCTTTCTTCTTTCTTATGCAAAGCAGAGAGACATTCTACCTAACATGCAGGGGGTGGGGGGAAATCCTCTAGAACTACACAACCAATCAGATCATGTATTACCTCAGAAAAGATCATGCTGCTCTGATTGCTAAGCAACACCTCCACCCACCCCAAGCTAGACTGAATTAATCCTTATGTTACAAACGGCTGTTGAACTTCCAGCACTGCTTTGTATTTTTAATAGAATGTCAAGGTCCACCTGCCAGAGCCAGGTGCAAAACAGGACCTCGGGGGTGTGGACATACATAAGATTTAGGAACAGGGTTCTTCTCAACACATGCTCAATCAAGGAATTTGATTTTTATTTCAAGCACTGGAACCGAGGTGACTTCCTGCCCCTTCTTATTAAAAACCTCCACTACTGATTCCACTACTGAGAGCTAGACCATAAAGAAGGCTGATGCTTTTGAATTATGGTGCTAGAGGAGACTCTTGAGAGTCCCATGGACTGCAAGAAGATCAAACCTATCCATTCTTAAGGAAATCAGCCCTGAGTGCTCACTGGAAGGACAGATCCTGAAGCTGAGGCTCCAATACTTTGGCCACCTCATGAGAAGAGAAGACTCCCTGGAAAAGACCCTGATGTTGGGAAAGATGGAGGGCACAAGGAGAAGGGGATGACAGAGGACGAGATGGTTGGACAGTGTTCTCGAAGCGACCAACATGAGTTTGACCAAACTGCGGGAGGCAGTGGAAGACAGAAGTGCCTGGCGTGCTCTGGTCCATGGGGTCATGAAGAGTCGGACACGACTAGACGACTAAACAACAACAACAACTGGTTCCTTGCTATAGTCTTAGCAGCATAATTTAGAAACAGCCAGGAGTCAGGAACCTTTGCTGATCTAAATCACCAAGAGATCTACCACTAAATCCTGATCCACTTTCTGCTCCCCCTAGTTTATATGATGGGCCCATTTGTTTCTTGGTATTACTATGCCTACAGCTTTATTCATGTCTGGAAGCTTTTGAAAAGAACTTTCTGTAATAAAGTACTTCTTATCCTTTCTGTAACTGAAATGTCTCATTCCTTTTTTATGTATGATCATTCTGGACTTAATTTATAAGGTGTCATGTATTACTCACTTATAGTTCTTGGCTCTGATTAAAGGTTCTATATCATCTTTCACACTTCAGAATTTTTTTTGTATAAATTGCCATAAAATAATATTTAAATCGCTCACTTGATCTAGGGTATTTGACATTCAATTGCCTTTTTTTTCTTTTACATAATAATTGTACTTAGCATTAGTATTTCATGCATAAAATCATTTATTGGAAACTTGCAATTGGAAAAAATAGATTAGATGATGATATAAATTTATGGGTAGAAACGAATAAAAATAGGAAAGCACCCTATATAACCCCCATTTCTGCCCTCCAATCACGCAAAATGTTCCTTTGGTATTGAGGATTTCAGATCTTTTATTGGAAGACTGTACGTGATGGTATAAGCTATAGCCTGCACTGTGAGAGGGATGGGAGGCCAGCAAACTAGCCAGACCAACGCTTCCTTTTTCTTAACTTCATCACTGCCAGCATGTGCCCCCAGCCAGCCTTTTCTGGATGCCTCTACTATGTGAAGTGAATAACAAGGTCTCAGACTGGTGTGGCAACAGTGGCACTGCCACCACCGAAGAGTGCTGCCCACTCTTGACAGATTCTTCAGTTATTCCAAGGAAATCAGAAGCAGCTGGTGGGGCACCCCCATGGAGCTGGCGTACTGGCAGCAGCATTGCTGTGCAGCAGTGGGGCAAGCTGGCGGTGCAGTGGAGGCAATGCAGATTTGGCCTTCCTGCCAGTGCTTCTGGGCTACTCCAACCTCACTGCTGTCCTGCAGCATCCCTGCACTGTGCTGGCAAGCGGCAGTGGCAAAGCGCCCCTGCCCTGCCCCTTGGTCCTGAAGCAAGTGGGGAAAGAGCTGTCCGTCCTCGCAGAATTAAAACATGATTTCTGCAGAGGCTTTCTGGCTGAGGAGCAACAGCATCACTTATGTTTTCTGGTTAGAATGCAGCACTACAGATCTCTCTCTCCCCTCCCAGGTTTGGCTGAAAACTTTAAAGACTGCAGACAGGAGTCTGAGAGGTCTCTGGTTGCCGATTGCTGTCAGGTTTATAGATGCATTCCTGTAGAACGCCTAAGCAAGTCGTTTCTGTTCTCTGCAGGATGCCACTTCTAGCTGTAAAACCCCACTATGTTAAAGTGATGGCAGAGACCCTGCTTAAACTGACAAGGGCCTTGGAATTCTGATAAAAGTTGGAATCCTTGCTTTTTTTACTCACACCCACACTGCCTTCTCCCCATGTGCTCTGTGGAAAAAACAAAAAAACAGATGCTTACATAAGGTACTGCAGCATTAGCTCTCCTATACCCAAAACTATAAGAGTTTATCTTGCTGTTGCAGAGGTCAGATAGGATTATGTCGAATCCTTTCCAGAAAAGTACACATTCTTTTAAAACGTCTTCATTTCCCAAGGGGTGCAAAAGAGGGAGGAACTACCTTGGAGCTCTAGGGATGTACGAAGCCACCTTATCCCAAGAAGAGATGGGGAAGAAATTCAATTTTGTTTGCACTTAATGATAAGCTCTACCTGATTCATATTTCTCAAATGCAGGTGAGCTGTAACAAAGCTATACTTCAACATTTGCACTTCTCTAAATCTCATGATGCAGTTTTCCAACCAATGGGCAAGAAGATGCATATATTAGGGGGAAATGTACATAAAATTCATATATTAATAAAAATAATGTTTGCATTAGGGAAAGCTGCTTTCAAAAATATGCATATTAGTCAAAATTTCATATAAAAATGTGTTTTTAGGAAGGAATTTCCACTCAAATTCCTCATAGCGGAGGCCCTGCGGAGACTGTGGTGTCTTTATGATATATGGTTTATTTACATATATCTACAACCTGAGCCTACGATGGAGAAGTTTACAGCATTAACAGGTCTTGCCTCTCCCATAGGTACATCATGGTTTCAAACAGATATCAGCATCATGCTCTGCTTTGCTTCTGCTGGTCACAACTCCTACTTTAAACTTCTGCCTCACATCACTTCTTCACCCTACTTCTCTAATCTTAGGCTTTATCTTTAGCTGAAAGGGCCCCCACCCTTTGCCATCTCACACAGAATTAACTTTGATGCTTTGTGTTCTTCTTATTGGCCCATCCCCAGGCTACCTCACACAGGAGATCAGCCTAGCTGAATTAGCCCTTCACACATGCTGATTCCAGAGGATTAGCATTGTATAGCACACAGCTCAATATACGTGGGTCTGGCCTAATGCACATGAGTCTAATATACACAGGTCTGGCTATTCCCCAGTTTTAACACACCAAGCATAGATTAAATTCTGAAACGATCATAGTGGTCTAGCACCCACAGACTCATAACAATACAGTGAACGTCAAAAGGCCGGGAGTTTGTAGAGTGCATGGGGCAATATAATTATAGGAAGCCCTACAGCACACCTAAATGTGAAAACTAACACTGTAGGTTTGAAGAATAGAATAGAAAAGAAAGAAAGAAAGAAAGAAAGAGAGAGAGAGAAAGAAAGAAAGAAAGAAAGAAAGAAAGAAAGAAAGAAAGAAAGAAAGAAAGAAAGACGTGACACAGATAATGTATTATTTTGTTAGATTGTCTGTCCATTGTAATGCCTTTAATGAAAACTACACATTAAAAAGAATGCATGAGGGAGTGTAGCTGAAATCTCATTTCCCATGGATGTGATTTCATATTAGGAGAATGATCTAAGTCACTGGACCTTCCAAGAAAGAGAGGAATCAACAGACAGTGACATTCTCTTTGCTAAGTGGTAACTGTCTTTTCCACTGAAAATCAGAGCCATATTTTAGAGGAGACAGAGTGAAATCCCTGCTGTGAATGTGGGAAATTAAATGGAAATAGTTTAGAGGTAAAAATGGACTTGTGGCACATTGCTATACTTGCTCTGTGTTTATCGACGCACCCCAGAGGCTCCTCAAGGCTGCAATATACTCACATTCCAGGTTTTACTGGGCGGGGTTGTTGCTACAAGTGCTTTGATTCCCTTTCATCGCATTGGCTTGTCCTTTATCCTGTCCCACAAATCTCCTGTTATAAACTCACCACTAGGGGTTTTAGCCCCAAGTTCTTATCTCTGTTTCCCCAAACTGTTTGCTCTGTGAGTGGGATGGGATGTGTCTCTTGATAACTCCTCTCTGTCTCTCCTGCTTCCCTCAGCTTCCCTGTTTCTGGTTCCTTGTGGGGCTCACACCTCCCACTCGACATTTCTGCTTTATCTCCGCATGCTGATAGGAGAGGCCTTCTCTCCAGCCCAACCTGATCTATTGCTGGTGGACCTCCTACAAAGACTTGCACAAAAATGGCAACACTGCTGCATCCTCCTCTCACACGTATTTGAAAATCCACTTGTATTTTAGGGCTGTCAACTCTGTCACAGAAAATAGTGGCAGAGATTGCATTTTAAGAAAAAGAATATATCATCTGACTTAAAGGAAACAAAGAGTGAAGGGCAATTTTGCTCCCATGGGTCCAGAGATACAGTTATTGAAACTAACATCAAAGGAAAACCTGAGTGCCTGGGCCACCAAAATCTAAAAAGGGATTCACTGGATGGAGGTCCAACCTTCTACTAAGCATACTGGGACTGCCTCTTCATCCAACTGGGAAGAGATGGAGCTTAATCTGCTTGTGCACATCCATGTGCCATGCTCCATGTGGTTCCCAATACATGTTTTTGCTTCACTCCTGCAGAAATATTCCTGGTGGGAGCTTCTAGGATAATCAGGTTGAGGTTCCCAAACAATGCATTCATGACAAAATATGTACTTTAAACATAAGCCAGATTTATACCTGACTTAATGGATTTGCCAATTGAACTGCATCATGAAAGTACTGGGAATCAACAGTGTATCAGTCCCTCAACAAACACAACGGGACTTACTTCTGAGTGAAAAAAGGTAAAAGGTAAAGGACCCCTGGACAGTTTAGTCCAGTCAAAGGCAACTATGGGGTTGCGGCACTCATCTCGCTATCAGGCCGAGGGAGCCGGTGTTTGTCCACAGACAGCTTTCCGGGTCATGTGGCCAGCATGACTAAACCACTACTGGTGCATGGAGGACTGTGACGAGTGCCAGGGTGCATGGAAATGCCATTTACCTTCCTGCCACAGCGGTACCTATTATCTACTTGCACTGGCATGCTTTCGAACTGCTAGGTTGGCAGGAGCTGGGACAGAGCAACGGGAGCTCACCCCGTCGCAGGGATTCGAACCGCAGACCTTCTGATCAGCAAGTCCAAGAGGCTCAGTGGTTTAGACCACAGTGCCACCCACTGAGTAGACTTGTGTAAAATAGGGAATTCTAGTCTGAGGTAGCCATGGGAAGATTGACGCAGGGGTGGTGGTCTTTATTCTGTATAAATTAATCCAGAACACCACGGGCTCTGGATCCAGTCATAGTGGCCTGCAGCCCCTGACAAATTATCTCTGAGGAAATGCAGAGTCTGACAGACAAAAGATTGCCCACACATGCTTTAGAGCAGGTTTCCTCAACCTCAGCCCTCCAGATGTTTTTGGCCTGCAACTCCCATGATTCCTAGCTAGCAGGATTGTCTGGGATGATGGGAATTGTAGTCTCAAAACATTTGGAGGGCCGAGATTGAGGAAGCCTGCTTTAGAGTATGGGAACAGGACAGAAATTTAGCAGAACAAAGGACACAAGTAGACTTCCTTTGGAGGGAGTCAATTGGCTCAATTCATATGAAATATTTTTGTGTTGACATTATCATATTACACATGGTTACAAGGGTTTCACAGATATTATGCCATTTCCTTTTGCTTGTGTATTTTCACTTCCTTCAGTGAATAAAGACAACTCCAATTATTTCACATGCAGAGCAATTACCTAAGCTTTATTTATGTGCTTATAGGTTTTGGCTTCCATGATGCACAAGGTTGTTAGACTTTGCAGTCATTTTACATCAGCTTCAATGGTCAGATTTCCATACTCCAGGATGGTATTGCCTATCAATTGATGTGAGTTCATTTCCCTTGTCCTGGCTCCTAAAAGGAGCATCAAGCCCGTCTTGATATATGACAAGACGGCCTGCCCCCTCCCTGCAACCGTTTAATGTTGTTGATTTCTTTTCCATAAGTCTCTTTCAAATAAGGCCTAAGTAGTCTTATGCTACCATTCTAGTCAAGTTGCATCTGACAGATATGGGATTCACCCTGCTGCTCCTTATTAAGCACATGTCCCACTCTGTCAACATAATTTAAGTGCAAGGAATATATTACATGGGTGAAGTAAATTAAATCCCTTGCTTCTCTCCTGGCCCTTCCTAGAACATTAACTCTGCCTTCCAGCTTCAAGCATACAGTTTTAAAAATGGTACTTGATTGATTCTTTGCTTTAAGAGACAGTAGCAAATTCTGGCTTATCCCTTGGACTACAGCAAGAGTAGGAACTAGACAAATTTCTTAAATGAAGTTAAGATTGAAAAATTAGAAACGGAGAGAAACCAATACTGATGTATTTGGCCATACCAAACTACAACATAAGAGATGAGGGAAGTGGGAATCCACAATGTCTGGAGGGTACCAGTTTGCCTGTCCCTGGTGTGATGAATATGTGTCACTTTAACTTTTTGGCCTGCGAAACTTTTTTTGGCCTGTGAAACTTTTTTAACTTTTTGGCCTGCGAAACTACCATTTGTGCACCTAAGCTCAGAAGACAATACTTTAGTTGCAACACGCCTTAGTTACTCCACAGACACAGTGTAACTGCTGTTCCAGATTCTGTTTGAGACTAATACCTCTCACCAAAGATATCAACCCAAAATGCAGTTGCCAAGGCATGCTTTAGATTTTCAGTGGTGCTATTACTGATATGCTTTGTTGGTGCAGATAATATTATCTATTACACCTAGCAAGGAGAAGAGTCAAAGCAACATATTAGGTATTTAAAAGTATTTTAAAAGTAATATAATCTCTAGTCATGTGTTTCCCCTCAAGTGATTCCAATCACCTGAGGGCGAGGGGAGAAAGGATGTGCTTGACACCTCTGCCTCATCTGTGGTATTCCTGATGTTCCCACCTTCCCCTTGGCCTTCACACTTTGGGGTGGAGCATCTACTGCAAGGAGAAGGTTCTTTTTATGGAGATTCCCATAATTCCTATATGATTAGGCTTCAAATTGCAGGGACAGCCTCCATGAGTAGACCCAACTCCCTGTTAAATTTCTTTACACTTCAGTTCTTTGCTCTTTACCATTGTTAATCACGAGCCCCTTGAATTAATGTAGATTAAAATATTATAAAGAAAATGATGCAGCAGATCGGAATTTTATCGCACTTTTAAAAATGATTCCTGCCCTGCCCATACCCAGTTTTAGACAGACATTGTTTGGACTGGGACACTGGCTTCATCCAGTTCCTGCAGATGAAACCTGAGAGACACTGAGGAAGCGCTTATTGTTTTGTGACAACAATAAATTATTGCACCTGACAGGAACAGAAAGTTGTAGACCACTCTGAGATAATGACAGAGGGTTGGCTTTGTTGCCAGGAAGGAAGATAATAAGGAGACAATATTTGAATCAGAGACATTTTTCAGGGAACAGGATGTTCAATCACTGTAAATGTATAGGCAAGTATGAAATACTGATAGACATAAGATGAATTTGAGACCATTTACCAAAATATTTCAACCATAGAGTTGTATCCAACTAAGTTCTACTCAGAGTAGATCCACTGAAATTAATGGAGCTATATTACTCATGTTTATTAATTTCAATGGGTATACTCTGAGTAGGGCTTCAGCTTCGGACACCTCCTCCCAGCCATCTTCTCCCTCTGAGCTCTCATTGGTGTCCCACCACCAATCCCCTGGCTCTGAGCCTTCCTCCTCTGGGGAGTTTCCCTCAGGGGTTCCCTGGCTGGTGCCTCCCATCACTCCTCTTCATCCAGCCAGTTAATTACCACCAAGCTGTGGGAGAATAAGTGAGCTTTCGGCAGGTATCAGAATGCCATCAGAGAGGAGGGGGTTCCACAGAGATGGGCCACAGCAGAAAAGGCCCTTCTCCTATCTAGATGTTGCAAGATGGACCTCTGCCAGGTCTCATTAGCTGACCTACTGACCAATTGGAAACACGTTCCTGGCTCATAACAGAAGATGATGCATCTCAGGAAGAAATGCTCCACCTCACCTTTTCATGGGAACTCCTTCTTACCCTCACAGTTCCAGTGGTGTCTTATGACCTTAGAAGTTCTCATAAATGCTGTCCCAGTTATTCCAATGGAGAAAGCAGAAGTGTGTTGTCCTCAGTAGCTGCAATGTGCCAAAGGGCCTAGTAGATATCAAACAAAGTAAGAAGAAGGGACCAGGCACTCTCCAGATTCCTGAGCCACGTAAAGTTCATTGCATGGCACAAGTAATTTGATGTACAATGTGGGAGCTGGGGCGAAAGGAACGTGCATCCAAGGTTGAACCCCACATTGGGATAAGCAACAACTTGTGCCTCGCGGCCACCATTGGGATCTGCTCTAGTCAGTGCAGCAGCTCATAGGACTGGACCCATTTTAACATAGCATGACCTTAAACAAGGCCCACTTTCTGTTTTACACTGCTAATTTAAGCCACAAATCAATAGAACTGCTTGCTGAATTTTGGTCACTTAGCTTCAATGCGAATGAGAATTAGAGAGTCATGGGCAGAAAAGGTGATTTCTCTTGGCATTTAAAGATGGGATTTTCATTTGAATTGCACATTACTTGTATATCTGTTGGAATCTTTCACCCAGAGTGTGAATGACTTATTTTTGCACAGCTATTCAAGGCAGTTTCCCCCCTTATCCCTAGCTTTAAATGTCAGTTAATTTGTCATGTTTATGGCAGATGGGGGAAATGATGTCGAACACAGCTGTCACCCTCTGTGTTTGGCCTTGGCAGTTTTTCTGCAAAGAATGAATCTTCCAGCTTGTTTACCCTCCAGCCCTTAGTTAGCCGAAACTGCCTTTTACTCAGCTGCAATTAAGAGGGCATCTGAGACTTTGTGAATTCCTTAGTCCATTAGTTTGAGCTTAGCCTAATTACGCTGGGTAAAGCTTGTTTCTGTTCTTTTAATTACCTAAATTCGGTTTATTCAAAGAGGGACCTGGCTGGGTTAGTTCCAAATTTGCCACTTTACAAGTTCAGACTAAGAAAAATTATCTTTCAAAACTTTTCAAAAAGCAGTTTCATAGGAATATCTAAGCTCCCCCCCCCGTACCTTTTAAAAAATTTAAGACACAACCCACCAGGAATTTCTTTTATGCAGTGCTCATTGATATGAATAGGAGCAAGGTAAGATAATTACTATGTCCTTCAGTGAGGTTGGCAAAGGGGGACTCACTGTTGAAATGTGGCAACATTTTTTTTCTTGGTTGATAAGGCGATGGTGGCACTTTGTTTTCTGCCAAGTGCTGTACTAACTCTGTTCATTTCAGTTTACCTTGAGTGATTTGGGGTTAGCACGTTGGGAATGATCAGCTTGTGTTGGAGAGGAAAGATGAGTCAGGGGTGATATCATGGAAGTTTATAACATAATGCATGGCATGGATAAATACTCTCCCCCCTAATAACACTAGAACTCCTGGACTTCCAATGAAGCTGAATGTTAGAAGACTGGAACTTGCTCCCATGGGAAGCAGTGATGGCCACCAGCTTGGATGGGCTAAAAGAGACTTAGACAAATTCATGGAGGAAACGGCTATCATGATGCTATGATGCTACTAGTCATGATGCTATGTTATGCCTTATCTCCACAGTTGGAGGCAGTTTCTGGAAACCACAGGAGGGGAGAGGGCTGATGTGCTCAGATCCTACTTGAGGTTTTCTCATAGTAAGGTTACCAGACGTCCCCGTTTCCTGGGGCAGTCCCCGGATTTACAAATCAGTCTCCGTGCAAAATCCATTGAAGTTGAAAAGTGTCCCTGGATTAATTGAAAAAAAATCCTGTAACCTTATCCCATAGGCATCTGGCTGGCCACTGTAAGAACTAGGTGGACCACTGGCCCAATCCTGCAAGCTCTTCTTATGTTGTGTTCTTAAGCACTGGAAACATGCCGAAGCTGTGTGTTTGCCTGCTGTTTCTTCTCCAGTTTTCCTTATTTTACTGTGTTTTATTTATTAGACAACTTTGCTGGGGAAACACAGGCTGTTATGTTGTCGTGTTTGTGAATGAGCATCTCTGCTAGTGTAGGGACTTAGAAGCTCAACTGGATATTAAGGTGTAGCGTACCAGCACTATATTTCTCATCCTAGGATTGATTCTGACTTCCACTGGCTAAAATTAATTTTGTCTTTTTGAGAGGAGCCACCGTGTTTGTGTGTGTTTGCGGTGGGCATGGAGATGGAGCAGGGATGAACAAATGTGCCTCAGCTTGTTCCAACATCCATTAACACTTTTCTATTCCACTGCAATTGGTTAATTTTGAACAAGTCTGTGTTTTGTTTTCTTGTCCCCTGCTGCAGAAATATACATATTTTCACATATCTCACAGCACACAACAGTCATGCGTATCTCAGCCATCAACAATCAATTATCTTCCCTGTGTGCTCCCTTCCAAGTTAATGACTTTCTAGAGGGGTAGCCCTGTTAATCTTTTGTATTAAAAAAACAAGAGTCTTGTGGCACCTTGAAAACAAAGTTAATGAAGTATGGTAATCTATGTTTGAAATTCTAATGATGTCTACTTGGAAGTAAGTCTCATTGAATTCAGTGGATCTTACTCCTAGGTGGGTGGGATTAGGATTGCAGCCTTTTAGCCTCTCTTTCTCACTTAGCCATATATAAGGTTTTTTTAATAGCAACATCTTACTTCATAAATGCAAGTTTTAGACATGCATGTGTCTGCTGAAGCCTATCATTCCTCCATTATTTATATTTTAAGTGTTTGTAATAAACATTCATTTATTTTTATTTTATTTAACAAAATTTATATATCACTTTTTTGTATATCAAATCCAGGGATTCCTGGATGAAATGGATTATCAGATTAAAGCAGCAAATTTAACCCCATTTACCTGGGAGTAAGCCATGTTGAAGTCAGTGGTACTTACATCTGAGTAGACATGCCTAGGATTGCAGTTTTAGTAGATACAGGCTGCCTCTAGCAGTGAATAACAACAATGAGCAACAGCAACACAAGCACAGAGAGTGCAATGAGATTGAGTGTTTGTGTGTGCGTGTGGGGGAGAGGCTCGGTTAATTTCATTGTACACAGGTTGTACATTGACAATAAAGGTATTATTATTATTATTATTATTATTATTATTATTATTATTATTATCAACAAACAATGCTTCAGAAAAAGGAAAAGCAAGAAGACAATTGTATATTACTGGATATATAAATCATATGGGTAGGACATGGGTGGCGCTGTGGTCTAAACTACTGAGCCTCTTGGGCTTGCTGATCAGAAGGTTGGCGATTCAAATCCCCACAATGGAGTGAGCTCCCATTGCTCTGTCGGAGCCTCTGCCAGCCTAGCAGTTCGAAAGCATACCAGTGCAAGTAGATAAATAGGTACCGCTGTGGTGGGAAGGTAAACGGTGTTTCTGTGCACTCTGGCTTCCGTCACAGTGTTCCATTGCACCAGAAGTGGTTTAGTCATGCTGGTCACATGACCCAGAAAGCTGTCTGTGGACAAATGCCAGCTTCTTCGGTCTGAAAGCGGAGATGAGATCTGCACCCCATAGTCAAATTCAACTGGACTTAACTGTCCAGAGGTCCTTTACCTTTTTACCCTAACCGTTATAAATCATATATATTGTAAATAAATGAGCATATCATTTATGCATAATGTATGCGTGTTAAAAAAACAGAACACTTTTGTTGTTGAGAACTAAGCCAAAAAGCATCCATAACAAGAATCTGTGCCACGATGAGTGTCAAATAGGTGGATGGAAGGAAATCTGTTTTCAAAACATTCCTAAAGTGGGAGCAGGTGGGCACTATGAATAGGAGCTGAGTTTGACTCTGAAGCAACTCTGCACTGCCCCTACCTGGGTCCATTGGCAAGGCAGGTCAGGCCAGCGAGGGGCCCTTCTGAGTATAACCTGGACAATTGCTGATGCCAGGTCTCCTGAAGCCCCACATTGGTCAGGATCAATGTGGGAGGGAAAATGCTCAGTTCCCCTGTCAGTTTCATAGCCTTTCAAGGCACAATAGTTGTTTTTACAACATGAGGTCTATAAATATGCCTTTTCTCTCTTGAAAGCTATTGCCCTTTAGACTCCAAAAGCTGTAACAGCTAGCAGTTTTCTACCCATGTGAGTGTCTTTTCAATGTACGGTGGTACCTCGGTTTTCGAACATTTTGTTTTTCAAACACCATAAACCCGGAAGTAAATGCTTCGGTTTCTGAACATGCCTCGAAAGTCAAACATGCCACGCAGCTTCTGTTGAGTGCAAGATCCTAGGCCTAGCTGTCGGCTATTCAGTTTTTGGTTTTCGAACGTTTCAAAACTTGAAGTCTTCCGGAACGGATTACCTTTGAAAACCGAGGTACCACTGTATACCATATATACAGCCCTGTACACAATTAGTACGTGTAGCAGTTTTTCATAGGGGATCAGACCATGTAACAGTGCAGTACAATGAGTATATTTGCTTCCTTTTTTCTGTGACCCTCATAATAACCATATTGCAACCTGCTTTTCCTGGTCAATGATGAAGTCATATGGGCAAGGTTGGCTGTCTCAGTATATTGGCCTATGTGTTTTCCTACTTTCTCATACAGAATTAATCCACAATTTGGTTTAGTATGTTGTCTGAACCTGGGCTCCTGGTCTAGCTCTCTCCAGACTAACCACCGAGCTTTGTCCTATGGTTTATAACTCACAGTTTGTCCAGGACAGAAAAACCATGAGTCCAGGTGTGGCCAACATTGTAAGATGAACTGTGGCTTTGCTCAGTGTGGTGCAGTAGCAAAACAGCTTGGGAGGAGTGAAGTAACCAGAAGCCCACCTGTTTGTGTTTTGCTTAGAGTAATGCACATACCTGGCCATTGTATCCATTGTGTTTGCAGCCTGGGATTATGGACAAGTTTTTGAATTCTCTTGGGTCTTGATTCTCCCATAGCCACAACCTAGGATTCAAGCAGAAATCAGGCATGGCTCTGACCAACCTGCTGCCTTGCTTCCAGATTCCAGCTTCTAGCTTGCATAACTCTCAACTCTGGCCTTGTCATTCTAATGACCAGTCAGTTGAGGGAAGGGAACCCACCCAGAGCTACTCCCTTTGTTTCCTTAATGGTCCATTACCACACCGGGAAGCTAGCCTTGCTTTTCCAGGAATTGAATCTGTGTTGGATCCAGGAATCACAAGAGTATTGCCATAAAACATAAATCCCCCTCTATCCCAAATGCATAACAGCATTTATATATCTGTAAGCTTTCAACAAATGCAACATTCAGAGAAGTGTGAAATTTGGTGGTTCACTAAATTCCGCACATTAATTCCAAGCAGTGCAGATCAGGTCCTTTTGCATAAGAATTTGCAAAGATTCAATTCCTCATCACTACTTTAGCTCATTTTCCTTCAATGAGACTGAACTGATTTAAATCTCTTCAATTATCGCATAGTGTTGATCAGACCTGTGTTTAGCTTCCAGAGGGCTATTTCATACTGCTAACCCTGAAATTATGGAGAATACAAGCAGAGCTGCATGCCAGCTCATGTGCTATTAAACTTATCTCCTTGACTGGTCTGGGATATATGCTGTGACATCTGACACATTTGAATAATTTGAAGTTTGATAAATAGGACTTTTGCTTACATATAGTTGGTGCAGGACATTTAGTGAATTTAGATGCTGATCTTTGACTTTCCTGAGAGGTATTTACTCTGAGGCCCTGACTGTTCTGAATGTAATGCGATTTGAATCTTGATCAGCCTCGATGATGGAGCAGTACATTTAAGGAGGAAATCTGGACAATTAACTTGACAAATTTTCCATGCCAGCTTTCTTAAAAAACGTATATGAAGTATTACCTGTCCAGTCATGAGTAATTTCCGCAGATGACAAATCAGTCCAAGACAGGCGGCTTGTGTTTAACACTTTGGTTTATGATTTTGAAGACTCTGACATGACTGATTATGCTAAGGCCTGGAGCAATTTACTGAATTAATGAATTAATTACTAATACATGAGAGTGATTAATTGAGATGCTTCTTTGGATCTTATTCAGCGTAATGAAGCTTGAGCAATGACAGGTGCAGACTTATGGGCTAGATTCTGCAGCTTTTACTCACGTGAACATCCAGTAAAGGAAATTAGTTTCCGTGCAGAAAGTGGTGTTGAATCAGGCCTTGTGTGATTAAATAGAGGGAAATGCTTGGGGACATCATCTTAAACTCCCTGCAGTTGGTCAGGAATTTGCCATTAGGTTAATGAAGGCATGGTTCTGTTCTCAGGTGGATTAATAAATGCTGTTAAGACAGATTCTTATGATTGTTTTTCTCCCTTCAGAAATTCACCTTTTCGGGGTCATTTCACACATTACCTTTCCTAACAAGGAATTAATCTCTGTGCCAGTGGGGGGGAAGTTGAAAGCATGCACACACCATAGTATATGAATACTAACGGAGCATTTTTCTTATGCTGGTATGCACACTCAATGGCTACCTAGTTCTGGTACTTGGGATAAAAGATTTGGGGAAGGGCCATAGCCCAGTCATATATCATGTTCCCTCACATATAGAAGGTCCCAGGTCCAAACTGCTTCAGTGGGTGGTGGACACTCTGAAGCTATTTCAGCAGAGCCTGGGCTGCCATTTGTCAGGGAGAGCAATGGGCAAATCTGACAATGAGAATTTCCTCTCAGTTTCTCATTTTTTACATTCTTAAGCTCACTTCTCCAGATTTTCTCATCAGTTTGATATCTATCATCTATCTATCTATCATCTATCTATCTATCATCTATCTATCTATCTATCTATCTATCTATCTATCTATCTATCTATATCTATCTATCTATCTATCTATCTATCTATCTATCTATCTATCTATCTATCATCTATCATCATCATCTATCATCTATCTATCATCTATCTATCATCTATCTATCTATCTATCATCTATCTATCTATCTATCTATCTATCTATCTATCTATCTATCTATCATCTATCTATTTATCTATCATCTATCTATCTATCTATCTATCTATCATCTATCTAATCTCCTCATGAAAATTCACCAGTATTTTAGTGCAAATTTCTCCCAATATACACACTTTGGCAAAGCAATTTCCCACAATATGATGCATTTTTATATGTTATTTCCTATAATATGTGCATTCCTATGCACACTTTACCGGAGTATATGCAGTTTTGTACACATTACCTGGCTGGAGAACTGCACTACAAAATTCAGAGACGTGCAAATTTTGAAGGCTGAATGTGTTTCGATTCATGTATTGTTTCAGAAAATATGAATTATGTTGGGTCACCTTTGAATGCAAACTGAATCGCATTTGTCCCCTATCCCTAGACAGGGATGCTGTTGTTGCAAGGTTTCTGCAAGAAGCAGGGGGTTGGACTAGGCGATCTCCACGGCACCTCTCAAGTCTAATATTCTGTGCATCTAGATTTTTCTTATTATAGCTCAAGCCTTTCAACAGATTTACAATAACATCACTCTGTAAATTGCAAGTGCTCTCTCCATATTCTAGTATGTTCTTTATGACCTCACCCAGTTGCTTGCTTATCAGTTTACATTACTTTATAACAACCTGACTTCAACATGAAGCTAAGCTTTGACTAAATTGGGTGTCCTTTTAAAGGAAACATAATTAAATAAGGAGCTGTCCTCTCCAATCTCAGTGATTGAAAAGGAAGTCTACATGCTTGCTGAATATACTGGACAAGATTATTACAGTAAACATTGGCTTTCATTTATATGTTGATTGAGCTTCACAAAGCACTGGTTTATAAACACAATTACACATAGCTCAAGACGGTTTTTGGCACAATGACTGCAAAGTCAACTAGACTATATGTGAAATGTTAACACAAATTTTTGGCCTATAGTCATTTGAAGCTTTTGAAGCTCGGTAGAAGTAGGAAAAAAAGGTGGCAGGTTTTCAGCTATGAACCCCATCACTGGAGGCTCTGCACAAGAACTTCTGCTTGCACAAGGAGACTTCCCCCATCTCCTTCCCTGTGTTTCCCCAAAAAATGGCATGAAGGGATTGGGAGAATGCCCCCAAAACCACCCATGGGGGGAGGGGAGGGGGTCATTCTTTCCTGCAAGCTGAAATGCTTACGTATGTAGATGGAATGTTTGCAATAGCACAACACTAAATTCCACCCTATGTAAACCACTTTCTTTCTCTAATCCAATCTCAGTGGATTGTATGAAGTGGTGGCTTTGCGTTTGTGCAGGAGTGGAATACCTCTGCCCCCAGGGCCAAATTTGGCCTGCCACAGGTTGTTGGGGTATATTTCTGTGTGCATTCACCATGGAATCTTTGGTCAAGCTTACCACAGGAAACAGATGTTTAGCAGAGTTTACTTTTACTTGGCACACGCACACACACACGCGTGCACACACACACACACACACACACACACACACACACACACAATATACAGTTGTTGCACATAGAGATTTCTCACTGATCCCAGAGAGAGTTCTTTGCTTCAAAAGTTCTTGCTGTTCCAAAGTTCACAGCAAGTCCTTTGTTCAGCTGCTTGCCGCTCTGTGCAAAGTGTTCCAGTTCCTTCCACGATTCCAGTCAGTCTCTGTTGCTTAGATCTCTCATACTTTTCCAGCCAGCAGACTACCGAATGCTGTAACTTCTGCTCCTTATCTACATAGGGACTATGTGCAACTTCTGCCTAGCAGCAGCAATAAAAGAGTCAGAAGAGTCAGACAAATGCATTGCGGGAAATGAGTCAGCATTACCAACTCATGTGGAATTAACCCATTAAACATCTTCCTTGACACAGGTCCCAGTTTGGCCCACAAATCACGGCCACTGTGGCCCATAACTGACATCATATGTGATGTCAAGTGTTTAGAGTGGTGGTTGGATTGGCAGCGCAACTAAGTTCACTATAGAGGAAAGGGGTGGAACACTATCCCGAGAGAGATGCACCTAGGAGCATCCCTAACATCCGTTAGACACCAAGGCATTTCACTCCTAAGAGAGGTTCATCTTTTAGGTTTAAGACAAATCTTTTGCAGTGAGTGACAGACAAACAAACAAACAAACAAACAAACAAACAAATATTATAAATAAGAATAAGGAAAAAAATGTATGTGTCCAGGTCAGGACCAATGATATTCCAATGATCAGGTTACAGAAGATGCAGAAGGGTCTTCTCTGTGGCTATTTTTCTGTTAGGGAACATCTTTCCCATTGCTGTCCATCAGAGTCTGATATGCAGATAAGGTTTTGTGGCTGCTTCTCCTATGACTGAAATGTCTTCCTCACCAAAGCCTGAGCATCTTTTAGATCTCAAGAAAATATATTTATTCAAGAAAAAAATATAAACAGCTTAATCAGAAAAAACTCTAAGCGGTGTACATAATAAGAAATTATTATCAAGAGAAGGTAGATAAAAGCAGCAACGCTGTGCGTTTCAAAGCGTAGTACAGCCTGCAATCTGTGAAACAGTTGTCCTCTTCATTTAGGTGATTTCAGAAGCTGTCTTGATTGATGTTGCCTGTTTGAGTAGCATTTTCTTTTTAATGTGAGTGCAAGGCAAGTTTCATCTCTCTATTATAAAATTCACTTTGACTTCAATACCCATCCTGCGGTGTGGGACAAGCGGGTTAGCTTGTACATAGCGGCAAGATGCTGTCAAGTAGTTTTTCATATTCAGAACAACAAGAACTCAGATATTCAGACTGAAAGCTGGAATTCAGACCTCATGATGTGCTGAGCTCTCTTCAGCAGGAGATTTCTCACAGACTTTAAGTGTGTCTTGCTGTTGTCTGAAAGCAAAAGACACATTTCCTAATCTTATTCAGACTTCTTCCTGCTTCTTACAAACGTAATTGGCTGCGTTATCAGTTGTCACATAGTACTTCACAACACAAAAAGTAAATAGAAATCGAAACAGATATTTTGATAACATTATTTATTTAGGGTTGAATGCAGATTTAGTCATACTTAGTAAAAACCCATTAAAATTAATGGGCCAACCTTTGGAGCCCTCCCTGGGGGGCTCTTGGGAGATAGGTTCCCATCAGTCTTCTTCATTCAGCTGGTCTGAGCTTTCCTTGGGGGACTCCTGGACTGGTGGCTCCCAGCTTTCCTCCTCAGCCAACCAGGCCCTGGCACAAGTAGGGCTGGGAAAGAGACCTTTGCCTGAAATCCCAGAGAGTTCCTGCCAGCCATTGCAGACAATACTGACCTAGGTAGACCAATGGTCTGACTCAGTATAAGGCACCTTCCTATGTCTGTATATTCAGGTAGTGTATCCACAGCAGTGACCAGGGGAGGAATGATAGCTGGGAGGAGCAGAGAGAAGAAACACCCATATCAGCACAACCGGATGCCTTCATCTTCCCAACCTGCAACAAAACATGTCTCTCCCGTATCAGTCTCTACAGCCACAGCAGGTGCTGTAACTCTCCAGCGCTTTGACTTTACTCCTGAAGGCGCACTCTTCCATTGTCTCCCAAGACAGATGGATGCCAACTACAGTGGTACCTCGGGTTAAGTACTTAATTCGTTCCGGAGGTCCGTTCTTAACCTGAAACTGTTCTTAACCTGAAGCACCACTTTAGCTAATGGGGCCTCCTGCTGCTGCCGCGCCGCCGGAGCACGATTTCTGTTCTCATCCTGAAGCAAAGTTCTTAACCCGAGGTACTATTTCTGGGTTAGTGGAGTATGTAACCTGAAGCGTATGTAACCCGAGGTACCACTGTATTTCAAAGATGAATTTCAGGGGCTGGCACAAGAACATATTAGTTAAAGAAATGCTTAAATAAGTAAAGGTATCTAATATACAACTCCTCACCCTGAAGACATCATATTATGCACCATCTTAGCATCATATTGTATAGCCCAAGGGTGAGTTCGGAGGCTGTGGCGAAGGATGAGTAAAGTTAGAACGCTATAATGACACACTGCTGTAAGTTATTTTCCCCCAGCATGAAACAACAACCTTTTAATGCAGAATTAAACAACAAACAACCTTTTAATGCAGAATTAAAAGCAAGAGAATACCTGGGACACCCCCATCTCACTGATAGGATTTCCCAGGTGGATAAATAAGTATTTGACATGGGTGTCTGGCTTTTGCTTTGTTTTAAATGCATTGCCTGTTCTTTGTGCTTTTCTGTTGTTTTATTGTACATCCCCTTGAGATGATTGTGTTGAAGGCAATTAAATAGCAACAACAACAATATCAAGCCTACATCCTTGATTCCCCCTTTCCCCTTGCCATTAGGGACAAAAATATATGTCATGTCACCTAGAAACTAGAAATCTCAGATAAAACTGTGATAATAAATGGAAAAGTTAATGAGTTTCCGTTGCACGTCTATTTCGGCAGAAAAGTTCTACAAAAAAAATCACAATAGAAATAGTTATTTTGGAACAACTACCATAGAGTTTAGGATAAGATACTGTATTTTCCTAACCCGCTCTAAATGATTGCAGTTCACTAGACAACAGTTGCCTAATTTCATACTTATAAGGAATTTGTCTAGATAGACTTACATAGCTATTTAAGCTGCAATCTTATACCTGCTTGCCTGGGAGAATGCTCCATTGAAACCAGAGACACTTATTTCTGAGTAGATGTGCCCAGGCCTGTACTATAAGAGCTTGAAACATTTAGCAAGCCTTTGAAATATGGCACACTTTCGCCCCTTTACTACTCATCTTGTGCAAGCAAACCTTTACTTCAAAAACGTGATGGGTTTTGTCTGATTTGTTGTTGCATCTCCTGAAAGTTTTGATTTTGCCAGCTGTCAGATATGAAATCTCTGAAGTGGCCAACTGTCAATTGTTATCAGTGTGTGTCAGCTTTCAAATAAAAATCATAAACATTATGACATGTCAAATGCCATAAAGCACTGTCCAGTAACAAAGTTTAGAGTCGGATATAATTGGGCATCAAATGCAAATATATAATATTCAGAGTCAACATTTGCAGATGAGGTTTCTGTCATCACATCCAGGCCATGAGGTATGGTCTGAAGGCATGGGATGCAGCAACCTTGCTAAAGCTAGGGAGGTTTTGGTCTGGCCGGTGCCTGAAGAAGTTTGTACCTATGGTCAATTCCGTGCTGGAAGGGAAAGCGGGATATAAATTTAACAACTTCCTCTATTTCTGATCCTCAGAATGTGAGTACCATTTGTTGCCAAAATGGCACTGCTCATATACACAAGTGAGGTATCAGAAGGCTGGAACAGCAGCAGCCATGGGGCAGGAGAGCCCTAAAGGAGTGAACCATTTAAAAAAGGAGTCCAAGAAAGACTGAACATGCTCAGTGACTACAGAGTGCTGATTGGAGAGAAAGAAAATGTGTGTGTGTGTGTGTGTGTGTGTGTGTGTGTGTGTGTGAGAGAGAGAGAGAGAGAGAGAGAGAGGAATGGCTGGAATCCAGAACTAGGTGTACTCCACAATGAAAGATTTTGTTGCAGTGTCTCCACCTGTAACTCGCTGTAGTTCTAACATTGTTGCAAATGTATTTTGAGTGTCACCTTATTTAGTGAGCAATCATAAGCAGCAACTTGGGGAGGCTTTCTGCGTGTGCGGTCAATGTGTGGCGAGCTTCAACTGGCTCGGAAACACTTGAGACTCAACCCTGTCATGCTAAATGCCATCGGGATTTTCCCTTGGTCTTCATCTCTTTTGTCCTTGTGGCCTTCTTGCCATGTAATTTTTTTCTCCTTTTTGACCTCATCAACGATACAGAGAAGGTAGAGCACCCAGACCCGATCATGTTGTACTCCTTGTATAGGAGCATTACCCAACATTAATCTTAGTCTCCTTTTAAAAAAATGCCTAGATACATTTGAGGGAAGGTCACTGATCTGTCTGCATAAGGGACAAGTTTAAATGAATAAATAGCATTTTTAGTAAGTAATTCTTTGTACAAAATCAGTAAATTATGTCTGGATCATGGGTTAACAAGCAAAATCACTCATGATCAGCACTCTCCAAAGGGTTTGTGCCCTTGGGAGAATGTATAATTTTTTTAAAAAAAATAATCTAGCATTGTGGAGATGATGATGATATTTTTATGGATTTCTTGACCACCCTTCCATAAGGTCTCAGGATGGGTTGCAGCAATATAAACTGAGTCCTGGCCAAAATATATTCTTATTCTGATGATTACTAAATGTATATACCACTCAGAAGCCATTCTGGAAAGGAGCCATTTACAAACATAACACCAATTATAAAAAATATGTAGTCACAAATAATTACCAGTACACAAGAAAACAATTAAATTAACATTAAAAGAAAGATTAAATAAAACATCTACAATCTATGAGAGTTACTATTGGATGGCTATATTGAAATCAGGAATATTTGATGGGTTGAAATGCATGAGGAGGCATCAGGCCCTAAGAGATCGGGTGGCACATACAACACATATAAATCAGCTTTTCTTTACCAGTCTAGCTGAGTCCCAAGATAGAGAAACCCATGGGCTGGACTTGGCCACAAAGCTTCCCGGTCTCTTCAGATGCTAGCTGAATGCCAGCTGAAATGGAGGTGGACATGTCATTGCAAGCTCCACAAGCACTGGGGAAGACTGATAAGCATCAGAGGCTTCAATGCTGGTTGGTAGCTTCCAGAATGGTGAGGCGGAGCCAAGAAGATATGTGGAGCCTATGAGGAGGTGCACTAGTTGGAAAGGTTTTATGGGCCAAATCTGGTCTGTGGGCTGCCAGTTAACTTCATATTCATGAAGGTTAATATGAAACTGGGGGGAACATATGGAGTGAGCCATATGCAGTGTGAGCTAGCCAAAATTTATCACCATATCCCTCTTTTCCATGCAGTGCTGTAGCCACATAAACAATAGAAGCATTGCACTGGGCTAAGAGCTGCTTTTTGCTTTCCTCAATGATAAACAAGGGAAAAAGCAGTCAATCTACTAAGGTCGTATACATTCCCATTAAACATTAAAAGCTGAGTTCTCTGGTTAGTGTTCCAATAAATTTAATGAGGGGCAACTAGTGTTTTCCCCCAAGCAGATTGGTGATTATCAGCTGAGCCTGACAGGTCGGCTAATGGACTAATAAAATTTATTCTGCTATGAAGAAGACCCTCAGTGGACAACAACATATTTCTGTTTATAATCTATCTGTATGGATGATTTCAAGTACTTCCCTAAGTATGCTCTAAGCAATAGCGGGTCTGAAATAACATGCAATTCCGTTGATAAGTAGGTTCAGTCCTAAAAAAGTGATTTTTTAAGATCAAAATCCACAGAAGATTGTAGGAAGAAGTCATCCATATCTAAGAAATATTTAGATGCAATTAGCATACAACCCATAAAAGCGTGTTTCCTAATATGTTCTCTCAATAGGTGTTTGGTACATGCTTACAAACTACACATTGAGGCACACACTGAAACATATGGGAGCAGGTGCTATCCTACACCCTTGCACAGTGATTGAGGTTCCAACTGCCCTGGAGGGACCAGAGAAGTGACCCCCATAAGTGGTGGATGTGGGTTTATAAAGGAGGTTTAATACAACGGTATCCAGGACTGCAGTCTTTTATCAGGCAGGTCTGTGCACTTTTTAAACAGCTGAAAGCTGAATTACAAGCAAGAAATTCACCAGGTGATCTGCTTTTGCTGTTGGAATGTTGTTGCCAGGACAGATCCCATTGATGCATTCTATTCATATTTTTTTAAGGGTTTGATTTTTAGCAGAACCTAGAGATTACAATGGGGACATGGGTGGCGCTGTGGGTTAAACCACAGAGCCTAGGACTTGCCGATCAGAAGGTCGGCGGTTTGAATCCCCGCAACGGGGTGAGCTCCCGTTGCTCGGTCCCTGCTCCTGCCAACCTAGCAGTTCAAAAGCACGTCAAAGTGCAAGTAGATAAATAGGTACCACTCCGGCGGGAAGGTAAACGGCATTTCCGTGCGCTGCTCTGGTTCGCCAGAAGCGGCTTAGTCATGCTGGCCACATGACCCGGAAGCTGTACGCCGGCTCCCTCGGCCAATAAAGCGAGATGAGCGGCGCAACCCCAGAGTTGGCCACGACAGGACCTAATGGTCCCTTTACCTTTACTAGAGATTACAACTAAGTCCAAAAACAAATAGCATCTTAAATTAGAATTTTAATTAAGGCTGCAATCATAAACATACTAACCTGGACATAAAACTTATGGAAATCAATGTAATATATCACAGTGCTTGCCAAATATGTTTTGTATCATAGCATTAATGTGAAATATAAATATGTTTCTCTTTGAGAAAGTTCAAATATACCCCTTCTTTGTTCCCCACCAAGTTTCTTTTCTTTTCCACTAGGAGGATCAAATGCATTTGAAGGCAGAGAGACCCAGAACCTCTCCGATGATTGGCAGGAGGTTGAGATTGTCAAGTAAGAAAAGCTATTGCAGTCAAGGTGGACTGGGGTTTTATGAGTGTTCTATAATTCTTAATTTGGCTGCTCACCAGTTCTTAGTCATTGTTCCTTCCTTATTCACAAGTACATATGGCGGTGAGCAACTAATTATACAACACTGAAAGGGATACTGCACACGTTCATAGTTTTTGCCCACTAAAATACATAAAAATGCACCTGAAAAGTAGGCAACAGCTTTCATGTTTTCCTGACCATGTACAGAGGTACCTCGGGTTAAGAACTTAATTCGTTCTGGAGGTCCGTTCTTAACCTGAAACTGTTCTTAACCTGAAGCACCACTTTAGCTAATGGGGCCTCCTGCTGCTGCCGTGCCGCCGGAGCATGATTTCTGTTCTCATCCTGAAGCAAAGTTCTTAACCTGAGGTGTTAGCGGAGTCTGTAACCTGAAGCGTATGTAACCCGAGGTACCACTGTATATAAGAAGAGCTCTGCTGGATCAGTCCAAAGGACCATCAAATCCCGCATCCTGTTCTCATAGTGGTCAACCAGATACGTATGAGAAACCTGAAAGGAGGACCTGAGCATAACAGCACTCTCCTTACTTGTGATTCCAATATTTGTCTAATCCTCCTTTAAAGCTATCCAACCTGGGAGCCATCATTACACCCTGTAGAAACAAAATAAGCCCCCCACTTTTTAAAAAATAAAAAACCTTTTTCCAGGGTCCCTTAAGGGAAGAAATAAATGGCCATAACATGTAGACACTGGTAGAAGGTAAGTTTTATCTCCTAGGAGATCAATGTTCCGTTATTATTTCTACTACAGCACATGGAGGAAGCAAGAAATACTGCAGTGATTAGGACAAATTGGGATTGATGTGAGTTGAAGTTAACAGTCATGAACTTGGCCTTGGGCTTGATTTTGCCTACTGCCAAATGTACTCTCCCAATCCAGTGAAGTATGTAAGCAAGATTTTCACTTTAGGAGCCAGAAGAGCTGCTGTCCGATGGATGCTCAGGATGCCAAAGTTCTGTTTTGCTGTTGGCACACAGGCAAAAGCATCAGGGTTAAGTGAGCATTCATTTCTGCAGCCGAAGATTGCTGCATCTTTTGCCACAAATGCTCTTAAACTGCGAAGAATGTTAATTGCGACAAGCATTCCAATACAAAGGAATTCACTTCTGTTCCTGCAAAGAGCAGGACAGCCACTATGAGAATTATTAAGCTCAGCCACCTCACTGTAAATAAAATGGTTATGGACTGTGCCCTTTCATGCTCACAGATTATATCACTACCCACCCACCCTCCTCCTGAGCTGTGTCTTCCGGTTTCTGAGCAGCATTTGTTGTGACTCACTAGCAGGGACTAAGGGAATGAGCAGCCCTAGAGTTTGAAAGAACTCTGCATAGGCTACATAAAGGAGGAGGACACTTTTAATGGTTCTCGCAAGTCTAAACTTTGCTGTGTGTGGAACAAATGTTCAATGCAATACTCTTACTGCATGTGGTAGTCAATCAGGAAGAGTGCCAGATCTTCCAGATTATTTCTTGTCGTCAGCCTCCTAAATACAAGGGACTTGCTTCAGGGCAGGAGGAGCGGACAAGAGGGGTGCTGGTACTCCAGGCCAAAGTAAGGTTGGCTATTATATACTTTAGAACAAGGGTAGCCAATATAATGCCTTCCAAATATTCCTGGACTGTAGGTCCCTTCTATCCTGGCCATTGGTCCTGCTGGCTGGGGCAGATGGGAGCTGGAGTCCAGCAACATCTGGGGAGTACCCCTGGGGTTTGGGTGCATTTGATTTTATTGAAGACTTAAGTTGTGTTGTGGAGGAAATTGCTTAAAAGAAGAGTAGGATATGAATTTTCCAATGAATAAATAGAGCAGGGATGGGCAGCCCCTTTTAGAAGTTGTTGGGCTAAATCCCACCATCTCTAACCATTGGGCCCTGCTGGCTGGAGCAGATGGAGAGTCAAAGAACATTTGGGAGATGACAGGTTATCCATCCTGCTTGGGTGGGCCTCCGAGTGTATTATGAGCCAGGCAAGTTTGCATTAGAGGCATAGTTTCACTGCCACCACCATCCTCCACCTCCCATTGTGTTTAAAGGCGCCTATCTCTTGAAGTGAGGGATGCGGGTAGCGCTGTGGGTTAAACCACAGGGCCTAGGACTTGCCAATCAGAAGGTCGGCGGTTTGAATCTCCATGACGGGGTGGGCTCCCATTGCTCGGTCCCTGCTCCTGTCAACCTAGCAGTTCGAAAGCATGTCAAAGTGCAAGTAGATAAATAGGTACCGCTCCGGTGGGAAGGTAAATGGCATTTCCATGCGCTGCTCTGGTTCGCCAGAAGCGGCTTAGTCATGCTGGCCACATGACCCGGAAGCTGTACGCCGGCTCCCTCGGCCAATAAAGCGAGATGAGCGCCGCAAGCCCAGAGTCGGCCACGACTGGACCTAATGGTCAGGGGTCCCTTTACCTTTACCTTTTATCTCTTGAAGTACCTTCCAAAGATTTCCAGGTGTAGCTTGAATGATGAGGAAGGCAATAGCATTTCCCCCAATTTTTTTTTTTTGCATAACATCTTAGACCTTTCCAGTGAGGAGGAAGAAGTGTGTGTGTGTGTGTGTGTGTGTGTGTGTGTGTGTGTGTGTGCATGCAGAGTTAGGTGCCAGGCTGCACTTCTTGTGTGCATTTGGTTCAGATGTTAAAATGACTGCACTTAGGTATGGGGCAGAGCTTGATGCCATTTGGCCTATGCATGCATATTCTATTTTCTTGAACAACTAGAAAGGGCTTGTGTGCGATGGAAACAGGTCATATTCCTCCCTTGCTACATGGCTGTTGTCTCCACCACTGCTGAACCTCCTCAGGGTGGGAAGGGAGCCAACTTTAAAAGCAAAACAAAATTATGAACATATCTGGTGTTAGATGTTGAGGATGATGTCTGGAAGATATCTGCAGGGATATTACGGACAGAGGGAGGGGCAAAATTCTTAGCCAAGGGAGAAGAACAGTGAGCTATGTAGGGCATTGATGACTCAGTGTCAAATCGCAAATACAATCAGTGGCATTGTAACCATTTGAAAATGTAACTACATGGAGACTGACTGCTCCACCTGGCAAGCCATTTGTCTGAGAGTGCCCTGTATGGATAATGAACAATTGGGAGCATTTGGAGCTGCCATCTGGATATCCCCATCTTTTTAGATTGATAAAGTAAGTTTGCCTCCATCCCTGATGCTAAAAGACCTAGGAAAAACAGTAGATGTGATGTTAATAAATATAACAGCAATACATGTTACCATGGCTTTGCTGCATGGCCTCAGGCAAGCCAATTAACTTACCTCTGCTGGGTTTCCCGCCTTCTATAATGCTAGCCTAATGATAAATTCCCTTCCTTGCAGGATTGTTGTGGGACCCCACTTCATTAATATTTGCAAAGCGCTTAGGTGGAAGGTGGAGGAGAAAAGTAGATCAAACTTTCTTGCACAATGGCTTTAAGGCTCTATCTAGATAATATGCGAGTTCTGTCAGTGTCCTTAAATACAGGGATTTCTTAACCCAGATTGCCAGTGGTTGATGATGGGGAGAATCCAAATTGGAACATTAGTGAGGGGTTCAGAGGGCTTTAACCTTTTGTCCCCCCCCCCCATCTGGTCCCAATTGTGATTCCCTCCTTGCTAGAAACTTCCATGGGGGGGGGGGAAGCTCTCACTTAATTAAATGTGAGCCTGTTTTCCTTATGCAAATTACCGGTATGGCAGGTCACAATACAAAGTGCCCTGTACTCCTGTGCTAAAGTTCCATCTCTCTCTCTCTCTCTCTCTCTCTCTCTCTCTCTCTCACACACACACACACACACACAACAATTTGCATAAAAAACCCCTCTCAGCTCTAAGTAGCAGCACGTTGTTTCTAAAAAGTTCGAAAAATGTTAACATGATGTCACAGTATCCTCCTTGCTCAAGGCGGATCTGAAAAGCCATTCATTTCCCCCCTGTTTCCACAAAGACAAAAGGAAGAGATTGGCTGTTAACAGTTTGGTTAGATTTATCATATTGTTTGCCCCCCTCCACCCAACATAGCTCCATTTCTTGGACAGGTTTGCGGCTGATTTAAACATCCCTGTACTTCATTGAGCATCCCTTTCCAGGTGACATTTAAGTATAGAACGAACACGCATAGGTCAGGGCAGGAACCACTACTGTGGCCACATTCCCGCCAGATATGCGTTTATTCTACCTCCAGAGGTAATCTCATCACATAGGTGAACATAGTGCTTCCTTTGAAAAGTGCTACGCTTGAGATGATGTCAGGAGATACAAAATCCTTGCCTGTGGTATTTCATCTGTGGAAGTTCTAACAGTATCGGCTTGGGTTCCATAAAATAAAAGCAGAGGCCTTCACACATCATTTATGTGAAAGGTATTCCATTAATACGATCAAGGAGCAGAAAGGCTGCACTTCTGGTCTTGCCCACAAGGCCATATATACCACCCCTCAAACCACCCCTGATGCTCAGAGGTATTTGCAGAGGAGAAAACTGTGTACATAGACCTCTGCACACATAGAATTCCCTGGGAGCTGGAACCTCGATCGCACAGTTTTACAGTTGCTAGGAAAGCCCCCCCCCCCCCCAGGGATGTGCATTAGGGGTGTGCAAGAGTTGTTTTTTGAGTCCATTTGGCTTCCAGAAAAGATTGAGGTTCAGTCCAAAGTATTTTGGATGCTGTCCAGTTCTGCTACGGGTTTGAATATAAATTGCAATTTGTAAAAACAAAGCTTTTACTTTTATTGGGAGCAGGAGAAAATCTGTGACTTTCCCCCCTGAAATTTGAAGGTTGGTTAGCTCCTCCTGAGTTGATAAAATCTGCCAAATTGCAGACTAATGGGTCCAGGAGTTTCTACTGGGCTTTTTCAAAATATGATTCTCATCCCTGAGAATGTTTTGTCAGGATTCAATGAAATTTACAGGCATGGTAGCCCCTCCTGAAGGGAAGAATTCTGGGAAAAATTCAGAAGGTAGGTACAGTGGTTTTCCTTTACCATTTGGGGTGATTACAAAAGGATTCACTTAATCTTCTCTATTGTTTTGTGTACAATTTGTACGAAAACATCATATATGAGAGAAATGCCCTTGGCTAAGAAATCTGCCAAATTTCAGACAAACAGATGGAGGAGTTTTTGTGCTGGACACCTTTAAAATTATTTAGAAAGTAACTTGTCTAATTTGTTGGTGCTTCGGAAGAATTGGATGGAATTTCCAAGCACGGGAATTCTGAGAAGATTAATCTTTCCAGTTCTCAGAAAGGTGGCTAAAGCATTTTTTCTACATGGGCAGCCTTAACAGTTTTGTAGTGGTCAAAAAGGAGTCACAATCTTGCTATTGGGTTATGGGCAATTTGTGTGAAAACTACACAATGACCCCTAGGTAAAAAACCTGTCAAATTACAGAAAAATAGGCCAAGGTGTTTTTGTGTGTGTGTGTTTTCTAACTTTAAAGTTCTTTGGGAGGTAGGTGGGGAGAACTACAAATAAATTGTTTCCTTCCCTTTGGCATTGTGGGCAAATATTTTATTATGAAAATACCAAATATTATAGAGGTACTCCTAGGAAAATAACCTTCACAACTTGATGCGTGCAGGGGCTAAAGAGTTATGATGAATGGGAAAAAACAGCTTCAGGCTTCCGTTCTGCTCAGTTGGTAGCAAACATCACATAAAAGTAAATCTGATTTGACTTGATGTGTAGGTATACGGCACAGAGACAGAAGGACTTGAATGTCCAGGATTTTCCAAGCAAGTACCACTAGCAGAATCAGTACCACTAGCAGAATCATCATCCCTAGCTAACAGGACCAGTGGTCAGGGATGATGGGAGTTGTAGTCCCAAAACATCTGGAGGGCTGAGTTTGCCTATGCCTGCATGAAAGTGTCAATGACTAGAGACTAGCTATAGATGTCTAACTTCTGCTGATAACAACCGCTGTAGATTCTTGTAGCTCAGATCAAGTTTAGGCCATCATATTTAGCTATTCCCAAGGATATGTTCCAGCCTGATGTCTCTGCAGCATGGTTGAAACATAATACGGTTTGGGCTGGGACTGCAGTTGTCTCAACCAATCACACATTTGTTGGCCATGTTATGATGGCTTTAGAATATTTTAAGTGAATAAGCTCTTTCTTGAATGGATAAAACTTATAGGACAGATAGTACATGCTTGCATTCCAATCTTAAACCTATTTAATCAGAAGTAAGCAACACTGTTTTGCATCAGCTTTACTGCCAAGTACCTGGGACTGCAGCTTCACACTCACTTGGGAGTAAGTCCCATACAAGTCAAGCTGACTTCTGGATAAGGGGAGGGGTCACATGCACTTCGGATCACTGCTTTGGCTACAATCCTAACCATGCTTACCAGAGAGTAGGCCCCATTCAATTCAATAAAACTTCTCTGTAGACATGATTAGGATCCTGTTGCTAGTTACCGAATGTTGCAATCTGAATTTGGCCATGTTGGAAAAGAACGGCATAATGGAGCTAGAACTACTTTCTTTAATAGGCTAATGGGGATGTGTGCAGAATCTCAAGATGGAAACACATTTCTCAAGGCAATTTTCCAGTATCATAGATACACAAATGCCACCTATTGCTATGAACAGCAGCCCCCACCCCAGTACAGTATTCTGGCTTTGATGCATCTGAGAATAATAGGAAACGGAAAACAGGAGGCAGGATCTATTTTCTTCTCACTTCAGCTTTCCAGGCATTCATTTGAAATGGATGAAAATAACAAGGTATTTTGGCACCCGGGGCTACAATTTGGGAGAGGGGGTGGAGAGCTCCTTGGAAAGGCTTTGCTCTCGGTCTAAGGGATTGAGCAGGAGGACTGGCACAGAGCAGGGCTTGATTAGTATTGAGCAGAGGTATCTCTCTTGATGAGTCGGTGGCACGTCTCTGATTACTCACTCCTTTCTGCCAAGTCCTTGCAAAGCATGGACTGCATGTCCGGTGCCAAACAACCTCCTTAAATATTAATCACCAACCACAGCGCACAAATCTAGCACCTGAAAAGGCATACGGAGGAGGTGGTTGGGTAGCTGTGGGATGCTGGTTTTGCTGGAGTGGTGGCAGGGGCTGAAAATGGCGGCCAAAGATTGCAAAACATGACATCTACTAAAGAATTTGGTAGCTGCTAATGAATTAGGGTGGCCATGGGCCGTACATAGAGGACAGTCCTTTATTTCGAAGGCTGACTGGTCCAAGTCCGGTTTAAAGAGAGCAATGCATAAGATGGAAGAGCAGGAGCCTTAAGGCTGCCCATCAACCATTAGAGCCAGGACAACAGACAGAGTGCACAAAAGATTTCCCACTAGGGTGAAATGTATTTTAGTTCTAATCTTGCATCTATGCTTATACATTATTATATGCAACTTTTCTACAAATCTGTATGCTATTTTCAGTGACCTGTTTGCTCCTTTGTGGGGAACAATGCTTAAGTAGCCTTTCTCTACACAATACAGCTATTTTCTATAGAATGCAGCATTATAATGGAATTAGACAAATTCAGATAGGCCTATCAATGGCGGCTAGTCATGAAAAGAACAGTGGACCCTCCGGATACGAACTTAATTCGTTCTGGGGGTCCTTATGTACCCCAAAAAGTCTGCAACATGAGGCGCCACTTCTGCACACATGCATGGCACAATAGAGTGCTTCTGCGCATGCGTGCACGGCAAAACCCGGAAGTATGCAGTGTTCGCAACCTGAAAGTTACGTTACCCAAAGGTAATGTAACCCAAGGGTCCATTGTATATAGAACCTCCAGACTGGGAGGCAATATGCTTCTGAATATCTCTTGCTGGGGGGAAATAGCAGGAGAGGCCAAAGGCTTTAATTCCCAGCTCTAGTGCACATCTATTCATGTTAAGGAAAGTACTCCACGCTTGAGAGGAGAGCAATCTAATAGTCCAGCTAGACCAGCATATACCAGCATAACATCAACAGAGCTTAGTTTGTATCTTATGCACTCCTAGTGGACATGAAGATCACAGGACATCAAAGCAGAGAAGGCAAAGCAACACAAGCAGCTGCTTTCCCAGCATCCATGGCAATGTTGCATACACCAACTAATCCGGGAGCAGCATGTGAATGATGGCCCCACATCAGCCATGCAAGGAAGGAGTCAAGCAAAGCATGGGGACAGGGTAACATGCCATGATGTGGCACCAGTCCATCATACATAAGGACACCAGAGCGGCATTCACTGTATCAGGAAAGCACTCTGGTGCAGGCATGTAAATATCCCCAATATTATTGTGGGCATTTGTATAATGATTGCCTCTATTAAAAAAGGCCCTGAAAACTCCCTAAAAGCCAAGGGAGAACCATGTGAATCCCCTATGCAGCCCCTAGGTGGAAGGAATTTGAGTGAAGGCTCCCGCCTGAGAAAAACTAAACAAACGGCTGCAACAGGTCTCCCAATTCAGTCTATTAGCTTCACCTCTCTCTCAGTTTTCTGACAGCACTTTCCCCGCCTATGCTGGCAAAGCACTTCAGGAGGTGGACAGAAAAACAGGCAGACTTGCAGACATGTGGGATATTATTACAGGAGACCAATACATTTGTGAGGACGGACTTCTTCTTGAAAATGCTGTCAAGTCAATATCATCCATGCAACCTTCCCTCCTCTCATTTTTGTGGCTGGCTGTTAAATACAAACATCAACATCACTTACCCATTTAGCTCATGCTTTGACTCTGATACAATCAGTGCTCCTGTCCCACCTCGTCACAAATGGGCTTGCTGCAGATTCAATCTATAAGAGTGCTGCACTCTGTTAAACATCTAACAGACTGGACAGGTGTTGTTGTTATTTTAAAGGCTTCGTTGATGTAGAACAATACCTTCTCTTCTGGTGGCTAAGAAGAGGCAAAGCTCAGGGATGGAGTATACACATTGCATGCAAAAGGTCCCAGGTGCAGTCTTAGCATCTTGAGGTAAGGCTGGAAAAGACTCTCCTTGCAACCCTAGAGAGCTGCTATCACTTGGCACGGAAAATATTGGAGCTGGATGGCCCAGTGGTCTGACGTTGCCTCCTTCAGACTTTGAAAACTGAATACATTAATAAAACCCTCTCTTGGAAGTAAGTGCCCTTGAGCATCACACTGCTTCCTTCCCAGCAAGTGTACTTAAGATTGCAGAGTTGATATTATTTATTTATATCATATTTATAAAACACCTGCAATCAGCCAGGTGTTATCCATTACACAAAAATAAACAGTTTGTGCCCCAGTAGGCTCAAAAGGATGAGGAAAGGGGGTCAAAGGAGTTATATTTGTCTATATTTGTGCTGATCCAGCTTATTATTCTTATTCTTATTATTTAACAGTAACTCTAATATGCAACAGACCTCCCTTCCTCTTATAGGCTTATCCTATTCAATTCAGGGATAGAAACTATATACTTCTTCACTTGCTTATAGAGTTGCTTCCTCCCTCCATTGAAGTGAATGTGGCAGCCAGCGTGGACAAGATCACATCTGGGGTTCTGTGTTTCTATCGGGCTGCAATATGTGTAAATTCAGAAGGCTTCTTAACTGCATCAAGTGAAACCTTAAATACCATTATTTAAAAGCCCATAAAGAGGAACAATCTTGTATTCCCTCCCTCTAAGTTATCTTTTCAGAATGGATTTAGAGCTAGAATGGAAGGAATGATATGGATGTATTCCAGGGTTCCAGGTATAAAGAAAGAAAAGAAGTCTGACACATAGCTACTTTTAAATTTCATTTATTTTGAAGTCCACATATTTTGAACCTCCCTAACCAATCCTGTTATTTTAGTGCCACATTTCAAATCACTCTATTTTTTCCAATTTCTAAGAAACCAATTGTCACTTCCAGATTTCCTAGCCATGAGTTTAATACGCTCTGGGCCCATGAAGAAACTTTATGGAAATCTAGGTGAGCTACAAATTACAGTTCAGCTTCAGGGCACACAAGTTCTCTTTCGATGGGACTCCAGAGTATACAATATGTAGGTCTGCAAATCTCTACCCATCAGAATACATAACAGTAAAATGGAAGTATGGGAAAGTTGATAAGTCACTTTAGAAGCCCTGCTGGTTTTAAAGAATAACATTTCCTGCTCTGCCCAGTTATAGCCCGTTCCAAAAACCAGCTCTATGGAAAATCTGGATTTCTTCCATTGCATGGTCAACCTTCTCCCTCCAAGATAATACCAACACTGTTTGATTATTTGTTGCATTTATATCTCATCTTTTTCTCCAGGAGCTCCTGGCGGCACACATTGTTCTTCCCCTCCTCATTTAATTCCCACAACAACCCTGTGAGGTAGGTTAGGCTGTAAGCAGGACATGAAGTCAATAGAGGTCTCCCAACAAATGGTGATCAAAGGCATATGCCCTATGTGGCCTAGGACCCTCGTACCTATGGGACCGCCTCTCCTGGTATGCCCCACGGAGGACCTTAAGGTCCATAAATAACAACACTTTGGAGGTTCTGAGCCTCAAGGAGGTTAGATTGGTCTCAACTAGGGCCAGGGCCTTTTCAGCACTGGCCTTGACTTGGTGGAACACTCTGTCACAAAAGACCAAGGCCCTGCGGGATTTGACATCTTTCTGCAGGGCCTGCAAGATAGAGCTGTTCCACCTGGCCTTCGGCTTAGACTCACTCTGACCCCTTATATGGGATTTGGTATATAAACTTTCCCTTGGCTTTTTTTGCTGGCCCATGTAGGACCAGCATGGATAGCTGGCTCGGGTGAATATCTGGTGTTTCCTCCCTTTATGGTCTTGATTTATGGGCTACTACTAAAATGAGGCTGCATTTTAAGCTGTATTCTAAACTGTATTTTAATTAACTGCCCCCCATTACGTTTTATTGTAATTTATATTTGGTGATAACTGCCCTGAGCCTGGCCTGGCCGGGGAGGGCGGGATATAAATAAATAAATAAATAAATAATAATAATAATAATAATAATAATAATAATAATAATAACATTCCTTCTGAGCATGGAGGCTGCATATAGCCATTGTGATTAGGAGCCATTGATAGCTTAAAAATTGGGGAGGGGGAATTAGACAGAATCATGGAGGATAAGGCTATCTAAATTAATCTTGATCACCACATCTTGTGGTTGCAAATTCTATACATTAATTGTGCACTGTGCAAATTACTTTTTGCTTCTCCTGACTCTTCTGCCAATCAGCTTCATTACGAGAAAGAAAGAAAAACTCTATATCTATACCCTGTGTAATTTTATGCACGAGACTGTAGGGTGTGAGATGCCATGTAATTTCATCACTGCTGTTTGTCAGAGCCTACAAATCTCTAGCCTTGGTCTAGACCAGCCTTTCCCCACCCTGGTATCTCTGGATGTTGCTGGACTCCAGCTCCCATCAGTCCCAGCCAGGATGGCCAATGGTCAGAGATAAGAGGACTTGTGGTCTAACTCATCTGGAAGGGATCAGGTTGGGGAAGCCTGGTCTAGACACATTTTAGGTTGCACTTGGGCTTTACAGGAACAGGACTCTGATCTGAACTTGCTCCTTTGATACTGGATTCACAGAATCCAGCAGCAACAACAAAGTATAATTTAATTGTAAACTCGCTGGCATATTTAACTTGCAATCAAGCCTCTGTAAGTTTCTTCGAAGCACAGGAATATATCATTAAACTTTGATTTCCTCGAGAGAACTGAAAGTTACAAAAAGTGAAAGGAATAATATTTAACAGGGAAACCAAGACACGGATCCAGGAACAAACAAAAATCTTAAGCAACCTTTAAGCCCCATGGAAATATTTCCAAGACCTTTACAACAAGAAGGATATGAGTCTTAAAACCCCAAACATAGCTGTGATTTTTCTTTTTCAACTGCAGTGCAGCCTTTGGATAGCTGAACAATTATTTACAGTCATCTCTCAGGAATTTCAAAAACAATTTTAGAAATACCTGCTACTCTTCCAATGATCTCAATTCAGGGAGTAGTGCTGTTTTCTCTCTGTGGGTAATGAAACTTTAATGATATTTCCCAGCAGGGGCCTAGTTGAATCATGCAAAGAAGGGAAGAGGGATTCCCAACAGAAAGCTCTGAAATTAGGAAACTTTCAACACACTCTTGGCTCTATCATCTTTGTTAGCTACAAACCAATTTGTTTTGGCCAATTTTTAATCAATTTCCCCTTTGATTAGTTAATTTTAAACTTTTCAAACTTTTCTTTTTTATATATTGCTCTATATCCTCAGGGACGTGGGTGGCACTGTGGGTTAAACCACAGAGCCTAGGACTTGCTGATCAGAAGGTTGGCGTTTTGAATCCCCGCGACAGGGTGACCTCCTGTTGCTCGGTCCCTGCTCCTGCCCACCTAGCAGTTCGAAAGCACCCTTAAGTGCAAGTAGATAAATAGGGACCGCTTACCAGCGGGAAGGTAAACGGCGTTTCCGTGTGCTGCGCTGGTGCTGGCTCGCCAGAGTAGCTTCGTCACGCTGGCCACGTGACCCGGAAGTGTCTTCGGACAGCGCTGGTTCCCGGCCTCTTAAGCGAGATGAGCGCACAACCCTAGAGTCTGTCAGGGCAGGGGTACCTTTACCTATATCCTCAGTGTTCACCTCTTCCTCCTGGTGCCATCACTGCCCTTTCACATGCCCTCTCTGCTCAGTGGGGAGAAGAAGGGGAGCAGGTTGTTGCTCCTTCTTCAATCAGGACTCACTTGCTTGGAGGAGACAATGTAAGAGGCCGTGACAGCAAGGAGGATGACTAGTTCAGGGCCTCTAGTAACATGTGGTCTACAGAGGTGCCCAGTAATGCCAACACTGACACTGGCTGGCTGTCATAACAGCTTGTAAAGTGATGCTCCTGGAAGTCCTGCCTCTGAGTAGATCCTTAGCAGGCGTGTGCATCAGATTTGGACAAATCCCAAATCCAAGGCTGAGTGTCTTGGAGGAATTTGGGGCCTGTCCAAGGTGAAGCAAGATTGTTACAAAACTGCATGAATTGAAGCAGCGATCCCTGAAGCACCTCAGTGATCCAGACAATTTTAAAAATGTGGCAGATGAGTGTCTGCTAAAAGTGAAACTCTGTCTCTAAGCTTATAATATAAGGAAAATGCCAGGGTGTTGAGGAAGAGCAGGGGGAGAGGGAGCCGCTTTGCAAAATGGAAATTTAGCTCCCTAGTTTAAGAAAAAGGCCGGGATCAGGAGGAGGAGCTCTGTACCTTGTAATCAGAAGGAACTGTTTTTAGCAGAGCTCTTCAATCCCATTTCTTGGGGAGAGGGAACAACTCTGCATGAGTGAAATTTACATATCTAAACTCAAGGAAGATGCCAGGATAGAGAGGGCAGGAGGCAGAGGGGAAGCTCCATGATAATGGGTCATTCCACTTTATAACCAGAGGGGATGATTTTGCCTGTAAAGTGAATCCCTTTTAGTTCTTTGCATGGGAGCTCTTACTGCTGCCACACAACCCTGCTAAACAGCTGTTTGGAGAAAATATTTATTGCAGAGGGCTCCCCACTTAAGTGCATTTTGTTTATGCCAACAGGGGACCAAATCTTGTGGTTGGTGCATACTTCCGGTCCTTAGTATACTTCCCCTGCCATCATAGCACATTCCACTCCATTATATCTGTAAGCCATGGCCACCCCTTCTTATCTGCTGCCATTGTGCTTTCTGCTGCAACCCTTTCCCCATGTAGGTTTTGTGGCAAAGCATTCCTTGCAGCAAGATAAATAAACTCTCTGGGCCTTGCCACTGACGTAAAAGCTTAACTGTAAAGAAAAACTGGGTACCAATTTCCACAAACAGAGAGCTTACATGGCTAGGTGTATCCGGGTTAGCTGAATTAGAAATCGAAATCACTGCTTCTCACTTGCCCACTTTCAGTATTTAGGAACTTAAAGTCTGTGCACAGAGTGTTGGCTGAAACAGCTTTGGTTTGTACATTCAACTTGCTTTGGTGCACTGCAGATCAGTTAACTCTCCCCCTCTTTTCTGTATATGTTGGAGCAATGCCTATGCAGTACCTGATGTCTGCATATAGCACACAGCAGGGAATACCATCAGAGCAGTTGCTACATGGAGATCAACACTGAGAGCCAGAAGGGAAATTTATTAGGGCAGGTAAGCCTCGGTTTCCTCCCCCGCCCCACCTCATCCATTTTGTAGGAACAAACGTCCATCAGGCTTCACCACCAACCATATTCATCTGGCATTTCCTGCTCCATGGGTCTATACAGAAATAATCTGGCTGCTGCCGCTATGTTCAAGACTTGGAACACATAGGCAAATGCAAGGAACTTTTCCGCACTGTGGATTAGGCGGAAAGCCAGAAAACAAACAGACCTCATAGCACAGAGTAATGGCAGGTATTCTTAGAATATTTTGCTCTATGCCTTTTAGTGAAAATACTTTGAAATCTCTCCATCCTCTAGTAGTGGTTAGGAGACCACCAGCATGTTTAAACAGCAGCAACAATGACAACAAGATACACTAAGACGTGTCTTTCAAAGCAGTCCGTACATTTTAACTCTCCCAAAGCAGCTATCAGATAAAGCAGCTTGCATATCAACGGAGTGATTAATATTTCCAATATTTCAGTATTATATTCATTTTTATATCAGTCCTTTCCAGCGGTGGCAGGTGGTGGGGCAGGGCAGTGGTGGACCTCTGCCTCTGCATCTGTGCAGTATTGACCTACCTGCCTCCTTGTCTCTCCTACTCTCCCTCCTGGTAAAAGCTAAAGGTACCCCTGCCCATACGGGCCAGTCTTGACAGACTCTAGGGTTGTGTGCCCATCTCACTCTAGAGGCCGGGGGCCAGCGCTATCCGCAGACACTTCCGGGTCACGTGGCCAGCGTGACGAAGCTGCTCTGGCGAGCCAGCACCAGCGCAGCACACGGAAATGCCATTTACCTTCCCGCTAGTAAGCGGTCCCTATTTATCTACTTGCACTTAAGGGTGCTTTTGAACTGCTAGGTGGGCAGGAGCTGGGACCGAATGACGGGAGCTCACCCTGCCGCGGGGATTCGAACCGCCGACCATGCGATCGGCAAGTCCTAGGCACTGAGGTTTTACCCACAGCGCCACCCGCGTCCCTGCTCCCTCCTGGTAAGCAGCAGCTATTCTACTGCTGGGAAAGTGCACTGCAATGAGTCCTATGCTGATTTGCTCCTGCATGGATAGAAGGGCGAACGGATGGCTAATGCCCATCATTTTTGCACCGTGTTCTTGTACTGGTATATCGAGCTAGGGATGAGGAAGCCATTTTTTCTGCTACTATTTTTCTGTTACTATTTAATACTTTGGAGATGCCATTACGTAGATGCACAAAGAATAGAAAATGGTACCATAACCACACCTCTCCTCCTTATAGGAGAGTCTGAGCAGTTCTGAGTCCTATTGTGTCCAAAGTGACAGATTCCTGTGCCCTGAGCGTTCCATGCTTTGTCAAAGTAGCCACAAGGCCAGAAGGCACAGAACGTCAAACATTTCCACAGCTGCTAATTCCACTCACCGCAGGGATCTTCAGACCATTCTCTTTCATTGCAGTCACCTTCTCATCTCAAGCTTCATTGATCCCTGTCTGTGGCTAGAAGAGAGAAAATAAAAAGAAAGGTCAGGGGTTAAAAAGAAGGCAAATCCTTATTTGTCAGAAGAACACATGATCGTTGGGGGCTTCTTCATTGTGCTCTGCTCACTTTCATGAGCTTCTCAAGAGCAAATTTAAGGAAAAGGAGAAGAACTTTGTTTATGATTGGATACAAAGTGCTGTTGATTTACCTGGGCCATTGCTAAGGTTAGAAACAATTACAATTTTATTAGCACCATTAGTTCCTTCTGGTGGATTCTCCAAAGTGCCTTTGGCTAAATGGCCCCTGCCACAAATGTTTACATTGTCACTTTTCCATCAAGTTCTCAATCATGAGAAGTTACTGCAGAAAGAAATCAATGGCTAGAGTTGCAGCTGCCAGTTACAGAGCTTTGTACAATGCAAAATACTTGGCCTAAGCATGGGGGGTGGGGTGGGGCAAAGCTTGTTGTAGATAAGGTTCAAAATAGAGATGGGGAACCTATGCCTTCCACTTGCTGGACTACATCTAATGCCACCCCTGTCAAATGACTATTAGCCATGTAGGCCGAGTCTGAGGAGAATTAAGAGGAGTCACACAAATCTATTACGATATTAATTTCCACTGTCATGTGACATTTTCCATTCTGCTGTGTTTCATTTTGTGTGCATTGATGCAGAAATACATGTATTTTTAATGTATTTTTACACAGCACAAAATAGGCACCTATATCTGAACCATCCACAGATATTTACAAATCAATTACCTTCCCTGCATGTTCTCTTTCAAAGTTACGGACTTTCCAGAGGGGTAGCCCTGTTAGTCTTTTGAGGCAAAAACAATAAAGACCCTTAAAGACAAAGTTAATCAAGTGGCTAATGCCCTATTACCAAACTATCTATGGCTGGATGTCTACCTGTTCATGTCTACTCAGAAATAAGTTCCATTGAACACAGTATTTCTTCCTGGTAAGCAAACTTGGGTGTCATGAACTGGTAGGACAACAGGGAAGAGGAAGAGGATCACAACAAGGGGTGTAGCTGGGACTGGGACACACCGGGGCAAGCAGGGGAGAGGGAAGGAAATACTCACAGGGTGACAGGATGATGAAGGGATGGGAGACAGTGCATAGGACGTGGAGCAGCATGACCCATTGCCAGAGCCATAGGGGCCCCTGTCTCCACAGCAGCCTCTGAGGCATAGGGAGCAGCAGGAGGGGTACTCTAGGAGGCTGAGGGTCCACAGTCCAGCTCCCTATCTGGCCAGGTGGGGCTTGCTAGCTCTGGGAGAAGGAGTGTGATTCCTCAGCTGGAGTAGGCTTGGAACAGGTGAGGGTCACCTGCCTCATCAAGCCCAGATGCTGCAATCAGCATGCAAAGTACAAAAGGGAAGCAGAGCTGAGGGGCTGTGTCTGTTCAACTGCCTTTGTTGATGGGTCTTGATTTGGATACTGCTGCATCTCTATGGGGCTGTGCTTTGGGTTTGACTCTGGACTGTATCCTGACTGCTGGACTTCAGACTTGGCTACTTGGATTGATTCTGGACTGTGTTTCCATCCCTTTGGATTTGGCATACTGACTCGCTGCCAGGTAGGCCCCAGAGTTCAGGACATTAGGATTGCAGCAACTCTCACAACCTTGCTTTCACAGTTCAGTATAAACTTCTCATTCTAGCTCATTTCCTGAGGCATCAGGGAGGGACAGTCAAGAAAACTTCAGAGAGGAAAGGAAAGGCATTTTAAATTTAGGTTTGCTTTTAAAATGAAGATTTAGGGTGATGAAAAATGGGCAGTTGAAGTGGGTTCTTCCCACTCTGAGAAAGAGGTTAAGACTTTAACTGAAGAGCAGTGATAAAATCCTAACTGCACTTACCTGGGAGTAAACCTCAAGGAATTCAATGGGATTTACTTCTGAGTAGATATAAGGGTTGAAATCTTAGTGCTTATAGGATTCCTTTGGGAACAAGCAACACTTCAGAAATAGGAAAAGCAAATAGCCAGCTGCATATGTCAATGAATATGTAAATAACATATATTACAAAACAATTTATATCTATTTTTTGTATAATGTGTGCATGTTAAAAAAATTGTAGAGAATTAAGGTGAATGGCTTTCACAGCAAGGCTCTATGCTGCAAAACAGTAGGGGTCAAATGGGTAGATGGAAGGAAATTTGAGTCCATTTTTAATGGATTCCTTTGACGTTCCCCTTCCCTCATGTCTTACGATGGGTGGACACAAACAGTGGTACGTATTTCACCTTTGTTATTATGTACTCTGGTTCAGCACTGCATGGGGTAAGTTTGGTATCGATTAACTACTTGCATAAGGATTCCTGTAGCCATTTCATTGATTGTGGTTGCTCTTCATCAAAATGGCAAAATAGCTGTGACTAGCTCTGTGATAAGCTTATCATACCGAAGTTTTTCTGCGCAGTCATGTACCCAGATAACCGTGTGGTGAAACTATATGCTTCCTTCTTTGGTGAGCCAACTTTAATGATGTCTACTTTCAGGTTGTGGTTTGACTGCGTTTAACAATGCAATTTTAAAAGTGTTTTTGAGTAACACTTTTGTTTCTGAAATACAACTATGAAATTGCCACCAAAGAATAAGATTTCCTCAGGTTTTAGATTTTGAGGAGTGTAGGGTAGTATTCAGCTACTGAATTTTTCATGGTATTACTATGCTTGAGAGTTGTTTTCCAAGATACAGCACCGTTTTGCACTCAGAGTGATTGCAAATCACTAC
Organism: Podarcis muralis; assembly: GCF_964188315.1. Classification (NCBI taxonomy): domain Eukaryota; kingdom Metazoa; phylum Chordata; class Lepidosauria; order Squamata; family Lacertidae; genus Podarcis; species Podarcis muralis. The sequence continues at coordinate 64,492,408 of NC_135658.1, forward strand.
AATTCCTGTAGGCTGGATGGAGCAGATGGACTGGAAAGCACATCTTAATTTGTATGATTGTATTGCATTTAATGCAGAAAGCCAGGGTACTTGCCATTGGCAGTTTAGTATTTACCGTATTTGGGCTGGGGAACCTTTTGACCTCCCGATGTTAAGCTACAACTCCCATCACCCTGATCATTGGTGAGGATGGCTGGTGTTGATGGGAAATGGAGTCCAACAACCTCAGGCTAAAATTGAGAAATGGAGTCCAACAACCTTTCCCAAGATGGAAAGCCTAAAATTGCTAAATGATTTCTGGCAAAGATGTTTTGTTATCACAGGATATCCTAGCAGACAGAAACTGATCTTTGAATAAAATAATTGATTATGCTCATCATTATTAAAACACAACTTTTCTGTCCGGGTAGTACATATGCATATGAATATATTATTGAAATGAAGTTAATAAAGGGAGGGGCAGGCGAAAATATAAGCTTAATGTAATTAAAAAATAGCCTCCAAACAAGTTCAACTTGAGGGTATTATTTCACCAGGGAAGCTGTTTCTCAGAAGGACTTTAACTGCCCTGGCTTTTTGATCTTCATGCAGAATTAACTACGACTCATCAAAATTTCATGGCCTATAAACTAAACCACTTCATCTTTGTACCACCCAGATGAAATACCAAAGTGTGACCATGGCATTTAGCAATACAGTGGTACCTCTGGTTACGAACTTAATTCGTTCTGAAGGTCTGTTCTTAACCTGAGGTACCACTTTAGCTAATGGGGCCTCCCACTGCGCAATTTCTGTTCACATCCTGAGATAAAGTTCTTAACCTGAGGTACTACTTCCAGGTTAGCGGAGTCTGTAACCCAAAGTGTTTGTAACCTGAGGTGTTTGTAACCCAAGGTACCACTGTAAACTACTGGTAGGGTGGGTGGGAGGTAGAAATTTGTGATGGGTGTGTGTAGGGAAAGGCTATAGTGCAGAGGAGAAAGTAATTATGCCTAACATGTAAGATGGAATTAACAGTCTAAGGAATTGGAGAAAGGTCTGAGAAGTAATTAAAGGAAGAAATATCTTTTCATAAATTATATGGGGTAATAAATTCACTGATCAAGGCCTTATAGTCATAATGCAGTGTAATCCTGTACATGGATATTATAGTAGTGGGGCCCAGTAATTAAAACAAGCTAAAAATGTAGCTTTGGAGCTACATCTAAAAGTTCATACCCCTCAACTGCCCTGTTTAAATTGGGACATCCTGTTTTGGGGCTCTGAACTCTCATGCAGATCATGTGACTATGCAGCCTCTGTGCACAGAGCAGGCTCCTTCAGATTATTTCCCCATCATGTGGTGGGGGAGGGGGGCAGAGCCAGCAGGGAATCTAAACAGTGGGGCTGATGCCAACAAGTGGAATTACATGACAACTGAGCACCTGAAATGGGCTCCTGTCATGGTAGGAACTAGGTCAGAAGATCTTCAAAATGCTTTCCAACCTCACAACTCTTTCCCCTATTCCGCAAGCCCAAGCTGAATATGTATCAAATATGTCTCCTTAAAAAGCTGCCATGTTTATTTATGTACTTGTTAAACCGAAAGATTCAGCTACTGATGCTGATAAATGTAATCTCTAACCATCTTCAAAGGACCAGCCCAAGCTGTAAAAAATCATGGATGACATGCTAGCTTGCTTAAACCCAGATGAATGAGAGATTTTGTACAAGGTGCTTTGCGATGAATTTTTCATGTTCAACAGCTAGTCTCTTGAGCTGGAGTTCTAGCTGTCAAATCAACCACTGGCATTCCATCTATGCCACTTAATAACCTGGAAGGGGACAGTAGCGGCATATTCAGCACAGAACCCATTGAAGTACAAATTACAAATCCACGGCATTGTGTGGCATTTAGAACATTTGTGTATGTAAGTCACACATAATCCATGATCAGTCTGAAAATAGTAAATGAGCTTGTCTCTCCGGTTGAAAAAGAATAGGGTATGGACTACCATAACAAATTAGCAACTTGAAAACGGATGTATGTCCTCTGAGCGCTGAAAGCTTTGAACTGGAACAGTTGAATATTACACCCCACTCTCAGGAGATTTAAAAGCAATTGCAGTACAAGAATAGCTGCTTATTAAGAAAGCTTTTAAAAAATGATGTTAATGGTCTATACTCCTGGGCTAAAACAATTACCAAGCTGTGATCTAACTAATAGCTTTTTATTAATTAAGATCCTTGAGCAGAATTTGCATGAATACGTCCTTCCTATCTTGCTAAACAAAAAGTTATAGGAGAGGGTGCTTTCTAATCAGATGAAAAATAAGTTTGCCTAGATCCCTAAGAGTGCATTCAGAATATCTGCCTACACAGAACACTTGAACTCTGAATACGTAGAAATAAACCTAAAATTAGACAGAACATAAAATAATAAACACATCAAATGGCAGTTCATTTGGCTCACATGCACCCCTCAAAGTCAAGTGCTGTTTTATTTACAAACTAGGCAACTGATGTATATTAGGATGGTAGCTGAATGATAAATGGATCCAAGGAATCACTTTATATTTTGAGAGTAATTGCCTACTTACTCCCATGTGCCTACAAGTAAAGCAACTTGGAAGTCCATTTGTCGGGTAGCTAGCAAATGTACTCTCAGCTTAGCAAAGGGCTGTGTGACAGCGTCCCGGTGATCATTCAGCAAGTTTTGTTTCTCTTTTTTTCTTAGAAATAGAATAGGAAGAGACCACACACGCCCCCTCCCCCCATGTCTTAAGTAGTGGGAGATTCAATTGCTTCAACCTAGAACTCAATCTGTGTATCACTGAAACTTGAACTCATTCATTAAATTGCTTGTGGAAGTCTTTGCACTGAAATGTGTTTGAAGAGACTGTGGCCACACTGAGAATTGGGCATGCTCAGAAGAGTCTGCAGATTTGGGGCAATGACAACTTGGAATTGTTGATGAAGTGCGACACCTTGAATCGTTGACAAAATCTTGCAGTCAACATCTACAAACTGAAACTGCGCAATTATATCCTCTATTTTGTGAAATGGTAACAGCCTAGTTAAAAATAAGAATTTATTGACCAAATTGTATAAAGTCACACCACCAATCAATTCAATGAAAGCTGAAGGCAAGGTTAAAAAAATTCAGCACCCATCAATTCATTTTTAAATGAATTCACTAAAATGTTTTAGTTAGTTAATTAAGCCAAAGCAATCACAAAAAGATGGACTAACATGTATGCCATTCTCTTATCCCTAAGAGATTCTGGAACTTTCTGAGGAAATGGTCTGGTGAAAGCCTAAGAATAAATTATATGTGGATGTGGACAAGGCGCTTGGATAGGTCAAGTCGACCATTTGTGCTCTGGACACTTGTCCCCCTTGGCTGATAAAAACTAGCAGGCAGGGGAGAGTTGGCTGGGCCAGGGAGGTGATTAATGCCTCCTTGCAATATGAGGTTATCCCTGCCTGCTTGAATGAGGTTGCGTAAGGTCTGTCTATCCAGCTATCTTTAACTGTTGACTTTTCAAATAAATATTTTCATATAATGAATGTTTACCATATTTGGGAAGTCTTGAATACTTTTTAAAAATTGATATGTGAATATAAGATGTCAATATGATGATGTATGTCTGCGTTTGGACTGGCACAACCAAATTCGTTCATAAAAAATGGATAAATGCAATTTGAAAAGCCTTCTGTTGTCATGTTGAATTTTGATCTAGCACTTGCTATCCAGGAGCTCTGGCTTGCTGTAATGCAAAGCATTTACCAAGCCAATTAATATTAGAGAAAACTGGCAAAGTTTCCAGTCAAGGTACTGCAGCAGCATTTGCTTCTTTCGGTTATTTTTAAATTATATATCAGTGAAATTAAATGCATTTCTAAACCCATTACTTGCAGTAATTAATGAATCATGAACTCCTTGAATATGGAATTTTTCTCTAGTGTATTTATCAAAGGACTGCTTCAAACATAAAATATCTGACCCACCCCTCTCAGATCAATATATTTCAATTGGCTAGGACTGAATGGATATTTCTGTTTAACACACACGCACACACGAAAGCTGGACAATGATACTGTGTTATTGTGCCTCTTTAAAGCGGGTAACACTCAGGTGGAAAATCTTGGAGGGAATAAGTTGGAGCAAGTTTTAGCATTTGCTACATGAAGAAAAGTATTATGGGCAGATCAATTCAGTGGGAGTGCTGCTTTTATACTAAAGTTTGATTTAAAATGGCAATTTAAGTGAGCAATAGTTTGGAGCAGTAATGTTCACATTCATATGATCTACAGGGGAAAATTGGTTCTGGCAGGGTGAGCACCTTATTTCAGTTTCCAAAAGCAATCCGGTGCTAAAGTGGGGTGAAATACTATTAGCCTGAAACTTGAAATATACCCATCATATGCATGATATTGCAGTGTGTGTAGAATGGCTAATCCAGGACACCATGTTCTGTTCACTATGATACTTGTGTGCAAATTGACTCCCTCTTGCAATGGCTGGGAGAGAGCTCCTATTCCTCACAAGAGCTTATCTACAGACTAAAACAGGGGTCAGCAACCTTTTTCAGCTGAGGGCCGGTCCACCGTCCCTCAGACCATGTGGTGGGCCAGACTATATTTTGGGAAAAAAAATGAACAAATTCCTATGCCCCACAAATAAACCAGAGATGCATTTTAAATAAAAGGACACATTCTACTCATGTAAAAAACATGCTGATTCCCGGACCGTCTGCGGGCCGGATTGAGAAGGCGATTGGGCCACATCCGGCCCCTGGGCCTCAGGTTGCCTCCCCCTGGACTAAAATGCCCAGGAAACTTCCTATGGTGGCCTTAACACAGCATATGTTGACAAGACTGGTGCTGTCTCTTCCCAAGCTGCATCCTTGAAACACACACCAGCCACAGTCATGGGTTGGGTTGTTTTTTTTTAATCTATCCTCACACCTCTATAGGATGCTGAAGGTGGCTGTAATGGCCATGGAAGGTTCTAAGGGCATTGTGCTGAACTAGAAAGGGACTCTTTGTATTCCTGCTGATATTTGCTGGGTATAATGATTCTGGAAATGCCTTTTAATTCTCCCCAGTAATCTAGTTCAGAGTTATGATTGCAATTTGGAACCAATGATTCTCTAAAGAATCTTAGCTCTTTGTAATTGGACTGATGATTTAGTTCAGTTCCAGCGATTCTGGCAAGACTCTCGTTTCAAAGTGTGGTTCCAAGGCATGAGAGCATAGACAATGAAGACTTGCCTGTAATTTTTATATAGACAGACTCTCACAATTAATCCCTGTCACATAAAGGAATAATATAGCTTATATGTGAGAAAGTGAGTCTTGCTATTATTGTTTGGCAGAAGAGAAAAGGTTTATACTGAGATATAAAAGGGTCATTCAGCTCTTCATCTTTTTTTAAAAATAGTTTTCAGTTTTGTTTGTTTTTAGTATAAAATGTAAACTGTTGCTTCAGATGTTAGGAGGCTAGTATCCAGTGCTTTGGGTTAAGAGTTCAAATCCAACCTTGAAGACTGTTGAAGTAGATCAGGCATCCCCAACCTTTGGCCCTCCAGATGTTTTGGACTACAATTCTCATCATCACTGACCACTGGTCCCATTAGCTAGGGATCATGGGAGTTGTAGGCCAAAACATCTGGAGGGCCACAGGTTGGGGATGCCTGAAGTAGATGGACTACTAGATCAAAGGGATCTGAGTTCAAATCCTTTCTCATTGGGTGTTTTTGGGCAAAGCACCCTCCCTCCCCACAGTCTAAGTTATGTTGCAGGTTGCTATGAGTGCAAGGTATGATTACCTTATGCACTTTGGGAGAAAGAGTGTGTTGTGTGTGAGATAAATATATAACAGTCCAGCACACAAGCAACAGTTAGATATTACATCCTTTGATATCACTGGAGAAAATGAACCCCCTTGTGTGTGTGTGTAGCATTTATATATTGCCTTTCTGCCAAGGCCTCTACCCATCCCCAATATACTAAAAGCACATTCCAACAGTAACATACGCATATAATAAAACCAACTACAAAAAATCCATTAAACAACATAAAAAGGTGATCTTGCTATGCCTACAGGCAGACTTATTCCCAATTTGGCTCTGCTTTCTTTTCTTTTTTATAAAACGATTTTTATTAATTTTACATATAATCACAATACGTAACATCGTATCCTCTTATTAACTGTCTTGGCTCAACCAAGCCTAAACGACTTCCCTCCCTCCCGCCTAATGGTTTACAAAATTAAATTTAGCATTTTTGCATTTCACTTCCTTTCCTATCCTTGTTATATCATTACTTAAGATCTTATATTACTTAACCTGAATAGGTAACTAATTCATCTTACAAATCTTCAGATAACGCCGCTGGTGATATTAATTGCTTACAGTTGTCTTTCAAATATAATATAAATTGGTTCCAGTCTTTTTGGAATACTTGATCTCGCTGGTTCCGGATTCTTCCCGTCAGTTTCGCAAAGTCCATCATTTTCATCTGCCATTTTGGCTCTGCTTTCATGGCTATCTGGCCAGCAAATCTGAATTTGTTTGAAATTGCCGGGAAGATCGGGACTCCTTGGAGATGTGGATCCAACTCCCATTGGCCCCAGTCAGCATGGCTAATGGTCAGGGATGCTGATAATTTTAGATCTTGACATCTGGAGGGCACCCTGTCCTGTCTCCTTTAGCTTGAATGTTACACAGCTCAAACTGCATGTTATGCTGCACACACTCCCCATCCCTTAAGTCTTCTATTTGAAACACCACCTGCAAGAGCCCCTGATCAAATAATGTCAATGAAAATTGTTTGCCTCTGAAGCTATTTGCTCCAGGAAGGAAGCAGTTTTGGGTTGCAGTAGCTGCTCCCCCCTCCCCACCCCCAGTTCAAATACCAGCCAGCTTTAATGGTGAAGTGATTTTTCATCAGGATCATGGTGTGCAAGCAAATGCTAGAGAAACTCCTCCCGGCTAGGCCACAGTCCCAATCCTCTTTAGGCCCTGTTGCTGCTATAAGTAAGTAGAAACCAGCCAGAAAAGAAAAAAAGAAACGCTAATGTAATGTGAGGTTTGACCGTGAGAGTGCTGCTGCACACGGAAGACTTGAATATATTACCTGATTGTCACAGCAATCTTCGTGGGCCAATTGTAGTCTCAAATGAAGTCGGGTACTTTGCCACTGATTTTACCAAGTCAGATGAGCTTCTTCCTGCATAGCATCCTGTGGCTTAACAAAAATGCCTTCATGGGATGTTAATGCTTTCACTGATTAGGTCACAGTAGTTAGAATAACAGATTGGAATGGGAACGTTTTCAGAAGGCTATGGGCAACATAATGTTTTCCATTACAGGCAAAGCACGACTCATCTGTTTGTCTTTTAAAGCCCCTTGCCGAGATCCAAATGTTGCTGCTACAGTTCAGCCCTCCTTCTGTGTGAGCTCCAGAGGGAAAGCACCTCTTCTGAATACTATTTTGCTTGTCTGAAAAATCCTGCAGATTTAATTGACTGCATTCAAATTCGATTGACAAATGCACAGGTATCACACTGTCTTTGCCCCCACCAACATGCACCACAAAAAGTCCCAAAATGTAAGAAGTCTCTTTTTGGATCAGACAAAAAGGCCTGTCCAGTCTATCATTATTTCAATGGCTAGTCTGATATCTCCCTCACACCGTGCTTGGGGAGCCCACAAATATGGCACGATGCAACTGGCTTCCTCTTCTTGCAAGTCCCAGAAAACCAGTAGTATCTTAATTTGTAGCTCCTACATTTATGAAATGTAAAACATTTTGAAGACGCTTGCTCATCCACTGGTTCAACTGTGTTCCTGGTGGCTAACTCTCAGAGAGCTTGCTGACAATGTAGTGATCCCGAGCAGGCTGGTGGATCAAAGTCATTGGTTGCAATCTACATCAAACTTGGCACAAGATTTAGGGAAGATGGTTTCCTCACACAGGGTGCTGAGCTAAGAGGGCACAAAATTGAGAAGATCCATAACTGAGATCTATTTGGGAGCTTCAATTTTTTGCCATATTACCAAAGATTACCAGACTCCACCCCTGATCAAACTCAAGTTTGGATAGTGGCAAGTTATTCGTTGACATCACTGGTACATCAGCTCATTTCACTGATAACGAGGGCTGCCATACGTCCAGGATTTCAAAGGCAGAAGTGACGTTCAGTGGGAATTTCCAGAAGGAAAGAGAGCTCAACAATTTTGGCGTGTCTGGGTTTTTACTAGCAACCCTACCTATAACACACATCTCACCCCAGCACTGTGTTTGGGAGAGTATACAAAGTGCTTTCCCTCCCTACAGGAGTGCTGAAGTGGGAGACACTTTTCCTACTCCCACTGCTATAATGGGAAATTTATTCAAAGGTCTCTTTACCTTTGAAGAGCATCACTGCTCCTTTTAGTGCAGCACCATTGTCAAAAGGCCTTAAAGAGGTGCTGCTCTTTCCTGTTTCCTCCATCTTCTAACAGTGGTGCTGTGCCAGGGAAAGAAGGGTATTTTTCAAAGGTAAAAAGACCAAAAGTGGAAGGTAGGCCACCAAAAACTGCAGACCAGAGTTGCTCCCTTCATTAAATGTTTGGGTTATCATTACCTCTATCTCCACCTATGTCACAAACACCAGACCTATAGAGATGAGTGCAACATTTCCCAACCCCTTGAATGAAGGAATATATGTGAGAGAGGTTGCAGCAGAGCACAGCGATCCATATGGATTTATCACGAAAAGAAATCCAGGAATGAAATATTTCTACTGAGTATAAACATTGCTTATTCATGCTCAGTCCTCAAGTTTTGTTTTTAAAAAGGGTGGCTTCACAGCTTACCAAAGAAAGATCATGTGTGGATGAGCCAAGTTATAAATATTTTTTTTTGGGGGGGGGGGAGCCTGATTTTCTTTTAGAAAACAATTTCCTAAACACTGACTGCAATGGTTATAGAAAATTGTGCATTTGCAGCATTTGTGGTTTCAGTAAAATTGGATGAATCCTGTTTCAGGAGTGGCTGGCTTTATTTAGGTTCGTAAACAAAACAGCTGCTGAGAGTCCAGACCCATAATCATTCCAGCCTATTGCTCAGGAACCCTTAGACAATATCCAAGGCCGTGTGGGAGTCATACATCCACGAGCAGCTCCCACACAGCTATGAGACTGATTAAATGACCCAGTGCCATGGGCCTGAGCCAGTTGTGTGGGTTTTCCCCAAGCTTTGTACCAAACTCTACTTCTTGTAACCCTCCCTCCCTCCCACCCTCCCCCCATTTCCCTATGTCCCTCCCTTTCTTTGATTTAATATAGCAACCTGCTCCCAGTTCTGTATGGAGTAAAATTGATCCATATAATTTGAGTTTCATGGGTAAATTATTAATTATCACGATGTAAATTTTGAGTTGGCCTTCGGCTATTTTCTCTAAATATGCTCCGTGCTTGCATACAAGGTTGAATAAACCTGCACGGCTCTCTCCAGCTGTCTTGGCAAAAGTATTACCTGTGGAAGCCAATGAACCATTTATTATACATTACTCTTACTGTGCCCACAGTGAGACCTCTTAAAATGTAGCTGAGGAGAGATTAAGAATATACTTATTAAATTACGCTGCTGTGGTATTATTATAAATGAAATTATATTGTGCTAAATGATGTGGGCTGTTTGTTTTTTTGAAAATGGGTAATCTAAAAATAAAAAGACGGCAGGATGCCAGCCGTTTTCAGTCTGTCACTTGCTTAAAACTGGAAGGAGTCGATGCCGTTCTTGATGATCTGCTTTGAGTTTTATTCTCATCTTCTGCTTCAGGAATATGGTCAGAAGAGCTCTTCTGCACCAGAAGCAGCTCTGGTCTGTGTTTTATGGTAGCCAGCCAGGTTCACTGGTAGTGGTGGATGGTGGGGTGGGGTGAAGAAGTCATTGCCAGACTTGAGTTGCTGCTTCTTACTGGGCACAAGAGGGGTAAGGGCTTGCACCCTTCTGATCTCACGGCCATCTTACCCATCCCAGCATGCAGCAGTGACTCATTGCTACTGTTCAGTGATGTAGTGATGGGGAACATAAAGGTAAAGGTAAAGGGACCCCTGACCATTAGGTCCAGTTGTGACCGACTCTGGGGTTGTGGCGCTCATCTTGCTTTATTGGCCGAGGGAGCCGGCGTACAGCTTCCGGGTCATGTGGCCAGCATGACTAAGCCGCTTCTGGCAAACCAGAGTAGCGCACGGAAATGCCGTTTACCTTCCCACCAGAGCGCTACCTATTTATCTACTTGCACTTTGACATGCTTTCGAACTGCAGGAGGCTGGGACTGAGCAATGGGAGCTCACCCCGTCGCAGGGATTCGAACTGCCGACCTTCTGATCGGCAAGTCCTAGGCTCTGTGGATTAACCCACAGCGCCACCCGCGTCCCTTGGAGGGGAACATATTTTATTCCAAAGATCAATTACTTCAGATTTGAGATATTTCAGAACACTTTGGCAAATACCATCTGGCCCTGGTTACTTGCTATTTTTACTTTAATCAAAAAGTTCCAAAACTACTTTTGTCACCTCTGCACAATTTAGCTTTGCAAAAGTGTGTCACCATTGTTATATTTGAATAAAAATAAGCATTCCAAAAATTGACAATTGCAGGTAGTTTTCTGCCCCCTTTAAACCCCAGTAGTTGCAGAACCTTTGCCATATGTATAGTTTTTCACATTCTCGTGCACACTTCCGTCTGTGTCCCTTGCGCGTGTTTTCCATTTATTTGCCACCTCCATCTAGGCGCTTGTTGCTAATTAATTCCCAACTGTCCTGCAGAATTACATCCTCAGCATATCCATAAGAAATCTTAATGAGGATGTAGGTAGTAAATTCATAAGAAGCATTTTGTCTAATAAACCCATTCCTTCCCAAGAAGGCAGACATATATATAAATAAAAGACATCTCTATGACACATCAGGGTATGCCAAATCCAATCCACTGCTATGCTGGAAGGATGCCACCAGTGCAAGAGGCAAAAAGCAGGATTTTGGTGTAGTGGTAGTTCTGTATAAGACGTCAGCCCCATCACTGGTGATGGTATAAGGAAATAGATGGTCAGAGCTGCTTTTCCCCCCCCTAGAAAGAGGTGCCAGAACTCACCTCCCTTGTTCTCTTATAATGGCAATGGCACCCACCTGACAGGTGTCGGAACTGAGTTCTGGCAAGTTCTGGCTGGGAAAAAGCCTGGGGGTTGTACAAATAAGAGGACACCCATTTGAGTCAATGAATCTCGAGCTAACTGCCTCCCAACCTCCCTGCCATATCATAGGGTAGGAGTCCAACTAACTGAAGAACCCATGATGCTCAGCACGAGAAGCCGTTAAGAGCCAACAAGGGAACACCAATGCCCTATAAACAAGCTGTGCATCATTCCTGTGTATCTGTAGTCTTTGAAACGCTTTCCAAAGGAGCAACATAGAAAAATCAGGCGATTGCAGCAAAACTGAACATGCTCTTTGTACACTAGGGAAATCCCATCTCTAGATTTTTGCTTTGCGGCTGGTTATAGTGCAGCACTGTCTAAGCTATAGTGTAACTGCGGCTGGCGTACTTGGACCACAGATCTGCCAAGCCCTACAGTTGCTCCAATTACCTATTCGACACGAAATGGTTTGATGTAAATGATATGATGACAGAAGAGAAGAAAGAAGTGGAAAGGAAGAGAATTTTAAAATGAATAGCCAAAGACATCAAGAGAAATGACAAGGCATTCATGAGCTACCCCAGGGAATGAGAGAGGAATTTTAAAAAGATACCCAGTCCACTAACTAGACTGGGGGAAGACAGTGGAACAGGAGTGACAAAATACCAGGAAAAAAAATGCCAATAAATTATGTATCACTATTGACCTCATTAGCTGAATAATTCATTTGTTGAACAACACCAAACTAAGCTCCAGCTGAAGGAAAATTCAGCAAATAAAAATAGAATCGGTGACGGAACAAGATCAAGTCAAAATCTGACTCCACTAGGGATGTGGGATAAATTTGATTCTGTTTGCACCCTAATGAGAAGTTGCCTAATTCAGATTACTTGAACCAGTAAACGAACCAAAACAAATTAGCCTTCAAAATTCTCACTTCTCTGAATTTTGCAATGTGGTTCTGAAGTCAAACAGTGTGTCATTAGGGATGACAGCGTAAAGATGAATACATTAGTAAAAACAACATACAGGCATAAATTCCTGCTTGCAAAAAATGTGTACATTACTCAATATTGTATACAAAAAGGTTTCAATTCACACTAAAATGCTGATGAATTTTCATGAATTTAAATGAATTCCTGCAGAAACATGGAGAATTACATTTATGTTTGAAAAAAACAAAATTTACAATATGTCCACCCCTAGTCACCTTTAATCAAAACTTTCTTAGAACCAAGTTTGAGATCCACATGCATTAGTCTGTAGTGTTAGTGTTGCATCATTCCTGTGTATTTGTGGCCTTTGAATCACACTCTAAAGGAGGATTAGACAACTGCAGCAAAATTGAACATGTTCTTTCAATTTAGAGGTTAATGGGGGGAAGGTTGGTCCTAGAACTGTGCTTTATGGATAAGAGTAGTACAGCACTGTCCTAGATTGAAAGGTCAGAAAAAGAGGGCGCCTGACACAAATTGCAGGACGTGGCCACATCTAGAAGGGATGCCCCCAAAGTGTCCTGAAAACATTCAAGTATGAGCTAGTAACAAAAATATATAATCCATTTTCAGACATGTAAGAAGAATGTGTGAGGGCTAAAGATGGGGGAGGAATCCATCACACTTTGATTCCAAAATGGACTTGCCTGATTCAGTCTTAGAGAATTATGACCTGCAGTGACTCCTAGACCACCAGAATATACAGCATTATTTTATGAGGTGATTCATTCCACACACACACACACACACACACACACACACACATATATATCTTTTAAAAGTTGCCCACCTAGTCACCCCGTGACTGAAGTGGCTAGTGCATGGGGTCCTTGCTCCTGCATGCTTTTGCATTGGTGCTTTAAAAATATATATAAATATAAAATGAGATGCTGGTAAGCATCTGTTGATAAGAACATAAGAGCCTGCTGAATCAGCTTCCTGTTCTTAGAGTGCTCAGAACCATCACCACCACTACAAAGGGATTCCATATTCCTAAGGACCTATTTATGGATTTCCCTCATCCTCTAATGCTATTGTTCCATGTATTAACTTAGCTATTCATTGCATCCCATAGGAAGAAATCGCTTTGTGGCAATGTGGAGGAATGTGGCCAGTGTTGGGAAATTTCAGCAGAGCTCCGCTGCAAGAGGTTTGACACAACCCCACCTTCCCACCAAAGCTTACTGAACACACACAGAAAGTCTTCTCTCAGCTTAAACAAGCTCTTATGAGGCTATACAATCTTTATATAACCAGGTCCAAAGTCAAATGGAGCTCTGTAAGTCATAACATGTCCCCCACCTTCCACTTTAAACTGGGGTAGGCACACATTTTGGGACATGGGTGGCGCTGTGGGTTAAACTACAGAGCCTAGGACTTGCCAATCAGAAGGTCGGTGGTTTGAATCCCTGCGACAGGGTGAGCTCCCATTGCTCGGTCCCTGCTCCTGCCAACCTAGCAGTTCGAAAGCACGTCAAAGGGCAAGTAGATAAATAGGTACCGCTCCAGTGGGAAGGTAAACGGTGTGTCCGTGTGCTGCTTTGGTTCATCAGAAGTGGCTTAGTCATGCTGGCCACATGACCCAGAAGCTGTACACCGGCTCCCTCGGCCAATAAAGCGAGATGAGTGCCGCAACCCCAGAGTCAGTCTGGACCTAATGGTCAGGGGTCCCTTTACCTTTAGGAACACATTTAAAGACAAGGGTCTGTCCTGGTCACATTTAATTTGGCTCTGGAATGATTGAATTGTCACCCTCTATTGAGGCCTAGATGGGGCTGTGAATGCTCACCCCCTTGACCAATTAGACACCCTTTCTTTAGGCCCCTCCTGCTGGAATAGGGCGGAGACTGATGCCCAGGCTTTCCTGTTTGTCCAGAAGGGAGGATTCTCCACTTAAGTTGTCAGCGGAAACTTGAGATGCAGGTAGAATGGCTTACCTGCAAAGGAGGCTTACCTCTTGTGAAGCTCATGCAATGCCCACCCTAATCCTGAGGTTTGGCTGGGCACTGATTTAATCCAGAGCTCTTCCATTATTGATAGCATTGAAGAGATGCTTCTAAAAACAAACAAACCCCAAAGCAGCCTTTAAATCTGACTGCTGTGCTCTTACGTTACAGCAGAGTCAGAAACATTGTTTAAGCAGTAGATCTCTTAGTCATGGGATTGTTGCAAAACCTGCACGCTGCCAATTGGCGAATTGCAATTTCGTAGCTTTTGGGCAAAGGTTTGTCCTTTGAGCTCTGACGAAGTGCATTTTGAATGCCTGCTTGTGTCTCGTTTCACAAACTGTGCCTGCTTGGTTGTCTCCTTGAATGGCAGGCTTTGAGAGATTAGTCTTGCTTCTTTCCTGTTTTGCTACGATTCATCACTTGCAAATCTGCTGCTACCGAAATTAAGGATTGGCAGGCAACCCTGCGGAACTGTTTGTGCCATGCTTTATTTACCAAGAACAAATAATCTCTGCAAGATACCAGCTTCTCTGGGCTTCTTATGGAAAACATATCCTAAAAATAGAGTTGATTACTTACAAATGGACAAATTTGCCAACTCTGCTTCTTTGGGTGCAGAGGATCCCAGCAATTGCTTTTGGTTCCAGAATGGGGATGGAATGGCCTGTTGTAGCAAATGACTAACTGCTCTGTGGCACTTAAAGGGTAAGAAATGTATTGCAGCATAAGCTTTGTGGAATAAAGCCCACTTTTATTCATTTATTTAATTCCATCTCTGAATCACTTCTCATAAAACATCTCAGATTCATGAAATGTTACGCATCTGCCAGCTGAGGCTAGCACTTGATGCACACAATGAAAGGGAGATCTGATTTCAGGCCCCACAAAAGCTTTAGCCACATCCAGAATTGTTTGTTCTTAAGGTGCCGTAGGACTCTTGGGCTTGTTTGTGTTTTGGTTCTTTGATACAAGCCTTTGAACACCTTTCTAAACAGTGCTACTGACATTTGCGGTAAGAAAAGTAGATGTACAAGCAATGGAAGTATCAGAGGAAGGTGGTGGTGGTGGTGGTGGTGATGAGAGAGCCAAAGACTAAAGTTAATTGCTATGTCTCCTGAAATAGCCATGATGTCACTTCAACCATGATCGGCTGCTCAGTGGCCACTGCCAGCTGGAAACATGCTATGCTATTTGTACTCGGGCAGTAGCTGCCACTGGACCTTAGAAATGTCAGGCCAAAGGCCTATCTAGTGCAGCATTCTGTTTCCACAATGGGCACTGCACCTTTTGTTAACCTAGAAGGGTTGACCCAGAGACTCCTCACGGTCTTCAAGAAATGCTCATCATGGGGGCCTTCTCTAGGGCTGCCATACATTCGGGTTTATCGCTCAGAAAATGGTGTCCAGCGGATTTTTGCTGAATTGGTAAAATGTCTGGGGAAACCCGGACATATGGCAAGTTGGGCTATTTTCATTTTTAAAAATTCTTTATAAGTAAAGGAAAAGCTCCAAAATGAAGGGAATGTGCACGAAAGGTTTGAGGAGATGATGAGAAGACACCTTAGAAGAGCCACTTGGTGATCTAGTTGCAGCCAGTTGATGGGCTGGTGCTGTAGCACACATGGGAGGGTTTGATCCAAGAACACCTCTGCTAAGGGAGCAGGACGGCCTTTGAGACCATGGATGTCCCCACTAATGGATGAAGAGGGGAGGCAATGTTTTCTAGTCCCCCTCCCCTATGCAACCTCCCATGCCCTGATAATCAGTTCTGGACAGTTTGTGGGATCTTCCATAATATGGAGGAAGATGCACGTAGGGAGATGTCCACCGGTTGAAGGGGGAATCGGCACTAGTAACCTTCCCTTCTCTTCTGTCCTGTGGATCACCATCCCTTCTGTGACTGCAGTGGCACCAGCTGGATTCCACCCATGCACATTGCAATATGCTGCTTATCATAGAATGTTATCAAGAAGAACAGGGCTGAGAGGAAAGAGGGGGAATTCCACCCTCTGCTGGGAAAACACATACCTCCTTGTCAGTCTGTTTGGTTCCTCGTGCTTGTAATAAATAAGGAAACTGAGACCTACCTAAGCCTGAGTTTTCATGAACAGCTGCCTCTGTGTTCAGGGAAAACAGCAGAAGGTCACACAGTGAATCGCTACCTATTTAATTTACATTTTGTTAACTGAAACCTTCACGTGGGACCGCCCTTCTGACAATTCCCACATTGGCAGTTAGGGAATTCATCTGCAAAACTGAAGAGGAAGATGGTCTCTCTGCTGCTAAATCTGATTTCCCATCATGCACGGCACTAAAACTCTTCACACTTGGCACAGGGCCAACACCACAAGCTGGTAAATTACACCATGATGCATCTCTGAGAGTCCAGAGCATTTTGCACTACAAAGGGAGATCTGATTTACAGATATCTGAACTACAAGGTCCCTTCCAACCTTCTGAATATTCCCCGGCCAAATAAACTTGGACTAGAAGTCTGAACTGAACAGTACTCTGAGGATAATCTCAGAGTCTTATGCAGCATATACTTCAGCATGATTTTAAAATTCTAATTTAATTTTATAAGTATTGGAGCAAACTGTAGTATAACCAGGGTACTGTGCATGCCCATACATGCCTACTCAGAAGTAAGCCCCATTGAGCTCCAAGGGACTTATTCCCAGGCAAGTGTGTACAGCAGGCATGGTTAACCAATGGCCCTCCAGATGTTTATGGACTACAACTGCTATCATCCCTGACTGTTTGCTATGCTGTCTGGGACTGATGGGAGTTGGAGTCCAAAAACATCTGGAATGCCACAGGCGGGTCACTCCTTGTGAATAGGATTGCAGCCCTGAATTCCCACCCCACCCTCACCCCCTTGTACAAATAATTCTCTTTTATACTTCATGCTAATAACCTTTGCCTAAACGTCCTGTACTGCTTGAGCCAGAATGTGTTTAAATGACTTATTGTCCTTTGGGAGCTAAATTTAAGCCTCCTTGTGAGCTTGATCTCTTCTGAGAGAAATGACACATAATGAAATGTGGAATTCAATATCAGTTCTGCTTATCGGGTTGGTCTAACACTACAGAATAATGTATGTGCACTACAAGAGCTCTCACATTCCTAATTCTACCTTTCCTTCTGCAACAATCTGAAAGCATCCAGTCCATGAAGTATCAAGTACAGAACAGTTCAGCCAAATGGGACTTCTTGGCAATGGATCCCCAAGAGTAATATTTACCCTGCCTATTTAAATCACTTTTAAGGTAACGGTTACATTGCGGATGCATGGAAAGTGGTGAAAGTACCTCGAGCAAATGGGTTATGGAGAATGTTGATTTTTACAATGTTCCTTCCATCCATCAGTGTACTGACTTCCTGGCTGTTATGTACTTTTATTGTGGTTTTGGTTTTTATTATTTTGGTTGGATTGTTTTATCATTTTCTTTGTGTTAGTAGCCTTTAATTTTGGGGTGGGGGGTGGGTGGGGTGGGGTGGAAGAGGCTGGGATATTATATATCAGAATGTGTTCTTCCTTTTGCTAGCAGATAATTCCTGTCCCTGGAAGAGTGGCGAAGTATTTTCTCCTCTTCTAGTAATTTAATCCCCCCAGTTAATGCTCCTCTGTATAGTAAATCTTAACAGTGTGGCTCTGTGTTACTCATTGGTGCTTTGTATGATTACATGTCATAATAGCTACTCCTATGCAAGATCAATGACCTCTGCTTAATTAGTCCTCTTTTGTTTGTTGAGTTATGATTATATTGTGCTTGTAAGAGAATGTGGCCAGATACTTGATCGCTTTCTCATCATAACATAATAAATCCCAAATTGGTTAATAACACTGTCCAATTGGCGGTAAGTCAATAGGGGAAAAAGAGAGAACACGATGGATTATTTCCTCCTATGCATCATCTCTAATGTTTTAAAACAGGCCTAGTTACATTGCATATTGACAAGCTCAAAAAGGTGAGAAGACCTCATGTACATGTTTAGAAATGCAATTTGTCAGCAACCAAAGAACATTATGTGGTAAAAGCAATATATTAAATTGACTGATGTGCGTGGAAATGGACTGAATCCAATAGGGAATGTGTGAACTGATGTCATTGTCATAAAAACCAGAGCCCATATAGTGGAAAACTGAGAATTTGGCCCAGGACAGTCTTGAAATGAATCATGTTAGACATAGTTAGTATTTGTGGATACTGTCAGGGAGCTTTCTTAGAATTTAAATTTATAGTAATGGTTGAAGAAGATGGAAAAGAAGGTTGCACCAAATGTTGATACCACATTGGACAAAAGGGCAGTTTCCTCAATCTGTTTAATGGTTATTATATGCATGTGACATAAATACTACCCCTTGCATATGGTTCTGGTCCCCATTTCAAGCTAGAGCTAAGAGAGGGAGCAGGGGGATCAATTGCTCGCTTCCTGTTCCCCATTTCTTTCTAAAAGCTGAATAGATTTTAGCCCATTTAAAATGTTCCTCATGCATGGATTGAAGCCGCTCTTATACATTGCGGAAATTGTAGCTGGTTTTTTTAGCTGAATTGATCATGAACATTGCGATGATTAAAAGCTCTATCCATGCAGTGGTTCTAATCTGATGCTCCCTCCCATGGCTGCTATTAATCTTATTTATTTATATATTTTAAAGAAAAGTGGTCCTAATCATGGATCTCCATCTAGATGCATCCTTGTGTTTTTCTCTCTCTTGGCGATGCTCTCCATTTCTCTGCTTCTCCCTTACCTTTCTCTCGGCTTCTTGAGGGATCTTGTTTAATTTCCCCTGTCTGACTAGCTCTTGAAGAAATACACGTTTATATTCCTTTTGCAATTTTCTAGAACTGCTGAAGAGCTGGTCTGAAGAGTACACCTACCACAGAAGTGCTTCATCTTGCTGATGGAGGAGAGTCAATCTCTTTGATGAGCACAGCAATAAGAAGTCAAACAATGCTCTTCTATCCCATTTTCTTGGCTCCAGTGAAGTAGAGAATTTGCTGTGAGAGGAAGCATTTGTTTCTGCTCGTAATGTTGGAATGGGCACTGCCTGCAATACCATTGGATTGTGGCATTGTTCCTGCTTCCTATATTTACGCCAAAACCTGTGGAGC
This sequence comes from Podarcis muralis, assembly GCF_964188315.1. Classification (NCBI taxonomy): domain Eukaryota; kingdom Metazoa; phylum Chordata; class Lepidosauria; order Squamata; family Lacertidae; genus Podarcis; species Podarcis muralis. Next base: position 64,511,645 of record NC_135658.1, read on the forward strand.
GGAATTGTGATCAGGTGCTTATTTTGTTCCGTCACAGACACTTTGGCACAAGGCATTAAGATGGATGACAGATAATATCATGTGGTGAACCAAGTTCTTCAGAAGCCAGCATTTTGCCACAAGGTGCACACAGTGATATAGATGAGTAATCAATAAGTTCTGCTCTCTCCTCAAGATACGATTTATAAAATGTTTCTAGGCTAGAACTACATTGATAACATCTGTATATATTTTTAAAATTTGCTGTCACTAGGCATAAATGGCTTAAAGGGAACATGATTTGAATAGTGAAAAGTGGGTAGTGATTTTGATTGAAATGCAAATTATGATCTTGAATTACCAGAAACAATATAAACAGAGTGGAATGTGCAATTTATACATTATAAGTGTCAAACTGCAGGTTGCACACTGCTGTGTGTTTCTTTTTGCTGTTTTATTTTTAAATATACAAACAAAAACATCCTGGGAGGCTGCCTTCTATAGTGGGAACAGTAGTGATGGGAAGGTCTGGTTAACAACGCCAGCTTGCCACATCATCATCTTAAATCTCTTTGTAGCATACACACATACATAAGGATGGGGTATGTTGCCCCCTTTTTAAAGCTGTGCAAGAGGTTTGCAGAATAAATATATTCAGAGGACCTAATGCAATTCAGATCAGTGTTCCTGTTGTTTCTTTAGGAAATTTTAGTAGAAGGCTGTCATCAAGCTACAATGGTAGGGAATGGTACACCAGCCAAAATTCCTTCTATTAATGATATTGGTTGCATCTTGTCAGCTGTGTGAGCTGATTTTTAAACACCTTAAAAAATAAACCCTCATTTATAATACATGGAGTAAACTTGCTGACACAATGATCAGGGCAGTATTTTAAATACTCACATCTAACCTGTTGTGTGTGTGTGTGTGTGGGGGGGGTTTGACATGGAAAGGTAACTGTCCCATTCTGAGAGACAACACATAGATAAAAACCAAATCACCTTCAATATAAGTGAGTTGGATTTAGTTGGTGACAAATGGAGGTGTAAGTGGCACATAAACTATAAGTGACAGACTAATGCAACACACTTGCTTTTGGCACCTGCCAAATGCCATCTTTGGGTAACTTTAACCACTCTGTGGCACTCACTTTATAACCCTCTTAAAACATTTTGTCACAGCTGAAGGCCTCTGAGATATTTAAGCAGATGATACAGAAAGCAAGCTCACTGGTTATATTAATTTTACACTTAATTTGGGGGACATGATCAAGCAGTGTGCACAACAGGAACTGGAATGCAAATACTCACCCATGAAGGAGTATCAATCTCTGATTTGAAGTGAGAGAACTAGCACATTTCCCTCTTTTTTTGCAGCAGTTTCCACTCCTGCATTACCTCACACACCATTGGGGTCCTCTGTCTAGCTAGAAAGAGTGGGCAGGGGTGGGAAATACATTTTTGATCACTTTTTGAAAAGCCAAGCAGATGGTCTTCTGGGAACCATGCTAATGGAAGGCAGGGTATCTGTGATAACTTATAGTGACTACACACTGAGATGTTGGTATGTTTTAGTGTGTGTGTGAGCAAGAGAAAGTATGTGTCTTTACAACGACAACGAAAGGATATGGGAAAGGACATCATTTATTTTTCCTCCAAGTGCTTTTTCCCGGTATTGGGATTGAAAAACAGAAAATGGATTTCAACAAGGAAACTTCTTGACAAATTGCAAGTCTCAAGAACTTAGAGCTGTATTCGTTTTTCTCACACAAAAAAACACAACACAGCAGGGTCAGGATGTTATCACACATAATGCTAAAACACTTTCCAACTCCTTATTGCTATTTGTGCGCACATGTAAATATGGGGCGGAGAGTATAAAGGAACCATTAATATACATTGTAACCAAAGTAGGTTTTTGATCATTCACATTGCTGTGTCAGGAAGTGCGAAAAGCATTTTTAGTGTCCTGGCTAAAGGCCTTCTAGTATATATAAAAGGTAAAGGGACCCCTGACCGTAAGGTCCAGTCGCGGACAACTCTGGGGTTGCGGCGTTCATCTCACTTTACTGGCCGAGGGAGCCAGCGTACAGCTTCCAGGTCATGTAGCCAGAATGACTAAGCCGCTTCTGGCGAACCAGAGCAGTGCACAGAAATGCCATTTAGCTTCCCGCCGGAGTGGTACCTGTTTATCTACTTGCACTTTGACGTGCTTTTGAACTGCTAGGTGGGCAGGAGCCGGGACCAAACAACGGGAGCTCACCCCATCACGGGGATTCGAACTGCCGACCTTTCGATCGGCAAGCCCTAGGCTCTGAGGCTTTTACCCACAGCGCCACCCGCGTCCCACGTTCATACCCCCACGTTCACCCTTCTGTTCATACCCCCATCATCAAATAATTTTGTAAGATAAAAGCCAGGAAGATCTCCCCACCCCCAATAAATAAAATCCTTTCCTGTAACTGAAATGGGCTGTGTCCTAGGCTTTGTGGTTTAACCCACAGCGCCACCCGCGTCCCTTTTCTTGTGTATATATAGCTCAGTGTAAACAGTATATAAGACACTTGTATTTAAAAATCACGTTCATTCCAGAAGTCAGATCATTGGTCCATCTATGTTAGCAATAGTAGTAATTTATTATTTGTGCCCCGCTCATCTGGCTGGGTTTCCCCAGCCACTCTGGGAGGCTTCTGACTTTCCAGGGTTTCAGAAAGGGCTTTCTTCTAGCCCTGCCTGGAGGTACCATGGATTGAGCCTGGAACCTTTTGCATGCAGTGCAAATGTTATACCACTGAGCTACAGCCAGAAAAATCATTCTTCATTCCAATATTTAGGATGCGCAATGCCAACATTAATATCAGCCTATTCCACCACCCCAGCAAATATCCAACTATTACTAAAACCATACATAAAATTATACAGTACAGTTCAGTTCAGTTCAATTTATTGTCTCTAGCGAACAGCCATTACACACATGAAAATAATAACAAGAATTCAACTACGAATAGTGGTTGACATTTCTACTCCCCGACCTTTACAGGATAAATCATTTCCCATTCCCCCTTTTATTACACAAATTTGTAAAGCCTTTGCAAGAAATCTGGATGCTCGAAAGGATATATATCTCTCCACATCAGACAGCAAAAAAACAGGTCTTTGCAAGAGATTTCCTTCCCTTCTGCAATCTTAACAATGGATGGGTGTAATTGTTTCTAAGATAGTTATAAAAAGGGCATTCGAGTATGTGAGTTATGTCTTCTATAGACAGTGAGTTGCACTGGCAAACACTATCCTCCTTAGGAACTCCTTTATGTCGTACTGTCCGATCTGCTAACGGAAGGACATTCAGTCTTGCCTGAGTAAGGCTACCCTCATTTTAACATTGGGCAAACGTTAGATATCTTGGCAGGGATGAGTACAATGGAATAAAAAAAGCATACAATTTGTTCGATCGGCAGATCCTGATCTCAACAGTTTGTGATTGCATCTCAGCATCTTGAAACCTTTGGAGTATTAATTCTTTAGCTTTCTCAAAACCCTGCATCACAAGAAAGGAGGCAGAGAGTCCCAACCTTATGGCAGCAGATTGCATTTCATGATTCCATGAGTTTGGGGTCATGTCTTCCCAAATTGTCACGAGGGATTCTGATACATGCTTAAAAATAGTTTTTAACCAAAAAAGCAGAGCTAGTCAAAGGGCTCCGGCTTTAATGGGCATTACAGCCAGTTCTGCACAGAGTGGTGTTATTTTTGTAGAGGTAGGGACTGACACCCCTTCATGGATCACTGCCTTGCCGTGGCGAAGGGGCTTGAATAACTCAGAGAAGCTATGAACTATGCTGAGCAGGGCACCCAAGATGAACAGGTCATAGTGGAGAGTTTTGACCAAACGTGATCCACCTGGAGGAGGAACCGGCAAGCCACTCCAGTATCCCTGCCAAGAAAACTCCATGGACAAAGACAACAGGCATATAAAAGTTATGACGCTGGAAGATGAGCCCCTCAGGTCGGAAGGTGTCCAACATGCTACTGGGGAAGAGCGGAGGACAAGACAAGTAGATCCAGAGCTGATGAAGCGGCTGGGCCAAAGCCGAAAGGACGCTCACCGGATATGCATGGAAGCGAAAGGAAAGTCCAATGCTGTAAAGAAAAATATTGCATAGGAACCTGGAATGTAAGAACCATGAACCTGGGTAAGTTGGATGTGGTCAAAAATGAGATGGCAAGAATAAATATTGACATCCTGGGCATCAGTGAACTAAAATGGACGGGAATGGGCGAATTCAGTTCGGATGACTATCATATCTACTGCTGTGGGCAAGAAACCCGTAAAAGAAATGGAGTGGCCCTCATAGTCAACAGAAGAGTGGTGAAAGCTATACTGGGATGCAACCTCAAAAATGATAGAATGATCTCTATACGAATCCAAGGCAGACCTTTTAACATCACAGTAATCCAAGTTTATGCACCAACTACTGGTGCTGAAGAAACAGAAATTGACCAATTCTATGAAGACTTACAAGACTTTATAGAAGTGACACCAAAGAAGGATGTTCTTCTCATTATAGGGGATTGGAATGCTAAAGTAGGGAATCAAGAGATAAAAGGAACAACTGGCAAGTTTGGCCTTGGAGATCAAAACGAAGCAGGGCAAAGGCTAATAGAGTTCTGTCAAGAGAACAAGCTGATAATCACAAACACGCTTTTCCAACAACACAAGAGACGACTCTACACATGGACATCACCAGATGGGCAACATCGAAATCAGATTGATTATGTTCTCTGCAGCCAAAGATGGAGAAGCTCTATACAGTCAGCAAAAACAAGACCTGGAGCTGACTGTGGCTCAGATCATCAGCTTCTTATAGCAAAATTCAAGCTTAAACTGAAGAAAGTAGGAAAAACCACTGGGCCGGTAAGATACAATCTAAACCAAATCACTTATGAATACACAGTGGAAGTGAGGAACAGGTTTAAGGATTTAGATTTGCTGGACAGAGTGCCTGAAGAACTATGGGTGGAGGCTCACAACGTTATACAGGAGGCAGCAACTAAAACCATACCAATGAAAAAGAAATGCAAGAAAGCAAAGTGGCTGTCCAACGAGGCCTTACAAATAGCGGGGGAGAGAAGGCAAGCAAAATGCGAGGGAGATAGTGAAAGATACAGGAAATTGAATGCAGATTTCCAAAGAATAGCAAGGAGAGACAAGAAGGCCTTCTTAAACGAGCAATGCAAAGAAATAGAGGAAAACAACAGAATGGGAAGAACCAGAGATCTGTTCAAGAAAATCGGAAATATGAAAGGAACATTTCGTACAAAGATTACCATAATAAAGGACAAAAGTGGTAAGGACCTAACAGAAGCAGAAGACATCAAGAAGAGGTGGCAAGAATACACAGAGGAATTATACCAGAAAGATATGGATGTCTCGTACACCCCAGGTAGTGTGGTTGCTGACCTTGAGCCAGACATCCTGGAGAGTGAAGTCAAATGGGCCTTAGAAAGCAATGCAAATAACAAGGCCAGTGGAAGTGATGGTATTCCAGCTGAACTATTTAAAATTCTAAAAGATGATGCTGTTAAGGTGCTACACTCAATATGCCAGCAAGTTTGGAAAACTCAGCAGTGGCCAGAGGATTGGAGAAGATCAGTCTACATCCCAATCCCAAAGAAGGGCAGTGCCAAAGAATGCTCCAACTACTGCACAATTTCACTCATTTCACACGCTAGCAAGGTTATGCTTACAAGGAAGGCTCAAGCAGTATGTGGACCGAGAACTCCCAGAAGTGCAAGCTGGATTTAGAAGAGGCAGAGGAACCAGAGACCAAATTGCAAACATGCGCTGGATTATGGAGAAAGCTAGAGAGTTCCAGAAAGACATCTACTTCTGCTTCGTTGACTATGCAGAAGCCTTTGTGTCGACCACAGCAAACTATGGCAAGTTCTTAAAGAAATGGGAGTGCCTGATCACCTCATCTGTCTCCTGAGAAATCTCTATGTGGGACAAGAAGCTACAGTTAGAACTGGATATGGAACAACTGATTGGTTCAAAATTGGGAAAGGAGTACGGCAAGGCTGTATATTGTCTCCCTGCTTATTTAACTTATATGCAGAATTCATCATGCGAAGGGCAGGGCTGGATGAATCCGAAGCCGGAATTAAGATTGCCGGAAGAAATATCAACAACCTCAGATATGCAGATGACACAACCTTGATGGCAGAAAGTGAGGAGGAATTAAAGAACCTTTTATTGAGAGTGAAAGAGGAGAGCGCAAAATATGGTCTGAAGCTCAACATCAAAAAAACGAAGATCATGGCCACTGGTCCCATCACCTCCTGGCAAATAGAAGGGGAAGAAATGGAGGCAGTAAGAGATTTTACTTTCTTGGGCTCCATGATCACTGTAGATGGTGACAGCAGTCACGAAATTAAAAGACGCCTGCTTCTTGGGAGAAAAGCAATGACAAACCTAGACAGCATGTTAAAAAGTAGAGACATCACCTTGCCAACCAAGGTCCGTATAGTAAAAGCTATGGTTTTCCCAGTAGTGATGTATGGAAGTGAGAGCTGGACCATAAAGAAGGCCGATTGCCGAAGAATTGATGCTTTTGAATTATGGTGCTGGAGGAGACTCTTGAGAGTCCCATGGACTGCAAGAAGATCAAACGTATCCATTCTTAAGGAAATCAGCCCTGAGTGCTCACTGGAAGGACAGATCGTGAAGCTGAGGCTCCAGTACTTTGGCCACCTCATGAGAAGAGAAGACTCCCTGGAAAAGACCCTGATGCTGAGAAAGATGGAGGGCACAAGGAGAAAGGGACGACAGAGGATGAGATGGTTGGATGGTGTTCTTGAAGTTTCCAGCATGAGTTTGATCAAACTGCGGGAGGCAGTGGAAGACAGAAGTGCCTGGCGTGCTCTGGTCCATGGGGTCACGAAGAGTCGGACATGACTAAATGACTAAACAACAAAGGGACTGACAAGAGTCTGCACAAAAACTTGTTTTGCGCTCTCTCCAGTGAATAAATTGATATAGTTCTTCCAGGTGGCACACGTGTAGGATGGTAGCGATGCCCACAGAGAATATTACATAGGTGGAATTCTTTGTAGCAACCAAGAGCAAAACATGCAGTGATTTAAGCCCATCATCCACTATAACTGCAGATATAATGACTATATGTACTACAGTACAGAAGACAATTCTCTGGTCAAAGAGCTTGAGGATCTTCTGTTTGAAGGGTTGTCCAGTCCATGTCTGATTAAGAAAGTGAGAGCAGCAGATAGGGATGGAAAGACTAAAAAATGCTCTGAATTGAAACAGAAAGCATTGGGGGGTGGGGGGAACGAATCTATGTACAAGTTGGATTGAATTTGAAAGAAATAGATGGCAAGCTTCTTTCAGCAACTCTGGTAAAAGAATGGAAAAACAGAAGATGGAAATTAGAATTTTTCAGGAAAGATAAGGACAGAGAAGTATGGTTGACATGGGATAGATGGATTTGGGTGTGGATTAAGGACTGTATAATAATCAAATAATTATGGACTGATGCTCTAATACAAAAACACAGTGAAGAAGTCTTGGAGGAAAAAGACAGATTGAACATTTCATAATACTTGAGGAAATGTTGTGATGCTGGAGCGGAGGAGAACTATTGTAGAATATTATAATTATATTTGTAAAACTTTCCTTGGACTTCTTGCACTGAAAGAATTAGATGAACTGGAGCACCCCGGAATGAAGACTGGAAAATCACCTAGCAGAGGTGGAGCAATACTAATTTGGACTTGAACATTTGACTATTTTGAAGAGCTATTGTATATATAACAGAGATGGATAGTTGGAAGTCCTTTTTACCATTTCCTTTCCTTTCTGTTCTTTCTTTCTGTTCTTTCTTTCTTTCTTTCTTTCTTTCTTTCTTTCTTTCATACTTCCTATTGCTCTTTCTTTATTCTTCCCTTCTCTTTAGATTAGTTTGACCTTTACTGTATTTTTGTTGTTGAAAACTTAATGACAATTTGATTTTAAAAAAGAAAAAGAAAGAAAGAGAAAGGAAGGAAGGAAGGAAGGAAGGAAGGAAGGAAGGAAGGAAGGGAGAGAAGGAGTCTTGAGGTTGCCCACTATAGTGAGAGGCTTGTTGTTCTATTTAAATGATAGTAATTATTTTAAAATTTGCTCCTGGGCAGATTCTATGCAAATTGGTCTCCTGTTGTCCTTTTATTTGGTGGCCACCTTCACTGAGAGCCGGGCTTCCAGACCAGAATGTTGAACTTGCAAAGCTTGTGGCTCAAGTTCAACTTTTTCCCCCTTTGCAAATTAACCGTGGCATCGAATGGTGCCTTTTGATTTTCCTACACAGTTGATCTACTTGAAGACAAATGAGCTGTACAAAAGCTAAGTGCTAGGAAACAATCAATTTTACTTGCCGAGCTTGCAGTCCCGTTCTCCCTGTTTCAAAACACAAACTCCCCTTGGCACAATACAGCACACCTGCTTGTGACAGTGATGCTTACAATCTTTGCATTACCAGCGTTGAATGGTTCTCAATAGTGGGAGTGAGCCTTAAGTTGGCAGGTTGGCTACCTTGGACCCAATCCAAATTTTAATTTGAAGAGCAGGGCTGAAATGAGGCAGTTGGGCCCGTGTCAGTAAAACAAATACAGCTATTCTCTTGGCTCTGTGCTCTTGTTTACAAAAGCATTAAAATAATTTCCCCCAAATGGCAGTGATCCAACAACACTAAAAAAAATCAATGGATGCTGCTGCAATCACAGTTGGGATCAAAAACTATAATGATCATTCTCTTAATATTAACAGATACTGTTCTCATTTTATAATTGTTTCATATTAATAGTATCTTTAACTTCGTTACCTTTCATATTTCTTATTACTATTACAATACAAACCTTGGGCTCATGCCTTCTCTTTCCTCTACCAGTGTGGATGTGAGGAGGAGTTCAGGAGCTTCCATTTTTGATTCACTGCAGTTAATTAAGTTTAAACTGCAGCAATTGTGATTAGTATTAACTCTTTGTGTAAACAAGTCAGCTTTAGAAGTTATGATTTGAAGTTGCCTTGTTTTAGACAAACCATTGTTAAGATTATCCAGGTTCGGATGACACGACACGCCTCGGTGAATAAAAGAGAATCAAAAACTTCTCTTTGCCACTACATCAGAAAAAGGTAGGGGAGTGGGGAATAGAAAGCCAAGGCTTGCAGAAAGTCATTCCCACCACGCTAAGCCATGTTTTATGCACAATTGACAAGTATAACATCTATTTTGATGGTGATTCCTACTTGGCTTTCTGCAAGGTTCATAATCTTAGACTGACCTGCTGTGTGGAAAGACCTGGCTGTTTCCGATGTGGTTGAGCTTTCAAAGTTTACAACCACAAGAAGATGGCTGCACTAAAACAGCTGTTAGGGGGTTGCAGGGGGCAAGGATCCCCTAAAATTACTGGGTGCCAGGTACTCCCCATAATTTCTGAAATTAGTCAATGTGGAGGTTGATACATGGATTCAGCAAGGCCTAAAAAAGAAGCCAGCTTCCAGGAGTTTTACTTAGAGAGGTGCCATCAAAGAACAAAGACAGGTGATGGCAGAATCATTACCCTGGCAAAGGTGAGACATTCAGCATCAGACAAGAAGTGAGGCGGAGGTCCTCCCCCATTGGTGTTTTAGTCAGTAAATGACATAGCAAAGTTGTGAGGGGGAGGTTGCCAAGGTTACAGTGGGCAGGATGTCCCCACAAGAAGGATGCTCTTTTTACACAAGGCTTGAGTTGTGTTGGAGCAAGGGTTTGGGGGAAGAAGAGAGAGCCAGGAACTCCATGTGGGGCTGACTGGGTGAGGCTGCAAACAGATATTGGGAGCATGGCTGGCTTCTGTTAGCTGAAGCTATCCAAGGAACAACAAGAGGCACCCTTGTGGTGTAACTCCCGCCACCTAAACTCAGGTGTAAAGGTAAAGGGACCCCTGATCATTAAGTCCAGTTGCGGACAACTCTGGGGTTGCGGCTCTCATCTCCCTTTACTGGCTGAGGGAGCCGGTGTTTTTCCGCAGACAGCTTCTGGGTCATGTGGCCAGCATGACTAAGCCGCTTCTGGCGAACCAGACAAGGTGTAAATGTGTGTAAATAAACCACATATCTTAAAGACACTACAGTTTCCACCATGCCTCATTGCAAAGAAACACAATCCCTGGTTAAGTGCCAAGATCCCTGGAACTTGACAGAGATTGGGGTGGCTGGTAGCACAACGTTTTCATTTAATCTACAAGCATAAAATATTTGTACACAGTTTTGGCCACAGGAATTTATTTGTGCCAGGAATGTGTAATGCTTAGTTCTTATGCCATGGATGTCAATTCCTTCTCCTCCTCCCCACCCACTCTCCCATCAATTCCCAGAAATATTTTGTTGCAGTATCTGTTTCGTGTTAGTTATTGGATAGTTGCCATGGTTTCCAATGGAAGAAGCATGTAATTATTGCATACAGCTGGTCTGACAAAAATTCTGCATGGTACTTTGTAGTAACTTGATAAATTGAATCCTCTTTGTAGGAGGAAGATGAAAGGGTTTAAAGGAATAACCCATAAAATGTCTGAAGCAAGGAGAGCGTGCTGCAGGGATATTGATTAGGGGAAATAAGCCTACCTCCAGCTCAACATGTCTTAGTGTAAATTTCAAAGTGAAAAGGATGTAAAGATTAAAGATGTGCTTCATTTTAACCATGCACCAGTCAGGGATTTCCTAATGGTGGGTCAGGGCTGAATAAAAAGTCACCTGGAAGTAAGGATGGACTGGAATTTTGCCCAGTCCACATTTTAAGAGGCTCTGATGTCATTCACACCTGCCAAATTAATACAACGCTGGGAACAAAATTACCCTTCCAGTTTTGCCCTTCGCCAAATTTTGCGGTACAGTTCTCAGCTAATGGGGGGGGGATACCAAGATGCCAAAGAATACATATTTTAGGGCAAAATGCAATACCTTTACAAATGTGTATGCTGAGATAAAATGCTATTTTGTTTTAAACTGGTGTTTAGATATATATTTGAATATATATATTTTTATTCCTTTATTGTATGGGATTGGACTAATTACCCTTGGGGTCCCTTCCAACCCTACAATTCTACAATTCTATGATTTAAGTATACATTTTTATATGGATTAAAGATAATAATAATAGATTAATGCAGAAGCAGGGTGGAACAGACCTAAATGAACACATGTAAAATTGAGGTATAAAGTGGGCACCATTGTCATTCTAAAGAGTTGGTGAGTTCCAGCACCTTTTTATTCTAGAAAAACAACATTGGAAAGCTTGATAATCATTAATTCCATTTTATAATATTTACCTAAGCCAGCAAGAGCCACTTAAATCCAACGTATGCACACAAGAAAAAAAATTACACAAAGCCATTGCTCACTAATAACAACTGGGGAAATATTTGTATCTTTGAGTTCAGTTGACCTTCCAACTTATATAAAAGTTTAAGAAAGGACAAGCAAAGATAAAATATTATAAGATAATAAGATAAGATTATAAGATATAAGATATAAGATAAGATAAGATTATTATTTAATGACAACATATTGGATGATATACATTTCATATTAAGAGTACATCCATTGACGAGTGTCCATTCATTTTAATGTGTCTCCTCTAACTTTAGATATTATCCCTAAGTCTGATTCCTCATTGTGTTGCCAGTCCTTTCACTTTTTAAAGAATTAATTTTTGTACTTTGTATTTGTTATGACAATTACGTATTGACAATGAACTGAAAGCCAAAGAGCTGCAGTAAGACTGTGCACTGCAGGTAGTAATTCTTCCTCACTGAGTTGTGTGAGGAATTGGATCTCAGAGCCTCTCATCAATTCTGTCCTCTCTTCTTCATCTTCCATGCTCTCCGACTTCACTCTGAAAGTTTTAATTTGTCACCTAGAGTTAACTAATTAGGAAGTTGTCACTTTTTTGGCCTTTCATCAACAGGGCACACTACAGGAAATATGAGCTGAAAGTGTAATTTGTTCATTACACATTGCAAAACTGCCAACCGCTTCTGTCCTTTGGGAGTTTTATTTACTTCTTTCAAAAGCAGCCACCAATCTCCTACATGAGTGTTAATCTTCTTTGTCCCTTTGATATACTCACCTCCTAATCAATTAATCACATCTCTTGCTTTCTGTTAACCATGTGAGGCATCAGAGGTCATAAGTAGGTCAGCGGATGAAAATTGAGAGAGTTGGCATCAAAAACCCAGAGGGAACTATTTTAAACTTTCAAAACACAGAGAGCTTGCAACCATTTAAGCCTATCTGCCAGATAACTGTAACGAGGCAATAAGCTGCTGCTGCTGCTATACTGAAACCTGCTTCCCAATTTTTTGAAATACTTCTTCCTCTGTGGTTTATCATTTCTTTATCATTTTGGATACAGGAATAAGTTTACCTTGTTGTTGCAAGGTTGTCGAGGATGGTGCATGTGTCCTCCCCACCCCACATTAAACATTTATCCAGTGCTCTTCAGCCTCCCCAGGTGCCCATGTTTCATCCTCTGAAAAAAGCCCCATGAAATCTACTTGCAGGATTTAATGGATGTGTGGGAAGCTGGGGAGGCTTGGTGTTGGTTTTGTTTTTAATGGAAATGCTTCCTATTTCTTTTTTTAAAAATCTTTCTGGATTTATTTCTTCAAAAGTTAACATGCTTTTAATGGAAATGCTTCATCTCAAACTCCTGAACAACAAACAGCTGTCAGGCACAAAGCAGGCAGCCTTCCTAGTATTTTGTGCTTACATGAAGGTCCAGCCTAGGATATCACAGAGGTTGCACCTAGGTAGGCTGCAGAGAGCAAATCACCAGGGTTTGAACAATGAGAGAAAAGACTGAAAGCCCTTAACCATTAAGGTAAGCACAGCAAAAATCCTGCACCCTGTGAATGAGAATTTCACTGAAATTCGATAATTTTCAAAAGCAGAATAAACTGCATTTGTGGGTTGCTAAATAACACAGCTGTGTGCCAGCTCTGGACAAATCCTGGATCTTGAACTGAATTGGGCTGATCCAGGTCGATCCAGAATTTGCCTGGAACAGGTTGAAACAGCCGTTGATTTCCAGAGTGATTAGGCTATATCAAAGTGTGGGTCGGTGGTGGTCAGCTTTAATCAGGATTTGAATCCCTATTTCAACATGCAGTTGACAAGCAGAGAGAGGGAGAAGGCAATGCATGCAGAGACTCTCACTTCTCCTTCACCCCTCACTAACCAATCACATGTTTAACTAGGGATTAAACACCTATTTAATCTTAGGAACATGGAAGGCCCCCAGTTAGTTTCGAAGTCAGGCCCAGGTCTACTTGGATTGAATGTGATCTGAGGTGCCAAATAGGGTCCTGAACTGGATCAATGTTGTCATCATCATAGTGCTTTGCTGTTTCAAAGTCCATTTGTTCAGAACTTTTGAGATAAAGCCACAATATTCTACATAAATTTCTACATACAGACTCTACTGAACCCATCTAGTAGCCCCCTCCATAAGCTACAGTTTTTTTATTGGAAAAGGGAAGACTGCAGAGATCCATGTCGCTTTGCTGGAAGGAACCCAACAGGAGAAGACAACGCCTACTCCACATACAGTGTTCCCCCAGAATTGTTTTCCTAAGGACCTTCCCAATTTCTCCTTTTCTCTCTTCAGACAATGTACAAAGAGTTATTCAGTTTTATTCCCACAATAACTTTGCAGGTGTATTAAATTTATGAGGTTTAACATTCAGAATGGTTGAAGCAACATATTTCCAATGTCTACTTGAGATTTTATTTCATTGAGATTTTATAGCCAGGGTAGATTGCAATACATGGATTGGGTACTCATAGCTATGGTCTGGCTTTTACAATGAGCAGATGAGTTAATAAAGCTGGGTCTGGATTGTACCACTTTGCATGGCAGATGGCATCTTACATGAAGGAATGGGGGGTGGGGAGAGTAAGAGCCAGAACCCATCCTACAGAAAACTAGCACACAGGTGAAAAGGCTAAGCTACAATGTTCTTCACTGACCTATCATTTTGTATGTTCAGGATTGTTATTATTTTTTAATATGGAAGACTACTCAGTCACCTGAGTCTCCACCTTCAGTCTGAAGAGCCACAATCCAGACACAACCTTCCCTCTTCCAGCTCCTGCTTAAAAGAAGTTGGCTTTTGAGAATAGGGCTCTGTTTTCAAGGATGGTGGAAATAGAGACTTCCCATTCAAGACATCCCAAGGAATGTTGGCAGAGAGAATAACTAAGAGCTGTGATGTCACCTGCCCCGGTTTAAAATGGGTGAGGTTGAACAACAACAACTTTATTATTTATGATGATTTACAGTATAATGGTGATGATTTTATTACTTACACTCTGGGCGGCTCCCAACAAAATATTAAAAACACAATAAATCACAGATCATTTAAAGCTTCCCTATACTGTACAGGGCTGCTTTCAGATGTATTTTAAAAGTCGCATGGTTATTTATCTGTTTGACATATGATTGGAGGGCATTGTTTATTGTGGAAAAACAATGGGCCACAAATTTGAGTGTGTTTGTGAATAATTCACGCAACTAAATCTGAAATGTAATGGAATCCTTCAACTGTTTATCTGTAGTCCCTACAAGGTTGGGGAAAACCCCACAAATGAACCAGGGAACATGATTCCCATTTAGTTACCTTGCCTTAAGCAGCTAGGATAGTAGATGGTCTTTGTGGCCATCTGAGCAAGGAAGGTGGGGCAGCAGAGCTGGGGTGTGTAGACAGTTTTTACATTTGTGTTGGAGGAAGGGGCAGGTGCCTGTAATAATTACAATAAAACCCAATATTATAATAATAATAATAATAATAATAATAATAATAATAATAATAATAATAGGGGAACTGCTGCATCAAGGCTTTAACTAAATGACCAGTGATACCATTGAAAGTATGTGATCCATCACAGCCTTTTAAAAAGGATTTTTTTGCTGGGACTATGACAGTATCATGCTGGGACTATGACAGTATTATGCTGACCAGACTCCCAGTCCGGTTTTGAATCTAATTCAATGTGCTCATTTTCCTTTAAAGCCCTTTGTGATTTAGGACTAAGTACCTTTTGATATATTCCTGTCTATACATCAAGAAATTCTGTACAGGGCTTTCTACCAGTACCCTCACCAAAAGAAGTAGATGGGTAGCTACAGAAGATAGGGCCTTCTTGGTGGTGACACCCCAGCAAAGAGCATAAGGCCCATCTTGTCCAGCCGTCTGTATTTACAAGTGTCCAACCTGTGTGAAGCCCTCAAGCAGGAACTGAGTGCAACAGCACTCTCTATATATGGGATTCCCACTGACTGGTAACTGTGGAACACTTTCCTTAGAGAGGCTCACAAAACACCTACCTTATTGCTGTTCTGGTGCATGATACGGATTCAGCTTTTTAGGCTGCAATCATATTCACACATACCTAGGGCTTACTTTTGAGCAGGCATGCATAGGACTCTGCTGTTACTGAGCTGGCATATATAGGATCGCAGAGTTAGTTGCATTAGGTTTATAACAACAGTGCTTTATTTCCATGCTTGTCAATCAACCACCCGCCCCTCTCCAAACCTCTCTGCATCCCATTAAAAAGTAAAAACACAGGTACCAAAAATATTAACCAATCATGGTTATTACAAACTTCATTACGGGTAAATAATGAAAGCTCAAAACCATGGTTCTGTTCTGAAACAGTTTCACTGCCTGATGAGGTGCTTCCCAAATCAGTTCAGGGTGCTAATGCTTATCATTAAAGTTTGTGGCAGCTCAGGCCCTCCTGGATATCTCAAAGTTGTCTTTTCTCATGTCTACTTTCCTGTGCATTAAGATCTTTGGGTTTCTGATGTTAGGTGGGTGACAATTGCAGAGAGGGCCTCTATGGAATTCTCTCACCATAGAGGCTCTCCAGCTCATATATATCTTCTGTCATAGAGCTTCAGTATGCTGATGACAACGTAGTGTGCGTACGCTCAGAGGATGACCTCCAAACCATCCTAAATATCTTTGCAGAAGCTTACGAAAAGCTTGGCCTATCACTCAACATCCAAAAAAACCAAAGTGCTGCACCAACAAGTACAAAATAACCGCTCTGCAGTGCCACAAATCCAACTCAATGTTGTAACGTTGGAAAATGTCAATCACTTCTCTTACCTAGGCAGTTATCTTTCCACAAGGCCCAACATTGATGCCGAAATCCAGCATC